>NC_092137.1:49774278-50399278 GCF_043159975.1 Macaca nemestrina
GATGTAGCATAAAAATCTACTGGTGAGCGGATAGCTCACATTTATATTTATGACAATCACATTTCTGTTTATTATGTCATCTAAAATATGATTATTTTGTATACAATTGTGCAATTGGTCTATTAGTAACTTTTCTTTAAAATATTATTTGCAGCTTACTACATGCAGAAAATTGAAACTGAACCCCTTCCTTACACCATATTCAAAAATCAACTCAAGATGGATTAAAGACTTAAATGTAAATTCCCAAACTATAAAAGCCCTGGAAGACAACCCAGGCAATACCATTCTGGACGTAGGAAGAGGCACAGATTTCACAACAAAAACTGGATCTACTAGTTGATTTGCCACGAGATCCTAGGCTCATCACTTAACTTCTCTAATCCTCAATATTTTCATACATATAATGGTGGGTTAAGAAAAATAATAGAACTTCTAGGTGGATTAGTTTTCTAAAAATGTGTTTACCAGGAGAACCAGGTTCAGGAAGCTTCTGGGTAGCTGAATATGTGGAGATTCCTGTAGAGTGGCAGGCCGAGGATATGGAGCTGTGCACGCCTTCCCCCATACCTTGCTCTATGTGTCTCTTCATCTGTATCCTTTGTAATATCCTTTATAATAAACCAGTAAATGTAAAAAGAAAAAAAAAGTGTGTTTTAGCTGGGCACAGTGACTCACATTTGTAATCCCAGCACCACTTTGGGAGACTGAGGCAGAAGGATAACTTGAGCTTAGGAATTCTAGATCATCCTGGGCAACATGGTAAAACCTTGGCTCTACACAAAATACAAAAATTAGCTGGGTGTGGTGGTGCACACCTGTCAGATCAGCTACTTGGGACACTAAGGTGGGAGAATCTCTTGAGCCTTGGAGGTCAAGGCTGCAGTGAGCCACAATCATGCCACTGCACTTCAGCCTGGGTTACAGAGCAAGACTCTGTCTCCAAAAACAACAACAACAAACCCAAATAAGTGTGTTCAAAGTACCTAATATCATGCTCCTCCTCCCTGTTCCTATAACACTGAATGGCATATAATACTAAGCTATGGTATAGTTAAGAGCTTTTAGATCATCAATAGTACTTACATGTACAAGCTGAGACCACCTGAACCTGAGTTTGTGGCTATAAAAATAGGTATAGTTGTCCAAGAGATATGGACCCCCTTTACATTCTGCCAAATACAGCTGTTCTGGCCTGGATCGAAGCAGCTCACTATCAGCTTCATCCTCTTCCAAACTAGTTACCATGTCTAAACATGAGCTTCTGTTGCTCTAGGTAACTAGTCTTACAGGAGGAAGAAGAGCAAGATCAACAGGGTGAAGCAAAGTCAGAAAGATTCTTAACCTTAAATATTCTCAATCTAGTCTAGAATGTGACGATTAGATATAATCTAAATAAACACTTGCAGCACTGATAAAACACGTTAATAGGTGAGGTCCTTAGAAGCTTTACCCATGGCAATGCATAGTCCAGGAGACATGTATGGTGTTGTAATTGTTTCAGGCCGAATGAAACCCTCCCAACATCATACATTGTCTAATCCTTCAAGATTTGGGAGGGAAGGAAAACTGTATTTTGCATTGTGGAGAGAGAAGGATGTGGTTGAGTATTTAAAAATACACATTTTATATCTTCGTTGAGCATCTGCTATATAATAAACACGGTGCTGGGCACTAGAAAAAGTGCTGAACAAAATAGGCATTGTCTTCAGCCCTCATACAACTCACAGTCTAAAGGGATGACATACTTGTAAGTGTTTCCTGATGCTAATACAAAGTACATTTGACTATTAAAATGTTTCCTGTTGTTTCTCCAGATGTCAGTCTCATGTCTTCTCACATCCTTCCATATGGCTCTCAGCCTAGATCACTTCAAATTCATTATCCCCTTCTCACAGTAACTCTTTTTGGGGTTGGGAGAGCATTCCAAAATCTTTTTTTTTTTTTTTTCATTTGGGCTTCAAACCCAGGTGAATCACCACATTCTCTAATAGTAAAATTCCTGAAAGCATTGTTTCCAAAAACTATCCTTTGGCCAACTTGAAACCTTCTTCTGAGAAAACCATCACTCAGTAGGCATTGTAGAAGAGTTTCTGTTTCAGTCATAGTGAGACAACAGTTAAGGTCCCTATTTATGCACTTTTCCCCAACTCAATGACATACTGTCATTTCAGGGATTCTTAAGTTAAATTTAGTGTCAGAATCCAGTCACGGTAACAAATTGATGAATTTAAACAAACTGCCTTGATGGAAGACAGACTATAAAATGTGTTATCATTCCTTACCCCATGCCTCGATACTCTGATCTTCAACAGCAGCTTCTCTTAGCACTATCTGGCCAGAGATTTCTACTTATTTTACACAATTTATTTGACTCAAACCTCAAGAACATAATTTCCTGTTATCCTAGCACTTTGGGAGGCCGAGACGGGCGGATCACGAGGTCAGGAGATCGAGACCATCCTGGCTAACACGGTGAAACCCCGTCTCTACTAAAAAAATACAAAAAAACTAGCCGGGCGCGGTGGCGGGCGCCTGTAGTCCCAGCTACTCGGGAGGCTGAGGCAGGAGAATGGCGTGAACCCGGGAGGCGGAGCTTGCAGTGAGCTGAGATCCGGCCACTGCACTCCAGCCTGGATGACAGAGCAAGACTCCGTCTCAAAAAAAAAAAAAAAAAAAAAAAAAAAAAAGAACATAATTTCCTCCTCCTGACAGCCTACGGCCTTTGAAGGGCATTTCATTTATGGAAAGAAATTAGCCTGAGAGGCTGGCCAAGTTAAATGAGGTCTATCACAGGTAAAATTTACAGAATAAGAATGGGTAAATAATAATGAATTTATTAAACAATAGCAAATATTATTGAGCCTTTACTGTGTGCTTTACGTGCATAATGACAACACTATGAAGCAGCTACAAGTATTACATCTACAAAAGAGGCATAGAGATATTAAGAAACTTACACACAATTACACAGCTAAGAAGTAGCCAAGTGAATTTGAGTTGAGGCAGAGTAGCTCCAGAAGCCCTGCCCTAAACCACTATACTACAGAAAAATGTTTTACCATAAGACTCTGAAATAAGACTAGCTCATTCAATACTAGTAAGTTTTTTAATTGTCATTATACTTTAAGCTCTAGGGTACATGTGCTCAATATGCAGTTTGTTACATAGGTATACATGTGCCATATTGATTCGCTGCACCCATCAACTCACCATTTACATTAGGTATTTATCCTAATGTTATCCCTCCCCCAGTCCCCCTACCCCACAATAGGCCCCAGTGTGTGATGCTCCCCTCCCTGTGTCCATGTGTTCTCATTGTCTGACTCCCATCTATGAGTGAGAACATGCAGTGTTTGGTTTTCTGTCCTTGTGATAGTTTGCTGAGAATGATGGTTTCCAGTTTCATCCACGTCCCTGCAAAGGACATGAATTCATCCTTTCTTCTGGCTGTATAGTATTCCATGGTGTATATGTGCCACATTTTCTTAATCCAGTCTATCACTGATGAACATTTGAGTTGGTTCCAAGTCTTTGCTATTGGTAATAGTGCCGCAGTAAACATACGTGTGCATGTGTCTTTATAGTAGAATGATTTATAATCCTTTTTGTATATACCCAGTATGGGATTGCTGGGTCAAATGGTATTTCCAGTTCTAGATCCTTGAGGAATCACCACACTGTCTTCCACAATGATTGAACTAGTTTACACTTCCACCAACAGTGTAAAAGCATTCCTATTTCTCCACATCCTGTCCAGCATCTGTTGTTTTTTGACTTTTTAATGACCATCACTCTAACTGGCGTGAGATGGCATCCCATTGTGGTTTTGATTTGCATTTCTCTGATGACCAGTATGATAAGCACTTTTTCATATGTCTGTTGGCTGCATAAATGTCATCTTTTGAGAGGTGGATGCATGTTCATATCCTTTGCCCATTTTTTGGTGGAGATGTTTTTTTCTTGTAAATTTAAGTTCTTTGTAGATTCTGGTATTAGCCCTTTGTCAGATGGGTGGATTGCAAAAATTTTCTCCCATTCTGTAGGTTGCCTGTTCACTCTGATGATAGTTTCTTTTGCTGTGCAGAAGCTCTTTAGTTTAGTTAGATCCCATTTGTCTATTTTGGCTTTTGTTGCCTTTGCTTTTGGTGTTTTAGTCAGGAAGTCCTTGCCCATGCCTATGTCCTGAATGGTATTGCCTAGGTTTTCTTCTATTTTCTTCTATTTCTTCTATTTCTTTTTATGGTGTTAGGTATTAAATTTAAGTCTTTAATCCATCTTGAGTTAATTTTAGTATACAGTGTAAGGAAGGGATCCAGTTTCAACTTTCTACATATGGCTAGCCGGTTTGCCAGCACCATTTATTAAATAGGGAATCCTTTCCCTATTGCTCATTTTTGTCAGGTTTGTCAAAGATCAGATGGTTGTAGATATGTGGTGTTGTTTCTGAGGTCTCTGTTCTATTCCATGGGTCTATATATCTGTTTTAGCACCAGTACCATGCTGTTTTGGTTTCTGTAGTCTGGTAGTATAGTTTGAAGTCAGGTAGTGTGATGTCTCCAGCTTTGTTCTTTTTGCTTAGGATTATCTTGAATACTAGTTTGTTTTAAATTTTTGTTATCCTTGGTTACTTGCAAGAGAGATCAGCTTTTAGTAATATATTTCAGCTTTTGAAGTTTATATTGTGCACCCTCAGTTAACCACTTTTCACACACACATATTTAATAACATCTGAAAACATAGTTGAAAAAAAATTTGAATGCAAAATAACAATCCTACTAAGAATGGACAAACTACTTGAACATATTGTTTACCAAAGAGGATACACAGGTGGCTAACAAACACACACACAAAAATTATAAACATCATACAACATTAGAGAAGTGCACATTAAACTCACAGTGGGATGGGATATGCCACACAACTATTGAAAGTTTAAAATTAAATAGACTCATCATACCAAAGGCCAGTGAACAAAAGGAATAACTAAAAGCCTTGTAAATACTGTTGTTTATGTAAAATAGTACAACTACTTTGGAAAATAGCTTGGCAATTTCTTAAAAAGTTAAGTGTACACTCACCAACTAAAATAGCCATTCCACTCCTAGGTATTTATCCAAGAGAAAATAAGCATATGTTCCTAAAAAGATTTGTAAGCAAATGTTCATATATGAATTATTTGTAATAGCCAATACCTGGAAACAACTGCAATATCCAACAATGTCTGAATGGCTACATAAACTGTGGTATATCTATACAATGAAATACTACTGACTGATAAAAAGGCATGAACTACTGATGCATGGAATAATATGAATGAATCTCTCAAAACAGTTATACTGAGTGAAAGAAGTCAGACACAAAAAATTACTTAGTTTATTATTCCAATTATGTAGAACTCCAGAAAATGTAAATAAATCTCTAGTAACAGAAAACAAAGCAATCATTGTCTGGGAGAACACTAACAGGAAGGGATAGGATGGAGAAATTACAAAGAAGAAACCAATCTACTCACTATCTTTTAGTTACGGTTTTTCAAACCTTATCAAATTGTACATTCTAGTATAAGCAGTTTATAGTATGTCAAGTATACCACAATAAAGCTCAGTTTAAAACCTTTTTTAAAGTTTTTAAAAATGACAATAGCACCCTTATTGAAAAACACAGAACATTTTCCAAAATTTTCACTGATGTTGGTTTGTGGCATTAACATTGCTGGGGAAACTCTAATGTATGTTATTGTGAGACTAATAAGTACCCCAAATATTTTAGTCCTGATGTGTAATTCTAGAAATGTTGATAGGTCAGGGGAAATGTCTTTGCTTTCAGGGAAGCCTCCCTTTTCCCTTCAAATCTACCTGGTGGTTTGGCTGCTCTTTCCTGACACAAATTTGAATAGTCCTGACTGCATGTGTGGAAGGTGATACCTGATGATCTTCCTGACAAGTTGTGTCATGCATGGAGCCACCTGATCAAACTATTCCCCAGAAGATGTACATCTGGATCATTTCAGGACACTTGCTTGAATTTGTCAATCATTCCAGAATGCCAGAGAAATCTGTTTTTCTTTCTATAGGAAAGAGACTTCTATTTATGTCTGTAAGATCTCTTGTTTGGTTCACCTTAAGGTTGAAACCCTGCCTGCAGGTGCACATTTCAATTTTCTGTAGTACCTATGATTAACTTTAAAGAGTTGTTTGGTTTTGTTATTGACAAGGAAACAAAAACCAAACAAAAGAAATAGAACATGTTGAACACTTGATGGGTGTTCAGTTAACAAATTATTTCTAACAGGATATTTAAGACTTGGTAAATACAGTTATTATTTATAAATATCAGCACATTTAGATTTTCAACTACATGGCATTTCAATATTTGTCCAGCAGATATACACATACATATATATATTTCTATATATATAGAGAGAGAACCTAAGCTTTCACAACCATTATCTCCACATTACAGTACTATAAAGTGAACATTACTATAAAATGAAGAATTCTATGATGAATTTCATACATTCTTGAATGTATATTAGAGCTTTATAATATTCCATGGTAAAAAAATATTTGGAAAATAAAACCAAGCAAGTTATGAGCATATTTTATAGATATGTTAGTATTGAAGTATATTATTTCAACCTTACCTTTGAAAAGTACTTGAATCCCTCAAAAATACAGATAATTTTTAAGGCAGTTTTATTATATATTTCTTATGGTATAATACATTCACTTTGAGATGGTATTATAAATACACACATATATATATTTATTTATACATGTACACACACAGTTCAGTTAATAATCATTAAATATGGTCTGCTTATATTTTTCATCATGCTTCAAACTTGTTATAATTCAGAATTCCCACTTATATAAGTATTTCAGTAATAAAATTGATTTTTTTTTTACTTTTCATAAGTATGATTTAATTTTACACTATATTATATTTCACATCATGGATTCAGCCCTAGGCAGAATTTAATTGATGCCTATAATAAACTCAGTTTTTTATGAGCTAACAAATCCTAATCCTCAAGACAAAAGTATAACCAGGACCAACATTCTTGAGTCACCTAACTTTTTTTTCCTGCTAAAAATAATTATCTTTATTTGATCTATAGCCATATTTGTACCTATATTTATTTATACATACACTCACACACACATTGAAATCCACTTACATAAGCATAAACACATTCAAAAGCAGAAGGACAAAAGTTATAGCATTTATTTCTAAACAGAGAAAGAGTCCAATATAATTATATTATTTAATCAAGAAGTTTTTTAAAAAATTTCTGATTTATTTTTGGGGAAAGAATATAATTATTTATTTCTCTTTGTGGATTTAGATGCTATAGGAAATTGTATAAAGTACTGCTCTTGGTAAAATATTGGTTAATATTCAAAATATTGATAGGGTTTAAAAAACTCTATTTGAGATAACTTACATATTAGATATTTCATGTGCACAACAGCTATTGCCCTTAATAAACTGATTTTTATGAGCTACAAATTATTGAATAATACTTTGGGATTTTTCCTGTGTTTTATCTTTTGGCAAATGATAATTTATTCCTATAGCCCACTGTTCAGTTTTCAACATAGCATAAAAGGGAGTCAAATGCAACCAAAAGCATTTTGATAAAACTTCATTTTATATAGAAAAAAATAGATGAGAGTATGTTTAGAAGTAGGTTGATTTCAAGTCAATATCAAATTTCCAGGAATATACCTATTTAAATTATATATAGGCAGTTTTGTTTTGTTGGGAATTAATTAGGTGGAACAACCCAGCATGAAGACAGGGATAAATGTTCTCTGAAGATATTATGAGCACCTTTCCAGAATTCTTTCTATAATACAGACTGATTATCAAACGGGAACTTCAAGTTAACTTAAGAGCTATGGGTACACAAAGGCATACAGAGTGGTATAAGGAACATTGAAGACTCAGAGGGGGAAGAATAGAGAGGAGTGAAGGATGAAAAATAATATACATACTAACTACAAGGTACAGTACTCAGGTGATATATGCACTAAAATCTGACTTCACCACTGTACAATTCATCCTTATAGCCAAAAACCACTCGTATCCCCAAAACTAATGAAATAAAATATGTGTGTATGTGTGTGTATCTATGTGTATAATTTTTAAAAGCTACCTTTACATATTTAAATATTTCTATTTTCATTATAAATAAGTAATAAATGGCAATTTCTCTCTACATTTCAGAACTCTCAAACCTAGTGATAGTTACAAAGAAAGATTCTTACCACAGTTGATATTGAAAACTCTTTCCAGTCTTACTTATTGATGTGGTTTGGCTCTGTGTCTGCCCCCAAATATCATCTTGAGTTGTGATTCTTAGAGTTGGAGGAGGGTCCCAGTAGGAGGTGACTGGATTATGGGGGTGTGTTTTTTATATGCTGGTCTTGTGATAGTGAGTGAGTTCTCATGCGATATGATGGTTTAAAAAGCATGTGGCACTTCCGCCTCACTCTCTTTCTCTCCTGCTCCTCAATGGGAAGATGTACCGTGCTTCCTTTTCACCTTCTACCAACATTGTAAGTTTCCTGAGGCTTTCTAGTCATGCATCCAGTTAAGCCAGCAGAACTGTGAGTCAATTAAACCTCTTTTCTTATAAATTACCCAGTCTCAGGTAGTTCTTTATAGCAGAGTGAAAATAGACTAGTATGAAAAATTGGTACCAGAGGAGTGGGGCACTGCTATAAAAATATCTGAAAATGTGGAAGTGACTTTGGAACTAGGTAATGGGCAGAGCTTGGAACAGTTTGGAAGGCTCAGAAGAAGACAGGAAGAGGTGGAAAAGTTAGGAAATTCCTAGAGACTTGTTGAATGGTTTTGACCAAATTACTGATAGTGATATAAACAATGAAGTCCAGGCTGAGGTGATCTCAGATAGAGATGAGGAATTTATTGGGAACTAGAGTAAATGTCACTCTTGCTACGCTTTAGTAAAGAGACTGGAAGCATTTTTCCCCTACTCTAGAGATCTGTGGAACTCTGAACTTGAGAGAGATGATTTAGGGCATCTGACAGAAGAAATTTCTAAGGAGCAAAGCATTCAAGATGTATCCTGGCTGTCTCTAAAAGTGTATGCACATATGTGTGAACAAAAAGATTGTCTGAAACTGGAACTTACATTTAAAAGGGAATCAGAGTATAAAAGTTTGGAAAATTTGCAGCCTGGTCATGTGGCAGAAAAGGAAAATCCATTTTGGGGGGAGAAATTTAAGCCTGCTGCAGAAATATGCATAAGAGGAGCTGAATATTAATAGCCAAGACAATGGGGAAAATGTCTCCAGGGCATTTCATAGACCTTTAAAGTAGCCCCTCCTATCACAGGCTTAGAGGCCTAGATGGAAAAATGATTTCACTGGCTAGGCCCAGTGCCCTACTGCTCTGTGCAGCCTTGGGACTTTGTGTTCAGCATTCCAGCCACTCCAACTCTGGCTGAGGCTAAAAGGGGGCAAAGTAGACATTGGGCCATGGATTCAGAGGGTGCAAGCCTCAAGCCTTGGCAGCTTGCATCTGGCGTTGGGCCTACTGGTGATCAGAAGGCAAGAGTTGAGGTTTGGGAAACTCTGCCTAAATTTCAGAGGATGCATGGAAATGGCTAGATGTCCAGGCAGAAGTCTGCTCCAGGAACAGAGTCCTCATGGAGAATCTCTGCTAGGGCAGCACAGAGGGGAACTGTGGGTTTGGAGTCCCCACACAGAGTCCCCATTGGGGTACTGCCTAGTGGAGCTGTAAGAAGAGGGGCACTGTCCTCCAGATTCCAGAATGGTAGATCCACTGACAGCTTGCTCCACGCACCTGAAAAAGTCACAGGCGCTCAACACCAGCCTGTGAAAGCAGCTAACAGGGCTTTACCCAGCAGAGACACAGGGACCCAAGGCCTTGGGAGCCCACCGTTTGGATCAGCATGCCCTGTATATGAGAGATGGAGTCAAAGTAGATTATTTTGGAACTCTAAGATTTAAGGACAGCCCTACAGGGTTTCAGACTTGCATGGGGCCTGTAGCCCCTTTATTTAGGCCTATTTCTCCCATTTGGAATGGGAGCATTTACACAATGACTGTACATCCATTGTATCTTGGAAGTAACTAAGTTGTTTTTGATTTTACTGGCTCATAGGGAGAATGGGCTTGCCTTGTCTCAGATGAGTCTTTGGACTTAGACTTTTGGGTTAAAGCTGGAATGAGTTAAGACTTCCGGGGACTATTGGGAAGGCATGATTGTGTTTTGAAATGTGAGAAGGACATGAGATTTGGGAGGGGCCAGAGGCAGACTGATATCATTTGGCTCTGTGTCCCCATCCAATTCTCATCTCGAGTTGTGATCCTTAGTGTTGGAGGAGAGACCTGTTGGGGGTTTCTGGACCATGGGGTAGATTTCCCCTATGTTCATCTCATGATAGTGAATAAGTTCTCATGAGATCTGGTGGTTAAAAAAAAAATGTGGCACTTCCCCCCTTGCTACCTCTCTCTCTCCTGCTCCAACATAAGAAGATGTGACTTGCTTCCCCTTTGCCTTCTGCCATGATTGTAAGTTTCCTGAGGCCTCCCAGTCATGCTTCTGGTTAAGCCTGCAGAACTGTGAGTCAATTAAATCTCTTTTCTTCATAAATTACCTGGTCTCAGGTAGTTTTTTATAGTGTGTGAAAACAAACTAATACACCTCTCTATGGACTCATCTACCTTGTTATTTAAGAACAAAATATCTAATAGTAGAATAACTTATGTCATATCACAATGCAGTAGTAATCCATGGTCATAAAAATGATACACTAGGCTAGGTGTGGTGGCTCACACCTGTATTGCCAACATTTTGGGAGCCTGAGGTGGGTGGATCGCCTGAGGTTGGAGTTCGAGACCAACCTGGCCAACATAGTGAAACCCCATCTATACTAAAAATATAAAAAAATAGCTGGCTGTGGCGGCATGCACCTGTATTCCCTGCTACTCAGAGACTGAGGCAGGAGATTCGCTTGAACCCGGTAGGCAGAGGTTGCAATGAACCAAGATCACACTACTGCACTCCAGTCTGGGTGACAGAGCAAGACTTCATCTCAGAAAAAAAAAGAAAAAAGATACAGTAATCTTTCACTACTGATTATTATTTCACATTAATCTCATATGATCCAATAAGGACAGTTTATAAACTGGCAAAAAATTATGATAAAGCAAATTTTGGCAAAGAACAATGAACCCAAGAATTGGAATGGGTTAACAGTCATAGGGTTTTCCTTTATGCTGATAAAAGTATTTTGGAATTGGAGAGTCATTTTACAACCTTGTGAATATACTAAAAGCTACTGATGTGTACACCTTAAAATGGTGACATTTGTGGTTTGTGAAATATATCTAAGTTTTTAAAAGATGAAACTACTTTGAAAAACAAAAGTCTTATGAATATGATACTTTAAGGATAAACTTAGTTTTTAATCTAATATTACTGCCATGTTATTTTAAATATATTTGTTTCAAGAGTGTTCATGATAGTTCACTTGAGAATTTTTATAGCAACTCATTTAAAATCTTTGTTAAATAATACCAACATCTCAATTATCTCATCTTTGGTATCTGTTGATTGTCTTTTCTGATGCAAGTTGATTGTCTCACATTTCTTTATATGCTGGAATATTTTGAATATTATATCAATAGACTCTGAGTCTTGTCTAAATCCTACAGAAAAAATTGGTATTTAGTTTTAGCTTTCTATGGCCGTCAGTCCCAATATGAGCTTAATTTTTCATGCATTTACACTGTTATTCAGATCTGTCCCATGTGGATACTACTTAGTAGTAAGTCTGGGACCCATCTTCTAATTTCTAAACATTTTTTATGCTAAATAGGATAATATTTGTATATGTGCAGTTTGGGGGTGAGCCCAAAGGTTTATGGTGTCACTTTCCCTCTTGCTCTCCATGGCAGCCCCAGTAATTTTTCTCATGCTTCTTTTTGATTGTCCAGCTAAAAACCACCTACTTTCACAATTGTACCATGCCTGGGGCTAATTAGTTGGAGGATCAAAAGTGAGAAAGAAAGGCAACTGAGTTTGGATACATTAACTGGTGCAACAGATCCACTACATGGAGATGAATGTTTTCTACATTCAGAGTTTTGGCTCCAACCAGCCTCCACTGCTGACTGATATCAGCATCACTGATCTCTTCACCATGGGATTTCCTGGGACTGAAGCATGAGAAAGCATAGAAAAAGAAGAGAAGAAAGTCAAAGGATTTACCCTCATTCTTTCTGAGTTTTAGAAATTCCCTTTCATGCTCATACATGCAATTCTCTCTCTCTCTCTCTCTCTCTCTCTCTCTCTCTCTCTCACTCTCGCTCTGCTTGCACTACAATGCTCACTTCCAGGTTTCAGGCTTTGTTGAATTTTAGGCTGGGAGAGATCTGTAGGCAAAAAAAGATAAACTCACCACTAGTTCAATGATGCTCCAAATTCTGGTGTTTTTCTCTGATCCACTTGTTGCTATTTGTTTGTCAAGTTCTCAAATAGCTAGGCCATGATTCTTTCCTGGTTTTACAGTTGAATTCAGTGGAAGTGAAAAGGGGCTTGTGCTAACTCCATCTTAACTGGAATGGGAACTCTGTAAGGCATACAATATGCAAGTATTATTTAAACAATACATAATGCACGCAATTTATAAGTAGTATTTAGAAAGAGTTATCTTGCCTCAAATTCTTAAAATATTTTAAGACATTGTAAAAACCATGAAAATAATTGATGATCATCAGTTTACGGTTTCCAAGTTTTGCTTGATCAAACTTCTTTATCAAATTATAGAAAATCAGAAAACATTTTAAATAATAAAAACACTGTAAACAATATTAATTGATGTTTTGACCTATGACCTAAGCTTGGCGAAATGGTCTAAATGTGTCCCCTCAGAAAACATATGTTAAAAATTTAATCACCAATGAAACAGTGTAGGGAGGTGAGGTCTAATGGGAAACATATCGGTTATGAGAACTCCACCTTCATGAATAGAAAAATGCTGATAATAAAAGAGCTTCAGCCTGAAAGTTTGATCTCTTGCTCTTTCTCACTTTCTCCTTGCCCTTCTACCCTGGGATGTTGCAGCAAGAAAGGTTTCACCAAATATCAACTTCTTGATCTTGGACTTCCCAGCTTCCAGAACCATGAGCCAATAAATTTCTGTTTGTTATAATTTACACAGTCTGGAGTATTCTGTTATAGCAGCACAAAACAGACTGAAATACTTGAAAATGTAGAAAAATACAGAAATCTAAAATAGGATATATGCCCTCAAAAAACTTTTTAAACTTCTCAGGAAAACTAAATATAAACTAGTAAAAATTTATGTTACAGCAAAAGAGTAAAATAATAATTTAGGATAACAATTGGAAGAAAAGAGGAAGGCAACACATGTCAAAATTGACAAGAAACTCTCAAAGTCACAAAGAAAGATACAATATACTCTTGTGGGGAGAGATCTTAGCTGGGTCTAGAAGAACAGCCAGAATGTATATTGGTAGTACAGAAGATAGGAAATAATTCTAGGTGGATAGTGCTGCATGAACAAAGTATGACAAGAGAAAATATAAAAATAGATAAGCCAATTTGTCTGGAGATAATGGCTTATGAAAAAAGTAGGTAACTATGGTGAAAAAAAATCAACTATGAATGTAAAGCTCAAAAGTATAATTTTGAGTCTACACTTTTTCTTCTTGGGCATATTTATAGCTAAATGCTATGTAATAGGCTTAATAAATTTGAACAATGTATTTTCAATTGGTTGGTACTAAATGTTTTTTGCTTTTGGTGGGGCAAGGCCCATTGCTCAGAGCGCTCACATGGACAAGGGGTAATGAATAGCAAGTTTAGAACAGGGATAATGTACAATATCATCTTTCTGATTCTGGTGACAGAGTTCAGAGAACAGGAAGTCAATTTAGCAGCTTCAGCACAGCCCTGCCAACAATAAGCCTCATGCAGTAGGACAGCTCCCGCATTAAAGCAGGCTAATTCTAGGGTCTAAAAAAGAAATCTCAAGCAATCACGTGATAAGAAAGCTGCTCTGACAAACTGATCAAATAAATTATGCCCTTTGATGTATCATGCGAGCTACACTCAGAAGCAGGGACATTTTAGTTATGAAGGAACAGAGTTTGTTGCTAAAGATTGTTTAGGTTCTCAGAGACATAGCTTGGGTCCTATAGCACCCAAGAACTGTGGTCTCTAGATTGTATGCTACACCATGTTGTTGCAGATATGTTTATTTTGGAGAGGCATGTTGCTGTTAGGTTTCCCACTATCATGTTCTTATTCTTCAATCCTAATGCTGACATTAACTCAGTTTGGTTGATCAGTTTCTCCTTTCCTCTATCCCCACTTCTTTCTTTCTCTCTTACTTTTCCAATAACCTATACTCTCTGTAATACCTTCTTACAGAAATACTGCACAGTCTTATAATGATGCATTCTCTGACCCATTGGAATGTAAGACCATAAAGGCATGGGACACGCCTTATCCATCTCTGTATCACCAGTGTACACAATTGTTTGATGGTCTACTTTAACAATTTTGACTATAAATGAAATAAATCAATCCTTACTACACAAAGCAAACTATGTGCCTTGTTCCGTGATGATAATCTAAGAGAAGAATAAATAGAATGAAAAAAATTAAGTGATTGAAATTTTAAACAACGACTAAAAAACACATTGTGATAAATAACAAAAGCAAAATCCCTAAACATTCATTGTAGGTGACCATTCATTTTGCAAAACCAACAGCCAGATATATTGTTTGCATGCTGAATCCCTTCATATTGATTATGTGACAAAAAAATAGCAAATTCAGACCCATCCAAATTAACTAACCTCTACTTGGGATGATCATTACAGTGCATTTTATGGAGCTATGTCAGTTTGTGATACTAAATTCCAAGGCAAATGCTATAGAGCTTTGAACAATACCTTACTGTGTCTGACAACTTTTCAACTTGTGCTTTTAATTTTAGAACAACCATATTTAGAATGTTGATTTGAAAACTTGGCTTTTCTCTGTCCCCATGATTACAGCCTGCAAAATTATCACAGTCCTTCTTCAGCTTGTTCCTGTGCTCACTGTGCATCTTCATTCAGGTATCAATTGATTTCCAATGAGCTATTAGTTCCATGTGGCTCTGAAGACAATTAGAATCAACATTGTTTAAACTAAAAGGCAGTAATCACTATTCATATAGACATATGTATGTTTAATTCCTTACTGGCCACCCACTTTCAAATCTTAGCATGATAGCAACATTTCTCATACACTTTCGTCTCCAACATCTTCATAGCAACTAGCTTTCTAATTTCTTGACTTTTTTTTTTTTTTACTTCTATTTGCCAGTGGGAAATCCAATCTGGTGATATAGTCAGTGACAAAAAAAGTGCTAATTAGCAGATGAATGCAATTAGTATTTACCTCAACTGTTTTCAGGTAACTTTTCTTTCTGATATACATAGTTACAGTATATGTCAGCATTTTTTATTTTACACAATATATACTCAATGAAAACATTAAAACACTGAAGAAAAAGACTACAAACCTAAGCAATTTCATGTTAATATTTAAAAGGATGGGAAATTCTAGCCTTTTCTCCAGCACAGAAGGTGCATACCTGACCTCTCTGTTCAGCCAGTGATGGCCTTATCTCAGTCTCCAGAGGAAGGAAGTAAAACCTCTTCTCTTCCATGGAGCCATCTCTGCCCTTTTGCTTTGTCACCATACTCATGCTGAAGTCCAAATTATTTTCACCAGACTTTGACAAGTGGTCACCAATTTTTCTTGACTTTATTGTATTGTTGTCTGTTACATAATTCTTGTTTTTCAAATACTGTATACTTAGCCTTCTCCAACTAGACTGGAAACAACTTGAAGAGAAAGACTGTCATTTATTTTCTGCATTTATCACTGTACCAAAAAATACTGCCTTATATTTCATAGGCCCTCAATAAACACTTGCTGAGTTAGGATCTGAGTATCTCAAGCACCTAACAGTGATAGAGAAATGGATTGATGGATGGAGACATGGAATGATTGATGAATGGATGGAGGAGTCATACACATCAGAGAAAAAGGAACCTAATAATAATGGTCTGATTCAGGCACTTCATTTTTCAGATGAGAAAACTGGGACCCAAAAAGAAGAAATGACCTCCATTAAGGGCAACACTACTTAGCATTGCAATTTTTATTTTGTATTTGCTGAGTCATCTCGATGTAGTGATTCTCAAATCATGTTCTCTACCCCTTCAACTAATTTTTTGCCTCCTCTGTCTCTGTGTACTTCATTGGGATTATTGCGAGTCTCCGCATACAGCAAGTGCTCAATATTTATAAGAATTGTGATGGAAATATTAGTTTTTAATCTCTCCCACATATCACACATTTGCTGGGGAAAAACAGATGATTGCCCTTTCTTTGAGTTCTGTACTTCTTCCTGCTTCTCACATGATTATGCTGAGAATTGATAATGAGAGTGACTCCATCACTCTGGGCTTGTGCCTCTGGTCAGGTCTATCAGACCTGCTTTTCCAAAGACTTTTTCAAAATAAAACTGAGAGGAGAGGTTATTTACCTGAGGGCAGAGTTGGGAAGATGGGAGCCCAGGAATAATAGGCAGCCTTGGTTGTAGCCTGGGGAAGAAAGTTAAATATTGAGAATAAAATGTCCATTTAGAGAAAAGCCAAACAAGGACCAGAGAAGTGACAAAACATTTAGAGAATGCCCAAGCAGTCTGCCATAGTTCTACAGACCATCTTTTTTAATCCCCACAATAAATTGTATAAGGAAGGCTGCTTTATGGGCTAGCCTATATGGTACCTATGTGATTGTTAGAAAGGTTTGTTTGTTTGTTTGTTTGTTTGTTTGTTCCTCCAGGCAGAGAAAGTCTTGTGCCTGGATGCATGTCTTGGTGAATATAAGGCAGGTTGGATTTCAGTCCACAATAATCCCTCAACAGGTACTTTGTGCAGTACACAGCCTGCACAAGGGTATAGTGGCTATAAATGAAGTCAGGTGTATGATTTCCATTTTATGCATGAGAGAATTGAGGTTCTTCTATGTTAGGTAGCGCTTCTTAAAAAATGCAGAGAGTTTTAAAGAAATGGTTGTTCCCATAGTTAGTAAGTAACAGAGCTATACACTTACCTGAACCAAAGGTTTGTGTACTTCTCAACTTATCTCAATGTTTGCTTATCTGTGCTTATTATTGTGCTTGCTCTCTTTCTCCCTTCTCTCTCGCTCTCTCTCCCTTTGCAGGTGTATGTATACATCTACTCTCACCTCCATTCTCATTCCTCCAATGGTCCATGGTAGAGGCACAGTCAGAAAAGGCCCCAGTCTCTCTGTTTGCATAGGGCTTCTCAATCCAATGGAAAATTCCAGCAGGTGTTTTGAAATATGCAGGTACATATCAATAAAAATACGTTTCTAACTAGCATAAATTGATGTCACTTCTTCTATCCTTAATCTTTTCACAATTTCCATTTGTAAACAGGGTAGAGAGAGAGAGCCAGGAAAGATAGAATGCACATGCACACACACATGAACACACCTAAGTCCCTTCCAAAATTATGAGAAAGCATACCAGCAGAGCAAAGAGCTTCAAGTATCAGTTTGCAGAGTTGGAGATTTTCAGTTCTGCCAAATGAGTCTAAATTCAAAGGCAACATAAGGAGCTAAATCTGTTGGGTGAGTTACACATTACCTGGATAAATTAGATGTGCTTGGGGGAAGTATTCATTCTTTCAAGTTGGTAGGACAAATTTCATACACTGGGACAATTACTTACCAAATGCTATAGGCCTAAAAGAGATAACACAGTTTCTAAAGCAGCTGCATCTAATCGACAGTATAGCTTGCAAAAAATCATTGATCAAGAGCCTTTTGGTACACCATTATGGCTATACTTACATTGTGAAAAGAGAATGGAATGAGACCAGATTCTATCCTCCAGCACTTTGTAATCAAAGCATAAAGCAGTGCCTACTTTTCAGAAGCACTGGAGCACTAGGCACATTTTCAGGAAATAATTATGCCCAGCGATAAAATGTAGATACACAGTTACCAAACTGAGAAAGGACATGGACACCTGACTTCAGAAATAAGAAAACAGCTTGAACTTTTAAACTGGTGGAATAAAGGCAGAGCAGGGAAATTTGATATATATGTGCAAGATGTTGTCCACAGACCAGCACAGGACTGAGTTTACAGGAAAGATGTCTTAAGAACATTGATGTGAGGAACAGCTACCAGGCTGGTAGCTCTAACTGAACAAAGACCTGACCTCAAGGAATTTTCATTCCCTGGGGAAGTCAGACATATACCTAATTAACTGCATTGTGTAATTGAAATGTGTTGTATCACTACTTCTCAAAATTTAATGCACATGAAAATGTTGGGAATTTTTTTAAGGTAGATTCTGATCCAGTAGGTCATGGATGGTTACAAGAGCCTGCATGTCTAATTATTCCAGCTGATGTTGACACTGCTGGTCCGTGGATCAGGTGACAATACAGGAAATTGTAGACATAGGAAAGTACTATGAGAATGTACAGTAAGAAATGTTCATGGAAGATAATTCTCAGAATATAAGAACCCTGAGCTAAACTCTGGAAAATGTGAACCAAGAAGATTTGGGTTTTGTAATAAGTTCCAACAAACTGGTGAGCAAAAACTAGATATGCATTGAGGCACACCAAATACTTGTTATTAGAAGCTTTCATATTATTTTGATCACAAGTATAAACAATACAACAGCAGCCACAATGAAGAAGGAAAAGCCATGGGTATATGTCTTTCAGAATTCTAAATTGTAAAACGTTTGTAATTTTACAATCTTGGAAATGTAAACTCCAATTTGTGTTTCAAAATAAGAGTTATTGTAATGTGAACTCCGAATTTTCATGTTTGTCCCTTCTCTGAGTAGGTAAGCCAAGGGGATTGTGTTTTCATTCTGCTTGTATTTTGCTTGCCTGTTGGGAGAAAGAAATTAAGGCCAAAGACTTTGTTTCCATTGACTCAAGCACCAAATGACCTGTTTCAAGATGAGAGTAAACAGTGGTCATGTAGACAGCCTTTAATGATGCAGCAGGTGTTGACACCTGTAGCTAACTTAATTCCAGCCAAGATAATTGCCTCTCTCTCAAGGCAGCTGGCTCAAATCAGCCATTGTTGCCCCATTACTGAAACTATTTGGAGATGTTTTGTCATGGCTTTCCCTCAGGTAATGCAGCAAGAGAGAGGAGATTTGGCTGCCAGGAGGCCACTTTGGTCAACAGTGCATGTTTAAGTCACACCCCTAGTATCTTGGCAGCCAAGCCTAGAACACAGCACCTGGACAGCAGGGTCTTGAGCCAGACAACATCAGGCAGCAAAGGGCACCACCTGCCAATGGCTACATCTAGAATTGGCTAGAGGAGAAGTGCTGTGTGGGAAGGAGAGCTAATAAGACATTATCAGATTGGAAGTCATTAGCATCATTAGGATTCTCTACTAAATTTAGATATAATCAGTTTGACCCTGCAACTGATTAAGTAATTATTTTTTTGGGTTTAAGGTGTGTATGCGTGTGCGTGCATGCACATGGGTGAGTGAGTGGTCATGATACAAGAGTGAAAATTTCTCCTCTACCCTAACAAACACACACACAGTTTTTTCAGGTTGTAAGCACTACAAACAGGTTCTCATTACACTGGAGATTAGCAGATGCTCATTACCATTTATCAAATTAGGCATGAGAAGTGCAAACTGCTAGGACATTAGCTCTTCCTAATCACTCTGCCCTCACACTTCAGAAACACTGCCCTGACTCCCATACTGCAGCAAAAGATTCTATTTCAGTCTCTACTCCAAGTCCAAACAAAAACCTTTACATATAAAACCTGTGTTTGTAAGAGAATATTAAGCCAGCTTTTAAATGAGAAAACAATAGAGTAATAGGCAATCATAAGCTTTGAATGTTGAAATGAACTGCTGAAGGTCAAATAGTTCTGCTAGCCTTCAGGAAAGAGAGTATCTAAATAATTCTGTAAGATGTTAAAAATTGGTACTCATTCCAATTTTTAACATCTTCAGGGGAAGAAACTCTGCCTTTTCACTTGGTTATCTTATTCTAATGTATTTTTTAATGTCAATTTTTCATTTATTTAGTCTATTTCAACCATTTGTAATGAAACAGATACTCGCTGTGTCCAGATTTGTATATTTAATTTAGGACTCCCAAAATTGGGGATTACGACAATCAAAAATGTGTCATATATTGAAATTTATTAAATGTATTATTTTCTCTGTATTACATACAATTTTATTAACAGAAAATATAGTTACAGATAGTTCATATACGAATAGCGAAAGCTTCCCATATCCTTTCCTGAGCATTTTCTCAGTTTGTTCTATCAAAGTATTCATCCAAAAAATTTCAAAACATCATTAATATCCCTCTTTACCACAATAGCCCTTCCAGGGATTTTTTTTAAACCTGCTTTTTTTATCTCCTTAATGTTCATGAAACAAAGCGTACATTTGGAAATGGCCTGGGTAGATCGAGAAAGTGGGAAAAGGGAATTTGCTGTGCTTTTTGACAACTCTATCTGTTAGATATAGGTGGGCTAAAATTTTTCCCTTTCAAGCAAGATATGCACTGTATAATATCTCCGTAAAATGCAAGATCTTTTAAAATAACAAGCTATGAATAAGAAATTGGGGCAGTGCTGCAGCTCTGAGCTTTATCATGAAATTTTAAGAATATGCAGGAAGCCTAATTTGGTCAGT
Organism: Macaca nemestrina; assembly: GCF_043159975.1. NCBI lineage: Eukaryota > Metazoa > Chordata > Mammalia > Primates > Cercopithecidae > Macaca > Macaca nemestrina. The sequence continues at coordinate 49,795,111 of NC_092137.1, forward strand.
TATTTTCCCCAAAGACACAAAAATAGCAAAACAGCAGACATGACAAAATAACCTATGTTATATGCTGTCAGAACCATATGATAAGACATTATTATCATCAACAAAAGCCCCAGACTATTCCCCAGCTGTAGTCTAAGGATGAATGTTTCTAAAATATATACCATGGGCCTCCAGAGTTGGAAAAGTCTTGGAGATGCTTCTAATTTGCCTGTGGAATATTGTTCCTTAATCTGTCTCCACACAGATTGGGACACACCTAGTGATGGTTGCTCATCAAATATCTGACTAGGTAGCTAAGATACCATAGATACAAATGAATACTAAAGATCATTTAGATCAACCTTTGATTTTACAACTGGGGAATTAAGCTGCAGAGATATTTAGGAACATGCTCAGGGACATATCTTAAATTCAAGCTTTTAAAATCTCAGATCAAGACTGAATCCGAGTGTATCAAGAAAGAATATATATTATTAAATTAAAATTTTATTTCCAGAAGACACAAATAAGGCAGAAGAGAAAGGGAAAGATCCAATAGCAAGTTAACTTTAATATTTTTATGGGATTTTTTTTTTGTTTTTTGTTGTGTTTTGTTTGTTTGTTTGTTTTTGAGATGGGGTCTCACTCTGTAGCCCAGGCTGCAGGGCAGTTGCACGATCTGGGCTCATTGCAGCCTCTGCCTCCTGGGTTCAAGTGATTCTCCTTCCTCAGCCTCCAGAATAACTGGGACTACAGGCCATCCCACCATGCCCAGCTAACTTTTTATATTTTTAGTAGAGAAAGTGTTTCACAGTGTTAGCAAGGATGGTCTCTATCTCCTGACCTCATGATCCACTCACCTTGGCCTCCCAAAGTGCTGGGATTACAGGCGTGAGCCACCATACCTGACCAACTTTAATGTTTAAATATTAAGGAACATGTATAATACAAGTAAAAAATTGACTATGAAACCACAACATTGGGCTTGAGCCTTAGCTCTGCCATGACATAAGCAAATTCACTGGGTAAGTCCTTTTTCTCATCATGAAAATTACAAAGTGAGAGTGAACTGTTTGGAGTTCCAGTTTTACATAATAAGTAATTCTTGAGCTTCATTTCTTGTACTTGCTTTCACTGTGTTCACCTGTAATAAAGCATAATTCTCTTCCAGATTCTTTAGTCGTTCCTTTTTCTCTTCTTGGTCTCTTAAATATTGAGCTTTCCCTAAAGTCAGCCATTGGCCTTTTATTTTCTTATTTTATGTTTCTATTTAAACTGTATCAACAACTCTTCTTGCTTTAATCATAATCCATACGCATCTGATTTCCTAATTCCTTACTGACTAATAAGATTTTTGTCAAGTCTGCCTTAAAAACGCTCAAGAATATTCTTTTCTATTCTCATATTTATGCAGTCTTAGTCCCAAAGTTTCAACATCCGTTAAAGATTTCAAAGTTTTCCCTGATAATCTGTCTTCAGTCTGTCTTCCAATCCATCCTCTTTATGTCTATCAAAGTCTTATTTTAAAATATAATGATCATTTCTCATTTTACATTCCCCAATTTCAAACTCAAATTTATCTCTCTATTGAAATTCCATTAACAAGAACATGCCTAATACTTTTTCTAGCTTAATTTTCTACATTTTTCTCCATATCTGTGTCCACACCAACTTCTCCAAGGGATCTGCTCTTAAACATACTAGCCATTTTTCTGATCATGACTGATAACAAAATTAAACTAAATGAATCTTCGAAAGCTGTGAATTCCAACAGGGCATGGGTTCTATCTCAGTCATTTTTATACATGTTCAGAGCCTAGCACAGCATCTGGCACACAACAGGAACTCAGTAAATGTCTGTTGAATGAATACAGTGTTATTGAATGAATACCAATTAAACTGCTATTAATTGGTGAGGCAAGATACAAAGATCATGGGGCAATATTATGCAGAAGATTTTTGAGGGTTGAGCACTAAGAAGTAAAATGAAAATTCCCTTTTTAAATGTTTGATTTTGTTCTGATGCAAGCTTTGGTATCAAATAGAAATAGAACTATAAATATAAATCTCTGATTCACCTATCTATGTACTCTTCTGTCCTAAAATAAGACAGAAAAAAATTATAAGTCTCTACAGGAAGACATTGATTCAGCTCTGCTGAATTCTTAGTGTTGGACCAGCATATATAGCTCTGTGTATTAGCTCTCCTAAATTATAAATCCTCTCTGGGCTCTTGATTATTCAGATATCAAGGGATCCATCTACTACTTCTGCATCATAACATGTTAATCCAAAATCACTTTAAAATTTCTTATATTTATTTTGCTTGTGTTACATTTTTAAGGTGTTTTAAACATTTTAAATCTGTAGACAGCTACATATTTTCATACAATTTTCTCTGACTTCAAGGACATTTATGTTTCTTCGTTGTTATCTAACATCCCCAGTTAGCCCCTTACACAAGTCAGTGGACATGTGGGCTGTATATTTGAGGTAGTAAATCTTAGGCCATCTGGTTTGGATACTCAGGATATCTTAGTAGTGAACTATACTTGCAAAATATTTTTTTCAAAATGAGAGCTACTAAGGCTATAACTAGCTATGTATATCTTACAAATTTGATGCTTTTTCCAAAGCTTTTGTTGTGTGTTTCAGGGCAATTATCTAACAATTAAAGGTTTCAATCGGGGAATTTTTTCATTTAAGTTTTTATTCTCTCATTGTTTCATAAACATATGCATTATTTACCCAACTAGACTGCAATATTTGATCTTCTGATTTTCTCAGGATTTCCTTTTGACACAGAAGTATCTATTCTGGGAAATGGCTCCAGAGATAAATTCATTACTGATTAACTATGGATGAGTTGACCATTAATTGAGTATTAAGCTATATAAGATTTCTAAGTTTTCACAATTCCCTGGCATTTTGTCTCCCTTGCTATAAAATTTCTGAAGGAAGGGACCATATTTCATTCATCTTACAAATATGCATGAATGTCTCCTATGTGCTAGCTACTATGCTAAGCTTTAAAAATGGGACATTTGACAAAACAATGGCATCTTCACTTACCTCTTTATTCTGTTTATAGCTTTGAAAACTATTATTACAATTGACAGGAGGCTTTTCAATAAGGATAACAAAAGTCCATCTGTTACTTTTCTCTACAGGGAGGTTAACACTTCTTTCTTCTCTCTCTTCTTCTTCTTTTCCACAGCTCTTCTTACTGTCTTACTGACTTCTAGGCACAAACATTCAGAGACAGAAAACTTGTAAACCAGTAAAAAGGCAATTACCAAATGTTTAATAAGCAACTGTTATATGTGGTTCATTCATTTACTACTCAAATTCTTATTGAGCACATACACCAGTACAGGCAATATCCCATAGTTAGGTTGAAGGCAAACAAATATAAAGTGAAGAAGTCCTGTCCTCAAAACATTTTAAGCTTTGTTTGAGTCTATTTTTTCAGTCTACCAACTGGAGACCAATAGCCTGAATGGTGTCTAATTACTACCACACCCAAGTCCTCCAAGGAGAATTGGATGTATTCTTAGGCCTGTCCAGTGGGTCAGTTTTAATAACCTTCAATTTAAAGAGAAGGAAAAGATATGCAAAAGAGTAAAATCTTCTCATCTGTACTCTGGCCTTTAGGCTGAAATGTCAAGGAATTGTTAATGCTGCCTCATTTAATGATTAGAAACCTAATTACCTGGAATGGAGGGCTGCATTAGGAAAGTCTGGGAGCAGAAAGAACCTTTCCGATCATAAAGTGCCACCACCTCCTCTTCCTGGGGATCATCGATGCTGATTTTTTGTCATGTGAGGGTCAAACATGTTGAGATGACGGAGCATGTTCCATTTAGGATATTCGTCATCAGTGCATTGGGCTTGATCCTGCTTTAGTTCTGTTAATATTCTTCATGCTCTGAGAAAAAGGAAGTTTTGGGGTTTAATAACAATTGTGAAAGCTCAGTAAAATGAAAATCTGTTTCCAGGTCCCTCAGTTTCCCTAGAGCAAGACAACATTGCTTTTTGCTGATTATATAACACTGTTTTCTTTGTGCCATCCTCCTGGTGAAGAAATGACAATGACTTGCCACCATTGAGCACATCACATTCAAATTCATGCACTTCATATTTGTGGTCTTTGCACAGCCTGGACCCACTCTGCCAATCCTGATTATCTTTTGTCACACACCCTCTAGAAATCCCATCATTTTTGTTTTCAAGAGACTTGTGGCAAAAATTTGTCTCTGTGTTCCTTACTCTTGTAACTGAATAGTTTGAATTCCTATGACAGTCTACGTATGTTTCACAAATTTGAATACCAAATTATTTATCATCTCCTATCCTTTCCTCATTGCTTTGTGTGTGAAGAATACTTCAGGTCTAGAATGAGATCAAATGTAAAATGTCATAACACTCAGTACTAGAACAAGCTGCATTGTATTTCGCCTATGTGGTCTAGTCATGTTACTTTCTAATTTTAAACCTCAGATTCTCATCAGCAAAATTAAGAGATATCCCTTCTAGGGCAATGAATGTACATGTACAACTTTCTGACTGAATCATGGACCACTGAAGATTCAGGGCAAGTTTCACTTTGCTTTATATTTTTCAAAGCAAACAATACGGGTTTAATAAATAATTATTGGCCGGGCGTGGTAGCTCATGCCTGTATACCAGCTCTTTGGGAGGCCGAGGCGGGCAGATCACGAGGTCAGGAGTTCAAGACCCGCCTGGCCAACATAGTGAAACCCATCTCTACCAAAAATACAAAAATTAGCTGGGCATGGTGGCGGGCACCTGTAGTCCCAGCTCCTTGGAAGACTGAGGCAGGAGAATCACTTGAACCTGGGAGGCAGAGGTTGCAGTGAGCCAAGATCGCACCACTACACTTCAGCCTGGGTGACACAGACAGACCCTGTCTCAAAAAATAATAATAAATAAAATTATCAACTTGCCTAAACATTTATATAAATATTTACAGTGGAACTGTATACATTTTGGTGTGTCCATCATTTCTTTGGAGAATTAACCCAGAAAAATTTTTTCAGTCCATGTTACTTGGATAGGGTTGACCCTCCCCTGTTCCCTATATATGCACATGATCCACACTGATTGGTTCAAGGGTATGTTTTTCTCTCTCCCTCTCACTCTCTTCTGTCTCTTTCCCTGAAATTATGAGTTACAAGAACCTAGTAAAGTTAGAGCTGGCAGAAGCCAGTATTAAAAATGTGTAGAGAAAACCTGCTAAGTGAATGATGAGTTGGACTTTTTTCTTAACTTGTACTTAAATGATCCAATCAATATCATATTGTTATAATTTGAACCGATTATCCAACCTTGATGTATTTATACAAAGGAAATCAAGAGAAAAAAATGTAAACACAAAGGGATATTCATTACAGCAGGGTGTGGGGCTGGGGCTAAATTTCCAATATAAGAGGACTGAATATTAAATTACTGTGTATGAAATATTATATTGACATAATATTGAATGAATAAGTATATGTTATGAGTAACGAGATTGTAGGTTGTCTTGTATTATTTCCATTTCTATTATGATGATTTCTATGGGAAAAGAGGGTTATAAAAGAAAACCTAAGGAAAGATTATTCTGTGAGTAAAACACATTCTTGATTCTTGCACGGACACTTTCCCAGGCAAGGGAAAGGGAGGACAAGGTGTGTTATGGGAAGTCAGGGACCCCGAACAGAGGGACTGGCTGGAGCCGCAGCAGAGGAACATAAATTGTGAAGATTTCATTTTAATATGGACATTTATCAGTTCCCAAATAATACTTTTATAATTTTTTATGCCTGTCTTTAATCTCTTAATCCTGTTATCTTCATAAACTGAGGATGTATGTCACCTCAGGACCACTGTGATAATTGTGTTAACTGTACACATTGATTGTAAAACAAGTGTGTTTGAACAATATGAAATCAGTGCACCTTGAAAAAGAACAGAATAACAGTGACTTTTATGGAACAAGGGAAGACAACCATAAGGCCTGACTGCCTGAAGGGTTGGGCAAAAAAAGCCATATTTTCCTTCTTGCAGAGAGCCTATAAATGGACATGCAAGTAAGAAAAATATTGGTAAATTCTTTTCCTAGCAAGGAATATTAATATTAATACCCTGGGAAAGGAATGCATTCCTGGGGGGAGGTCTATAAATGGCCGCTCTGGGAATGTCTGTCTTGTGCAGTTGAGATAAGGACTGAGATAAGCCCTGGTCTCCTGCAGTATCCTCAGGCTTACTAGAGTTGGGAAAACTTGCCCTGGTAAACTTGTGGTCAGACCGGTTCTCTGCTCTCAAACCCTGTTTTCTGTTAAGATGTTTATCAAGACAATATGTGCACCACTGAACATAGACCCTTATCAGTGGTTCTACTTTTGCCCTTTGCCCTGTGATCTTTGTTAGACCCTTATCAGTGGTTCTGCTTTTGCCCTTTGTCCTGTTCCCTCAGAAGCATGTGATATTTGCTAGACCCTTATTAGTGGTTCTGCTTTTTGCTCTTTGAAGCATGTGATCTTTGTACCTACTCTCTGTTCTTACACACCCTTGCCTATTGAAACCCTTAATAAAAACTTCCTGGTCTGAGGCTCAGGTGGGCATCACGGTCCTACCGATATGTGATGTCACCCCCGGCGGCCCAGCTGTAAAATTCCTCTCTTTGTACTCTCTCTCTTTATTTCTCAGCCAGCCAACACTTGTGGAAAATAGAAAGAACTTATGCTGAAATATTGGGGGCAGGTTCCCCCAATATTGGTACAATGGCTCTGGCTTATGTTATCCTGTTGAGTTCCCACAATATTCCATGGAGGTAGCTGTTATTATTATCTTATATATGAGGAAACCCAGGCTCAGAGAAGAAACTAGCTTAAAGGCACTCATGAGTTTAGACACAAATACCTCTGATAGATTGTATGTCTCTATTTAAACAAGTCTTTGAACTCAAAACCAGACTGAGGACATATCAGAATTGCAGATCATATAAAGGTTGATAAACTAAGATTTAAAGTAGTGTGCAATCGGCCGGGTGTGGTGGCTCATGCCTGGCCAACATGGTGAAACCTCGTATCTACTAAAAGCACAAAAATTAGCTGGGCTTGGTGGTGGGCATCTATAACCCCAGCTACTTGGGAGGCTGAGGCAGGAAAATTGCTTGAACCCAAAAGGCGGAGGTTGCCGTGAGCCGAGATTGTGCCACTGCACTCCAGCCTGGGTGACAGAATGAGACTCTATCTCCAACAAATTAAAATAAAATAAAATTAAAAATAAAATAAGATAAGTGAGCAAGAGGCAGAGGCCAGAGTGGGCACAGCACCTACACCATTGAGTCTTTTAGAATTCATCTAGGTGCATAGCATAAATTTAAAACATTAAAACACTATGTAAAAATAGCACAGTTCCTTGAGCAGTATTTTGTTAGATGCACCATTTCTTCTTTAATACTTGAGATTTTGACTACCATAACTGATAGCAAATGCAGTGTCAAGACACTGAATTGTGTTGTCTTAATTTATGAAACTGGAATCATCCATGTATTTGAATGTTGATGAATGGTGATAAGTGATTGGATTTAAAGTGAGCAGATAAAAGTAATCAGCATTACAATTTCATGTAAGGATGGTCTTTTTATCCTTAAATATGTGGAAGTAAATGACAGTAATGGGATCTCTTTATCATCAATTTGTCTAGGTGTGGTCCTCTATCAACTTCAGATCAAAGAAAGACAAAAGTTAAATCTTCATGGAAGGATGCTCTGTAGAATGTTTTACTAGCTCCAACGAATGGCAACTATTTCCATACAAGAGCTACAGATCATCTGTTTATGAATTTGATTTGGTGGGGGAGGGCTGGGGTAAGTGTGTGTGAGACAGGGACTGGGGGTAGTAACCAGACAACTATTTATATTCCCATAATTACTACCTAGATTTCCTTGTGCCCAAAGACTAACTCTAGAAATACTGATAGTGGCAGCCTTCTTAAGTCAGTCTCTGCAGAGAACTCTAGTGAGTTCCAGATCCTTTTGCAATATTAGAGATTCAGGGGAAAAATGTTGGGCACTAAACTGTAATGTCCTCATACATTTTTTTTTAATCAATGGGTATTTGCAAAGAGGGAGCAATAATTGGAATTTAGAGCATATTTTGTGATTTCTCATTAGGAGTAAGGGCAGAGTTTAACAGTTTTTATTTTCATTCCTATAATCAACCTCAAAGATTCTGTCCTATTACTTTAAACTTTTCATATTAGCATGTCTTATACTTTAAAATAGCCTGGGAGTAAAATGACAAATAGGACAAAATTAACCTTTTTTTTCATGTCCTTTTTTCTCTTTGGCAAGATTCCATCTCTAGCACGCTGTAGTATACACCTCTACTCAACCCCCATTATCCAGTATACTCTGTGCAGCATAGACAGGCTTCTGCTGCTAAGAAGCTACATACATGTATCTAATTATACCTTTGTATCCTTTCTTTTCTTAAGATAGTTCATCTAAACATAGTTTTCACCTGGGATTATTGTAAAGATTAAAGTATATAATATATAAATTATTTTGAATATTAAAGTACTATATGAAAGCAATTTTTACTGTAGTACTCCACAGATTCAGGGCTCTCACCTCAATGAATTTCCATTAATGTCCCTTTAGAACCTACTAGATAACAGGCAACAAAAGGAAGAATTAATAGGCAATGCAAACACAGTCAAGTTGTATAGAGAAGTCCATCTAGCTGAAGACTGGGAGCTAATCATTGGATTTAGCAAAATAAAGGTTGTTGGTGACCTTGAGAAAGCAGTTTTGGGAAGCTAGTAAGAGTGAAAGGTTAATTAAAGTTTTGTTTTTGTTTTTGTTTTTAAGAATGGGAATAAGAGAAATCAGATGCAATAAGTATAACAACTATTTTGAGGAGTTTTGCTACATAGCAAATGAGTTGGTAGAGGCTGAAGAGCAGGTTTGTTTGTAGGCTGATAAAGAGGATTCAGCAGAGAGAGAAAAAAAATGACAAAACAGGAGAAACATTGCTGGAGAGGGTTGCTGCAGAGCCTTTGCATTGGCAAAATCAGACAAGATGGGGCAAAGGAGGGGTTGGTGTTAGATGGCAGCACAAACATGTCTTCCATCAGAATAGGAGGCAGAACTGATGCTAGTAGCTATTGAGTGTGATGGTGGGGGCTTGTCAAACTTTCCTTCTAATTGACATTATTTTCTGGTGAAGTTGGAAGAATGGCATAAAAATGACAGTGAATTGGAGTTAAAATGAGATGGGAAGGAGAATGGAATATTCATTTGGTTCTGTGGAAGAGGAAATGGACTAGAACATAAAAGTATGACTTCTGGGCAACATCAAGGGCCCAGTCGAGATTAGGGGTTCTTAAAGAGATAGGCTATAGGCACAAAGTACAAGATGATATGGATTTCTCTGGAGTTAAGGTTTTTACTAAATACAAAAGCCAAGAAGAGACAATGGAGTGTTAATGTTAGGGAGTGGTAATAATGGTTGATTGTGGAATTTAAAGGGAGGTGAGGACCTGAAAAGGCTTGGAAGTCAGTGAAAAGAATGTGGGATCAATGTATAATCAATGCCAGGTTCAAGCACTATTGGCATCAAAAAGCACAAAGGGAGAACTGCAAATAAAAGCAATAGTGGTCAAATGTAGAGTGACTAAAATTGAGATTACTGAAAAATTGTATTTAATGACAAGGTAGAGGTATAAGGTATGATAGTCTTTCTTCAGACACCTGCATGGCTTGCTTCCTCACTTCCTTTAGGGTTTTGCTCCTCATACCACTTCTCTGGGAGACCTCTCCTCATTAACCTATTTACAATTTTGACTTCTTTTTACCCTCACTGGCACTTGATATCACTATTTCCTGTTTTATATTCTCTCAATGAATTTTTTTACTGTCTCACATTCTATATATATTGATGTATTGTTTATTGTTTGTCTTCCACTACTGAAATTAAAAATCAAGAAGAACCAGGATTTGGATCTATTTTGATACCTACAGCTTCTCTAGAGACTACAGCGTTGCCTGGCACGTAGTAGACTTGGCACTCAATATATTTTTGTTGAATGGCTTGTATAAAACAATTGTCCATTTGACTATGACAATTCCAAAGAACTAATAACTTCTCGTAAGTTTATAGCTTCTTCTGCATAGCTGACTTTTCTGAATAGCTGAGGATAAATTAGTCAAGTTCCTATTTAATTATTTTTGAATAGAAATACAAATAAGAGGAAAATATGGAGCTGTCTTTCACCGTAAGTTGAGTTAAACGGGACACTAACCATTTATCAACTATTTTAGGTCATTATTATAAAACAAACTGTTAGACTTTCCTGAAATATGTATGAATTTTGGTCCCTTGCAAAGAAGTGTGCACTACAAAACTTTCAGTTGCACCTATTCCTTTTGTCTCCTCTTTTCTGTCAGGCAATCAACTATTATGTTGTACTGTAATGTGTGCACATTCCTAAAACAGATCATTCTACCACCAACATCTATTCCTACTCCAAAATTTGCTGTTTTCATATATTTTGAACCAATTTTACAGGATTTATGTAAAAGAAGAGAATATAAACATTAAGTGAGGGCACTAGGGCTACAGGTTTTTGTTATCTTTATTCCCTACTTCTAGATTCCTTAACTTTGTGCTAGAGAGGGGAGATTGATAGATGTTGAATTATGAAGATGTGCAAAGTTACTGTAATTTAGGTCATGTGATATTTTTATTCCTCAAATTTCCCTTTTCTCATGTAAATGGCTGCCTTCCCCACCTATTCATATAGCCAACCCTATGTTGAGAGAGCTAAACACATAATGGCATCATGAAAATGTGCAAGAAGAAAGGATACCAACTAAGGTCCTCTGGAAAAACCCTATCCTTAAAATGTGCTCATCTACTAAATTCCCAAATACTCTTAGGACAAAATTCCATTTGAAAGCATGGCCTTGCTAAATAAACAAATGACAAAGCATTTTAAAAAGAAGAAAAAGCAGTGTATTTCAGTAGTTTTAAAGATAATGCAAAGGTCTATGATAAATCTTGAATAATTCACCTGACCTAGATTTAAATAGCACAAATAATTCATGCAAAAATAAACATTTAGTTAACAAATGTTCCTATAGCTTCAAGTATTACATTTAGAGTTTATGTTGTTTTTGGAACCTCAGTTCTACTCCGTAATTTTGGGGGAAAAAATAGCCAACTAAGAGTGAGAAAAGCAGAGTTCTTTTACTGATTTCTGACATAACTTATCAAGTCATATCCCTGACTGTTGTGCTTTCTGGGCCTCAGTTTCTTCACCTGTAAAACAATCCCCAAAGTCTCTGATAGTCTGAATTCTACAAAACATTGCTGTTGGATTAAAGAACTGAGGAGGAATTCTGCTTCCACCAGTAGAGGGTAGTGTTACCTAGACAAGATCTCAACATGAGTCCAGGACAGATGGAGCAAAGAAAGCCGAATTTAGAATGGAGAATTGGTAGCTACCTACTTCTCCCAGTCTTGAGTCACCAGACCACAAATGCTTCTCCACAAAATAGCAATCTTAGGCAAGTGTAGAAATGCACTCCTCCTCAATAATTTGCCACTATTCCCAAAATGGTCACATTACTCATTTCTATTGGAATATGAACAGAAATTTAAACTCCTGCAATCTGTGTTGTTTTCTGAAATTTAAAGTTTGTTCTATGAATACATTCATTTATATAAAATACAGCAGCTTGTCTATACATATTTGAACATTTCAAAATTACAGTTGAAAGTAGCAGATTTTTCCTCCTGCAAAAATATTTAAGAAGTATTTATAAAATTTGATTATGTTTAATATCATGCTGAGAGAGAAAACTTTAATTGTACTTTTTAATTTACATGTAACCAGTTATTGGCTTGTAATAGGTAATTCTAAATGTCTAAGTATATAATGTATAGTCACAATAATGGATGAAAATATCTCAATCAGCCTGCAAAGTTTACAGAATGGCTCTCATTAAGGTGATTCCCACATGGGTCACAAAAGTTATCTAAGAAATGGATTTCCAGTCAGGTGCAGTGGCTCATGCCTATAATCCCAGCACTTTGGGAAGTCCAGGTGGGCGGATCATGAGGTCAGGAGTTCAAGACCAGCCTGGTCAACACAGTGAAACCCCGTCTCTACCAAAAATACAAAAATCAGTAGGGCATGGTAGCATGCGCCTGTTGTCCCAGCTACTCAGGAGGCTGAGGCAGGAGAATCGCCTGAACCCAGGAGGCAGAGGTTGTGGTGAGCTGAGATCATGCCACTGCACTCCAGCATGGGTAACTGAATAAGACTCCACCTCCAAAAAAAATTAAAAATTAAAAATTACAAAAAAGAAAAGAAATGGATTGCCAAATAGCAAGTTCCGTCTGGTAGGATAAGACTGATGCATGTGAAATAGTAGCAGAATTAGGTAGTTTAAGATACTGTCTGTTCAATACTAAGTCAGTAGGAGACAAGAAAGTATTCATCAAAAAACTGACAAAATAGATGAAGACAGGATGAGATATAGTTAATGGAGAATCCTTCAAAGAGAGTGTACCATTTAACAACTACAAATGAAAACTTAGACAACACATGTAAAAATATATTAAAAAGGCCAAGGTACTATGCCAATGTGAAGTATTATTATTATTATTATTATTACAGCCTTGGGGTTCATGGTCACCATGAAGCTCTGTCCTTGGTGACCCTTGGAAGGCACTTTGGTAGAATCTTTCCATTTCTGCTTCGTCTTTGACCTTTATCAATGATAGAAGTCCTACTTAGTATTTTTTTCTGTTAATATAAATGTGGAAGCCTACAAGTGAACACAGAATATGTAATTTCAGAAATATTAATACAGAAATGATGTCATTCCACCTGGATCCAGGAAAGCACCTTACGCTGTACTAGTCCCAGCCTAGACAGCAGCAATCTGTCTTTCCATGCAATACACCTCTGATGCTATTTCTGGTTGTAAGAGTGCTCCCTTTTAGGTGGAGTTAAAATGTTCTCAGATTAGAAGAAAACCTGGCTATTTGAGAGAAAATAAAATCATTCTTCTTCCCACCCCCCAATCCCTTCTCTTTTGCCTATGGCAACTATAAATGCAATAAAATGTGAAAGTGGGAAAGAATTGCTATGGCAACATAGTGTGCTCTAATAATGAAAATGGCATCTAATGAGCAGAAGCAGCTAGAACTTTAAGGGAAAGAGAAAGGAAGTGCACCTTGAAGAAGCAGGAATAACAAATGTAAAAAGTTTAAAGTTTTCCTTTCTCCAGCCTACGTATATTGGCCCCTTTAGAAAAGTTAGATTCGTATCTTAACTTCCTCTAAGGAATATTCTAACAAGACAAGGTGTTAAAATTTATCGGGTGAAACGGGAGGTTGGGGATGGGGACAGTGGTAGGAATTACCCAGTAATTCCTAAAAGTAGAAGGAGAGATCACTTTCTTTGATCTAGAAATATGGGACAATGTACAGTCACTTAGGGGATCCACAGAGATATGTGTGTCTACACTCTCTGGTTTGAGGCCCAGCTTCCCAGCTTCCTGATTTCTTTGACAACATAATTCTCTTCTCCACAAGAATTATTTACCAAAACAGCTTCCAAGTTGCAGAGGAAACAATGCATACGCATCATGACTAGAATGAACATGCAAGTTGAGATCCTTAAGGAAAACAGGAGGGACTGGTGAGAACCATACAGTGGCTTGAAGTAAATTGAATGTATTCCACCTATTTGTTCAAAGAAATGTATAATTGGGCTATCATTCAGAACTGGCTAGGTTATGCTGCAAAATAAGCCAACTGCAACAGTTTCATGGTTTAAGCAAAAAAGTTGATTTCTCATTCACACTGTCAATCACATATAGGTAGAATGCTCAGCTTCGTATCATCCTCATTCTAGGAATTAGGCTGAATTTTATCAGTATTGGGTCATGGTGAAGAACATCTGAGGGTCTTGTGGGAGTAATTATTAATAAATGCTCTTGTCTGAAAGTGAGAAATGTCACCATTGTCAATTCTACCTATAACACATGGGCCAGAATGACCCTGTCCAATTTCAAGAAAAAGATAATGAGTAATAGTCATCTCATGTATTCAGAAAAAGAAGAAAAAGAGACAAACATGATAAATCTACTATGAGGGTACCCAGAATTTTTATGTAATAATGTATGTATAACAAAGCTGTTACTTAAGATTCACATTTATGTTCTCTGGCAAAGTGGTAGGCCACTGCATTATATGCAAAGCCATTTTATTCCATCCAATAAGGTGAGTGGATAGAGACAGAAGAAAGGCTTGAGTATCCTAGATAGCACTGGTGAAGAAGCAGTGTGGTCATTTGAACTACCTTTCAAAACAGGGATTGTAGACTCCACCTACTGGCAAGAGTTCAGTAGCAAATTGTTCCAGGAGTGTAGGTTGAGGCCTTGTCGTCCATCAAAAGTTGGGAAGATGGATATAAGGATCAGGTTTCTCAGAACCTGAAAGCTGCCAGAACCTCCTGACAACTGTTTGTACATATTTCCTCATTCACATCTTTGTTAAAGGTGTTCCTCAACTTAAAACAAAAAATAAACTAAAACCTGTTTTCCTACTTTTCCCTTACTTTAATTCTTCACACTCAGTTCAGGCCCCATTGCTACTCATTCCATTCTTTGAACTACCATTGCTCTCATAATCAGAATGCATTTCTTTAAAAAAAAAATAGTGGTTCTCTACAATTCTACAGATTCCACTTTTTCTGCCCTCTCAACGTAAGCCCTGTGACAATAGTAACCACGCCTTTTCTCTTTTGCAGTCTCTCCTAGCCCTTAGCACAGAGCTGTTAACAAAGATTACAGACAATACATATTTATTGATACACTTGTAACTGGAAAAGGAAGAATAATTTTTATTGAGAATCATCTGAACTAATGCAAATATACTTTGGGTAACTATGTTATCACTAAAGCTTTATTTTAAGACAGCTTTCTGATCTTGAGTCTATTGATGCTTCAATCCTTTCAAGCCCCTTCCAGTGAGGTGGGAAAGGTAGTAAGAGAAAAAGAGTAGTTAGTGATGAGAACAATATGGTCTAGGGAAGTAAGAATTGAATTGGAAACCTGGAGCTTGGATTCTATTCTTGGCTCTGCTACTCACAAGCTATATAAAGATAGGCCTACACATCTTCATCTATGAAAAGGGGATGCTTGCAATTGTCTTGGCTACTTTATAGAATGTTGTGAGAATTGAATAAAATCATTTAAGAGAAATCTGAAACTTTAAAAATATTTTACAAATGTAATTTTAAAGTGGGTTCACTAAGAAGGATCTAACTTGTATCTAATGTCTTTTGTGCTATGGGAGGAATTTCAGCAAGGGTAGGAGGTATGTCATAAATCTCTGATAACACATGTTCTGAACTCTTTGAAAGCATTGTATCTAATCAGCACAAAGTCCTGTTGCTAATTGCAGGGGGTTTCTCCCTGGGCATTCAGTTCAGTTTGCAAAGTGTTATATTTATAACTTTCTGAAGCCTCAGTCCCTCTCAGAATCCCAGGAAATAAGAGTGTGATCTGATTGTGACTGAAGATTACAGGTTGATATTTTCAGGCTGGTGGTGATTTCTAACAAAAGCAAAACAGCAGGTATCACTGAGAGAAGGGCACTAAAGCTTTCCACAGCTCTAATAGGGCCTGCCTCCCCTCCTTCCTTCCCTTTCTCCCTACCTCCCATTGGAAGAGAAAAAGATCATGACTGCAGTCAGAATAAACCTGCTTACCTACCACAGTGGGCACAGACGTGGGTGGAAAGACAGGCTTATAGGGGCTTTAGCAGTAGTGAAAGAATTACCAGAGGCAGGAGAAATTCAGATTTTGAAGCATGTGGATGAGAAATAGTGATACTACTTCATGAATTGCAGGGACTCTGTACTGGAGAATCTGAATATGAGAGCTCAGCAGCCCACACTACAAGGAGTTATTAATGGTGAGGAACATGGCAGACATAACACGGGTGTGCAGGCAGGGGACCTGGGTTTGAGTTTCAGTGCCAAGTTATTACTGTCCTTAGCTTCTCTGAGCATTAGTTTTCTCACCTAAAAATAGCAAAATAGGAGCAATAACAACAGCTACTTCAAATCTTTGGTGCAATAAATGAGAATATTTATGGAAGGGTCTTTCCTTTAATAAGAGTAACTGGTACCTAGTTTATAATTATGAAAAGACATTATATCAATATTCTGCAGTGATCAAGGCAATGAGGATTATGAATGCTTGTGATATAGATGTAGAGAAACAGACCTGGGAGTAAAAGAACTTACATCTAGCATCGTGGACATAACACAGCCTGAGAGCTTGACAATGGGGAAAGGAGATTTAGAGTCCTGTGATTTTTTTTATGGAAATTCTGAGATTATAGTTGTGAGGATATGCAGCATATGAGAAGTGTGGTCTTGCAAAGATGTTAACATCCTAATGCCCAGAACCTGTGAATACATTACTTTACATGGCAAAGGGGAAGTAAGGTTACAGATGGAGTTAAGGTTGATCACCAGCTAACATTAAAATAGGAAGATTATCTTTCCTAGATTATCACGTGGGCCCAATGTTTTCACAGGCATGTTTGAAAGTACAAAAGAGGCCGGGCGTGGTTGCCTCACACCTGTAATCCCAGAAGTTTGAGAGGGGCAGGCGGGCAGATCACCTGAAGTCAGGAGTTTGAGACCAGCGTGGCCAACGTGGTGAAACCTTGTCTCTACTAAAAATACAAAAATTAGCCAGGTTTGGTGGCGCACACCTGTAATTCCAGCTACTCAGGAGGCTCAGACAAGAGAATCACTTGAACCTGGGAGGCAGAGGTTGCAGTGAGCAGAGATCACACCATTGCACTCCAGCCTAGCTTACAAGAGTGAAACTCCGTCTCATAAAGAAAATAAATAAAAGTGCAAGAGAGAGTCAGAGAAAGAAATGAAATGACAGAAGCAGAGTCAGCGTGATACAATATGAAAAAATCAACCAGATATCGCTGGGTTTGAAGATGCAGAAGAAGGATCGTGAGCCAAGGGATGAAGGTAGACTCAAGGAGCTGGAAAGGGTGAGGATGTGGATTTTCAAATTTTCTCCCAGAGTCTCTAGACTAGAAGGAACGCAGCTCAGTCTACACCTTGATTTTAGTTCAGTGAGACTCCATGTTGGACCTCTAATCTACAGAACTATACGATAATAAATTTGTTTTAAACCATTAAGTGTGTGATAATCATACATCAGCAACAGAAAACTCTTGCCATATTCAAAGTAAGATATTAAATGCTAAGTAAGGTCTAAGTGTTTAAGAGGTTTGCACATCAGAAGTGTGAGTGGGTAAGCAAAACAAAGACTGTAGTGAAAATTAGTACACAAATTTTTTTCTGAATATTTGCTCCACAACCTAATGAAATTAGACAACCTCCTAAATTCAACCTCTTCACTTCACTGAGGACATTCAATGAATAATAAAGCCCACAGATTCAATTGTCTTTTTGTGAAATAAAGTATGTGACTTATACAACATGTAGAGGAGTTGTTGTTGTCAGAGTGGGTAGAGGTTTGTTTTGGGCAAAGGGACAGAGTTGTCTTTTTTTTCTTTTTTAAAAATCAACCATGAACTACCTCAGCTCATTTTCTCATCCTACAGTCTAGTGGGTATATTTAATTCAGTCTGGGCTTGAGGAAAAGATCATGGGTAAGGTAAATCTCTTAAACAGCTGTTTTATAAAGGAAGTTTTGTATTTTCATGGTGTAGTTACGAATATT
This sequence comes from Macaca nemestrina, assembly GCF_043159975.1. Classification (NCBI taxonomy): domain Eukaryota; kingdom Metazoa; phylum Chordata; class Mammalia; order Primates; family Cercopithecidae; genus Macaca; species Macaca nemestrina. The sequence continues at coordinate 49,812,902 of NC_092137.1, forward strand.
CTTTTCAAATGAGATTTTTGAAAATGATTTTTCTGCAAACTTGGAACAAAAGTACCTGGACCAGACTTTGAATGCAGAAGGCAAGTTTCACTTTAGGTGTTAAGCATTTGAATCAGGACCTGCATGTAGAGTAGCTGTGTAATATCAAATGCTTTTGGAGAACTCTCTTGAATATTTGCTTTTGCAGACCAGTTCTGCAAAAGGGGTATTCTTCACTCATTTTATCACAACTTTTCCTGAAGAAAATGCCACTGTTTTATAGGAGCAGAACTTAGAGGGAAAAACCTTGTGTATCCATTACATTGTCACTGATCCTCCTAAGCCTCCAGATGTTTATCTGTGTGGTCTGTCAAGACGGGGAGACGTGGGTAAAAATAAAATTGACAATAAATAATGTACCCACATTTAAATATTTTTCTTTCTATTTCTGAAATTATTGCTAAGATCTAATATTAATGGAGAAACATTACCAAGACACACGAGGAGCATGTGTGCACATATGTAGGTAGTGGGTATTTCTGTAGGGTCAGTGGTGTGACACCTGTAAGAGATAAGAGCATTCTGTCCACAAATTCTAATTGAACACAGAATGACTTCATAAATCTTTCCCAAATGCAACTCAGCTATTAAACACAAAGTAAAAACAGGAGCATCACTCTTGCTCACACCAGCTATATGCCTAATTTGGAGCTTTGCTGTCTTTCAGGTTCCCAATGGACACCATTCATTTCAAATTACGTAGCTTCAATACACTAGATACTGTTTGCCTGTCTCCACATAACACTGCCCAGATTTTTTAGATTTACCGGATTTCCCACAGCTACATGAAAATAACTGTTTCATCACATAATGATTGAGCTTTTAGTGTTTACCTAGTCAGGGACTATTTCTCTAATAAGCTATGCCTGTAGTAATTTCTGAAGCAAGAATACTAAGAATATTTGTTATTGAATGGAGCCCTTACCAGTCATTAGTGGCTGTTAAGCCACAATTAGATCCATTTTCTACATGATATAAAATTAGTTAGGCATAACTGATTCATAGGGAAAGCTGTGTACAATCTCCTGCTTTTTGTAATTCAAAATGAAAGGTGATGCTGTGTATGCAGGGTAACTTTGATTTTGCCCTGTTTCTCTCTCTCTCTCTCTCTCTATATATATATATATACACACACACACGCACACACACATATGTATATATGTATATATAGTATGTGTGTGTATATATATACACACACACTTGAATTAAGTGTTGCAGTTTATAAATTATTTCAGGTTTAATTCATAGCCACTCCATTTGCACACTCAAATTTATCATTCCCTAGCTGATAATAGTGTGTGTGTGTGTGTGTGCTGTGTGTGTGTGTGTGATGTAAAAATGAAGGCTAAAAATTGAAATGGTTTATATAAAGGTAATATCCATTTATCAAATGCTTGATATTTTATAAATCTCAGGCAGGGTGCACATTTTTACTCACTCTTTAGTTGAAATCTAGAAATTATTTGGCTGGTACGTATGCTAGCTTTTACTAAATGTTAAGTTATAAAGATGCAAGAGGTATCTATGAACAGCTTAATACACTCCATTTCTGCTTCTGCCAAGAAAAAAGTGGAAGATTTTGTGCTGTTGAGAAAGGAATAGTAGAAGTGTTGAAATAACATTTTTCTACTATTTATTTCTATATAAAATGTTCAGGCTCTGAAAACTCATCTACAAATTACTTGTGGAATGTTCATAGGATAACTACACATCTGGATCAGCTCACAATAGTTCTAGTTTAAGCCAGTGCCCTCTGTGAATAGGAACACCATTCCACTTTCAGAAGTGTCATGGTTTGAATGATAAATTACATTAACCGTCTAGATGTTAAAGAAATTGTTTAGATATTCAATAAAATTGTTGTCCTTAATTACTATGTAACTCAATTAGCAAGTTTTCCTAAGCATCTACTGAAGGCACATACAAAATGTTACAGGAATATGCAACATGATTCCATCCCATGAGAAGTTTGCAACCTTTGTGTTTTTAATCCAATATAATAAATTGGACAGTATTCTGGTAAAGAAAGAAAAGCACTAATGTTTCCCAGCAAATTATAACAGTCATATGACACAAATTTATATCTTTACGACCTTAAATAATTTATCTGACCTTGCTAAGCCGATCTTTGTGTACATAAAATGAAGACAAACGTAGGATTCTTAACAGAACTGTGGTGAATATTCAATGAAATAAAGTCTGCAAGTGCTTAGCAGAATACTCGTCCTATGGTCAAGCTCAAAAGATATTGGCCAAAAAAAGCACAGACCAATGAATAGATGGATGGATGAATTAACAATTAACATATACCACAAAATTAATATTTTTGTTGAAACGAGAGAGAGGAAAGGGCAAGCGATTTTTAATGCATCTCTCCCATTCTCTCCCTTTCTATGCAATTTGGGGCAAGTTATTTCATCTCTTTGTGCCTCAGTTTCCTCAGCTCTACAATGGGAAAAATAATAGTGCAATTGCTGTGAGGATTCAGCACATGTAAAACACTGGTCCGTAGTGATTGCTCATGAAACTTCAGTTATTGCTATTTCATTTAGCGGTTATTATTACATGAAAAATATACTAATTAGAGGAGACGTGGACCGTACTCTACTGAAAAAAAAATGGAGGATCACATTAAATGTCTCCATGATTAAAGATTTTTAAAAGGAATGGGTTGCAAATAGGTTATATCTAGAACCCCTCTGAGACTCAGTACTGTCCTCTTTCTTTCAGTGAGCATGATTACTCACCCACATGATTATTTGCTGCAGCTAAAACAACAAAAGTGAACAAACAACAAAACCTAGATGATGTGGTTAAGACAGATTCAGCTCCCGAACTCCCGGAAGCTTAAGAGGTTCCTTCAAGGCCAAATCTGAATGCTTATAATTCAGAGTGTTGATAAAAAAAATTCATAAAAATATTTGTGTAAGCAGTGCTTCAGTAACTGAGTGTTCTTTATCACAAGCAGCCATTCTTCCTAACCTGCCTTAAAAGGAAAATTGTTGCTATTATTGTAATTCAAAAGATGAGATGGAGGGAAGTGGACTGCCTGGACTAAGGTCATGTATTAAGTCAACAGCAGAGGGAGACCCAGAATCTAAAGTAAAAGTAAACAATTATTTTCTCCCAACAATAGTGGTACTTCAATTCTAAGACTATTACCTTTCATTGCCTTGACTTTACATTTTAGCAGATTCTACTGCTTTTGAAAGCAGCAAGCTTTATACAATTCCACCTACTTGAATGAATGAGTTTTTAAAAATCACAAATTTCCAAATGCTGGTGGTTACACTTCAACTCTCAGTGCATTTATTAAAGAAACATTCTCTCAATCTAGTCAGTCTACTATATTCTAAAATAATAAATGGGGAGTTGAATCTGGGCCCCATACACATTAGCTGACCAGCTAGCCTTGCTCAACTGGGAGCTTTTGACACTGAATCCACGTTTTTCAAATAGCCAGGGGGTATGTAGGACAACTTCTAGTTCTTGTCACGTGTCCCTGTTATTTGGGAAAGCACTTTATTCAACTGACTCATTATTATTTTTCATGAATATTAAAAGTGGCAGTAGATCATGGAGTTGTAGCCAGATATCTCAAATCAATGTGGAAATTGACAAATATCAAATGAAGCAAACATTCCCAACAATTAACTTCCAGCTATCCTATAAGAGAGTCAAAGCTAAAGAGCAGAGACCATGCCTAGAAGAGCTTTGTAAGATTTCTTTAGCTTGACTTTATGGGTTTTTGTTCTGTTTCATTTTGCCTCCTAGCTAGTTTATCACAGTAATTAACATGGAAATGTGGGATACCTCTTCTGTTAACTGAAAGCAACATCATGGGGTCAAAAGCTGGGGTGCCACTTCCTTTCCACAATCTTCAGGGAAGAGTGATTTAAAGGGCAGTGATGCAAAGCAGGCTGAGCCCCCAGAGTCTTTTGAAACTGTATGTGAAGATTCACCTTGAGTTTGATGTGTGACCTTGGAGGTTTGAAAAGACAACTTACATATGGAACTTTTATATTGAAGAAAAACAGCCTTAGCTGTCCAGGAAATGATAAAGGACACTCAAGAGCCTTGCACAGTACCATCGTGGCCCCACTGCCTATGGAATATAGTCCTAGTCTACCTCTTCAAACATACTGCCTTTCATACCCACTATGTTTTATGTAACCTAAATTATTTGCAGTTCCATGTACAAACCCAAGGCATTGCTGCCACAGGGATATCACTTAAATACTTCCTTACGTTCAAACTCATTGCACCTTCAGCTCCATGTGTTCCTTATCTCAGTAAATTGAAAATCCATTCACTGACACCACTAATTGTTCAAACTAAAAATTTATAATCATCCATGAACGTTTTTTCCCACCTACCCATCAGATCCATCAATAAATCCAGATTTCAACCACTTCTGACCCCTTCTCCTACTTCAAAGCAGGTGCAAACTATGTCCTTTCTTGCCTAGATTATTGCAGTAAACTTCTAATCAGCCTTATTTTTCCTTTTCACTGGAAAGCAGTGATTCTGCTAACATATAAACCATTTAAAAATATGTCATTCCTCTGCTCAAAATTTTCTTTACTTCTCATATCAGTCAGACTAAGGCCAGTGTCCCAACAGTGACCTGTAAGACCCTGTATGATCCAGGTTTGTCTTATATCTTTAGCCTCATCTCCTATTTCTCTTCTTGCTTATTCTCCTCCAGTCAGAATAGCCTTTTTGGCTTTTCTTTTACAAACCAATGACACTCCCTCCTTAGATTCTTAATACTTCCTGGGCAGACAATTTTCTTCTCTTAGTTATGCAAATGGCTTTTCTCTTTACCCTCTTCAGGTATCTGCTTAAATGTCATATTCCCTGTGACAGTTATCTTTGATAGTATCTGCCATCTAGCATATTGTATATTTTATTTATATTCTTTCTGTCTCCTTTCATTAGAAGGGAAGTTCATTTCCATAGAGAAGTTTATTTATTTTGTTTATTTTTGTGTCCTCCAACACCTAGAAGAGAGCCAGGCATATAGTAGATTCTCATTACACATCTCACGAATGAATGAATATATGAATTAAAGTCACCTCTTTACATCGCTAAAAATACTTTATGAGCATCTCAAAAAATGATTGATTCTTTCTTCCTTGAGGGGCCATAGTTCCTGGAGGGTCTAGAAACACCCGATTCCCAAGTTCCAGATAGCAAGAATTATAAAATCTTTTCAAAGATATGTCACTATTACTACTAGGTTCTGGTTACAATTCTACAAATTCCCTGTGGGCATAGTTAATCTGAAGTGCCTTTGAAAAAAAAAAAAAAAAAAACCAATTACCTCTTGGTTTCTACTCTCCCCAGCACCATGACATCCCCCCATGATTAATTCTCACTTCATTTTCTATACCATCAGCTTCAGAGCCAGCACTGTCTTCAAACAAATTACTAAAGGCAACATGATAACCTGGCAGAATTGCCTTCACTTCAGTTGTCTTTCTCCCTTTGAAGTTAAATCCCCTCTGCTCTTATCAGATTATTTTAGCAGATTGTATGTGATGTTTTATTGGTTTTGTTGTTCTATTTCAGTATGAACATTTTGGCTTATTCTAATGAGAGGTGATATAAATTTGCTAATGACATGAATAATTATAAGTCTAAATATTAGCTGGGTATGTGACTGCTGGTAGAATGCCTCAGTGAAAAACAAACCCCGTGGAAGCCAACAAAGAGACAAAATGACAACTATAATCAAAGTCTTTCTTCCCGTCTGGCAACTTATATGCAGATAGCACCTAAAGCTGAGTACATGAGCAAATGGTAAGGAGGTGGAGTATATAAACTAAGTTTTCAGTTTATAAAGTTGGTAGATTACAGATAAATGGTGGATGTGGGCTGTGTTGGGCTCTAAATTGCTGATTGAGATGAATGGCTCAATTAAATTTTAATTGTCTAATATGTATTATGGTCTTAATTGTTACAAGGCACTGGGGTAGGAATTTCCAAGAAAACATGAATAATATTGAGTAAGCATCATTTCTATTTCAAAGAGCTTTTAACTTAATAGAGAAGAATATAAATGAATACATTACAAAGACATAGTTGCAGATTGGCAAAAAAGATGTAGGCACAAATTGCAATGAAGTTCAATTGATGAAGAAGTTATAATTAATTCACTTGTGTTTGCTGAGAAAGCTGCGGAAGAGGACAGGAAATGAATGTGGACGTATGTAAATGCTGAAAAAAGGCTTCCCCTATGCAGAGAGAATCTAGGATGAGTTCTGAAATATAACATTTTAATAGTCAGAGATGTTCAGGAAGAGCATGCCAGGAAGAGTGTGGCAAGAAGTGAATGTAAAGTTGGAAAAATTCAGAATACAGTAAAGTAATCGACTGGGGTGAAGCACAGGGAAGTGACAGTAAGAAGGACCAAAAGACAGGTAGAGTCAGTATTTCAGACAACCCTTAAATATCAGGCTATAACTTTGTACTTAACTTATTGGAAATGAGGACCTCAGAAGACTTTGGAGCATGAGTAGGGACATGATAAAAGTTCCTAAAATGGTAAGATTCTTTTAGAATTATCAGAAGAATTATGAAAGTGCTGCTTTCTTTCTTCCTTCTTTAGTCTTTCTCCATCTCTCTTGGCCATTGGGTTCCAGAGTCTCTTTGGAAATAATCAAACCCTTTGTAAGTAATGTAGACATCAAAGTTAAGAGTTTGATCAATATAAGTCCTAAAACTGAGTAAATCCTCACAGTAATTGTACTATTATTTTTCCCATCATAGAGCTGAGGAAACTGAGACACAAAGAGATCTGAAGCATCCTGCACAAAGTCACATAACTAGTAAAGGGCAGAGAGAAGGGGAAGGGGTGAGGGAGAAAGGAGAACCAAACATGCATTGTTGAATTGTTATAGAAGTATACCAGTAGACATTTGCTTAATGTATTATGGCCTTGGGTAAATTAATTTAAAGCACTAGAATTTTAATGAGGATTAATGAGTTGAATTAATAGTTAGAATTTTTAAATGTATTACTGACTATTTTGGTAGTTTTAGTTAAATATTTCTCAATTGCCTTGTTATATTGAATGAACAGTTCTAGTCAAAGAAGGTTACACAGGAATATTTCATGTATTCTGTGCTTACAAGGCTGTGGTTCTCACTGAAGAACAAATGGAGATATCTGAAGCATGAACAAAGAGAAAAGGGCTGCTTACTTTGAACTGTAGACATATACTTTTCTGTAATAACCAATGAACAGGAAATAGATTTGGTTTTGGAAAGTATGTATGACAATAATTCTGCAAACTTTTTTAAAGGAAACATTCTCATTAATGCAGCTAAGGTGTTCTTGTTTGCTCCATTTAACAGCTATTCAGCTTTATTCTCACCCAGGGTGTGTGAAGAAGTCAGTTATAAAAAATGCCGTAAGTGCACTGATTTAGGGAAAAACTAGCACAATATCATTCCCTTTGCTCCATCAACTCACTTACCTGCAAAAAGATAACTGCAGCTACAAAGGTGTTTAAAAAATCTTAAATTGGTCATGATCCAGAGAGATGCAATAATCCCCCTTTCTCCCCTTCAGTCTTCAAAACTGAGAAGTTGTGATTGCTCTAATATATGGTCCTGCCTAGCTACTTAGCCTAAGAATAAATGTCTCTTTATCCATCCTTTGGCTACTCTCCTCTACTTGGGGTAAGTACTGGGGACAAGAGCTATGTTGGGGACATAAACTGTGGTCCTTGGTTAGGGCTAGATGATCATAAGGATAAATTTATTATGATTTGTTTACATTTATTCATATGGGTACATTTCATTTCAGTGTAATTATGGTATAAAGTCCTCACAAGGAAAGACCTGAAGAGGGTGTGTGTGTGAGTGTGCGTGTGGGTGTGTTGTTGTCAAACATTTTTCTGGATAAAAAATTAGTGAAACCTGCACAGAAAAATCCTTTGGATTCAAAAGTCAGGAGAGATTTCTTTCTGAGTGACTCAAAACCATTAGAAATCTCTAATGTTTTAGCTGCCAGATATATTGCGCATGCTTTTCTCAACCAAAGTAGACATTATATAATTGTATTTATTCATTTTCCATGAACCTGAAGCTTCATTAGAAGTTTGTATTTGGTCAAGAATTTTTAAAATGTAAATTCTACCTTATTCAACAATCCTTTCTCTAGAAATATAATTTAAGTAGCTATACTATCTTTGGCTCAGGCTTCTAGATAAACTATCTTAGGTCAGGCTTCAGAAGCAGCCTCTGAAACAAGAATTTATGTGTAAGTGACTTCTTAAAGAAAATGCCCCAGGAGAAACCAGAAATATAATCGAAGAAGTAGAACAGAGAGGAGAAAGAGTTCAAGCAGGAGTGCAAAATCAGGCAATGATCCACCATGATGGTAGTGGCCTGATGACACAGGTGCACTCTGCGGTATAAATTATGTCTGAAACTTTGTCCTGATCTGTGGCAAAGGAGCTGGGCTTTAACATCCTGTGCCTGCATCAGTCAGTTGTTCACTAAGGGTGCTCTATGTATGCAAAGCTACTTGTTCTATGTACGCAAAGCAGCCTCTCTGGCCCCAAGGCAGAAATCAGAAAAGTCACAGCGCAAGTAGTGAAAGCAAAAGCACGATGGAGATGAAAAGGGGCATGCAGAACCTGCCTAACGGATGCAAGGTTGATGTGAGCAGAGTACTGAGAGTGTCCTCTACATACACCAAGGCAGTAATTAGAGGTAGACATACTTATGTCTGAGTTTACTACCATTACTTGAGAATCCAGAAGAGGGATGATTTGCTTTATTCACAGAGTGAAATACTAAACAGATATTGAAAAGTTTTCATTAATTTATTCAACAAGCATTCTTTTGAGGTTGATATATTCCAACTGCCATGAATACATCACACAATACAGAAAAGAGAGTCTGCCCACAAAAGGCTAACACTCTACAGGGGAAATAGACAACAAACAATAAGCAAAGGAAATGGAGAATGTAGAAGAAAATGGATTATACAAAACAAAACAGAACCAGGCATGGTTAGGCAGGAGTTCCAAGGGTAAAAAGTGTACGTGAAGACAGGAAAGAGATATTTTAAATTGAAAAGGTAATTGAAAAGGCTCAACTGAGCAACGATTTGAAGGAGATGAATGAGTAAAGACTGACACATGCATATCTGGTGAACTGTTTTACTAGTCAAGGGAGACAGTACAAAGGATATATGTAGAGGAAACATACCTGCTGTGTTTGAAGAATAGCAAGAAGTTTGGTGAGCCTGGATTAGGCTGGATAAGACATAGAAATAACGTAAGTGACAAGGTCAGAGAATCAACAGAGTGCCAGATCATCTAGAGCTGAGTAGGTCATGGTAAGAACTTTGGTTGAGGAAGATGAAAAAGAATTAGATCATTTGAGCACAAGTCTGACATGATCTGACTTACATTTTTAAAGGAATCACTCTGGCTATGTATTAAGAATAGGTGGGAGCAAGGAGATCAGTTGGAAACTATTAAAACTATTCAGGCCCATAGTAACAGTGAATTAAACAAAACAGTATCCCTGGAGATAGGTGAGAAGTACTGGATTATGTTATAGACGTAGACCATGGAATTTCCTGGCATATTGGATAAAAGGTATGAGGGGAACAAGAGAAGTGTCAAGGAGGATTCACATTTTCTGCCTGAGAAACTGAAAGGTGAGAGCAGCAATTAATATTACTTCAGTTCCCACTTGAAGAAACATTGACCTTCCCATATTCATTGATCACGTGACACAGGATTTCCTCTGAGGAGATATCGAGGTTTGCTGAAATTGTTGAGGGACAAATAACTCATGAAACAATCTTAAGCACCTAATTGAAGGCATCTATGAACAGGCTGGTACCACTCACTTATTGTCTGCTCTTTGGCCTAGCCCTTTATTCCTTCTGTTTAGAGATTACTTGAGAATTCAAAGAAGGATGAATTCCTTTATTCACAGAGTGGAATACTATACAGATACTTAAAAAGCATTTTCTTTAAGAAGTCACTTACATATAAATTCTTTTTCCAGAGGCTGCTTCTGAAGCCTGACCTAAGATAGTCTATCTAAAATCCTGAGCCAAGACTTGCCATAGCCTGAAAGGACTGCGCCCTTCACCTCATCTTTAAATTTTAATCACATTAGTTTTATTACTTCTGTTAACTTCCATTCATGGGAAATGGACTTGTATGTTTTCCATCATTTTAAGACCAATAAGAGACATAGTGTCTGTATATACATGGTGATAGAATGTGTAAAAGCCTGACCAGGATCCACTCTTTTCCTAATGTTTCTATCTTAATGTTCAATAGCAAGGTCCTCTGTGAACACAACTACCCTAACTCGCATCTGGGTTGATTCTTGTTTCCCATCTTCCTTCCTGTGGGTATCACTGTCTTGAGTTTTCATGAAACTAGATTTTCAGGCAACAAATAACTCCATCTAGAAGAGGTAATTAAAACAGATGTCCTTAAAATGAATTCCTAAATCTGATTAAATTTATTATCAACCTGTAGCCCAAATTCAAGGTAATAAAATTGATAATTAGTCTACCTTTACATTCATGACCACTAATTTCAAATTAGCTCCCAAGTCTACCCAAAAGTACTCCTCTTCAAAATCATTATTTTGCATTTCTTCATCTCTCTTCAAATGCCCAATACCTCCTTAGCTTGCTTCTTGAATCACTGGAAGAAAAATAAAAGCAATCAAATGATTGTCAAATCTCTCAAATTACTTGGATCTACAACCTTTCTCTCTCACTTACCTCCAATTACAACAGTTCTCTTGTCCTTCTTTAAAGGGCAACTCCTTTACTTTTGTCCTGGATTCCAACCCTATCTGTCTTTATAAGAACTATTTTAGGCCGGGCGCGGTGGCTCAAGCCTGTAATCCCAGCACTTTGGGAGGCCGAGGCGGGCGGATCACAAGGTCAGGAGATCGAGACCACAGTGAAACCCCGTCTCTACTAAAAATACAAAAAATTAGCCGGGCGCGGTGGCGGGCGCCTGTAGTCCCAGCTACTCAGGAGGCTGAGGCAGGAGAATGGCGGGAACCCGGGAGGCGGAGCTTGCAGTGAGCCGAGATCGCGCCACTGCACTCCAGCCTGGGCAACAGCGTGAGACTCCGTCTCAAAAAAAAAAAAAAAAAAAAAGAACTATTTTATTCAGTTATCACCACCAATTTGTTGCATTATTAATTTATTTCTCTTTAATGGTTCATGCCCTTCAGTATACAAAAATGCTCCCATAACTTTCTAACAAAGAGAAAAATTCCTTAACTTTTCTTGCTCTCATTCTATATCCCATGTCCCAGCTCTTCTTTACAACAAAATCTATTATTTTACTTTTATTTTAGGTTCAGTGTTACACGTACAAGTTTGTTATATAGGTAAGTTGTGTATCACAGAGGTTTGGAATACAGATTATTTCATCACCAGGTAGTAAGCATAATCACCCATAAGTAGTTTTTCGATCCTCACCCTACTCCAACCCTCCACCTTCAAGTAGACCTTGGTTTCTATCATTCCCTTGTGTTTCTGTGTACTCAATGTTTAGCTTCCACTTACAAGTAAGAACATGCGTTATTTGCTTTACTTTTTCTGCATTAGTTCACTTAGGATAATGGGAACTAGCTGTATCCATGTTGCTGTATAGGACATGATCTCGTTCTTTTTATGGCTGTGTAATATTCCATGGTGCATATGTGGCACATTTTCTTTATTTAGTCTACCGTTGATGGGCATGTAGATTAATTCCATGTGTTTTCTATTGTGAATCATGCTGCAATTAACATACACATGCATGTGCCTTTATAGTAAAATGATTTATATTCTTTTGCGTATATACCCAATAATGGGATTGCTGGGTTCCATGTTAATTCTGTTTTAAATTCTTTGACAAATCAAACTGCCTTCCACAATGGCTGAACTAATTTATTAACTAATAAATTAGAGAACTAATTCTAATAAATTAGATAACTAATTTCCACCTGCAGTGTATAAACCTTCCCTTTTCTCCACAGCCTCACCAACATCTGTTATTCTTTGACTTTTTAATAACAGTCATTCTGACTGGTGGGAGAGGGTATCTCATTATAATTTTGATTTGCATTTCTAATGATTAGTGATGTTTAGAATTTTTTCATAAGCTTGTTGGCTATACGTATGTCTTCTTTTGAAAAGTGTCTGTTCATATCTTTTGCCCACTTTCTAATGGGGTTGTTTTTTGCTTGTAAATTTATTTAAGCTCCTTATAGATTCTGGATATTAGTCCTTTGTCAGATGGATGATTTGCAACAATTTTCTCCCATTCTGTAGGCTGTCCATTTACTCTCTTGATGGTTTCTTTTGTTGTGCAGAAGCCCTTTATTTTCTCACACCATATTCAAAAATCAACTCAAGATGGATTAAATACTAAAATGTAAAACCTAAAACTATAAAAATCCTGGAAGAAAGCCTAAAAGATTGGTGAAGAGGTTTTTGCACTAGATGTTTCTACTTTCTCACATCCCTTTCTCTTATTAATCCATCCAGTAGGGTTTATAAGCCAACCATTTCAATGATGCTGCTTTTACCATAGCCCATAGCAATCCACATCCTTTCACATCTGTGTCCTTATTCAATCTTTCAGCACCATTCAAAGAAAGTATAAAACTCTTCTTTCTTGAAACATTTGAGACATTTTCTTATCTTCCAAAACCACACAGTTTTCCTCCTTACCACAGTGTCTTATGTAGTTTCTCCTCCAGAGATCAATTTCAAATATTAGAATAACCCAGGGCATGGTGTCAGTTCCATTCTCTTCCCTTAGTCATATTGCTCTTCTGTGGTTAGGTCTTGTGAGGCATTTTTAAGGACAAACATAGAAATAAAAAGAATATGAACAATTTTTTTCATGTAGGTCTTATCTAGATCTAATTATTTCACTCATAACATTTCATAACATAGATTTCCTCACATAGCATTTCATTCTTTATTCTAGGATACTTGTGCAGCATGAAATATACATGATTGCACAGTGTAATTATAAAATAAAAGGTTTTGAAAAACTTAGTTCTATATACAGATACTAAGAACATTACATAAGAGCAGAAGCAGACGAGATTTTTTATTTTTAAAAGGACAAATTCTTACCTTTTGAGACTCATAGGAGAGTGGATTTATCCATATTGGATGATGACTATACATCCTAACATAGTAAAGATATATTAGCATCATTTGATGAACAAGGGAAAATATTTAACTTGAAAAATAGACAAAATACTGTCAAAAATAGGCATTCTATGTATTCTTCCTCTCTTCTGATTTCAAGCAAGATAATGACAGATCCTTAAATTATTTATTCATTGAGGGCTAGGTTCCTTTTTCTTCTGTATTTAGCTCTGTTCTGCTGTTAGAAAAGAGAAAGTGTGTGGTGTGTGTGTGTGTGTGTGTGTGTGTGTGTGTGTGTGTGTGTGTTGTATATGTGTGAAAGAGAGGGAGAGAATTTGATTTGGCATTATTGCCAATCAGTTAAAGAACACAGACATTCATTATTGAAGCTGAATCAGAAGCATTCTCTCTTGCTTTTCTTTTTTAAAATCCCTGATGCCTCTTAGTTCTTCCTGTGCCTAATCCTCTTGCCTTCCTTTGTCAGTTTTACAAAACTTATTTATTCACAGCAGGAAGAAGAGTTGACCCTTCTCTCAATTCTCCCAATTCCTACTTAAGCCAAGCCAACGCAAGAACCACATGGATGAGCTGGCAAGTGTGGAAGGAATGACACAAGCCTACCAAATGAAGCAGGCAGTGATGATTTTGGAGATCACAGAACTGTTCCCATGAAGCAAGGATCAGATAAACTCTACTGATTCCCTGGATGGTATCTTTCTCAAAATGATGAGAGTACTTTATCTTGGGGTACCTCAGGAAGCACAACTGCTCTCATTCTTTCTAGGCTTTCTAAAACTTTTGCAGCTATAAACACTTATATTCAAACATTCCCATTTTCCATTCAATCCTGCTAATGAAACACATCTTTACTGGTTTGGTTTAGTGGTTCCTATTTTTTCTTTCTCTCATTAGAATGAAAGACTTTTAGAGGTATGTTGGATATTTCAGGGGTCTGGCTTTGGGAAGCATCTTCTTTATAGTGTCTTGGGTTGATTGGAAGCTGCATGTTAAGCTTATTTGTGACCTCAAAAAGAAAAAGAAAAATAAGTCTCAGGATTGACTTAAAATATCCACTTAGAACAATAGTCCTGGCAATTGTGGCTCTACACCTGCTCAGGAAGTGCTGAAAACTAGAGAGATCGTCCCACACTTGAAACCACCTTTGCAGAATTATAACTGAGGACGTTATGACAGTGAAAGAAATCTGATCTAACCGACTCTATCTTGCTTCTAATCCTTAAGCTGTCCTTGTTCATTCCTGGGCATAGGCTGAACTAACTTTGGGAAGGAATGCAGTTCATTGCTTAACTCTGAAACAAAATTGATAATAGCCCTTTCCTGAAAAGATCCCCTTCTTGCCTGGGGTCCAGTTTGCCTTTCTAGGACTAACAAATTAGCTACCAAATTAGAAATTACAATTTCGGGGTCATGCAGCCTCTGGATCCAAGAGTCTGGACCTCCCCAAATTGTTCCTGGGGATAACATCACTACTGTAAAACCTAATATTAGTGCTTGAGACATTTTGCAAACCCTGCAGCTGACACTAGTAATCTGGCTCAACTAATTCTGCCATCCTACCCAGGAAACATATGACAGCAAGAAAACCTCATTTCAACCCCCTGATTCCATCTCAAACCTGACCAATCAGTACCCCTCACTTCCTACACCCCTACGTGCCAAATTATCTTTAAAAACTCTGATTCCAGAATGCTTGGGGAACTGATTTGAGCAACAATAAAACTCCAGTCTCTCTCTCAGCTGGCTCTTCATGAACTACTCTTTTGCCATTGCAATTCTCGTCTTGTTAAATTGGCTCTCTCTAGGCAGCAGGCAAGGTGAACCCATTGAACAGTTACACACTTAGCTGCCCACAGGAGCAATGAGTGGGCCAGAGGAGTAAGGGCATATGCATATATGCTATGAGTGCTGATGACAAGGGCCTGGTGGAAGGCACAGGCCTAGCTCCAGGGGAGAGCAGCTACTCAGTATCAGTCAATTGTCATCAATTAGAAATGCAGGCCCCGGTTGTCTTCTGCTCACATTTTTAAAAAGAAAAAGAAATACAAAATTTTTGATCAAAACTCCTGATAAAAAAGAATTAGCTTACATTCAATTCACTATAAGCCAGTTGAGAAGTGAGATCTTAGTTTTTCTTACTAACACGATGAATACTTTCTCAATAATTGAGCAAAAATAATCTAGTTAGAAGTCTAACATACGTAAGTCCAATACACAGGGAATAGAACTATGACATAGAGCTATATGAATTATCTAACAAGTATTTTAAGAAAAAATGGAGCTCATTTCTTGCCTGGGAATGTTTATTAGAGGAGACAAGACATAAACTCCCTAGATTGAGAGGGAAAAAAAAAAAAAAAAAAAAAAGTCAGCTCTGTGCCTCCTTGTCCAAACTCTCTAGGAGCAAGAGCTGGGGCACTTTTTTTTTTTTTTTTTTTGGTAAATAGGTTTTTCAGGACATATGGTCTCTGTTGCAACTGCTTCAGTCTGTCACTGTAGCATAAAATCAGCAATGAATAATATGTAAATGAATATGCATGGCTGTGTCTCAATAAAATGTCTATTTATGAAAACAGGCCTTGCCCACTTTCGGCTCACAGGCCGTAATTCGCTGACCCCCTACTCGAAAGGAGGACAGCAGTGCCTCAGTTGGAATCTCAGCTAAGCAGTTTTCAAAAGGGGGTTTTGTTTTGTGTGTTTGAGCTGCGTAAAGTGAAGGGTGAACACAAACTACAGCCACAGACAGTTCAGGTGAAAACCTGGAGACGTCAAGTCTGACTTTGGGTGTAAAAATTAGATATATCACAGAGGAAAAGAGCAAAAATATTAGCAACTAAATAATATGGGAAAGAAGTAACTAATGAGAAATCGAGCAATGGATGAGGCAGGAAGAAGTACCTACACTCATTTTGAATAATAACAGGGATGGAATGTGGTCTTCTTAACAGGTCCAAAGAAGCAGACACTGTCTTTATTCCCCACTATGAATATTATTAGGTTACAACAAGAAATAATTTCCATTTTTCCTCCATCAGAAACAGCTGGCAAAGAAAGGATGCTAGACGGAGTAGCAAGCCTGTAGAGATAGACAAAATGAAATAGACAAAAAATTTACAAGCTTTCAACTTTTTGTCTGCATTAGTCCCACTTAGAGATGTCTGTGATGCAACTCATCATCATATAACATCTAGCTAGAAGTTCTAATCAGGCTTGCTAGGCTATACAAGGTTGATTCCAACTCTAAGTTTATATAGCAGTTCTCTTGGCTAAAAACACCTCTTCTCAGATGAGGCAAGATGGCTGTACTTTCATGTGTCATGTTGTGTGCTCAACTGATCTGATGGACCAACCAGCTAAAGGAGAATTGATTTCATTGCTAGTTTTATATCACTAGCCTTTTGGAGAAGATTTCCGTATTACTTCACCCAAGACACTTCCAGGCATTTAAGCAAAATGCTTTTAGCTAAATGCGAATGATACAGAAAATGGCTTTTTTCATGAAATACTCAAAGGACTGTACCTTCTAGTTTCAAGGAGCATTTATTTCCATTTTACTTCTATATCTTCAGTAGAAGTATAGAAGTAAAATTTTGACTCTTGATTCACAGCACTGAACATGGGCTTCAGTGGGTGAAATAAATTAAAATTTTAAGCCCAGGTAAGAGCTCTTGGGAGAAAAATTGAAGGTCAGATAAGGTTGGGTAGCCTGGACCCCAAAATGAATGATAAAGAAGGGCACTTAAAAATGAACTCTGACACATGACCACTTGGTATTGCTTGAACAAAGCAGTTGAAGCGGGCATGTGTGATATTTGTTAAAGGAGCAAGTAAACATATTGCTGTTGTCATTTAGTGACTAGATGGTGTGGCCCACGTGAGTTATAATTGAATATGTATTATTAAAATACACTAATGGACTTTTACTTGTTAGTTAACACATCTGCACAAATGCTGTTTATCAGCCATTGCCTTTCTTGGAGATCGTCTCTTTCCATTTTAATCCTTTATAAAAGGCATTCTCTACTCTGATCCCAGTTTAATGGGGGAAAAGATGATAAGAAGACTAACTTGAAATAGAAATGTAACTTAATATTTCAAAGCCCTCAGGTCTCTGATTAGACCATTACTCTCTGCACATAATCTCTTACTAAACTAAATTGATTCTTTTTCAACGTAAAAATAGTACAAAGCCTTTGAATTTTGAACTAGGGAAGTTCTGTGAGCTCTCTAAATTGCAAGCCAGAAAATAACAAATCTTATTTAATTAATAAAAGAATGAGATAGGGATGAAAAACATGATGTTAAGACACAGTAAGAATTGATTGGAGCTACGTTTTTAGCTGTAAATTTGGTGAGAAGACTTTGCTTGTGAGACAGGCAACATTAATTACTCTGTTACCATAGCAAATTCTGTATTAAAAAAAAAATTAAACTGCAAAGAAGCAGGGAAGCATCTGTGGGTGCATTCCTTTGCACCAATAAAATAATTTTATTGAACTATCTTCATGTGCCTACTTAGAATTTAAATTCAGGAGATCTTATAGGCCTGTATTCATTAAATATTATGCACCATTTTATATGGCAACGCTCATAAAAGGGGAATATGGAACACAATTAAAAGAAATAAATTCAGCATGGCTTTGGCACTCTATAAAATATCCTTGTCACTGTGTGTCTTTAACTCCTCATAACCAGGAACAACCAATATTCAGCGATTGGAGAATTTAAATCCTGTTTGGTTTTAAAGTCAAAATTCACTATATTTCAAAACCACACTGACAGCCTAGTTTCTATTCAACCACATGATCAAATTGATAAGATATGTATTTTATAGGTTTTTGTCTTTTTTTGGTCCTAGTCATGTTGGAAAACTAATACTGGTTACTGAGTCTCAATTTTAATCCTATCATGTTAGTATTCTTGTCCTAATGACATTTCCATGACCCTATGTCCTCCTCAACTGAAGCCAAGCTTTTTCCTGTTCCACCTGTCTATTCACCTACGTCTGAACCACAGTCCCTTTATCAGGCCATCTGCAGTCAGATTACTTTATCACAAACTGCCTGTTACCAACTTTTCTAGATTCTGTGTTTGATCTGGTCTTTATGTTCTCACCAGATCCCTTACTTCTCCTCTTGATGGCCAATTTAAAAAACATTTTGGACACTGTCAAATGTTGACAAAATATAACTTGATCTATTTTCAGCTACCACATAATTTTTAAATGACATTCTTTCTCAATGTGCATATAAACATACTATACCAATTCCTTCCTTACATACTTGATCATTCCTTCTTCACTGCCATTGCTGCCTCTTGTTCCTTCTTTCACAGAACAAATATAAATTGCCCTCAAGATTGTCTCTTCAATCCTCTTCTATTTTTCTTTTTTTCTTCTACATACTTCCCCTTAGACACCTCGGCTACTCCTATGGTTACAGCTATCATCACTAGCAACTGACACCCACGTCAACACCTATTTACCATCATTTTCCTAGGCACCCAGACTCAACATTTAGCATCATTTTACATTTGCCAACTACTTCAAATTATCAGTAAGACCCATTTATTTTCTCTCACATTGTTTATTTACTCCTTTAGTGAAGACTGTAATGTAGGTTTTTATTGACTCATAACTATATATTCACCTTAAACTGTTATTTTCTCACCTCTAGTCTTCTTATATACCACCACAGAGTAAATCTCGCTAAAATTATCTGACTAAAGCTTTAATAGCTGCCCATTAATTTGTTACAATATTTACCAAAAAACGGGACATGTAACACTGGTTACAATGGGAAAAACGTAATCGGTTTTAGTAGTTATGTATCTCTAACAATGTTCATAAGAAGTTTATCACCTTAAACAATGATTTTATGGCTAATATTGCTCAAGATGACTACAACTTTTTTTTTTAAATGAGCCAATTTAAAGAAAGACTAAGTGCAATACAGTAGAAAAGCATGGCCAAAAAATTGAGGTAATACTGACCCACTGAATAAAACCCGCCTGACTCAGTCTCCTCTACTATTTTCCCTTTTCAATCTTGTTTCCCACGATTTGACCACAGACATGTTCTCTTGTCAATAATCAATTTAGTGTTCTTTGAACAAGGCATGTGCCCTTTCATCATGCCAGTGAGGTTGCCACAGTGCAGGAGGACAGTAAACATAAGAAGTTCAAGGATAAATGTCCTCAGAAACAGGAGCCAAACTAAAAGATAAAAGGGATGGAATAGGGTATCAAGCAGGTGAGGCCAGCCAATAACACACACACGAATCAGTGAGCAAGGTTGTAAGCAAGAAGTTTCTAAATTGAATTATAGAGTGTAGTACCAGTTATAGTGAACACTCAAAATAATTATTTAACATGAACATCTATTAATGCTTGGAATTCAGCAAAATTGAGGCCTAGCTTTTTCAAGACTCCAAATTCCCTTAGATTTTTCTATATCTGTGACTTGGCCCTGTTATCTTCTCAGCTTGTAGTTCCCCATCTCTTAACATTTAACTTCTAAATGCTACCAGGCTTTGATACCCAGCTCAAATTCCACTTTTTCTTGGGGATCTTGTTTGATAATCCAAACTACATTTAATACTGCCCTTATTTGAAATGTTATAGCATTTATTATGATTTCTAATCCTATGTCCTACTCATATCAACATGTTCTTCTTTATATCAAAGTGATTTGCATATATACTTTTTTATCTCTTTCTTTAAAAGCCCTCTACAAAGATTAACAGTTGACTTGTATAAATAAATTCAGTAGTACCTCACCCATATTTTTTTAATGGCAAATTCTTGAAATATAGGCTTATTTTTATTCTAGATCTGTAAGAAAATAGTTTTGCTTATGCAGTGCTTCATATTTGTTCAATTTGTTTAATATTTGAACAGAAGCCAACAATATGCCCTGCAATGTTTTGGAGGTTAGTTATGATGGTAAATGACAAAAATAACTGATTTAGGGGGCAGATGCTTGTGTCAGTGCTATTCAATGACTCCTACTTACAGGAAAGAAGGAGCAATGATAGACGGTTGCCTTTCTTCTACAAAGAAAGGCATCTATCCATATGGATGGATGCATAGATGGATGGATGGATGGATGGATGGATGGATGGATGGATGGATGGGTGATTTTTGAGACCATTGTTGTGTACCAAAGGAAATTTACCACGTAGCTGTTTCAAACCAAGTAGTTTAATAAAGTATTCTTATGTAAAACATAACACCTATGTTACTTTGTATCTCTAGAGCCACAGGAGATAGGAAGGTAGAATTATATATCTATATATATTTTTAAAAGGAATGTGGGTACATAAAAAGAGTTTAGGAGGAACATACCTGCATTAATATGATGCTTCATCATCGAATCATGAATGACTTTGGTCCAGGTATCTACTATTCTTCCTGCAGAAATCTAAGAAGACTCTGAGTTTTAATATGTTAGCCTTCCATTTGACCTGTCTGTCATGAGTCATCACTCTAATCCAGATTAGACTCAAAAGGAAAAATATAATTTTTCAAGTTTCCCTTAAGAATTCTCTTTCAATAAAGAGAATGAAGATTCCCTTTGAAATAAAAGTGCTTTTACAAATGTCAACATTGGCGATGCATGGGATCATTTCCAAAAAAAAATCTAATAAAGTTGCTGCTGCTATGCCTACTTCACTGGAAATTTTTCAGGCTTCAATATTGACCCAATCTTTGCTTCAATCTATCAATAAAAAATAAACACCTATTAATAATCTTTCTACTATAGCTAACTAATTATTCTAGGTATGATGAGAAAATTTAAAGTATAAAGATATATTTCTTTCCTATCCTCAATGAATAACTTTACAATGTAATAGTAGAAATAAGATAAAAAATACGAAAGTGAAATTAAAACAAAATTACAATTAAAATTTTAGCGAAATATAACATCTAAATACATGCTAAAATGGGAAACGAATAATATAGACAATAAGTATCATGTGTCAGACATTCAGAATAAAAACATCAATGTGACTTGCATATAAAAGCCAATTTTATACATCCTAATAAATACTTGATTGTTATCCACTTGTAAAATACAGGTTAATAACTTCATTTTTTATTTTAGACTTAGGAGGTACATGTGTAGGTTTGATTCATGAGCACATTGCATAATGGTGGCGTTTGGGTTCCTAGTGAACCCATAACTCAAATACGAATATAGGACCCAGTAGGTAGTTTTTCAACACTTCCCTCCACCCTCTTTCCTCCTTTTGCATTACCCAGTGTCTATCATTTTCATCTTTATATCCATGTGTACTCATTGTTTAGCTCCCACTTAAAAGCAAGAATATTCAGCATTTGATTTTCTGTTTCTTTGTTACTTCACTTAGGATTATGGCTTCCAGCTGCATCCATGTTGTGCAAAGGACATGATTTCATTTTTTATGGCCATGTAGTATTCCATGGTGAACATATACCACATTTTCTTTATCCAATCCACTGTTGATGAACATCTCCATACTGTTTTCTGTAGGAATTGAACAAATTTACATTCCCACCAACAGAGAACAAGCATTTCCTTTTCTCTGCATCCTTGCCAACATCTGTTACTTTTTGACTTTTTAATCATAGCCATTCTGACTGGCGTGAAATGGTATCTCAAGTGATTTTAATTTGCATTTCTCTGGTTATTAGTGATGTTGAGCTTTTTTTCTTATGTTTATTGACTGCACATGTCTCTCCTTTTGACAAGTGTCTGTTCATGTCTGTTCCACACTATTTAAAGGGGTTACTTGTTTTTGGCTTATTAAGTTTCTTAAAGATTCTGGATACTATACCTTTGTTGGATACACAGTTTGTGAATATTTTCTCCCCTCTATAGTTTGCCTCTGTACTCTGTTATTTTTCTTGCTGTGCAGAATCTCTTTAGTTTAATTTGTTCCCACTTAACCACTTCTGTTTTTGCTGCAATTGCTTTTAAGGACTTAACCATACATTTTTTCCTAAGGCCAATGCCCAGAATAGCACTTCTTAGGTTTTCTTCTAGGATTCTTACAGTTTGAGGTCTTACATGTAAATCTTTAATCCATCTTGAGTTAATTTTTGTATGTGGTGAAAGGTAGGGATCTAGTTTTATTCCTCTGCATTTGGCTAGCCAGCTATCCGAGCACCATTTATTGAATATGGAGTCCTTTCCCCATTGCTTATTTTTGTTGGCTTTATCAGCAATCAGATGGCTGTAGGTATGTGGCCTCTCACTTTTCTATTCTGTTCTATTGGGTATGTGTCTGTTTTTGTTCTATTACCATGCTCTTTTTGTTATTGTAGCTTTATACTATATTTTGAAATTGAGTAATGTGATGCCTCTGGCTTTATTCTTTTTGCTTAGGATTACTTTGGTTATTTTGACTCATTTTTCATTCCATATGAATTTAGGATAGTTTTTTTATAATTCTGTGAAAATTGATATTGGTAATTTGTCAGGAATAGCACTGAATCTGTAGGTTGCTTTGGACAGTAGGGACATTTTAATGATATTGTTTCTTCTAGTTCATGAGCATGGAAAGTTTTTCCAATTTTTGTTTCATTTATGAGTTCTTTCAGCAGTGTTTTATAGTTCTGCTTGTAGCAATCTTTCACCTTCTTGGTTAAATGTATTCCTAGGTATTATATTATTTTTTTGTGGCTATTATAAATGGAATTGTATTCTTGATTTGGCTCTCAGCGTGACTGTGATTGGCATATAGAAATTCCATTGATTTTTGTACATTGATTTTGTATCCTGAAACTTTACTGAAGTTATTTATCAGCTTTAGGAGCCTGTTGGAGAGTCTTTAGGGTTTTTTAGATATAGAATCATATCATAACAAAGACAGATAATTTAATTTATTTTCCTACTAGGATGCCTTTTATTTCTTTCTCTTGCCTCGTTGTTCTGGCTAGGACTTCCAGAACTCTGTTCAGTAGGAGTGGTGAGAATGGGCTCCTTAAATTGTTCCTAGTCACAAGGGAAAATGCTTGCAGCTGTTTTCTGTACGGTATGATGTTGGCTGTGGATTTGCCATAGATGGCTCTTAATATATTGAGGAAGAGTCTCTTGATGCCTACTTTTTTGAGTGGTTTTATCATAAAGGGATAATGGATTTTATCAAAAACTTTTTCTGTGTCTATTTATTTTTCTCTGCTTACAGAGTAAAATGCAAATTCCTTAGTTTGGAAATCTAATTAGATTCCACTTTTCTAAATTTACTTCTCATTATACTGCTGTCTACTCTTTATATATGTCCCATGTTTTCCCAGTCTTTGTTTATGCTGTTCCCTCTGTCTGAAAATCTTCCCTACTCTTTACTTTCACATCATCATTTCAGAACTTCCAAATATTTATCTTATTATTAAAGTTCGTTTTAAATACTTTTCTTATAAATCCTTCATTGATCCAGTGCAGCTTAAGGTGCCCCCTTTCTTCTGAAATCAGGCCCTATACTCTGAACAAGATATGTTTCTAAGGAGAAGCAACAATTCTAGGGAGCCAAAGAAGACAGAGGCTGTTTTCCTTCATGTGAGAATCTGTAACAGAGTTCTGAGACATATAGGCATTGTACTATGCAGACAGTATGGTGCCATTTTGTGTGTCTTAAGCATTTCCTCTGTGAGGTTTATGTAACATAACATAATATCATTTTTATCCTTCATTTCTGTAATACCATTCTTATAGTTGCCTTATGAAACTTTAGCAATTTCAACGTTCCAAGTTTATAGCCTATGGAAATGTGTAAATACCATCCTCTTTTTACAAGTTATATTCAAAGAATGGGCATAAAACATTTGAATATTTTAAACTATAATAATGTGAACATACATGATGCATACATATGTTTTTAAGCTTCAAACACCATTATGATAAATAACATAAATCACTGTACGTTCACAACATATTCAAATAAATCATCATTATCTAAAGTAATTAAGGAAAGGACAATTGTAATTACATCTTTTGAATGAAATGGATTGGTAGGTGATCCATCATTTTCTAAAATTTGGAGTTAGGGATCTTAAAAATCAAGGGCTTAATTTTTCTGATTGTTGCAAAGAAGTGCTAGGTATACCCAAACCCAAAATCCAGAACTATCTCTGACAAAACATCAAAAAAAAACTTAATCAGAAATTGTCAAATTTTTAGTTCTGCTTAAAACTTAAAGCACACGGAATTTTCCTCTAACATAAAGATATTTTTAAAAATTGGTTTTCTTGGCTGGGCGCGGTGGCTTAACGCCTGTAATCCCAGCACTTTGGGAGG
Organism: Macaca nemestrina; assembly: GCF_043159975.1. Lineage (NCBI taxonomy): Eukaryota > Metazoa > Chordata > Mammalia > Primates > Cercopithecidae > Macaca > Macaca nemestrina. Next base: position 49,837,395 of record NC_092137.1, read on the forward strand.
CCGAGGCGGGCAGATCACGAGGTCAGGAGATTAAGACCATCCTAGCTAACATGGTGAAACACCGTCTCTCCCCGGGGAGGCTGAGGCAGGAGAATGGCGTGAACCCGGCAGGCGGAGCTTGCAGTGAGCCGCGATCGCGCCACTGCACTCGCCTGGGCGACAGGGTGAGACTCCGTTTCAAACAAACAAAAAAAAAAAATTTGTTTTCTTGATTTTCTATTTGTGCTTTTATGCCCAAAAGTATATCCTCACAAAACCTCTTACTAAAAGAACAAGTTTTATGATGTTGAAATTCGGAACATTGTAGCAATTTTTTCATAGTAACTCCGTTTATTTTCGTGTAGTTATCCATGCTCTGGCCCACCTATAATTCCCCTCCCCTGATTTCTGTCTGTTGCAGTCATAGTCATTCTTTACAATCCACATAGCTAAGATAGTGTTGCCCAACTCTATGAGACGTATTACTGCATAGAGTACAGTCAAAATTATTTTAATCCTTGAATTTCCTCTTACTAGCAGTGCTACTTTGGACAAACCGCTTAATTTCAGTTTATTTCTAAAATGAGGAATAAGGCAAGTTGTGAGGGATAAAATAATGCTAAGAACATATTGGAAGGCTGGGTATATAGGTATGAGCCGAGCAAAAATTAGTCTTTCTTCCCATTTTGGCAGCCAAAGAGAATGCTTAGCCACCCTTGTATCCTCCGTTCTTCATACCTTCCAAGACTCTCCTATGAAGGACTATTCTTGGGGTTTTGCAATGGAGAGTCAGGTACCAAGGAGGAGCAAAAGAGGACTATGGGAAGCACACTGGTACAAGGGCTGGAAGAATTGGGGCAGGCTTGAGAACTTAGGTATAGAAGCAGTTACTTTGTGTAAGGTCATTGAATAGGAGGGAACACAGAGAGAGTTTAAGAAATTTGATCGTGGAGTAAGTGCTCTCTTCAAAATGTTTGAAAAACACAAGAGGCTAATTATTGCAAAATTACTTTTGACATAGAAGCCCACTTAAAAGAGCTCCCAATGGCCAAAGCTGTAACAATTTGAATAAGAAAATAGTGATAATACTAGATTATAACCCACAGAATAAAATATTCATGAGCCCATTGTGTAATAAATACATAATTGAATAAATAAATAAACGGTGGATCTTGCCTCTAGCAATTATTGCTGTCTTACAGAAGAATCTTAATTAATAAATGCGGAAGAAATAAGGAAAACATACGAATGTTAAAATTAGTGGGCAAAAGTTTGAAAAGAAATAGAATATTTGCAGATAGTTACTAAATTAAAAAGAAAAAAATGGTAAGTTTACTGCTGAAAACCCCAGAAGCAAGAGATCTATCTTAAGCAAGGGATCATTATTATCACCAGTAGTAACAAAATGACATCATGTACCTCTTAATATAACGCACTAAGAAGAGTATATTACTTATGTGGTATTCTTGCTACAAATGGCAAATCTTCAATCTAATAATGACAAAATAGCAGGAAACTCCACGTGATGGGCATTCTACAAAATAATTGTCTAATATTCTCCAAAAGTGTCAAGGTAATGAAAAGCAAGGAAAGACTATGCAAATATTACAGTTTGAAAGAGACTAATAAGACATCATAATGAAATGTTCTTTGCCATCTTAGATTGGTTCCTGAAACAGAAAAAAGATGTTAGTGGAAAAACTGATGAAAATCAAATAATAAAGTCTGAGATTTAGTTAATAGCATTGTGCCAATATTGACTTAATTTTGATAATTGCACTATGCTATTCCTCTAATGTAACATATTAACATTAGAGGAAGCTGCGTGAAGGATATATAGAAACTGTATTATTTTTGCACCTGTTCTGTAAGTCAAAAATTATTTCAAGCTAAAAATATTTAACAACAATTTTGGCTGAATCAACTACATGTTTGGTTTACAACACTGTTCCAGGATGAAATATTTTGGTGCCATTAATTGCCCTCTTTACTTCTAAGAGGCACAAGCATATTTACCATTAAACAAACAATGCTTAAACTTTAGGTCAGCCCCCTAATTTGCCTGGGGCTCTCTCAAGACCCTATATTTAATGTTGAATTTACAATTTTGTATTATTGTCTTAACAAAAAAGACCTCTTCTCATATTGTATACGCTTCAAATCTCACTAGAGATCTGTCTTTGCCAGTTAGCAAAGGAAATTCTAAGATTGGTTCCAGAATGGTAGGGAGGGAAGGAAGCTTAAACCTTGGCTAAAATAACCAAACTAGATGTAGGACCAAGTATTATGGAATGGCCAACTACCTAATTTACAAGGTTTAAATAAGCATGGCAAACTGTACTTACTCAGACCAGAGGTCATATTCAAGAGATCCCATCACACAGGGGAAAAAAATATTAGCTACATGGTATTAAAAATGAGACAGGTTGCAATATTTGTTTGGATATTTTTCTACTATTTAGAAGAAGCAGCCCTTTCAAAATGAGGAAAATGAGGGATAGAGAAGGAGTTGACAACAGCTGGGTGAGATTCCAATTAGGGGTCAACTGTAGAGCTCTAGATCTAATGAAGATAAGAAGTCCTAAGTGGTGAAGAGAAGCATATCCCAGTGAAAGAAATAGGAAAGCTGTGTTTTGGTGAGTGAGTTTTCCACATCCTTTCAAGTAGTGAGAATGGGATTAGAATAATGGAGCAAATTTCAGACTATTCTCTGGAAATGCAGCTTCTAATATTCTTTATGTCCTGACAAGTACAGGTGTGGGAAAAATGAAACTGGGTCTTCAGGTAAACGTAACATAATTAAGAAAGCCTAAACTCTAAATAAGTAGGATACTTTTTCCCAGAGTAAAGGCTCAATAATTTTGGTTTGATTATTATCAAAACATTCACTTACTCTTTCTTGCTAACTCAAGAGTATTTTTATGTATAATAATAAAAGTGTTTGTAAGAGTAATAATACAAACACATGTACCATTTATGGAGATGTGCTATAAGCTAGACATTCTTTAGGGGCTTGTTAATCTTATTTACTTAAAATGATGTTGTTTTTTTCTTTCCAAGACTTGATAACATTTGGAGATCTGGAAGTAGGAAGGAGAGCAGAGAAGTTTGTGAAGAAATCGGAAGAGATAAAAAAAAAAAAAAAAACAATTTTGAGAGTCCAAGGAGAAACAGTAAAGTCAAAACTGGAAGAAAAGGAGAGGTAATTTACAGCATATTATTAACTTGTGATTACTTTGCTGTATATTTTGTGATGTATTTTATCACTCTGGATAGAATATAAACTTCTTAAGGACAAGACTAAAACCCAAACACTTAAACAGGCATCAAACTATTTTCAAACTATGTAACCCCAAAATATTGCTGGTTGACATATAAACCTGCCAACTGTTGACTCTGAGGTTGAAGAATCTGAGATGAAATACTGAAATTGATTAAAGAGGCCAAATTCCACATTTTAAACTCTACTTATTCTTAGTAGTTATTTTTTGCATATCAAATATGTGTGCCAGAAAATTGAGTTCCTCTGATTTCCCTAATTTAAAATAAAAGATTAGAATAATAAAAATTATCTTGGGTGGTTTTAGACAAATGTGTGGCTAGAATCAATCAGCATATGAAGAATTCACTTTTTTTCCCCTCTACCCTTCCTTCAGACTGAGATATTTGCATATCAGATTTTAGCTCAAAGAAACTTTTTCCATAGTCAAGTTATAGATTCTGACAGGAATCAGTTACCACAGAACTGATAGATACTTATCTCTAACACTGCTAGTGGGTACCATTGAAAATGCCAAATCAGTTAAAATGGCAACAACAAAACAATTGTACTGTATACAATCTCTTTACCAAGCTTCAGCAGAAGTAAAATGTGTAGGGCTGTTTTCCTTACTAAGCAGAGCCCATAATTAAGGAAGCTCACAGATAGGTGTAGGGAGATACAACATTCTATATGCTCACCACTGCAGCAAGATCTGCCTGAGGTTCCACTGAATAATTCAGTGTTTGGAACTCCTGGGTGGTGAATATCTTCCAATAGAAACACTCAGCAGAAAGAACTGGGAACTCACATGCTGTAGATTTTCTTTAACGGTTTAGCCAAGTATCACACACAGCAGACATAATGGTGTTTAAACAGTCTGCCCAGCCTACTGGGTCCTTGCCTTTAAGTAGCAAATACTCTCTTAGTCTTGTTACTTTTTCCTCTCCATATAAGAATATTTAAGGACACAAATCAAGTACCCTTTTCTGCTACTTGTCCCCATGTAGGTTTAAAATAGCACCAATACATAATGCTAAAATTTTACAGTTGACCATTTGAAACATAATTGTTCTATGCATTGATGTAAAGACAAATAAAATGATTTTGCAATGCAATGCGATGTTATTTACTGTAACTTGATTTAACTTAATACACTGGTTAAATTTGTTGCAACCAAGTGGAATTACCTCATATAATACTATATCAAGTTTGGTTAATAATCCGCTTACCATAAAGAAAACCGATTCTGTGAAATTGTACAACAAAAAATCTGCACAGTCTCTTAGATATGTACAGAAATCAATGAGATTTGGAAAATAAACAAAGAAAAATAATATTATATTTCTCATTTTTGTAGTTAAATACTTCAAACAATTAAAATCATTACAGTACTTGTTTTCTTTGAAAAAAAGGTTTTTTAAAAAATTTAAATTTTTTGTATAGACAAGGTCTCATTATATTGCCCATGCTGGTTTTGAACTTCTAGCCTCAAGAAATTCTCCTGCCTCAGCCTCCCAAAGTGCTAAGATTACAGACATGAGCCACCACTCTCATATTAAAAAGATTTTTTTTTTTTTTTTTTTGAGACGAAGTTTCACACTGTTGCCCAGGCTGGAGTGCAATGGCACAATCTCGGCTAACTGCAACCTCCCCCTCCCACATTCAAGCGATTCTCCTGCCTCAGCCTCCTGAGTAGCTGGGATTACAGGCATCTGCCACCATGCCTGGCTAATTTTTTGTATTTTTTGGTAGAGACAGGGTTTCGCTGTGTTGGCCGGGCTGGTCTCGATCTCCTGACCTCATGATCCACCCCCCCTGGCCTCCCAAAGTGCTAGGATTACAAGTGTGAGTAACCGTGCCTAGCCTAAAAAGTTTTTAACTTGGATAGCTAACACTACGTTGACAAAACCTCTTCAGTTATAAGCATCCTACCTGATTATCATTTGAATATTCAACAAATTCTTCTAAAGTGGTTGCGACATCCTTTCATATTCAACAGCATAGTACCATGCTGGCAGTAGAGATAAAAGAATCAGCTAATCTGGATTAGCCCAGTTGTATTTCTGATCTGAGTACTGCACTTTACGATAAAATAATATTTACTGTAATTTTTAACAGTACAGGATCAGTCTTAAGGAAAGGCAGGGTGATGACCTTTATTGTTAGGAATGCTTTGCTGACTAAAAATATCAATCTCTCTCCTCTCATAGTTTTTGCAAGCCTGTGCTGTTATATTTTTGTAACCAGGTAAATAGTAGAGATAACAGTTCTCCTGTATCCAAATGAAAGTATTAGTATTTACAGTAGAGAATTTCAATGGAGAAGCCAACTGAAATCCTTTCTTGTTCAAGACAGGGTATACATAATATGTATAAACATTAATAGGGATTTGTTTGCTATATGTGCGTCTAAGTGTGGGGAATAAAAGAAGCAGCACGCTGACATTCGGTGCTAAAGAAATATTGCTTGATTGATATGGTACCCTATAGGTGTCTCATTATGTTGTAGATGACTTATGCTTTAAGTAGGAATTTCAACTTGTTTATTAGTACTGGGCAGATTGAAATATCTTTACCACTTTAGGTGAGACTCAAGGCACTGCCACACATGAGCAGTCTGAGAGAAATAGACTAACAAATCGTACATCATTATAGAGAAATGAAGAGTATAGACTTTAGAGACAGGAAAACACAATGCCAACAATTTGGGTTTGATTCGTGGCTCTGTTTCAGCCTAGCTGTTTGTCCTCAAGTAAGCCATTCAACTTCTCAGAAGCTCATTTTCCTCTTTTGTAAATGGGAAAAGCAGGTTATCTTGGAGAATCTTCCTGAGGATGAAATGAGACAAGGTTTTGAAAGTACCTGAGCATATATTAGGAATTCAGAAAGCTATATTCACAGACATGATTAAGTATCTTCAATCATATAGGTTTTGTTTACCCTCTTTCATACTACACATAGCTATTTCATTTTTCTCCCTTTAACTTGATTTTACTTCATAAATCTCTCCTCCACCACCCCAACAGATGTGCTGTTTAATCAAACTAAACCTGTCTAATTCCACCTTATGTTATAAATCATACCTAACCTGTCTAAAACCCTTTAACACATAATGGTTTCCCATAAGCTTTTCAAATGAGTAAATCCAAGACACTAATTGAAAATGAACTTGTACAGCAGAGTAGATCTCTGCTGCTTCACAGAAGGGGAGGTTGCAGGTCTCCTTGAAGTGCAAGCTCTTCATTTACAATGAGTTTAAAAAAAAAAAACTACTAAGAATAGAGTGGAAGTGGGCAGAGCCATGTTTCTAAAAACTTGGGCTATAGAGAATGCATTGCTGTCTTGGTGCAAAGTTCAGATGCCAGCAAAATGAGCCAGGTCGTTGTATTAATTAGGACTGCTCCTGCATGCACTAATATATCATGAAAATTAGCAAGGATTGCAAGAGAGCTCATCTTCTCTTCTACACATTCTCAGGGCAAAAGTTCCTTCTAAATAATGGCAAGGTAGTCACACAAACTGACACAGAAGAGGTTCTCTTTGTTGGGATAAATTGGCTTATATCCTCCTTCCCTTTCCTGCAATCTAAAGGAATATTATGAAATAAGTGGATAACAACAATAATGACTTGTTTAATGAAGAGCTCATAATAGTGAGAAACGACATTACATATTCTTTAGTCAGGCAACCTGGCATGTGTTGGCATATGCATGCAGCCAAAAAGACAACAGTATGAATAATAATATAATTTTTTTAACATTATCTCAGTCACTAGAACCATTTGTTACACAACCTAAAGAATACATTGCTTGTTTTCAAAAGGGAAAAGTAAGGCAATAATTCCAATGAAAGAAAATGCACTGGATTGTTTTTCTTTAAGGCTATTCAAGGAAATTCCCCCTTATTCTTAATGCTACCTACAGATGTAAGTACTAAACATACCATCTTAAATGTTGATAGAGAATTACAAGTAACGTGACTTTAAACTCTAATGAGATTTTAAAATAAAATCATCACACTCTTTTTGCTCTTTTTGGCCTGGGTACGAGCCTTTTCAGTAAATTAACTAATTTTGGCAATTTTCTAATCACATTATATCTTTGTCAGGTGAATGATTTATCAGAATTACAATGCCTGAGGCTGTATATCTTGTTAATATTGTCATCCAGACCAAGCCAGTATTATCATTTGACTCTTTCAATATATGATATTTTCATTAGCAGCAGGATATTCATTCCTTCCCCTCTACTCAGCAGGGCTATAAATAGAGAGGCCATCCAACGAAATCACACAATATTGAAAAGGTCAAAGAAGTACAGTATATTACTATAATTTACAGAATACTGTTCTTGATGCATTATAATTATTGACAGTTTATGTGCAAAGAAAATAATAAAAACATAAAGCAGCGTGGAATGGTCATGTTATTATTGCTGTGATTATAGAGATAGTATTTAATGAAGCTTTCCTTTACACTTAAAAAACAAACATACAGGAAGGTCTATTTATACAGTCAATAATAAAATTAAAGTGGTACTTCCTTCTATTAGATTGATACAGAATTTGAAAATGAAGAAAAGGAAAGGAAAATATGAAGAAAAGAAGCACACTAGTTAAGACAAAGGCATAGTTTATCTTCCTAGTCCCAGAAAAAACTAAAACTTACAATCTATTTAGCAGGGCTGGAAGAGACCATCTCTAAGAGCACCTGCTTCCGATTAGACATAGACCATTTAATTTTACATGGTCATATCTATGATTTGGGGTAAGCAAATAAATGAGATTGACAATGTAGATACAAGTCTAATGCAAGGTTTTTGGTCTTAGTAATTCTTGCTTATGCTGTCAGATTACTCGTACTGCTGGGTAAAGGTTAAGCCAAAAAGACTAAGGTTAAGCTTGTCTGCATTTAGGCAAATGATATTTGTGGGAAGTGCCTGTACAACTTCATAAAAGAGATGTTAAAATCCAAATCTTATTGTTTGGGGAAAAAAAGAGCTTAGATTAAGGACAGCCATATTTAAAACCTTTCAATGCCCCTTTTTTCTCCCAGAATATTTATCTGAATATTAGAAATTCTACTGTATCTGTTCAAGATATTTCTTGCCAGATACTGTCTAAGGTGCTATAGATAAAAGAATGCACAATCCCCAAATTTATCATTTGTCTTCCTTTTTTTTCTCTCTTCTTTTATAGTATTCAAACACCTCTAACTGCCATTCATGCCCCTTTTTGATCATACTCTTGCCAGTCTCTCCAGCCCTGTCTCCTATCAGGCCCTACCTCGGGGTCACAACAGCAGCATCAATCAGTTCACAATGCCGTGAAACTATTTTTATGGGGATGGTGTAGAAAATCTTCACAAGAAGTCTGATATTCCCAGCTCCTGCCACAATACCATTTTTTGTTCTTATCAAGAGAATGTAAACATTAAATTATGGTCCTTCTTCCAATTAACATAACTGGGCCTTCCTTATTTAACACAGGAAAAGGTACAAAAATTATTTTTTAAAATTACTACATTTGTCTTGAGGTAGAATAATAATCCTTGTAAATCCTCTCCTTAAATCTGTGGTCGTGTGCTGATCTCTTCAATATATTTACCTAATTAAAAAGGAGACAGTAAAAGAAAGAAAAAAAATTAAAGGTGAAAGAAAGGGAAATAAATGAAGAAAGAGATGGAAGGAGGAGAAAGAAAGTAAGTATCTCAGATGGACTAATCTAACAGGGGTTTTCTGTGGGATTAAGTCGTTGGCTTGATTCTGATTCATTATGACTATGTGAACAGTGCCATTTAAACACTTTATTCAGAGGCCAGCGGATCCCTTCCATTTTCTGGACTAGAGAACCATCACCGGGAATTTTCCTAGAAAAATGGTCTGTTATTTTATACCAAAAAACAAAAAAATCTGTTTTTTTGCTACCAAATATGAGTGAAGAATACCAGTTTTGCTAATTACGACTGTGTGGAACGTCAAAATGACCTACCTTCTAAGCAGAGCACATAAAGCAAACTAGGAATATCTCAATATTATTTTTGTTTTGTCCTTTCCATGTCATTATGATGAAAAGATCAAAACATGGCAACAGTACGAGAGGGGATGCAGTCAACGTTAGTCAGATACCCAGACGGTCCCATCTAAAATGCCATCCCTGGTCTTCTCACATCTTATGTATACTTTCTTTCATTTTCTAGATATATACCTGGAATTACATAACCATTTGGTTATTACCCAAAATAATTTTGTATGATGGAAGAGAGCTTGTTTAGACATCTATTAGAGACGTGATATCATACATTCTTCTAATATTACTAAGTCTTTAAAGATAAATTTTAAAAATAGCAATAAAGGAAATAGCAGTATCTTCATTACTCAGTTATTAATGAGGATGAACCACTTTTCCAAACTTGCCTGCCTTCCTCTAATAGAATGTAAGTATCTATACTATATTGGTAACTTCTGATCCCTGGTGCTTTAATCAGTGTCTTTCACATGACAGGTACTTAAATAATATTTGTTAAGTAAAGGAATGAATCCTCCAACTAGTTGTAATATTTCTGCCTCCATGCTACTGCAATATTATTTCCTTGCTCTGGAAAGCCTTTCCGTTTCCTTCATTCATAGCTGGGATTCTAATTTGTCAATCAAAATTCAACTCAGAAGATACTCCTTCTATGACCCAATCCACCGTTCATTATCTTATTCTCTATGCCTCCTTTGTGCATAAATATGATGTACAATGGTGCTCATAAAGTTGAATTCTACTGTGTGTTTTCTTGTTTTTAAAACTTAAAATTAAAACCCTTAAGCTAACCCTCTCAGTCATTATATTTTTGTCTAGGATAACTATTCCTCTCAGGTGGCCTAAAACAACATCTATGTATGCCTATTGTCCCCACTGAATTATTTATAACACCCTGTGACAGTTAATACTGAGTATCAACTTGATTGGATTGAAGGATACAAAGTATTTATCCTGGGTGTGTCTGTGAGGGTGTTGCCAAAGGAGATTAACATTTGAGTCAGTGGGCTGGGAAATGCAGACCCACCCTTAATCTGGGCGAGTACAATCTATTTAGCTGCCAGTGCAGTTAGAATTAAGCAGGCAGAAAAATGTGAAGAGACTGGTCTCGCTTCCCAGCCTACATCTTCCTTCCCTGCTGGATGCTTCCTGCCCTCAAATATCGGACTCCAAGTTCTTCAGTTATGGAACTCAGACTGGCTCTTCTTCCTTCTCAACCTGCAGACAACCTATTGTGGTACCTTGTGATCATATGAGTAAATACTTAATAAACTCCCCTTTAACCATATATCTATTCGATTCATTCAGTCTCTCTAGAGAACTCTAATACACACCCCTTTTCATTCCAAAACATTCCCTGTTTGGAGGATTAATTATATCATCACTAAACTCTTGTAGCTACTACCAATTGATGAAATGCTAAGCAGTCCTACAAAAACCCTCCCATCCTGTTTGATCACAACTTGATTTTTCTGATCTCTATCTCATCTCCCTGGTCTCATAGGGTCTCAACTCAACCCTGGTTCTTGTCTTCCTGGGCATTGGAGCATATACTTCTTGTAGTTTCTGACTTATCTCACCCATCTTTCATGATGAGAATTCCTTGCTTTAATCTGAATTCTACAGAGCTTTTCCCTGTTCTGGCTCCTTGGCAGAGTTTAGGTAGCTGGGCTAATCTTGACCTCATTTTGGAGAGGGGAGGAGGGCCCAGATAATGCATCCTTATCTCTTACCAGATATTGCATTGTTATTTCTTTCTCTCCAAAATACTAGGCATATTTCCTAGCACACAGTAGATATCCTAAACATCTATTGGATCAAATCTAGTACCTCAGAATGCGATCTTATTTGGAGATAAGATCTTTATAGGGGTAGTCAAGTTAAAATGAGGTCATTAGGGTGGACCCTAATTAAACACAACTAATATTCTTATTTTTTTTTTGTTTTTATTATACATTAAGTTCTAGGGTACATGTGCACAACAGGCAGGTTTGTTACATATGTATACATGTGCCATGTTGGTGTGTTGCACCCATTAACTCATCATTTACATTAAGTATATCTCCTAATGCTATCCCTCCCCCCTCTCCCCACCCCATGACAGGCCCTGATGTGTGATGCTCTCCATCCTGTGTCCAAGTGTTCTCATTGTTCAGTTCCCACCTGTGAGTGAGAACATGTGGTGTTTGGTTTTATGTCCTTGTGATAGTTTGCTCAGAAAGATGGTTTCCAGCTTCATCCATGACATGAACTCATCCTTTTTTACGGCTGCGTAGTATCCCATGGTGTATATGTGCCACATTTTCTTAATCCAGTCTGTCACTGATGGACATTTCAGTTGGTTCCAAGTCTTTCTAATTGAAACACAACTAATATTCCTACAAAAAGGGAATTTGGACACAGATACACATAGAGAGAAGAGCGATCTATTAGTGAAGGAGAAAGGCCTGAAACAGATTCTTCCTTCACAGTTTGCAGAAAGAACCAACCCTGCCAGCACTGTGATTTTAGACTTGTAGACTCCAGAAGTGTGAAACAATAAATTTCTGTTGTTTGAGCCACCCTTTCTGTGGTCCTTTGTTAAGGCAGCCCTAGCAGATTAATGTGAACTCCAGTGTATTTTCTCATGTATAAAATGGAGATAGTAATACTACCTTAGAGTTCGTGTGAGGATTAAAAGAGATAGTATATGTAAAATGCTGAGCAATACCCAGCATACTCAATAAATGTTAGCTGTTATTGTTATTATCTGAAGTTTCCTTGACTAGGCACTGCATTCCTTGCTAATTTATTCTTATGAGTTATTTATTAACCTTTTACCTAAGGTTTAAAAAAATCTATTTTCCTGATTATTAGAATATTTTATTTCCCCTTTTATGCTTAAACATATTTTAGTCATATATTTAAGTTTCTAAGCTTTATTTTCTTTAGCTAAATTCCATAGCCCTATTTACATGTGGAACACACTCCAGGAGACTTGAGGTAATAGACATGTTTAATAATTCAAGTACCTCAGTTACTAAATGACATGCTCTTAACTGCTGTATACCACAGTTATGCAAAATCTCTCAAAATGTGTGCCTTTGAAGAGTGGACCCCATTCACTTCTCAAAATAATTTTGTCTAATGCAGAAGAGCTGGCTCAGATATACATTACAGATGTGATATTAAGAATTCCTCTACTATGACTAAGTGTTTATGATAATAGAAGATAACTACAATGCATGTTAAAGCAGTAAAGAAACCAGTAATACATTTCTTCAGGTATTAATAAGGTTGACCCTCTTTGCTAAAATTGAAATGCAGAAGTGTATTTTAGAATATAAAGTAATGTGAATGTTTTAGAGAGAATGGTATCACATTTTGGAAATTTAAAATACAGAAGAAAAAAAAAATATTCCTAGCATCAAAATTGTACTTTTTGAAACGGATCAGCAGGGTGGCATTAAGTACCTCTACAGGATATTACAGTGATCTAAAACATTCAAGTGGCAGTTAATTTGTATATGAGGAATTTCTTTAAAGTGGCAATAATTTTTGGAAGTTTTGCTTTTAAGCTAATATATCCTATTCACATGATAGTGATCACAGACTTGCTTTTACCAGGACAAGTTGTACCAAGAGTTGTGGCCATCAGACTTTAGAGAGTGCTTTAGACATGAGAGGCACTGATGTGTTGGAGACTTCACTTCCAGTCAAAAGCATGGGTTACTTCCACTGTCACTTGTTTCAGGAAAGTAGCACAAGCACTTTGTGTATCAGTTTCCCTGTTTGATTCAACAGAGAATAATATGTGTCCTGTTTACATCAAGATTGTTATAAGTAATAAATGAGGCAATGTATGTAAAATCCATGGGCTATTTCACTTTGGTAAACATAGTTTATCACGGCACAATCTAGCTCTCATCTGCATATACTCTATGCCAACTCAATTTCTCTGACTGTTGTTATAAAAAAGGAAATGAAGAAAAGTTTTTAAAATTATATGAAGCTATAATTAGAAAATATTATTTTATGAAGACTCAATGGCAGTAGTTGGGGATAGTTTAATGGAGGGACTGTTTACTTTCTTGGATGAACCGTTTTGTCACTACCGGAGCCATTACGTGTGTTGAGCAGTTGATTCATGTGATGTTTTATGATGAAACAGCAAATTAGTATTTGTATTGGTCTCTACAGATAAAAAAAATTATAATCCCATTAATGGGATTATTCCCACTGATGGATTTATGTTCTAAACACTATGAATTTCTCTTCTGTGTCTGGACACTAGTGATTTGGAACAAATAACAATATTATGAGTGCAAGAGTCTACGCTTACTCTGAAGATGACTGGGAGAGAGGGACAGAAAAAAATCCTCTTAATTTGTATAGTGGATTGGAAATGAAATTTGACCTCTATTATGTTTCACTTTCTTCATTTGTTAAAAAGGGGTAGCAGTATTTGGTTCTCTCACTGGAGTGGCACACAAATTAACTTGATAATGATTGTAAAATGCTGTGACAATTCAAAGGCCTCTCTATAGATTTCTCATGAATACAACTCTGGAGCAAAAAATAGGGATAGTCAGTCCATTTTAAAGATCATCAACCCTAGAGTCCATTTACAGTCCACGTTAAAGTCTCCCATAAGCATAATGGGAAACAGCTTAACTACTTTTAAGAAGTTATTGAAATCATTTTGTGAAAGTGTATACTAAGACATTTTTTATGGACTTTCAGAGACTGATAATTTTTTTCTAACAAAATTAATATCCAGTCATTTGTGTAACAGCAAAGGAGATAAACTCCACGTGAATATAAATGTGGGGTACAAGCCCCCAACTCACCAATTAAGCATAAGGACCAAAGTACCATTCAAGGAATAACAAGGTTATGTATTTAATTAATCTCTAGGCAAGGAAAAAACTCATATCATCATTATTTTTATTATCACATCAATTATAAAGTTATTTGTCAAAATCTCCATAAAAAGGTCACCAGTGAAATGTGTTGATTATTCAAAGCTGACCTCTATAAATTTGCTGAATAAGAGAGAACACAATCCTCCCAGGGTCTGAGTGTGGTCTCCAAAAGGAGAGATATCAAGGATACTTATCAGCTTAAAAGACCTGGGGTTAGTGAAAGCTGATTTTAGGTCAGAATTAGAAAGCATAGTAGTGGATACAGATCGCTCGAGATTTATAAACTATATGAGTTTCTGAAACAGTTATAATCTTCTCTTTGAAATACGTAAACTGTGAAACATGAAATACTGACATGGAGAGTTAGTATTGCTCTGGTGTTTTCCTATAATGTGATGGCTCTGTGAAGCTGGTGTTAAAGTAACTTAGCTTAGATACTTTTGGAGCTTAGATCCTTTTGCTGCATATTATGTTTGCTATAGTTTATCTTTTTGAAAGTTGTAGTTGATTGTATTTCTCAGTCCCAGTCCTACCCTACTTCTGGTTATACTTCAGTCTAAGTTGAAGAACAGACCATCATTATTTTAAAGGAACAAGATCAATCAAGATCTTCACTGAAACTTGATGTTTCATGATTGTGTGTCAAGTATTTTAAGATACTTGTATTGATTTGTGTAAGTGCTGGACCTTTTTTGTTATTACTATTAGATGATCATATTTTTTAAATACTCAGTTTGATAGTAATCACAGAGCAGCATTTATGATTCTGGCTATCAACCACTTGGTGACTAAAACACAGATGAATGTTAAAATCTTTCTTGAATAACCAGTGGCTTATTTAGTGCCACTTTCAAGATCTATTGTAAGGCAGGTCTGGTGGTAATCAACGCCCTCAGAATTTGCTTATCTAAAAAGAATCTTATTTCTCCTTGGCATAGGAAGCTTAGTTTGGCTGGATATGAAATTACTGGTTGAAGATTTTTTTAAGAATGTTGAATATAGGCCCTCAATCTCTTCTGGCTTGTAGGGTTTCAGCTGAGAAGTCTGCTGTTACTCTGATGGGGTTCCCTTTGTAGGTGACCTGTCCTTTCTCTCTTGCTGCCCTTAAGTCTTTCTTTCATTTCAACTTTGGAAAATGTGATGATTATGTGTCTTGGAGATAATCTTGTGTAGACTCTTGCAAAGGTTCTCTTTATTTCCTGAATTTGACTGCTGGCCTCTCTAGTGAGGTTGGCGTTGTTTTCATGGATTATATCCTGAAATACATTTTCCAAGTTGTTTGCTTTCTTCTCATCTCTTTCAAGGATGCCATAGATTTGGTCTCTTTACATAATTCCATATTTCTCAGAAGTTTTGTTCTTCATTTTTCTTTTTCCTCCTTTTTTCTGACTCTCTTATTTCAGAGAGCCAGTCTTCAAGTTTGGAGATGCTTTCCTCAGGTTGGTCTGTTCTGCTGTTAATACCTGTGATTGCACTGTGAAATTCTTATAGTGTGTTTTCAGCTTTATCAGGTCAGTTAGGCTCTTTTTTATACTGGTTATTTTGACTGTCAGCTCTTATATTATTTTACTGTGATTATTAGTTTCCTTGGATTGGGTTTTGACATCTCCTGAATCTCAATGATCTTTGCTTCTGTTCATATTCTGAATTATATTTCTTTCATGTCAGCCAACTCGGCCTAGTTAAGAACCCTTGCTGGAGAAGTAGTACAGTCGTTTGTAGAACTGAAGACATTCTGGCCATTTGAGTTTCTGGAGTCCTTGAATTGGTTCTTTCTCATCTCTGTGTCAGTGTTCCTTTAACTGTGGTGTAGATTGAGTACAGTTAGTGAGTTCTGTATGTTTTCACAGGGTTGAGGCTTTGTGCAGGGTAATTTTTGAAGCAGACTTCTTGTCTTTGGTTTCACAGGGGGTCATGCTAGTGAGATAAGTTTTGTGTTGAAGCTTTGGAGTGTGATCCAGTAGGTGGTAGTTAGACATATTGGTCAGTTGGTAGACTCTTTCTCAGTTGAGTGGCTCCCCTACATTGCTTCACAGTTGCAGCCGTGTTCCCTCTCAACACTCTGATAGTGTGGGCTCCTCTCCCACTTGAGTGTGGACTATACATCACAGTTTGGCTGGGCCAGGAGTGATCTCAGGGTTTATGTTTCCTCCGCAACCTGGAGAGAGCAGAGGAAGGGACCTTAGCAGTGGTTGTGGCCAAGGGTCTTTTACTTGTCTACTGGGGGACCCACTCCAGAGAGATGCAGATCAGCAATGGCTCAGTGCCATCAGTCTGAGATGGGAGATTGGTGCTGTGGGCCCAAGCCAGAGATTCCCTACCTGGTGATGAGCAGTGGGTGGGACCCATGGGAGGCAGACTGGCCTCCTCTGCTTGGGTCAACTGCAGCTCACTGAAGGTGTGGATAGGACACTTAGGGTCTTTGCTCCTTCATTAGTCCAAGTGTAGTGGGGTTAGTACCACTGCAGAAGCAGTGGAAGAGTGGCTTTTGGTTGCCCCTGGGGGGTCCACCTCCGAGAAAAGTGGAGCTGTTGTTACTGAGAGAGTTTAGCCAGTGAGGTGAGGCATCTGTACTGCTGGAATGAACTTGAGGCTTGTTGGGGACAAGGGGGATGAGGACTCACTGGGAGGAAAGACTAGTCTCCTCTCCATATGGTGACTGTGGCATGCTATAGGCTCAGGTGTAGCCCTCAGGCTCTTTGTTTCTTTCCCCATAACAAGGGTAGCAGTAATAGGACCCTGCTGTGGCAGGGGCAGAGGTGCTGTTGGATACCTCTGGGATTCTCTTCCCAGGGAAACTCTGGGGCACTACCACTGAGTATGTTTAGCCATGGGGTGGGGGTAACTGTTCTGTGGTCACAAGCCAAGGGCCCTACCTGGTGAATAGTGGGAGGCAGGGGTTCCCAGGGAAGAGAGGCTGGACTCCTCTCTGTATAATGTCTGCAGTGTGCCAGCGGTGCCAGCATAGTGACTAGGGTTTTTGTTCCTTCCCCAGCCCAAGGGCTATTTGGGTGATACCCTACCACTGCAGTGGTAGAGGAGTTATGAGTTTACTCTTGGATATCCTCCTTGGAGAAATGCTAGGTGGTCTCTGATTCAGGTGATCAAGCAGAGGCAGAGTGGTTGTGCTGGTGTCCCAAGTCGGGTGGCCCTACCCAGTGAGAAATGAAGACTGGGACTTGCATAGAGAGAAGTTCAGTCACTTTTCCATGAGGTGAGTGCTCTGTGCAGGATCTCTGCACCAGCCTGTAGTCCCTGCACACTCTCTGGAGCCTGAAGACAGCAATGGCAAGGGTGGTGAGACAGCAAACACGGAAACATGCCCACTGAGAGCTCTGTGCCAGAAAGTTGAAGAGCTGCTACTGGCTAAATAGCCTTAGTGGAGGGTGGCTGGAGACTCAGGCTGGAAGAACCCACCCAGTGAGGAGATACGGGATCAAAGACCCACAAAACGAACAGTCTGGCCACTTTTCTATAGTGTTGCTGCAGTATGTTGGGAGTCAGCTCCAGTCTCTAGTTACCTAAGATTTTCCAGCATCTGAAGGTATCAACAGTGAAGGCTGTGAAATAGCAAAGATGGAGGCCTGCCCCTCCCTCTGAGAGCTCCATCCTAGGGAGGTATAAAATTGATGCTGGCCCTAACACACAGGCAAGAAGTGGCTGGAGACCCTGGTCAGGAGATCCCACCCAATGAGTTGGAATGGGATCAGGGACCTGCGTAAAAAACCAGTCTGGCCACATTTCTGTAGAGCAGCTGTGCTGTGCTGGGGTCTGGTGCATCCCCTGGTCACCTCAGACTCTCTAAAGCCTGAAGGCAACAACACCAAAACATGTTTGCTGTTAAACAGCAAAGACAATGGCCTTGCCCTCCCTCTGGGAGCTCTATCTCAGGGAGGTTTGAAACTGCTCCTGGCTGGAAGACACCGGAAGGGGTGGCTGGAGACCCTGGTTGGGGAGGCCTTGCCCATTGAGGAGGAATGGGATCAGGGACCTGCTTTAAAAAAGCACATCGGGGCCTATTGTGGGGAGCGGGGAGGGGGGAGGGATAGCATTAGGAGATATACCTAATGTAAATGATGAGTTAATGGGTACAGCACACCAACATGGCACATGTATATATATGTAACAAACCTACATGTTGTGCACATGTACCCTAGAACTTCAAGTATAATAAAGGAAAGAAAGAAAGAGAGAAAGAGAGAAAGAGAGAGAGAGAGAGAGAGAGAGAAAGAGAGAAAGAGAGAAAGAGAGAAAGAGAGAAAGAGAAAGAAAGAAAGAAAGAAAGAAAGAAAGAAAGAAAGAAAGAAAGAAAGAAAGAAAGAAAGAAAGAAAGAGAAAGAAAGAAAGAGAAAGAAAGAAAGAAAGAAAGAAAGAAAGAAAGAAAGAAAGAAAGAAAGAAAGAAAGAAAGAAAGAAAGAAAGAAAGAAAGCAAGAAAGCAAGAAAGCAAGAAAGCAAGAAAGCAAGAAAGCAAGCAAGAAAGCAAGAAAGCAAGAAAGCGAGCAGTCTGGCCTCTTTTTCTTAGCTTAACACAGCAGTTGTGCTGTGTTGGGGTCCACTCCAGTCACTAGTCACTTCAGACTCTCCAAAGCCTGAAGGCAATAGTGACTAACGCTGTAAAAAGCAAATATGGCGGCCCACCCCTCCCTCTGGGAGCTCCGTTCCAGGGAGGTTTGAAACTGCTGCTGGCCAGAAAACACCAGCAGGTGTGGTTGTAGACATTGGTCACGAGAATTTGCCCAGTGAAATGAGATCTGAGATGCATGTGAAAAGGCAGTCTGGTCACTTCTTCATGGAGCTGTTGCACTGTGCTGGGGGACCACTCAGTCCCTAGTTGCCACCCATTCCCTAGAGCCCAAAGGCAACAATGGCTAAAATTGTGAAAGAGCAAAGATGACAGTCCATCCCTCTCCCTGGAAGCTCCACCCATCCCTCTCCCTGGAAGCTCCACCCATCCCTCTCCCTGGAAGCTCCACCCATCCCTCTCCCTGGGAGCTCCACCCATCCCTCTCCCTGGGAGCTCCACCCATCCCTCTCCCTGGGAGCTCCACCCATCCCTCTCCCTGGGAGCTCCACCCATCCCTCTCCCTGGGAGCTCCAACCATCCCTCTCCCTGGGAGCTCCATCCCAGGGAGGTTCGGAACCACTGCCAGCTGGAAAACACCAGTGAGGGTAGCTTGAGACCCTGGTTGGGAAGTCTACCCAGTAAGGAAAAGTATGGTCAGGGACCCACATAAAAAAGCTGTCTGGCCACTTTCCTATAGGGCATCTGCAATGAAAGCAACAAAGGCTAAGGCTGCCAAACAGCAAAGATGGTGGCCTACTCCTCCCTCTGGGAACTCCAAATCAGGGAAGTGCAATGCTGCTACTGCTGACTGGCTGAAGCTCCAAGTCAGTAGGTCTTATCCTGTGAGGTGCTATGGAATCGGGGCCCTCAGACCATTGCTGCTCAGTCCCTTGGATTCAGCCCCCTTCCTATGGCTATGTATGGGGGTCTAACCTCCTACTGTGCCAGAGTTGTAGCCACTTTTGCTGGGAAGCCTGGGTATCTAAAGCTCCTGGGGCGCCACGTGTGCCTGAGCATTTGCTCTACCAAGACTCTGCATAGCTCTGTGTGTCAGCCTGAAAGCCTTGTGAAGTGAGTCCATGAGGGGCTCTCCTGACCTGAGAGTTGCAGATATCCTTGGAAGAAATGTGGATACTTGGGGTCCCTCATTCACTCACTACTTCTCTGCACAGTGGAGTCTCCCCTGGCTCCATGTTACTTTCAGGTCAAGACTCTGCAAAGTTCTGTGTGTCCACCTGAAGGCCCTTGTGAAGTGGGCTCATGAGGGGCTCTTCTGACCTGAGAGTTGCAGATATCCATGCAGGAAGCCTGAGTCCTTCTTTGTAGAGCTGTTGCACTGTGCTGGGTGTCCCTCATTCGCTTACCACTTCCCTGGACGGCAGAGTCTTCCTTGGCTCCACGTTACTTTCAGGTCAAGACTCTGCATAGCTCTGTGTGTCAGCCTGAAGGCCCTTGTGAAGTGGGTTCATGAGGGGCTCTCCTGACCTGAGAGTTGCAGATATCCATAGAAGAAGCCTGGGTCCTTGGGGTCCCTCATTCACTCACCATTTACCTGGACAGCAGAGTCTCCACTGGCTCCATGTTGCTTTCAGATGGGCAATTGTCTTGCCTTGCTTTTCTCCATTCTCTGTGGGTCAAATTGTTTTCTTGATGAATCGCAATGCATATACCTGGATGTTTCAGTTGAAAGTGCTGTGTTTACTCACCCATTCTATTTCTCTCCATGAGAGTTGTGCACACTAGCTGCTTCTAGTTGGCCATATTGGACAGCTCCATCCCTCCATTAACTCCTAGAGCTCCAAAATAATCTCCTTTGACTCCATGTCCCATATCCAGGTCACACTCATACAAGGGGTGGGCTCCCTAGGTCTTGGACATCTCCACCCCTGTGGCCTTGCAGGATTAAGCCCCTGAGGCTTCTCTCACGGGCTGTTGAGTGCCTGTGGCTTTTCCAGCGCAGGGTGCAAGGTGCCAGTGGATCCACCAGTCTCTTGTCTAGAGGAGGGTAGCCCCCTTCTCTCAGCTCCATTAGGCAGTGACCCAGTGGCAACTCTGTAAGGCCTTTTCTTCATTTTCTTGAATATTAGCATGGGGGGCACCCTTTTAGTTAGGCAGCTGTCTCTAGCAAGTGGTTGATTCACAACCTGCTTGAATTCCTACCCTGAAAAAGCTTTTTCTTTCTCTGCCACATGGCCAGTCTGCAAAGTTTCCCAACTTTAATGCTCTCCTTCCATTTTAATTATAAGTTCCCCCTTTTAGTCATTTTTTTTACTCCTTCATCTAGGCATAGGCTGTTAGAAGGAGCCAGGCCACATCTTGAACACTTTGATGCTTATAAATTTCTTCTACCAGATACCGTAAATTATTATTCTTTTGTTCAAACTTCTATAGTTTGAACAAACCTGGGCACAAACAGAAGGCAGCCAAGCTGTTTGCTAAAGTATAACACACATGATCTTTGCTCCAGTTCCCAGTAAGTTCCTCATTTCCATCTGAGACCTCAGCACCCTGGAGTTGATTGTCCATAATGCTATCAGCATTTTGGTCACAACCATTTAACCAGTCTCTAAGAAGTTCCAAGTGTTCCCTTGACTTTCTATTTTCTTCTGAGCCATCTAAAGTCTTCCAACCTCTGTGTGTTGCCCAGTTCCAAAGCTACTTTCACATTTTTAGGTATATTTAGAGCAATGCACCACCCCTGGTACCAATTTTCTGCATTAGGCTGTTCTTGCATTGCTATAAAGAAATACCTGAGAATGGGTAATTCATAAAGAAAAGAGGTTTAATTGGTTCATAGTTCTTCAGGCTGTATAGGCAGTGGATGGCACAGGCATCCACTCAGCTTCTGGGGAGGCCCCAGGGAGCTTTTACTTATAGCAGAAGGCAAAGCAGGAGCATGCACTTTACGTGGTGAAAGACAGAGTAAGAGAGAGAGAGAGTAGAGGGGGTGCTACATGCTTTTAAATAACCAGATCTCATATTAACTGAGAGCTAGAGCCCACTTACCACCAAGGGGATGGCCCAAGCCATTTATGAGGAATCCACCCCAGTGATCCAAACATCTCCAACAAGGCCCCACCTCCAACACTGGGGATTACGATTCAATGTAAGATTTGGGTGGGGACAAATATCCAAACTATATCAACATCTCTTCATCTGTCTGTTCATCTGTATTCTTTGTAATATCCTTTATGATAAATAGGTAAACATAAGTGTTTTCCTGAGTTCTATGAACCGTCCTCACAAATTAATCAAACCCAAAAATGAGATAGTTGTAACCCTTGCTTGTAACCCATCGGTCAGATGCGTAAGTTGCAATCTACTACTTTTGACCAACATCTGAAATGGCAGCAGTTCTGCTCGACTGAGCCCTCAACCTGTGGGATCTGATACTATCTCCGTGTAGAGAGCATTGAAATTAGATTGAATTATAGGATATCTAGTTAGTATCCTGGAGGATTCCTTGGAATGTAGGGGGAAAACCCCACATATCTGACCACAGAAGTGTTCTATGTTGAGTGAGAGTATAATAGGGAAAAATAGTTTCTATTCTCTTATACAAAAACAAATAAAATACACATGAATAAATTGAATCTACATCAATAAAATTTGATAAGGAGAGACCTTTGCAGTTTGATCAATAGCTTTCATCTATGAATTCTTCCATTTAATGCTCTATTTTTTTAGTTTGCAATTTTTTCTCCATGGTTGGGGGTTTTCAGTTCCCATTATATCTCTGTGAAGATTTTTAGTCCTGTTTGTCCATGAGAAGTTAATAACCACCTTTATTGAATAAACAGACTTGCATCTAGTGTTTAAAAAGGGACCACTGTGCAGAGTCTGACAACAGTACCCTAACTTCAATGAGGCAGATACTAATTATATTTAGTTTCAGAAGGTTGTAATATTTTTTCTTATGACTAAAACTTGGGTATGTCAAATAATTGATAAGGTAGGATTTTTAAAAACTTTTATCATGGATTTTTATTATAGCAATATTTAAAATGCATTTTCTAGACTTTAGGATTGCCTAAACAAAACTATTCATATAACAGTTTTGATGGTAACATACTAGGTTGGAAGAGGAAAAAGGAAAGAGAATTTTCCATATTGAACAGTTAAGAATAGATATCTGCATAAAAATTGTTACCCAGTACTTTTATGAGGGCTGTGCCCTCATAAATGGATTAATGACATTATAAAAAATGTTTGCAACTCTACTAACTAATGAGACGTAGGCCAAAGGATTGTTTCTTATGAGAGAAAGAAAATAAGCAGATTAGGTTAAGTCTATTATTTTAAAAATTGCAACAACAACAAAAACTCTCCAGGAGGGGAAGGGCAAATAGATCAAGTCAAGTCAGAAGTTTGCAATATCAGAGGAGAGAAAAACAAACCTACCCAATGGAGAGGACAAATACTGGTAGGGCTCTCCTTCATTCTTCTGCCATGTAAGGACACAATGTTTGTTCCCACTTGCCTTCTGCCATCCACTATATGAGGATGCCATAAGAAGGCTGACACCAGATGCCAGAGTTTTATCTTGGACTTCCCATCCTCTAGAGCTGTGAGAAAATAAATTTATGGTTTTTTTCGTTTCTGTTTTTGTTTTAATTACCCAATCTCAGGTATGCTATTACAGCAGCACAAAACAACCTAAGACACCTAGGATACATTTGCTGTGCAAAATGATCTTTTTTTATCTATGTGATTTCACATTTCCTCACAGATGTTACATGAGTCTGTCTATACTACTGGGCATAAACATCTGTAACTTGCTGTATTACTTTCAACTGCATAAATGGTGCTCAGAGACATTTACACTTCATGGCCAATCTGGCTTCAAGATGATGTACATATTTTGAAAGTGAAACATTGGTTATGTTTATGACTCCAGCAAAAAAAAAAAAATACTATATTACCATTTAAAAATAGCACTGCCTTTGTAAGTCTACAATATTATTAAAATATCTCCTATTACCATCTTCCTACAGGGCAAAAATAAATAGGCAAGGAAAATATGTTCTCCTAGGAATTCTCTTTTCTCATTTCCACGGAAAATTCACACTATTCATATAAAATGTATTTGTTTTCCATTCAGGCTGGAGTGTGTCTTACCCCAATTCGATGACATCCATTTAGTTGACTTCATGCTTAACTACATATCCTGGCTATGGTAATTTGCACACCCTCTGCCTTTACAGGATGCTGCATGCCAAAATGTGCTTGTTGACAGGAAATGATACAATGATATGCTGCTCCCCAATTCTAGGCTCATGGTCTGGGCCTGGACCATTGTGCATATTTGTTTATTGACTGGGGAAGGGCACTCTAGAGGATATAAGAATAGACAATGTGATCATCATGGAGAAAATAGAGAGTCTGTTTTAGTGGGCAAGATTGTGTTCCTACATCCTGGCAACTCCTTACTACCCATTCCCAAGTGCCTGATACATTGATCTACATATAATAGTTACTTACAACATGATATAATGGCTTTAAAGAAAAACAAAATTCAAATTCATATTTTGAAAATGAAATACTGCACTGAATCCATTTTCTCCCTCCTTTTATCTTTAACTGATTTACTATTTGTCCCATACATGCCTGAAATTCTTTGTTCTTTTACATATGTATTTAGATTTTATTCTAAATAGTAATGTCTTTAACTTACATAATTTTTAGTGTCCTATTTAGTATTTTGTTTGATTCTGACAACCATCCTATCTCCACTATAATGTGAATATTTTAGAACTAAAGTCTTCATCTTATTTATCTTTGGAACAACAGTGCCCAAGAGACTACTTGGCATTTTAGGTTGTCATTCTAACTGCTGAATGAAAACTATGAGTGAAATAGTAAATGAATGGGTAAATCAATTTCATTGGAACATCAGGAAGTATGTCATCACTGCAGGTTTGCTTTTGAATTCAACTCTACTAGCTAATGAGAAGTAGGCCAAAGGATTGTTTCTTATGAGAGAAAGAAAATAAGCGGATTAGGTTAAGTCTATTATTTTAAAAATTGCAACAACAACAAAAAATCTCCAGGAGGGGAAGGGCAAATAGACCAAGTAAAGTCAGAAGGTTGGAATATCAGAGTAGAGAAAAACAAACCCGCCCAATGGAGAGGAAAAATATTGGTAGGGCTTGAAGCATTTTGCTCTCAAGAGATTACAGCTAAGACAATGAGTAGGAATTATAGTCACCAGAAGAGATTAGTCACCAAAAGGAGAAGAAGAAAATAATACTTTTTGTTTGTTTGCTATTTCCATTATTTGGAAACAAACTATCACCAACTTAGGTTCTGCAGGTCAGAATTCTAGGTACTCTATAGCTAGGTTCTCTGTGCAGAATTTTACAAGGTTTAAATGAAAGTGTGAGCTAGACTGACTTCTCATCTGGAGTTCAGGGTCCTTTTCCTAGCTCCTTGGTTGTTGACAGAATTCAGTTCCCTGGGTTTGTAGGACTGAGGTCCGGTGTTATTGCTGACTGTCAGTGGAGGGGTCACTCATCTCTTTGAAGCTGCCTGGAGTTTCCTACCATATGGCCTTTCCCACAACATAGCATGTTGTGTCTCCAAGGCCAGCAGGAGATCATCTGCTGTCGCTTCTTGTTTCTTTGTTTTTTAAATTTTTTAAATTTTTTTTTTTAAATTTTTGAGACAAAGTTTCACTCTGTCACCCAGACTGGAGTGCAGTGTTGGGGAGATCATAGCTCATTGCAGGATTGGACTTCTGGCCTCAAGTAATCCTCCTGCCTGGCCTTCCAAAGTGCTGGGATTAAAAGTGTGAACCACCACACCTGGCCACTTGTTCTTTTAAGGGCTTTTCTGTTTGGATCAGGTACGCCTAGCCAATCTTTCTTTTGATTAGACTATATCTACAAAATCCCTTTTGCCATTACTTAGTCACATCATTATATGATATTCCATACAGTCACAGGTTTACTGAATTCAAGGGGAGAAGATTTTACAGGGTATGTACAACAGGGGAAAGAATCTTGGGAGCCATGCTAGTACTCTGCCTATGGGAGAGAGTGAATAGTTAATACCCAAGAAGGGGAGAAAACAAAAGTTACAGAAAAAAAATAAAGTGGGAAATGTTTAAAAGACTTCCCAATATTTGAATGATAGCTGTTGGTGATTCCCAAAGATTCAATAAGAGAAATGTCAGACTTGGGGTTGGGGAGAGGTGAACAGAAGCAGCCTCATAGAGGAAGATAGCAGAGAAAGAAACTTAATAATTTTCCAAAGCATGATGGTGACTTGTCAAGAGACGTATTAAAGAAGTCGTAGACTGTTTACCTAGTGATCACATTGGGAGAACTATCATTATAAAATTACTGGGGATAACTCTGAAAGACATGTTGGCAGTAATTCAAACTCTGAAGATTAAATAGAAGTTTTAGAAGTGGGATAGTAGAGGATGGTTTGAAAGAAATATAGTTCATAAAAAAATTCACCAAATTGCCGGTTTGATTATACAGAATTATAGTGATAAAAATTACATAAATGCTATTCAGAAATGGAATGACTGCCAGAAAAGACAAAAATGGATGACTAAAAAGGCACTAGCAATGTCATAATTTTCAGCTACGTAAAAATGAGGTGAAAATAAAAACTATAAGTAAAAGCACTAAGAAAAAGTTTGAAGTGTCACATAACGCGAGGTGTTAATTCTTGATATTGATGGGTGCATTCCACTGGCTGTGTCTGAGACATCTGCGGGGACCCTTTTCCCTAATTAGAGAGGCTTAAGCTGATACATAGCACTGCCAAGGGTAAACAACAGGGTATTTTTAATGCGAATGCTTTAAATATGGAGAGGAGAAACAAAATGCACAGGTGCAGAAACAATATTTTAAGCCAATTACATGACATCAAAGGGCATATTTAGTCCAATAGCTTAGTCATAGCTGTAAAGACTAAAAGAAAAAAATAGAAAAGAACACATATGTGGAATAAAAAAAGGAAAGTCCACATTTTTTTTCCCAGAGGACATAGTTTGACTTGAGAGGTGGCTCTCCATGTCACTGAAAACAGAGCCAGTGGAGTTCAAGTTGATGCAGAGAATAGTAACAGTGGGGCTCAGGCCAAGGAAAAAGCTAAAAAATTCCAGAGATACATGCATTATCAGATTTTCATGCACTTAATTCTCAGGTAGAGATCTTAAACTAGGAGACTAACATGAAGGAAAGTAGAAAACGTTCAGAAGCTTGGAAAATGGTGACCCAGAAAGGAGAGGAGAGAGAGGCATTGAAAACGTAAGGTCTAAAAGAATGCCATGTAGCAATATGCATTAAAACAAAGTAAGTAAGTGTTGTAAATGACCAGAGGACAGAATAGAAGCAATTAACAGAAATAATGAAAAGGGCTATAGAGTAGAAAAGAAGAGAAATAAAAATATTATTTCTCAGAAAGGTAGCATTCTGGCCAAGGACAGTTTCTTACCGAAGTTGCATTTTGCCCCCTGCTGTCTTGCCAGCCTCCACTTTTACCTCTTGAGCTGCTGCTGAAGCCAGTGTCCTCTTGTCCTTAGCTCTCAAACCTCTTCTTCAAATCTGCCTTTGCTTGGGAAATACTAAAAATACATTTGAAGGACTCTATTTTTTCAGAATTATTTTTAAGTTGGTTATTTTTTGTTGCTGGAGAGGAACCTGGTGAACTATTTCATGTAGTGATGCTGTCTGATAAAACTTAATGAGATTTCCCCTCAGGAAATTGTACATTGTGTTACAAGGGAGGGAATTCCTAAGGGTGGGATTTTCAGGCAACAACAAATAGCAAATGGCTGATTTGGGAGCATGGGCCTTTCCATTTCTATTAAAATTAAGCTACTTATATAACTGCCTAGTCATCCTGCAAAAACAACGATTTTTTGAAGGTTTGTGAGAAAAAGTTTGTATATCACTTTTTTGGATCATGTACATTATCAGCTGTGATCATAGAACAAAGCCAAGGCTAAATAGGTGTTGCTAATAGTTTTATTTCCATCCTAGTTTTGGGTGCACACTTAGACAAATATTTATTGAAGTATCTGCTATGAATTCAATAGTATTCTCGATGTTAGAGACAAAATAGGATTGAGTCCTGTTTCTTGCTGCCACGGAGCTCACAACTCAGCAATCTAGCAAGAAAGACAGTTCCATATACAACTACCACATTTTAAAATACACCTTTTATTTACATTCTTATCACCTCTGAAATCAAGATGCTCCCTAAAATCGATCATAGTTCACTGTGAAGCATTTTTCCTTCAGAGTGGTATACAAAGTAATGGGGCATGTTACAATCAATGACATCTTACATTTGAGAAATGTAATAATTACAAAGAAATTAATGCTACATGAGTCTTACCAAAGAGTGAAGGAGAAAATGGGAGAAAATAATGTCAATCTTCATAGTGGAGTTGCTTTCCGGGGAGTAATAATGAAGACTTAAAAGGATTTCACCAAGTAGGAGGGAGGAGGGACATAAAGGTCTTCTGGTCATAGGAAAAAACAAGAACATACTGCATTTCAATCTTAATACATCGAGCAATTCAGGGTGCTAGTGTATAGAAGACCTTGGGAAAGTGGTATAAGATGAAACTGGAAAGTTAAGTTGCAATCAAATAGTAAAAATCTTTAAATGACTTTTACTGAATGTATATAAGCATGAGTATGATATCATTTATTTGATTTCTTTAGGCTTGTTATGCCTTCTTCATGTCTCAATGATAGTAAGCTTGTATTAATTTTCATGACTGCCTGGCAGTTTTAACTAACTTAAAGGAGGCTTGTAGAAACATTAGCAGTACTCAAGGTTAAGTTGTTTTGTAAGACAGGTATTGATTTGATTCTTAGCTGAGTGACTTCTTACTCTCAAATAACAGATAAATATACAAAGATGGAGAAGAACAGTGATTTTTTAAAAAAGTGATTCAATTGAAATAGAGTTTAAAAGCCTGCTTTTCCTTCCCATTTGTGAATTATCCATCCACTATCTGATTTTGCTAGTATGGGATTGAATCTTTCTTTGGAGACTTAAGTATGTATGTCCCTCTCCCCCTTTTCCATCTCTAGGAGAAGAAGAAAATTATTGCTAATATTAATATTTCTTCAGGACAGGAACATGTTTGATAATGGTTAGTTTATTATGTTAGTTTTTCCCTTTGTTTTCATTAATTCAGAAATCATTGAACCCTAAATTAATAATCCATGACTGATTTGGCTCTTAAAGTAACTTTTCTGGCTCTACTAGCCAGATTATTTCTTTATCCAAGAACTATGAGAAGTGCTTGGTTTGTGTTAGGCTGGCATGTTCTAGAGAGCTGGCTGTCAGTACAGTGTAATGAGTATGAACGCAATGTTCAGATTCAAGCCTGGGCTGCAGAGCAGGGACATACTGTTGACTGTGGGTAGGTGAGGGCAGCCACTTGGCAGCCACTGGACAGAAAGAGGCTAGCAGTGTGCAAGAGCTCTGAGGCACATTAACATACATTCATTCCATACCCCATCTGTTCTCCCACCAGTTTCATCAAAGCATGCAGGCTGGCACCCAGGCTGGAGTGCAGCGGCATGATCATAGCTCACTGTAGCCTCAAACTCCTGGGATCAAGCGATCCTCCTGGCTCAACCTCCTCAGTAGCTGAGACTTCAGATATGTACCATCATGCCCACCTAATTTTTTAATGTTTTGTAGAGATGGGGGTCTCGCTTACTATATTGCCTAGGCTGCTCTCAAACTCCTGGGCTCAAGTGATCCTTTCATCTCAGCTTTCCAAAGTGCTAGGATTACAGGTGTGAGCCACCACTCCTGGCCCAAGCCCACATTTCTAAACCCAGTTCCTGATGCTGGCCTGGGACTTTGCAAACACATTTGTGTTTTTCCATCTGGCTTCCTGTTAGGTGTTCAACAGGGGGTGACAGAGTGAACCTGCAAGACTGGAGGAATGAGAAAGACAGTCTTTCCTGCCTTCATCCTCCCTGATTGCTGTTCTAGTTGCTGTCATGCCAGCAGTACTTCTTTATCCCAGCAGCAACAGTTCTTCCCATAGATGCAACGGAATGCCAAGCGGTCTGGGCTGTAGTCTCAGGCATCCCTTCTCTAAATTCCTAGGTTTTATATTACTCTGAGCTTGTTCCTCTATTCTCTAGTGGTAGTAGCAATTTTCTGACAACTTGGGGGATTTTTTGTTTGCTTTATTTTGTTTTTCCCCATTGGTTACCTGCTTAATAATTTTATGCCTAGTTAATTCTTTTTTATATTAAATTTTTCATATTAGATTTTCTCTATTTAAATCACTGGTGTGTTTTCTATCCCCTGACTAGACTGGCTGATATGATCTGTATCTAGTACCTATATCTCAGTTTGCAAGCTTATTTGTTTTACATCGAGGTTAGGACATTGGTATCTATAAGAAACATGATTAAGTAGGTTAGAGACACTATTTCATGCATGTCCCCTTCACATCACTTGTGAGGAGTTCAAGGACAGCAATAAATGTAAGCATTGACCCTGGTCTTTTCTTTTTGGGCAATTTCCCACTTATTCTGGTTTCCTTCTGCCAAAGAGAATGCCTTCTTTGGCATTCTTACATTGCCTGTATTAATTTCTGAGATTTTCCTATGGTACAGCTTATAAAAAGACTGCATTAATGTCCTAATATCTAAAATACCTGCAAGATTTATTGTATTTCAACTTTAGCTCATTAAATTGGATATACTTTTCAACAGTTAATAGATGACATAAAATGTTAAATATCAAAATTATAGCTAAATTTAAAAACATTAACAAATAACATTAGGCATAACAAGTATATAGTTCAGCAAAAATATTACATGTCAAGAATAGGCTTTCTGAAATCATAAGAATGAGATTGCAATGTGTTCAAAATTTCTTCATGAATTTGAGTGTTATTATTGCTGCAATTTGTATTAAGGGTCTGTTATGTTCTAGATGTTATCCCAAATTCTGGAATTTTTTTAAATGAATAAGATATTTGCCAAGTGGGTGAGTGAAATAGGCAAAAAGTAATTAATT
Organism: Macaca nemestrina; assembly: GCF_043159975.1. Classification (NCBI taxonomy): domain Eukaryota; kingdom Metazoa; phylum Chordata; class Mammalia; order Primates; family Cercopithecidae; genus Macaca; species Macaca nemestrina. Next base: position 49,868,152 of record NC_092137.1, read on the forward strand.
ATCTTAGATGTGACAAGTAAGGTCAGAAAAGAAGGTGATCATCCTTTTCAGCATGTGAGGAGGGACAGAGGAAGGGTTCAGAGGAGATAAACTAAAGTCGGTCATACAGTGTCCACAGGAAGGGACAAGGAACGGGCTTTTGAGAAGAGAAAACAATGTGTGCCAAAAAGGAAGTGTGGAAAATGTGAGAAATCTGGGAGAGCTGCATATTATTAGAGTGGGATCTGTAAGAGTCGAAGGTGCCTAGTAGTGGTATTAGAGTTAAGGATAGAGAAGAAAACCTAACAAGACCCTAGAAAGCTTCATGTCATCTTGCTCAGTATTAAACATAATAGCCAAAACTGCAACCACTTTTGCACCAAGCCAATAATTTATTCATTACATATGGACCCATTGAAGAATTTTAGGAGGTTGCCCTGAAGAGGCATCCTAATTAGTTTTATCTTGGATAGGTGCCCCATTATAGTTTGAAGGATGTCTTGAGGTGAGAGACTCTAGAGATAATAAAACTAATTAGGATGCTGTCTCAATAAGCCTTTGGAAAATCAACAGTAATCCCACTAATACCATACAATTTCCTCCTTTCCTTCTCCTTATCTATATTTTAAACATATTTTGTTTTAAAACAGAGAGATGGAGAGTTTGGGATTGTCACGTGCAGGGGCTGTGATTTATGTATCTTTGCATGCCCACTGCCTAATATGATGCTTGCCACAAAGTAGGTCCTCAATAAATGTTGATTAATAATGAGTGATGGCACCTGAATTAAGGTAGAATTAGAGAAAGTCAAGAGATACTAGTGGATTAGGGAGCTATTTAACAATTACCAGAACAACCGCTTGGTTATGGATATGGGGAAAAGGAGATTAAAATAACTATAGAGTTTCTGGGTAGACTGAGCAATTGGATAAATGGTGATGTCACACTGAGGTTAAAAAGAACAGGAAAAGCAGGGGATTGGTGAGGTTTGCAAGTGCATATTCTCTCCTTAAATATTCAAGCCTTGTTTTGCCCCTTAGCCATGCATATAAGCCTTAGTCCTATACAACAAGGAGGAATTTACCCTAAAAATTAAACAATGGGCCAGGTGTGGTAATCCCAGCACTTCGAGAGGCCAAGGTCGGTGGATCACCTGAGGTCAGGACTTCGAGACCAGCCTGACCAACAAGGTGAAACACCGTCTCTACCAAAAATACCAAAATTAGCCGGGGGTGGTGGCAGATGCCTGTAGTCCCAGCTACTCGGTAAGCTGAGACAGGAGAATTGCTTGTACCCAGGGAGGTGGAGGTTGCAGTGAGCCGAGATACTGCCACTGCACTCCAGCCTGGACAACAGAGTGAGACTCCATCTCAAATAAACAAACAAACAAACAAACAAACAAACAAACAATAAAACTAAAACCAAGGTCCGTTCTTGCTTCACCTAAGACACAAGTAAAGACAATGAGACATTTCCTGAGGTTTTTACCTAAGCTATAACTTTGTTTCATAAAATGTTAGTGCCACAATGTTTATTTATCAAACTGTCACTGAATTTTTGATAAAATAGTACTTTGACATGTTATTTATCTTCTTTATCTTCTCTTTCATTACTTGGGATAAAGATATCTCTGCTAAAATCTCAACCAACTCTGGAGCTTTATCAAAATTTCCCTTCTCAATTTCCTTATAAACATATTTGTTGCCATTTATTATTTTAAAGACTTCAGAGCCATTTTTAACTGGCTTTTCCTATCTCAGCTGTGGAGTGTTTTCTGCATCCTGAGATTTTACTGCTGCTATGAGAGAAGAAGTATCAATTATTTTAAAACAAAGAGTGAAAAGCAGAATAACCTTCAACAGATACCTAAGATTTAGAGATAACACAAATTTGGAATTGAGATATTTAGTTTATAAAAATATAACCCTTTACTATTTGCTAACACAGAAGCACAGTTAAAATAACTCTTTCTGACTCACTGAGAATTACGAAAGTAAAATTTACAAAAATAATACATATCTATTAAACAAACTCAGAAGTAATTAATTCAAGCCTATTAGAGTAGAATGATAGTTATCAGAGGCTGTGAAGAGTGAGAGGGGGATGAAAAGAGGTTGGTGGGTACAAATACACAGTTAGGAATAAGAAATAAGTTCCAATCTTCAATAGCACAGTAGGGTGACTACAGTTAACAACCATATACTGCATATTTCAAAATAGCTAGAAGAGAGGATTTGAAATGTTCTCTACACAAAGAAATGATAAATGTTCGAGGTGACAGTTGTCTTAAATACCCTGATCTGATCATTGCAGGTTGTATGCATGTATCAAAATATCACATGTGCCTCATAAATATGTATAGATAATATGTATTGATTAAAATAAGAAAAAAGAAAAACAAACAAAAAACTCTATTAGAGGAGAAATGCCTAACATGTAAACTGAAGGAAACAGATTGTATAGCTTCCCATGCCTCTTCTAGTTATTCTGAGTTTTGTGTTTAATAATTTCAGCACTGTCAGTCACTGGCTCAAACTGCATCTGCAAAACAGCAGAAACTCCTAAGTATGGCAGTTTCTGCCATCACAAACATAATAGCATTTTCTCTGGGTAATATGTATGACAGACAAACTCACAAACATTCCCTTTTACCCCAAATATATTTCTCTACTTAATTGTGGAGGTTCCTCTCCTCCAACTGACCACCAGATCTGAAATATTAATTTCCCTAAATGTTATTTCTCAGTGTTAATTTTCTCTGACCTTGTACTGATTTTTCCAACTGCCTCTCATTGCTTAATTCCAAAGATGCACCTTTTTATATATCTTCTCTGACTGCCTTCAGCCTCAGCGAAGACTGTTATAAAATGGCCCATTTTCAAACAACAAATTTATTCAAAAGTCATTCTAACTCATAATGGCATTTATTTGAAACCTTATAAATAGTTTGTAAATATACATAAAAATAGTTACACCATATAAGTAAAAATTCCTTACCCTATGGTATTATGTACTTCGCACAGTGACCTCTGCTCCACTTTCTATTTCCCACACAACTAAGAATAGGAGGGGAGAAAACTATGCCAAAAAAGTTGACTCAGGAAACAATTCCAAAACCTCATGCACTTGAAAACACCTATAGATATGAAGGAATTGAGGAAAATCTGAATGAAAATGATGTAGAATCAAAACATAAATGATACAAGACTTGCCCTGAACCATCCCAGTAGTCACACCTTTAGAGCTGGCTAGAGATGCTGCTTAGTTGAGCCCTGTGCTTTAGATGGCCTGCATATTATAAATGCATATTCAGAAAAATTCATTAAAGACACAGGGGGACACCTGCCATTGGAATCTGGCGCTCAAGGCTAACAGAGCCCAACATATAATCCCAAATATTAATCCTTTTATTTTTTCCTTTTTTTTTTTAATTATTATACTTGGAGTTCTAGGGTACATGTGCATAATGTGCAGGTTTGTTACATATGTATACTTGTGCCATGTTGGTGTGCTGCAGCCATCAACTCGTCAGCACCCATCAACTCGTCATTTACATCAGGTATAACTCCCAATGCAATCCTTCCCCCCTCCCCCCTCCCCATGATAGGCCCTGGTGTGTGATGTTCCCCTTCCCGAGTCCAAGTGATCTCATTGTTCAGTTCCCACCTATGAGTGAGAACATGCGGTGTTTGGTTTTCTGTTCTTGTGATAGTTTGCTAAGAATGATGGTTTCCAGCTGCATCCATGTCCCTACAAAGGACACAAACTCATCCTTTTTTATGGCTGTATAGTATTCCATGGTGTATATGTGCCACATTTTCTTAATCCAGTCTGTCACTGATGGACATTTGGGTTGATTCCAAGTCTTTGCTATTGTGAATAGTGCCGCAATAAACATACGTGTGCATGTGTCTTCATAGCAGCATGATTTATAATCCTTTGGGTATATACCCAGTAATGGGATGGCTGGGTCGTATGGTACATCTAGTTCTAGATCCTTGAGGAATCGCCATACTGTTTTCCATAATGGTTGAACTAGTTTACAATCCCACCAACAGTGTAAAAGTGTTCCTGTTTCTCCACATCCTCTCCAGCACCTGTTGTTTCCTGACTTTTTAATGATCGCCATTCTAACTGGTGTGAGATGGTATCTCATTGTGGTTTTGATTTGCATTTCTCTGATGGCCAGTGATGATGAGCATTTTTTCATGTGTCTGTTGGCTGTATGAATGTCTTCTTTTGAGAAATGTCTGTTCATATTCTTTGCCCACTTTTTGATGGGGTTGTTTTTTTCTTGTAAATTTGTTTGAGTTCTTTGTAGGTTCTGGATATTAGCCCTTATAACTAACACTAATCAGGGTGAAAAAAGGCAGCTTCACCCAAATGTCATGAAGGTTTATGGGTTATGCTGCTGCCTACAGTACAGCCTAAAAGTGCTTAGTTTAACAACAACAAAAATTAAATTAATTAACTTCGCAAATGCATCCTCTTAGATGGCACAAAGGAAACAGATTCTTGCTTAACAGAGCGTTATTTCCCAGCAGTGCCAAGTATCCATTTCCTTGCTCCTTTTCAAGGCATTCCAATTGGTGGTTCTGAATACTCATGTATTAGAGTGTTATTTCTAAAAGTTACAATGGAGGCTGAGAATGATTTGTCAATATTAAATAAATCACACTACTCAAATTTGTATATACGTGGGTTAGCAAAATACAAGCATAAGCCGAACACTACTTTTTTCCATTATCAATTAATTGGACATTGAACCCTAGAATTACAAATCTGGTTGTTTGTATCTTAAAAGTTAATAAGGTTAGGTATAGAGCAAAGGGAACCTTATTCATTTTTTATGGGAATGTAAATTAGCAGGATCATTGTGAAAAGCAGTATAGAGTTTTCCTTAACAATTAAAAATAGAACTACCATATGATCTGGCAATGCTACTTTTGTGTATTTATCCAAAAGATGTAATATCAGTATGTCAAAAAGATAACCTGCATTCCCATGTTCATTGCAGCACTATTCACAATAACCAAGATACAGAATCAACCTGAGTGCCCATCAAGGGATGACTGAATAAAGAAAATGTGGCATTTATACACAAATGAGTACTATTCAGCCTTTAAAAAGAAAGAAATCCTGTCATTTGTGATGACATGAATAAACCTGGGTGAATTTATGTTAAGTGAAATAAGCCAGGCATAGAAAGACAAATAATATGTAATTTTTAGATATGAAACTAACTCATAGAAGCTGAAAGAAGAAGGGTAGTTGTTGGGCGCCGGGGGTCAGTGGGAATGGAAAGATGGGGGTAAAAACCACAGTTTCAATTAGACAGAATGAGTAAGTTCTGGAGATCTATTGTACAGCATGGTGACAGTAGTTACTAATGTATACTTGCAAATTGCTAAGAAACTAGATCTTCAATATTCTTACCACACACACAAAATATGTGAGATATGGATATGTTAATTAATTTGATTTAATAATTTCACAATTTATATACATTGAAATATCATGTTGTACCCCATAAAAGTAACTTCAGGTTCAATTACTACTTCAAAAAATTAAATAAAAATCCCATCCTCATCAATATGTGATTAAAAATCTTTAATTAATCATAATTTTTATAATGCATTTTGAATGCAATAGAAAGTGTTGAATATGATAGAAAAAAAATTTAAAGCACATACAAAAATTTTAAAATTTTCCATCTTTTACTTTACATTATTGCTGAAAACATTTAAACTTTGTACACTGATCACAGGTCAGTATTTATTTATTTATTTATTTAGAGACAGAGTCTCACTCTGTCGCCCAGGCTGGAGTGCAGTGGCGCGATCTCAGCCCACTACAACCTCTGCCTGCCAGGTTCAAGCGATTCTCCTGGCTCAGCCTCCTGAGTAGCTGGGACTACAGGCGCCCGCCACCACGCCCGGCTAATTTTTTGTATTTTTAGTAGAGACAGGGTTTTACTGTGTTAGCCAGTATGGTCTCGATCTCCTGACCTCATGATCCACCCTCCTTGGCCTCCCAAAGTGCCGGGATTACAGGCGTGAGTCACCACGCCCGGCCTCACATGTCAGTTTTTATCTTTTGTATCATTGTCTTGCTAGAATAAAAATTATGTGAAAATCTTGATTATTCCAACAAAATGAGTCATTTTGCTAAAAGGCAGAAAAGTAAATGTAATAAAGATATACTAATTTTTTATGTGTATTTTAAATTTTTACCCCTCCAAGTATTTCCACTCAAAAACAAAACACACTGACAAGTCCAATAAAAATTAAGTTCAGCCACTTTTATTATTTTAGTGGTTTAATGCCCAATTTCAGGCATTACAATAAGTATAACTTTACCATTTTAAATAATATTGTCATTATTAGAACTACAAAACACTGCTGAAAGAAATCACAGGCAATACAAATAAACAGAATAACATTCCATGCTCATGGATTGGAAGAATCAATATTGTTAAAAACGCCATATTGCCTGATATGGTTTGGCTTTGTCTCCCCACACAAATCTCATCTGGAATTGTAATTCCCATGTGTTGAGCGAGGGTTCTAGTGGGAGTTGATTGGATCATGTGGATGGTTTCCCCCTAGCTGTTCTCATGATAGTGAGTGAGTTCTCATGAGATCTGATGGTTTTGTAAGGGGCTCTTCTCCCTTTGTTCTCTCTCTCCCCTGCTGCCTTGTGAAGAAGGTGTGTGCTTCCCCTTCAGACATAACTGTAAGTTTCCCAAGGCCTCCCCAGCCATGAGGAACTGTGAGTCAATTAAAGCTCTTTCCTTCATAAATTACTCAGTCTTAGGTATGCTTTATAGCAGAGTGAAAATGTACTAATACACTGTGCAAAACAATTCATAGATGAAATGCTTTTTCTATCAAATTGCCAAGGTAATGTTTCACAGAATGAAAAGAAACTATCCTATAATTCATATGGAACCAAAAAAGGACCTGCAAAGCCAAAGCAATCCTCATCAAAAAGAAGAAAGCTGGAAGCATCTCATTACTCACCTTCAAACTGTACTACAAGGCTACAGTAACCAAAAGAGCATGTACTAGCACATGGACTAGTACATAGATACATAGACCAATGCTTCAGAATAAAGACTCTTGGAATAAAGCTGCATGCCTACAACCAACTGATATTCAACAAGGTTGACAAAAATAAAACAATGGGGAGAGGATACCCTATTCAATAAGTGGTGCTGGGATAACTGGCTAACCATATGCAGAAGAAAGAAAATGGACAGCTACCTCTCACCAAACACAAAAATTAACTCAAGATGGATTAAATACTTAACTGTAAGATATCAAATTATAAAAATCCTAGAAGATGACCTAGGAAATACCTTTCTGGACACTGGCCTAGGCAAAGAAGTTATGAGCAAGTCCTTAAAAACAAATGAAACAAAAATTGACAATTGGGACCTCATTAAACTAAAGAGCTTCTGCACAGCCAAAGAAACTGCCAACAGAGTAAGCAGACGACCCACAGAATGGGAGAAAATATTCACAAACTATGCATCTGGCAAAGGACTAATATCTAGAATCTAGAAGGAACTCGAATAAATCAACAAGAAAAAAAAAACCTCATTAAAAAGTGGGCAAAGGACACGAATAGACACTTAGCAAAAGAAGACATACACACGGCCAAGAAACAGGAATAAAAATTATCAGCATCACTAATCATTAGAGAAATCAAAGTCACAATATGATACCATCTCACACCAGTCAAAATGGCTATTAAAAAGTCAAAAAATAACATGTTGGTGAGGTTGTCGAGAAAAGGGAATGCTTATACACTGTTGGTGGGAATGTGAATTGGTTCAGCCCCTGTGGAAAGCACTTTGGAGAATTCTCAAAGAACTAAAAGTTGAATTACCATTCAACCCAGCAATCCCATTACTAGGTGTATATCCAAAGGAAAATAAATCATTCTACCAAAAAGACACCTGAACTTGTATATTTACCATAGCACTGTTAACAATAGCAAAGACAAGGAATCAACTTAGGTGCCAATCAGCAGTGGACTGGATAAAGAACAGTATGGTAGATATGTTATACCATGGAATAGTATTCAGCCATAAAAACAAAACAAAATCATGTCCTTTACAGCAGCACAGCAGTGGTCAGCAACCTTTTTGGCACCAGGGACTGGTTTCAGTTTCCTGGAAGATACTTTTTCCAAGGATGAGGTGGGATGGGAGGATGGTTGTGGGATGAAACAGTTCCACCTCAGATCATCAGACATTAGAATCTCTTAAGGAGCATGCAATCTAGATCCCTTGCATGCACAGTTTACAATGCAGTTTGCATTCCTATGAGAATCTAATGCCACTAGTGATCTGACAGTAGGTGGAGCTCAGGCAGTAATGCTCACTTACCTACTCCTGATCTCCTGCTGTGCAGCCCATTTCCTAACAGGCTACAGACCAGTACCAGTCCACTGTCAGAGGAGTTGGGGAAGGAGAGGGAGAGAGAACGAAGGAGTATAATCATCCGGAACAAAATAAAATAATATCTTCACGTTTTGGGATATAACATGTTCTTGCTTCTGCAGGGTACAAAACAAGACTTCCCAGGACCCTCAGTGACCTTGAGTCCATGTTCAGAAATAGAACAGTAATTTACCAGCAACTTAAATGCTTTGCCTTCATTTCCATCTGCATGTTATAGATTTAATTTTTTAATACAACACAGAATAAAAGGTGCAACTTCTGAAGCAAATTGAGATGCTGCAGTCCAAAGTAAAATGTAACTTTTGCATCGACCAATCTGAAACTGTCCTTTAGCACATTAGAAATAATATACTTTCGATTTTATATTTACTTATACATCAGGCATTTGTAGAATTACTATGAGAAATTATGCCTTCCATCTTCCTCACTTCTGCTGTCAAATTCATACGAATTCATTTCCTTAGGTCATCAAAGAGTGAATGTAAATAAACTGAGGGAGCGGCCAAGACCTACATCTCAGCCTTAAATACACACACACTCCCAGCTTCCTACCTCCTATGATTAGCAGTGGTTTAAGAAAGAATCTCTTTAAAAACTCTGTCCCTTCTTACTGAGACTGTAAATTCTTTGCACATTGAACAAAATCAAGCCACAAATGCAAATATACTAAGATAATCCTGTAAAGCACTTGCTTAAAAATAATCGTGGTCTCTTGTTTGCTGCAAGGCAGGATTTCAACTCTTTAGAGTATCTATCTAGGCTCTTACATTTCTGTTCTAAAACCGCCTTCCTAGCCTCTGCTACAGCCACTTAATCCACAAATTCTAACTCTGTGTTGTGTGCCTGGTCATCATTATCCCAAAATAAAACTTCACCATTCCATACCTTTGGCTATGTTTTGTTATCCCTAAAGACCCTCCCCAGTGTAAAACATAGGGAAAAATACTTGAAGCTGCAAATCTCACTTGTCTGCCTCTTTGTTTTCCTGTAGCTCTCCCCGACTTTTCAGTCTACCAATTCTTTCTTCATCTGCAATTCGTTAGCACTTTATACAATTCTTTCTTGCAGTATTTATGTTGAATTTTAACTGTTTATGGATCTCCCTTCTTTGCTAGGCTATGAGTTCCTGAGGGATGGAGAAGGACACTGTTTTATTCATTTTTATGTGCCCAGCAACCAGTAGAGCACCTGACACATGTAGACCCAATAAATGTTTGTGAAATTGAATTGACTCTTCCAGGGGGCATATTGGCTTAAAATCACACCAAGGTAGACGTTGCTAATATAGGTCTTTCCTAAGGACAAAATGTTTATTTATTTCTTTCTATTTTTAGGTGAGAGTGTAGAGAATGCTTGAGGGCACTAAATGTGAGAACAATATACAAGAAATTTTATGACATTTTCTCTCAATAGATATTTCTAGTTTTAGAGCCTGACTATACAGTGCAAAGAAAAAAAAATCTTTTTTATTTAATGTTGATGTAGCCACTTGGCCAGCAGAGGGAGAAAATACAATACAAAATACATGCAGTGATATTTAGCTCTCTCCATTATAAATGATGTGATATTTTATGTTTTCTTTTCCTGTACTTTCAGGTCAGAATATGTATGAAATTATCCAAGAATATGTAGTTATCTAAATCATCTCTACCATCTTCCCCTAAATGTTCAAGTCTGCCTTTATTTTTCTTTAGGTTGAAAGAATTCAGCAGTGTATTTCACTCGAGAGCCAGTAAGCTCTCATCTAAAATTAATAGAAAATTATGCCTTTCAGAGAGAGCTGCAATTTCCAGATGCTCATTTCGTCTCTCATTGCACACTAATGAAATGAACTGGAATATTTAGGTGCTAGATATCCTGTAGCATGAGTCTGAGGGCAGTTAGCCAAAATCTGATGGTGTAAGATAGAACTGCTTTTCCCCTATAGTACAAAGAGACTTGCTTGTAAGATTGGAGGGGGTGGGTGTATGGGTAAGGTGTGGTTGTCTATGTTGTGTTATGTAATGCAGTGTGTATGTGTATATATATACACACACACATATATACACACACACACATATATATACACACACATATATACAAAGACACACACACACATATGCTTTTCCATCCCACTAAGTTTATACCACATTTGCCTAATGAAAGCATAATGTAGAAAATGCTAATTCACAGGTAAAATGTAGATATTTACTCACATCAAAACCTGATCCTTTTCTGTACAATATAATTCAAAGCTCTCATTCGTGCATGTCAAATAAAATTAGATTTTTTAAAACAATAGGATATATAAAGTTTTCACACTTATTGCAAAACATCTACTCTTTAGGTAACTTGCGATGAAAATAAACAAATCTGAGAGACTACTAGCAGCAGTTACAAATAGCTTGTGCTAAGTGCAGTGTGCCAACCTCCCAGTCTTAAACCACACCCATCCCTTCACTCCATTAGCTCACCATCTCTTATTTCAGTCTTACAATCTTATAATCCATATTCCATGCTATATCCAGAGTTTTTAAAAATTATTTTTTACTTTTAAATCATTGTACATTCCATTCAATTATAAAAAACAATACAAAGAGTTTTGATGTGCCCTTTACACAGTTTCTCCCCCATGGTAACATCTTGCAAAACTGTAGTGTAATATCACCAGCAGGATACTGACATTTATACAGTCAAGTCAGAAAACATTCCCATCATCACAAGCCTCCTTCATTTTACCCATTATAGTTACACTAACTTCCCTTTCGCATCCCACATCCCTGATCTGGTCTCGATATTTATAATTTTGTCATTTTAAGAATATTATATAAGTTGAATCATATACAATGTAATCTTTTGCGATTGCTATTTTTTTTCCTCACTCCGGCATAATCTTCTGGAGATTCATCTAGGTTGTTGGGTGGATCAATAGTATGTTCCTCTCTTTGCCAAATAGTATTCAATGATATGAATGTACCACAGTTTAACCATTCACTCATTGAAGGAAATCTGGGTTGTTTTCAGCTATTGGCTATAGTCAAGTTGCCATAAAAATTATGTACAGGTTTTTGTGTGAACCCAAGTTTTTATTTCCATGGAACAAATATCCAGGGGTGCAATTACTGTGCCATATGGTAGGTTCTTGTTTAATTTTAAAGAATACGCCATGCTTTTCCAGAATAGCTGTATATTTTACACCTCTACCAGCACTGTATGACTGATCCAGTTTCTCTGAATCCTCACAGCCATTTGCTGATGTCATTATTTATTTTAGCTATATATACACTTATATACTGCTATCCCATTGTGGTTTACATTTCTATTTCCCTAAAGGCTAGTAATATTGAACATCTATTCATGTGCTTATTTGCTATATGAATATCATCTTTGGTGAAATGCCTCTTCATGTGTTTGCCCATTTTTTATTTGATTGTTCTTTTACTATTGAATTTTAAGAGTTTATGAAAAACAAAGAGTTTATGATACACTCTAGATACTAGTTCTTTGTTGGATATGAGGTTTGCAGGTACTTTCACCACTTCGTAGCCTATCTTTTCATTATTTTTGACAAGATCTTTAAATAAATTTTATAACTCTTGATGATATCTAGCTTACTGATTTTGCCTTTTATGGAATATGTTTATGGTGTGAACTCTTAAGAACTTTTTGCCTTTCCCTAGATTCCAACGATTTTTCTACTATGTATTTTTCCTAATAATTTTCTATTTTAATGTTTTACATTTAAATCCATGATCTATTTTGAGTTAACTTTTGAATAAGGTTTGAGAATTAGTTTGAGGTTCTTTTTTTTTTTCTGGATTTTTTTCTGGATATTCTCTTGTTTTAATCTATGTGTTTAGCCCTTAGCCAGTATCACAGAGTCTTGACTGCCATAGATATAGTAACAGTGTCTAGCATATTACCATAACCTGTAGCTATATAAATTTGGCATTTTCTGAAAAATGACAGGCATTGAGAGGATGATATGGAGTGAACTGAAGGAAAAAGTTTGGGCCTATGAAAGTATAAAATGCTAAACAACATGACTTGTAGAAACTGAGACTGAGATTGAAGGCTCTAAGTGATAAGTCTAGATTTAAGTGCCTACAAAATGTATGACTCAGGGAAGCAGACTTTGGGAGCCAACCACCAAGACAGAAAGCATATTAGGCATTCCAGCAGAGAGATTCTGTTGGAAAAGTGTGTAAGGCGACATTCACTCAGATTTCAATTCATCTGACTTAAGTTTATCTTCTATAACAGGTGTAAGGAAGGGGTCCAGTTTCAATTTTCTGCATATGACTAGGTAATATTCCTAGCACCATTTACGGAATAGAAGATCCTTTCTCCTTTGCTTATTTTTGTGAGGTTTGTCAAAGATCAGTCGGTTGTAGATGTGTGGTGTTATTTCTGAGTTATCTGTTCTTCTCCATTGGTCTATATGTCTGTTTTGGTACCAGTACCATGTTGTTTTGGTTACTGCAGACTTGTAGTATAGCTTGAATTCAGGTAGCATGATGCCTCTAGCTTTGTTCTTTTTGCTGAGGATTATCTTGGCTAAATTATATTTATGAAATATAAATTTCATAAATTCCATATGAAATTTAAAACAGTTTTTTCTAATTTTGTGAAGAATGATAGACTACATTTCAAGAACCAATTGGTTTGAAATTCATGAAGGTTCTGGTTAGCCCTAATATTCTTGAACTCTATTCCTGGACTTTTGGACTAGAAGAAAAAAAATCTTCATTTAGCTGTGTGGTGTTTTGTGATAGGCCAATGTGGTTTAAACTTCAGAATGAAATAATCTTAACATGAAGCTAATATTTAGCAAGAAAGTACCCTTTCTTCCATTACTCTACTTGACTACGTATTTCCCACTCAATGCTTCATATATCTGTGAATCCTTAGAACACCAGGGTGAACTGACATGAGGTCTAGCACACAGCTTTGAAAAGTTTGCTAATATAAAATGTTTTTAGCCACATCTGTCCATGGCACTAATCAACAAGTTTTGAGAGACCTATTATAGATTCAATATTTCAATGTCCTACAAGTAGTGCTCTCACTTCTGCTAAAGCCAAGTAGATTTTTAATAAATGACTAGAAAACATTTTGGAAAGATGATAATAATGTAACAGAAGTATGTCAAATGTTGCTACTCAAACCCCTTGGAAAGAAGAAAAAGACGCTAGAATTTTACTCCATATAGGTCAGAGTCTTCAAAGAAATGTCCTTAAAAACTCTGCATTGTCCATCTTTTTGCTTCCAGTGACATTAATGCTTTTTATAACTTGCTATTTCATTCCAGCTTATATTTGAAGTGGGACTAGAATCAGCATAAAGAGATAACAGAGGTGAAAAGGTATTACATCTCTTTCCTTCCCTCTTGTATAATATGGAGCTCCTCTTTAGCCCTTTCTCTAATCTACGAAAAATATAGGTCCTAGACATTTCAAAGGTTAGAAATGTAATGGATGAGAGATAAATATATTCTGTAGCTTCTATGACTAGATATTACCCTGTGGGTGATCTCACAAGTCTATGGGTTGATGACAAGTGCTTAGAAGTGTCAAATCAAGTCTGCCTAGAATTTTTGTTCACACCTTTTATTGAAGAGAAGGTTAACTTCCAGACACTCTTGGATAGACATCTTTCCCACCACTACCACCATGTCTGAATAATCTAAGTAACACCTGAGAAATAGCAAAAATATTCAAAGGGAGAGAGGTCAGGGTTATGTAGGGAAAGTATACCTCAAACCAGACTGTTAGTACCTAAGGTATTTAAATCTCCTGGTAGATATGACAGTGTGCAATGTGAAATTTCTATTGTCAGAACTTTTATTCATGTATGTCTTCTCAAAATACACCTAAGTCCATCATCTCATTTTATTCTTACAATTTTTAAAGTCCCCATGTTTAGGTAAGACTGAATCATGAAAAAAGTATCTGTTGAGAAGTTAAAATACTATGGGAAACAGTGAACCTAAAGCCTACAGTTGGTATTCAGATTTGCTTAGACATGGCCCTGGTGGCTCAGAATACTGTCTTACTATAATCTGTGTTATTAACATAGCACAGAAGTGAAATATTTAAAACCATAATAAAATATCTTGATTATGGGGCAGATAAATGTAACTTGAGAGATCACAAGGCACCATTGCATTTCTAGCGTTCCTTGGAGCAATTGGTTTACTGGGCACTCTCCCTTGTGCCAAAAGGGACCCAAGCAGAATGACTCCAATGTCTGGATATGTTTGGAATTGCTTTCTTGAGGCAGTCTACCTGGGGTTTTTGTCCTGGCTGTTGGGTGAGTTCCTTAATGCCTCTCTACCTTGCAGCTGCTAGGGCTGGAAGGCTCAAAATACCTTCTCATTCACTTGTCTAGTTCCTGGAATGAAATGGATAGAAGAGCTGAATCTAGCCAGGCGTTGTTTCCTATCCTTGTGGCTTCCCCATATAGCTAGTTTTGACTTCCCCACAGAATGATGAGCTCAGGCCGAGTAAAGTAGCTCACGCTTGTAATTCCAGCACTTTGGGAGGCCAAGGTGGGCAGATCACCTGAGGTCAGGAGTTTGAGACCAGCTTGGTTGGTCAACATGGTGAAATCCCTTCTCTACTAAAAATACAAAAATTAACTGGGCATGGTGGTGGGCACCCGTAATCCCAGCTACTTGGGAGGCTGAGGGAGGAGAATCACTTGAACCTTGGAGGTAGAGGTTATAGTGAGCTGAGATCGTGCCACTGCACTCTAGCCTGGGTGACAGAGTGAGACTCCCTCTCAAAAAAAGAAAGAAGAAAAAACCAACAAACAAGAATGGTGAGCTGAGAGTAGCTTCCTACAGGACGGCTGATTTCTCCCAGAGTGACCAGGTCACCACTGGGAAGAATTATCAAAGCTTCTTATAAAGCCTCAGAACATTACTTCCACTGCATTACATTGTTGAAGCAAAACACCAAGGCCTGCCCAGATTTAAGAGAATTAGACTCCACCTTACCATAAAGGAAGTAGCAAAGAATTTTCAGCATGTGTAATGTAATATCTATGAAACAAAAAGACACTCACGGTGAGTGTCTTTTTTTCTTTTAATTTTGTTCCTCTCTTACATACTTTGGCAAAGGCACTCATTTTTGTCCCTATTTTTCTCAACTGCAAAGTGGTAATAATGATCCCTGCCTCTCTTTACTAGTAAGAATGACACAATACAAAGGTAAAAATATTGAGAGTATGTTAAGCTGTTTAAACAAAAAATATATACTACATAAAAAAGAACAGCATCAGAGTTAATACCATTACCTTTGGATTAAGACAGAAGTAATTTAACACAGCTTTGCCACATTTTTCCATAGGGCCTTTGACAAACTAATTTATGTAAGTGAAGCTACGTTTGCACACTTCTAAAATAGGGAAGAGCCATAAGAAATCCAACCTCAATGCTTATTTTATTTAACATACTTAACACAATTCCTATTACACAGCACATAACAAATATTAGCATATTGCTAGTATAAGTTCTTCCTATCAACTGTGAATTCATGAAGGCAAACCTCTGATGGAAAATGTAGGACTGACTTTAGATATACTGATAAATATCAGACTCTGTTCAATACCCTGGAGATGTCATCTTTTTGCAAAGGCAATGTGCTATAACAATTTTTTCCTTCTTTTTATTTTTCCAATCAGTGCACAATACACTTCTTGTTACTGAGCCACCAGTAGGGAGGCTCAATATAATTAAAAGATTGATCTTCTGGAAACAATGCTTAATAACAGGCATGAAAAAGGGAGAGTGATTTTGCATTTTCAAACACTGTCCTCAAGTTAATTTAACCTGAGCTGTTTGTGAGCCGTCTAGAAAGTCCAGGATCAATATGTCCAGGCTGAAATCAATGGACCAAACAGAAAAGGAGACAAACTCCAGTTGGCTAGTTCATTCAGGTCAGCAAGAGCCTTGTGAAAGAAACACTTGGTGGAACATCCATTTCATACGCTCCAGATGCTAACAGCTTAGATATGCAGGACAATTGTTGTATTTTGCTTGTTCTCAAAAGTAGAAATCAGCCATATATATATGAAGTGGGACTAGAATCAAATTTACAAATCCCTTGTAAATACACACACACACACACACACACACACATTTTTATGTTAAAAAAATTAAAAAAAAATAAAATGATTCTGAGAACCTTCTTTTTATTCCAAAATCTCTAAACAAAACAAACAAACAAACAAATATACCTTGAATAATCATCTACTGCATTGGTTTTCAAACTTTTGTCACCTAAGGATCTTTGGAACATCACATTTTTATTATTACATTTTCATCTTTTTATTTATGTTCTTATGCTTCTTGGCCAGTAGTCTTCTAAACTTGATTTTTTTTTTCAGGCCAATTTCCTTTTTGTTCTATCAGTCTCTAATAGTTATTTTTTGTCAGAAACGATTTCAGGTCAACCTTCACTGAGAGCTGAGCATGAGCAAAGTCTGGCTTAAGATGTTCTCCCAATGTTGTAGCCTCTTGGACATATATTTTCTCTCTTCTTCCTCACTGGGAATTTGTATGAAAGATGCCAAAAGACTTACACAGTACTTCCATATTATGGATTGTTATGTCTAACACAAACCATAAATGAATGTCAAAAGGATTACAAAAATAGAGGTCAATAGAATTTCCTGAATGGTCATATGATCCAGTTTGTAGGAAATTTGAAATTTTTTGCTTCTGTAAATTATTCAAGCCCATAATAACCTACACAGAAATCAAGTAAAATACTCCTGACCCAGATAGTTCAGTGATTTTTTTCTAGGTCATTGTAATTGTATAAACATAAATAATATTGTAAGCAATTATTCAATGTAAAAAACACAACAGAGTGATGAGGATGGATGCAAATTTATTTCATGCTCATTTTGTATTCACGTAACTTTCAGTAAAGCAAAAACATTTATTGTTCATGTGGGATATATCACGAACATTAGAACACATTATCCAACTAACTTATTTATGTGGAAATTTATATATGTCATCTTAACTTTCAATTAGCATCTAAGAAATTTTTGAGGAATCTGAGAGCTCACTATCAAAACAATATACCCACGTAACAAACCTGCACATGTCTAAAATAAAAGCTGAAATTATTTTTTAGAAAAGAGGCTTACCAGTTAGTTGCAAGCAGAATCACAAAGAATGGCACGGCAAAAAAAAAAAAAAAAAAAAAAAAAAAAAAAAAAAAAAGTTAAATTTGACTTTTCTGTTGAATTACATGTTGGAAAATATAAAAATTAAACTTTACTACTATTATATTTTTCACAAAAATATAGATGAGAAAACCATTTAGGGACAGAATAAACTCTACATAGAGGAATGGAATGGGTTGTTGAGTGATTATACAACTTTAAACAATTTAACCACTGACAATATTAAAATTAATATTTATCAAATAACTCTCTCTGAATCGAGTGGACTATGTGAGAAATATGAGGTACACCCTCCATAAGCTTCATAAAATAAATATTAGTAACAAAGTAAATGGAATAATTAAATAATTACAATATGGGTCAAAGAGTTCTGTTAAGTTGACCTTTCTCGTGATGCTGTTCCTAAATATCCTAAAGAGCTTAGCAGCTAATTGTTCACCAAAAATGATAACACTAAATCAAATTCGTAATTTTGACTTTGTTGGACAAAGTAGAGAGAGTCACAAAACCAAGTAGAAAATGTTCTTATTTTTTATTAAAGGTAAAACTCTCAAACCTATTTATGTCGCTAATACAATATAAAATGTTACATATTCTTTACAGGAATCTGGTCTGTGAAAATCTAGTTATTAGTTTCACAAATGATTTCCCCACAAAATTTCTTTAAATAGTATACTCTTA
The DNA here is from genome assembly GCF_043159975.1 of Macaca nemestrina. Taxonomy (NCBI): domain Eukaryota; kingdom Metazoa; phylum Chordata; class Mammalia; order Primates; family Cercopithecidae; genus Macaca; species Macaca nemestrina. The sequence continues at coordinate 49,886,462 of NC_092137.1, forward strand.
TAACACATTTAAAATTATCTCCACAAAGCTTAATTCACAAATAATATTAATATATGATACACAGTCATTGTTTCTATATATATCTATTTTCTCAATATTTTACATTTGTATAACGCATTACAGTTTAATGTGTTCAAAACAGATTATTTTTATATGTTGGATAATTATTTTAAAAAGCCTTTTAAAGATGTTAGAGAAATTATTATTGTCACCCATTTCATAGTGAGGGAATTAGGGCTGAGAAAGGTCAATTTTTCAAAAGCTAACCAGCTTCTAACAGACAAAGTCAGTGCCACAGTCCAGGTCTTCTATTCTAGACTTATTCTTTCCATACTGTCACAATATGATTCATATTTTAAAATATCAGGGGTTCTTCCTATTGCTAATAACATTTCTTTGTGAACTGATACACAGTTTCAAATCCCTTGTAAATATTTCTTATTTTAGGATTTTAATTCCAGACTAGACCTACTGTGAAATATTTAATTCAATTCCTCCATTGGATTACAACTATCTGTAATAGATCAGATAGATAAATCTTGTCTCATATTTAATAATTACTGTTTATACTTTATTTTCTGAGTTTTCAGTCCATTGTTTCTTTTCAGTAAACTTCAAATATTACTGAGTACAAAATTTCCAGTGTCTAAAATGCCATCTAATCTGGTAAAATATCTGAGTTTAAAAATAAAAAAAACTTCATGAAACTCATCTCCAATAAAATCAATTTTTCATGTTTACATGTTTTTCTATTATACTGTTCCAACTCTATTTATATGAATTCTCTAGGTATTTATGCTCTTCTTGACACCATAATACCTATGCACTTTGATATGTATGTGATCTGTGATCCTTGAGCACTCAGAGGAATGTTCAACATAGTTAAAATCATTCTCAGGAATAAAAGATCTCAGAAATTCCTTTCTCACGTGTGTTTATTGCAGCACTGTTTACAATAGCAAAGACTTGGAACCATCCCAAATGCCCATCAATGATAGACTGGATAAAGAAAATGTGGTACATATACACCATGGAATACTTTGCAGCCATAAAAAAGGATGAGTTCATGTCCTTTGAAAAAAAGGATGAGTTCATGTCCTTTGCAGGGACATGGATGAAGCTGGAAACAATCATTCTCGGCAAACTAACACATGAACAGAAAACCAAAAACAGCATGTTCTCACTCATAAGTGGTAGTAGAACAATGAGAACACATGGACACAAGGAGGGGAACATCACACACTGGGGCCCGTCAGGGGTTGGGGGCTAGGGGAAGGATAGCATTGGAAAAATACCTAATGTAGATGACGGGTTGATGGGTCCAGCAAACCACCATGGCACGTGTATACCTGTGTAACAAACCTGCATGTTCTGCATATATATCCCAGAACTTAACATATTATTTAAAAACACACACACATTAAACTATGAGAAAGAAAAAAGAAAAAGAAGCAATACCTCTCTGATAGTCCTACTTTTCTTCAAGATGGTTCAATATATTATCACATATGGTATCTCAATTGCACTTGCAATCTTACTGTTATAGATCTAACAGATACGAGGAAGATCTTATTCATTGCTTACCGTAAGGAAAATCATAACAAAAGATTTTGAGTAACACAAGTTTTAAGGCATTTGGATAATCTTATTTATTTTATTCAACTTCTCTTGACTCAGTACTAATGTACAGGTTTGCACTGTGTTTTTATAATCAAAAAGCAAACTATTTTTCTATAATGTATTCCATATAATCTAATAAAATGAACATGTGCCTAATTACAGAAACCACCAATTTTAAACCATGACATTCCTGGGCATCCACGGTGATTCTGCCTTGTGATTTTAGTTCTTTCTTCCTTGAGAAGCGGCATTTCCAGGCTGTCAAGGAATTAGAGTGTCTATATTCTACATGCTAATTAGCATGCCCAATTCTTAATCACTTGGCTTTCAATTGTGACAGGAATGACAGAATGAAGATCCTTGAGTTATTAGCAAGAAGATGCTAGATTAAATCTTTCCTATATCATCCATGAGTGGAAGTCAAATTTATCTCAGAGCTCATATTCAGTACATCCTTAATTTTCCCGTCCTTCTTAGGCTTCTCCAAAATCAACTTCCTTTTTCTACTGTGCCCACCATTTTCCAACCAATCCATTAAGGTGCCCATAAAAAATTTATGGCAGGGATATTGAGGCATTTATTTCATCAAGTTAGTACAGCCCAGTTTGTAAAGTTCATAGTATTTTCTTTCTCTTCTCTGTTTTCTCTTCCTTTAGATATTGTAATTTCCAGCTGGATGACAGATCTCCCTACTAGACTATTTACCTTACTTCTTTCCTGGACTACTAAGCCAAGTGATAACATTTTGTTACTTTTCTTAACTATGAGAAATTAAAGTAATTTTATGTTTGGATCTTTGGATTCTTTGTCCACTTCGCCTATTTTGATGACTAAGGTTCATTTCATTCAACGTAAGATACGTGAATCATATTCATACTTTTTACCTTAGTACAATCTGTGATATTCTGACAAAGATCGGGAGAAAAATTCCCGCATTTCCAATCACTTTTTGGGAAGAGAGTGCTTTGTCTCAACAGCATTAGTATAGTACTTTGTACTTTTAAAGAGATTATAAATACATTATGCCATCTGATCCTCTTAAAAACCCTCTGAGGTAGGCTGGACACTTTAAAGACAAAGACATAGGCTCAAAGAGATTTTCTAACAAAGCTGGTTAGTTAGTGGCAAAATTAGATCTCCTGATGCTTAGCCTGTGCTCTTTCTGCTACACTGAAGGCTTAGCTGAAAGAGTTGAAAGGAAAATTTTCTAAGGCTTGCAATACATCATTTTTTAAAGTTTTTTTCTTATTTTTTAAGATAAAAAAGCCGTCTTCACTTTAGATAAGTTGTAAAACATTGAAAATATAAATAGATTGAAATTCACCAATAATGTTACTATCTGAAGGAAAACTTTTTCCATAAACATATTCATTTATATTTATGTAGTTGACATCATTAAAATTATAACTCAATTTCCTATTATAAATTTCTGTTTATATCAAATATATTAATATCTTTGAATATTTTTGAGAAATTTCATATGAGGCTATATAGTATTTTATCATCGGCATACACCATTACTTTTACCATTTTACTATTATTGGGCAATCATGTTCTTTCTAATTTTTCACATCATAAATAATAATGTAATAATCTTGCAATTACATCTATGTTGAAAATCAAAGAATTATTAGTCATAGGATATAAATATTTTTAAAATCTTTTCTACAAAATGACAAATATTTTTCTAAAGCTTTGAACAATTTACATTGTTCCAACAGTGTAGGTAAATGTCCAGCATTAAATTGTGTAGCTTAATTTTTGACAACTTGACCAACTTGTCAACTTGTTTTGTTTTACATTCCCTTGATTACTAACGCTTTTGTTTTCAGTTTTACTAAGAAATTTTTGGTTCTTTTTCCTGCATATTTTAAACATAATTTTCCTTCTTATATCCCTAATTTTTGCACTATCTCAAATCACTCATCCCTTACTGTGTCCTTAGGTCAGTGGGTTTTTAGCCTTATGCACTAGAGAAAACTTCTTGAGACAAGTTCTTAAATCATAATTAGCCATGTGTTCATCAATATTCTCTTCTACTGGGTGGAAAATAATTTTTCAGGTTTTCCCAAGAACTAATGTTGCCAACTTCTGTGATGCTAGAGAGAGTGACAGCTCACTGTAATAAAGCCTTATATGTTAAAAGGTTGATTTAATTCAATTCCATTTCTTCTTTCTCATAATTGCTGGAAATTCCACTTTTCCCTGGTTAAGTTGCTAAGAAAAATTAAATGTAATTGCCTACATGCCATTTTACTTTATTTTATGTATTTAGAAGCCATATAAAAACAGGGTCACATTTTATATATTATTCTGGGATTGTTTACTTAATATACTTCTATGTTTATCTATGTAGATACATACATACATAGCTTATTCATTTTCATTGCTGTACAGTATTTCATTGTATAACAACACAATTTATTGGGCCAAGTGCAGTGGCTCACGCCTGTAATCCCAGCACTTTGGCAGACCAAGATGGCTGGATCACTTGAGGTCAGGAATTCCAGACCAGCGTGACCAACATGGTGAAACCCCATCTCTACTAAAAATGCAAAATTAGCCTGGCATGGTGGCGCATGCCTGTAATCCCAGCTACTTGGGAGGCTGAGGCAGGAGAAACACTTGAATCTGGGGGACGGAGGTTGCAGTGAGCTGAGATCATCTCACTGCACTCCAGCCTGGGCAATAAGAGTGAAACTCCATCTCAAAAAAAAAAAAAAAAAATTTATGGGATTCTTCTAAACATGACTATTTGAGCAGTTTTCAGTTCTTCGTAACTAACTCTAATGCTATGGGCATTTTGCGCATATTTCCTGGTGGACATTTGCAAAAACTTTCCCAGAATAAATGAATATAATTATTGGATTATAGGTTGTCCTCTTGGGAAGAGGCATAATAAAACCTGTATAAAATAATTGTATACTTAATCATAAATGAGGTGCTCACAATTTTCTTGGTTGCTATTATTAAGGCAAGATAAGAAATTAGTTTCAAAAGACTTGTTTATTTTTTTAAAAATAAGAGAAACAACAAATATAAAACAGAGCCATCTCCAAGTTTAACCCAGTTCATATTTCCTTTGAATTTTGTTCCAAAATTATATATTATGCCATCAGAGCCTAGTGGTGATGTGTGCATTCTGGACAATGGCTTTCAAACATATCCCAGGATGCCATCTTAGCACAGCAGTAGTATAAATGGCCTAGGAAAGACACACTATACAGTACCAGTCTATGGACTTTCTAAAGCAGGAAGAGTTGTGAGCATTCATTATTGATTACATTTATTTAATACTCCCATGGTGTCAAAATTTGGATTCAGGAAGCAATAAAGTGGATGAAACTGGAAAGCCTAAGCTTGAAAATCCAAGTAGATCCACAAGGTGAGGCAAAAGCCAGGTGTCAAAATGTGGAATAAGGAAAGGAGTGAACTATTTCAGATAGGAGTGCTCAGAGATAAGTGACCAAATGGGGGTCAGAGGACGGGCAACAGTACTCAGATGACATATGCAGAATGGCCATGAGTCAGCAGACAAAACTCACAGAGATCTAAAGCAACTGTCTGTTCCAGCAAGGCAACCAAAGGAAGCCCATCTGAAGGCAAGCTGTAGAGCTCCCAGAAGTCATGTGTGTATCAGAAAAGCCTAGAAACAGTTCTCACAATTGTGATCAGCTGGAGAAAATATTATTTATAAAACTGCCCCTTAGGGAGAACGTTATATTTGCTGGAAAGGCAAGCAGTGACAAGTGTTTTTGGGTTAAAAAAAAAAAACTCAAATATTAAAGGCACCAATAGTGATCAAAGTTTTAGAGGAAGGAATGAATCCAGTTCTACCCTAGGAACATAAAAGGAATGTTTTTTCTCCTGAGAAGGAGAGAAAATAAAAATAGTTTGAAGAAAGGAGAGTTAGGGAAGGAGGAGAAACAATACGCAGGACTCAATTAAAAGCCTTTTCATAGACATGGAGTCAACCCGAATGTCCATCAATGATAGACTGGATAAAGAAAATGTGACATATATACATCATGGAATACTATGCAGCCATAAAAAGGAACCTCATCACGTCCTTTACAGGGACATGGATGAAGCTGGAAACCATTATCCTCAGCAAACTAACACAGGAACAGAAAACCACCACATGTTCTCACTCATTAGTAGGAGCTGAACAATTAGAACACATGGACACAGGGAGGGGAACAACACACACTGGGGCCTGTCAGGGGGTAGGATTGAGGGAGCAGAGCATTAGGAAAAGCAGCTAATGCATGCTGGGTTTAATACTTAGGTGATGAGTTGACAGGTGCAGCAAACCACCATGACACACATTCACCTATATAACAAACCTGCACATCCTGCACATATACCCTAGACCTTTAAATAAAATAAAATAAAATCCTTTCCAAAACTGCTTCTGTAAACCTTCAACAACATTCTTCTCATGAAGTTTATGTGTGAGTACATTTTTTAAAAAAAAATCAAATCCTGTTGAAGAGATGAGTTTCAAATCTGTGTGGAGCTAGGGTGAGATCAAGACAGTGTGTGAAAAAGTAGGGGTTAAAAATGAAGGTACCAAGGGGAGATAAGTACTAGGGAATCTTTCAACCATCACAGTGAAAACTTTTAGTCTGTTGCCAGCTACAGTCTGATGAGCAGTCTAAATTCTAATGTACTGCCAGGTTAGACACAAAAATTGTTCCAGGGCCAGAAGTTGGTTTGAGCCCATAAGGGCAGAGTGGAATGGTTTGATATGTTAGGATTAAAAGAATTCAGACAAGGGGTCAAATTCATGGCACACATGAGTCAAAATGGGCATGTGGAATCATGTAAATGCCAAATACTGCCTTTAAAGATAAACAAGGATGAAGTTAATAATAATGTGTACAAATATATAATATGGGTTATTTTTAAGGTTAGCCTGATTAAGATTTTTGAAACAATTTTCTTTTTGTTACATTTGTTTTATGCTAAAGATTTCCCACATAATCTAGCGAAGGCATTAAAGAGAAATTGTGAAGGAGTGCATGATGGAAAAATTGAAAACCGGCAACACAAAACAAACTCTGAAAAGACAGGCAGAGAGAGAGAGAGTTAGGAGGTAATGGGGAGAGACCAGATGACAAAAGGTGAGCCAAGCAAACTGCAGCATCCAACACATCCAGCCAGATTAGTCTTCTCACAGATTTAATTTTACCACATTTCCATGTTTGCATGCTTTTAATAAGTGCTATAAATGATGTTTAATATAGTTAGGTTGAAAAATAGGGAGGAAATGAAAGGTAGGATTTAACTTAAAGTCATATTTTATTGGAAGATTTTGTAATCACCAGATACCTTTCCTGTATTGTAAAAGCAAACAAGCAAACAAAGATCAGGACCATCTTCCTAGTCCTCTGTGTAGCATTTGTCATGACCAATCAGCTACTTCTTTGCACTTTTCTTTCTCTGCACCTTGATCTGCTGGTTGTCTTGCTTTTTGTCCTGACTCTCGAGTCTGTGTGTTTTCCAGCCCAATTTTAACATGGGTATTCCTAAAAGTTCTCCCCATGGGCTTATCTCTTTGTAAACTATACTTTCTATTGAGAACAGCACAGTTTCAAGACTAAAAATATATAGTTTGAAGATAGCCTGTCTGGATTTGAATCCTAACCGTACAACACACATAGAAAATACTCTGGGCCTCTCTTTCCCGATTTATAAGCTGGTAACAATAACAGCACCTTCCTCTCAAGGCTGCTGTGAACGTAAATAATTTAAAGTATGACAAATGCTTAGGACAATGTCTGGCACACCATACAATTAATACTTTGTCATTGTTATGATGATGCTTAGAAAAAGGTTACATCCATTCCTTATCTTCAAATTCTGGCCATCCTGAGAATAATTTTTGATTCTTTTTTTTCCTCCTATTCTTCACCTGTAACTTTACTCCCGCACTGATAAATTCCTGTCGGGTATTGCCACCTGATCATTCTGCTAGCACCTCCACTGAACGTAACCAAATCTGAAGTCAGTCCTCAGTTTTGTTTAGTTTTTTTCCTCTGATTATTTTTCTGACACTATTCTCTTTTTGCTTTTTTGTTTTTAATGATATGACAGTCTTTCCATTAATCGATGCTTAACATTTCTTGGTCAACTTAAATAGCTCATTCTTCAACTTCCACATCTCATCTGCCTTTAAGTTCTAGCTTTCTTTCAGAAATGCTCCTCATAGGCATTCATTTTTCCTTTTTCCTCTTCACTGCCTGAATCCAGACACTCATCACTATTTATCTGAATTAGTCCACATTATCTGTGAACTGATATCCCCACTTCTATCATCTCTTCGATGCATCTGCATGAGCAGCACATCATGTTAAAACTGCGCTAATCATTCCTTGCTCAAATTACATTGAAAAGTTGCCATATTTAAGAGCACTTTAAAATTCATTAGTTTGATTTTTATATGACTTTTACTTCTTTTTCTTTTTAGAAACTGTATGTATTTAAATATGGTTTATCATCTACCCACAAGGTATGTCTCCATATTTGTCTTCCATGACAATTAAAGCCTTCTCTGCTCTAGTCATGTCCACAGCTCAGAGATCCCCAATCATAACTGTTTCTCACCACCACGTTTTGCTAAATACAATATATTTCTCCCTTATTTCAGCTTATCAGAATTTTTCCCAACATTTGAGACCCAATCCAAATTCCTTTCCTGCATGAAGCTTTTCTGTTCCCTCGGTACAGTAGATTCAGCATTTCTTTCCTTTTTCCTATCTTAGCACTTATTTCGAACTGATAAAAAGCTGCCATGGTATGTACCAGAAAGCACAAACAATATACTTCAAAAAAGGTTGGATATCATAGGACTGTCATTTAATTTACTTATAATATCTCTACAATGTAGGTAAGCATATTTTGCATGTTCAATTTATATTTGCAAAAATTGAAGATGAAAGGTTAAACAAGTTTCCCAATTATATTCCTAGAAATAGCCAGAAACAAGAAACCATACCAAATATGTATGTCTCTTAAATCTGTGCTCATTAGCATTAATTTTGGTATTTTTTAAAAGATCACCTACATCAGAGCCATCTTGAGGTGCTTACTAAAATGTAAATTCCTACTTACAGGGCTACTGGGAAAGGGATCAGAATCTGCATCTTTAATAATTTGTCCAGGTGATTCTCATGTACTGTACAATTTGCAAAATAGTTCACTGAACCTTTTTTATTATCTATTATTGTATACATTAAATTCAGTGAAGAATTAGTTTCTTGTGGGCAAAAATCATGTCTTATTTCAAATATATATCTATAACTGTTCATAGCACAATGCCTGATACATAATATATACTCAATAAATTTTGGTTGAATTATTGCCAAATTCTATGTTTCACCATAGCAAAAACTACTATAAACCCATCAGCAGTCAGTAATATATTTGTCTTATGTGGCAAGCTGTAAGAAATATATTCAAAGATTTAACATATACACAGAAATACACTCACATATGCATATTAACTGCGGAATATTTGGAAGTATACAGAAAAACGGAAGAATGAAGATCACCCAAGGACAAAGCCTTTTGTCATATTTATGTATTTCTTTAAGAATTCCCTCTATGTTATGTATAGGTCATATTTATATATATTTAGATTGTATATATATAAACACTTGCTTACAAAATAGTAAAACGGTAATGCTTCTGTCAATTTTTACTTGATATAAAATCTGGGGCTACTCTTATTTAAGTGCAACTGTCTCTATATTGACCTTTTCTTTGCAATGTTGTTTCCAGATTCTAGTGGGGCTTCCAAAATAATATAAAAGTCTCCTCACCCTCTTTCAAGAAGAATCACAGAAGCTTAGAAGTGAAGTAGACAATGATTTAACTTTCAGTGGGTTCTTATCATTGTGTTGACTTTATTTGGTGAGGACATGAGGTTCAGCACAACCTGTATTAGAAGGGTCTCTCTCATATTAACAAAATGTGATTCACCACCCAGGTTAACAGAAACAAAACTTCAAAAGGGTTTCAGAAGAGGAAGAAACTGTAACTCTGTCACCTGAGGCTCTGCATACCCTTGAGCATCTCTTACTTTTTCCCAGCGGATAAAAATAATGGTAATTCCAAGGTGGGAAGTAAAATGATCCATCTTCGAAACTTTGACTCAATAATAGAAACTATTTTATCTGATTCTTTTCTCACATCTAAGAGGAACTCACACTTTCAAAACTTTTCACTTGCTAATGGTGAAAAAGGCACATTATCCTAGTAGGAATAGGGGAGTTTAAAGTAAAAGATGGCAGATTCAGTAACTCGTTACCTACTCCCTCTCCCAAAAGTCCCTTACAAGGACAGTAAAAAGATTAACACATGAAATCAAAAGAACAAAAATAATAGAAAAGGAGATCATAGCAAAAGCTTTTTGGAAATGGATAGAGCAGAAAGATGAATGACAATTCATTAGCAGATGCAAATAGCCAAGTCCCAGGATGGCATTTAGAAAAAATTAAGAGGCAGCAGAAATTGTGCTGAAGGTCCCAAAATGTTCATAGAATGTTTATTTCAAGTCTTTCTAGAAGTACAATAAAAAGTAGAGTTGAACACAAGTGGATTTGTTAAACTCTAAGACAGGTCCTTAAATTTCTTTCAGCAGCCCACGAAGCTGAAAATGGCTCATTCAAAACCTTCACATAAGACCAGAGGAACATGCTATCGAAGTACTAATACAAATGGGACGCCTGCCTCACACTGTATACAGAAATTAAACCTGTATCTGTTGAACATCAGTGCTCTCAGTTGCCATTATACTATGCTGTTGGTCACTTTTTTTTCATATACTTCTATTGCCAATAATAATAACAAGGAAGAACATACTTGGATACATTTTCACATGGGATCTTACTATAAGCAAGTTCCTTTTCTCTTGACATTTTGGAGATAGTTTCATGTTTGTACCTCAGTCTTTATAACAGCTGCATCCCTATTCCTATAATAAATGTGTCATATTTTGTTATTTTCTCACTCTCTTATTTTGTCATGTAGCCTGTTCCCATTTTTATATTACCATAATTATTACAATGAACATATTTGTGCAGTTTTTCCTATTTTGCACTTGCACTGTAAATTCCCTAAGACATATTTCTAGAGGTAGAATTGTTGGTTCTAAGGGTATGTGTATTTTAAATTTTGAGATATACTGCCACATTGTCCTCCAAGAGAGGTTTTAATACTTTATACTAATACTAGGATTACAAGAAAGGGGCTATTTCTTGAATATCACCCATCACTTAAAACTGTATCAACATTGTAAGTTTTGGTCAATCTTATATGTGAATAGATCTAATTTTAAAAGTTAAATTTCTGGTATTAGAGAAGTTGAACATCACCTCCTCTGCTAATGGCCACTTGTGTTTTTTCTATGAATTCTATTGTACCCAAATGTTTCTCCCTTGCACACTATTACTTTGGGCAAGCCCTCTGTGCCATGCCTAAAACCTACCCTTTGACTGGCATTAGGTGCCATCTTTCATCTACATAGGGCCCCAGCAGTACTCTTGCTTCGTTTCCTAAGTCATTTTTCTCTCTTTGATAAATTATTTCAATCAGCATATAAACATGCCATAATTTCTCCAAAAGAATTTTTTTGTGATCCTCAACTTCCATTCACCTACTAACCCATGATGTTGTATCCCTTTCAGCCAAACCCCTTTCTCATTGTTTCCAAATCCTCTCCTTCAGTTCTCTCTTATACCTATTCCAATCAGGCGTTATTCCTTACTGTTCTATCAAAACAGCTCTTGTCTATGGCATCCACCACTTTCATGCTGCTAAATTCAATGTCTTACTCTCAGTCCTCATCTTCCTGTACCTTTCTGCACCATTTGACACAGTTGCTTATTCCCTCCCTCCTAAAACTCTGTGATCGCTTGATGTCCAGGAACTCACTTCCTAGGTTCTTCTAATGTGTAATTTTGGGGCTCCACCTTCATCACTTTCACTGATGCTCTGCTTTTTGGACTGCAACCGAGCTGCTTCTTGAACCTCTTCCTCATTCCTCTCACAGGTTTCCCCATCTCAGCAAATGGCAGTCATATTCTTCCAGTTACTCCAGTCAAAATCCTTGCTGTTATTTTACCCATTTTATCTCAAATTTAAGATTCAATCCATCAGCATTTCACATTAGATCTCCCTAAATAATATGTCCAAAATCTAACCATCTATCTTCTCCATCACATCTACCCCTACAGCTCAAGGTAGATTATCTCTTCCCTGGATTATTGCAATAGCTTCTCATCTTGCCTCATTTCTACCCAGTGTGTCTTCCTGCAGTATATCTTCTATGAAGAAATCAGAGGAAAGCTTTAAACATGTAAGCCAGACCAGGTAATTCCTATGTTCAATCTGCAGTTGATTTCCGTATGACTCAGAATAAAAGCCAACAGCCTTACAAGGATCCACAAAACATTACGTCATCTCATTTTCTACCGCTGCATGCCTTGCTGAATTTACTGTAGACACACCATCTTTTTGAAAGTCCCTCAGATATGTCTAGTGTATTTCACTCTGAGTCTTTGCTCTTGTCTCCTTGCTTCTTTTGGATATTTTCTTAAGTTTCATCTCATCAGAGAGACCTTCACTGATGTACTCTGTATTTTAAAATATAATTTTTTAATTTACATGATTTACACATATAAAAAATTCAAGCAGCACTTAAATGTGCAATGAAGGAAAATATTACCCCAAACCCTAACATTTATTAAAAAATATTAAGTAATCAGCTTCCTGTTGTTGCAAATGAAGACATATGTGTTTAGAGCAACTAGAATATTTCTGTTGAAAAGTATTACATTTTTTAAAAACGAGAAAGTGAAGTAAAACTAAACAAATTTTTAAACGTGTAATAAATATTCCTTTACTATAATATCTAGTATTTTTCAAAGTACCACGAAAGATTAAAAAGCGATTATGAAAATCACTAAGATGGTAAATAATTTACCTGTGGCCACACTGCTGGCAAATGATAGAATTGACATTTAAATGTACACCTGTATCCCCAGTCCTTTTCTGATACACGTTTCAAAAACCTCAAGATTTAGTTTTCAATATAGTTCTTGTTACAATGTAATCAGCATTCTTATTTTTCTTATCATCCAATTTTTACATTACGAATTTGATTTTATATTATTAGACTAATATTTAGATTCCATTGTACAACTATAGTTTTTATAGCCCTTTAGTTTTAATTCAATGTTTAAATAAATAGATTTAAAAACAGATGTCAGCTTTATCTGGCTTCTTCATGCTTAATTTTTTTCATTTTTATTAATCTTTTAATGGGTTGAAATTTTCTCTTCTTGATTTTTTGCAAGAATACAGCATGGGTGCTTTATTTCCTGAGTTAGTTTATATTTGAGGCTGATTCTTGGTTGAATCTGTATTTGAATATCTTTTCTGAGTACAGTCTTTTTGGATCGTATTTTATTTTCCATAAACTAAATAGATGTTTCTCTGGTATATTCTGCCACTGAATGCTGTGGTGAATTTACCTGGAACCAACTTATTCCCCCGCTTGCTTGTTTATACATATGTTTTACCCAGAAGACTGAGAGATTCATTCATAATAACATTCATTCATAATAACAAGAATATACCTGATCTAATGGGGAAGTTGGGATTCTGTGATTGGAAGAATCAATTGTTTTGTATCAATTTCCTTAATTAAACCATATACTTTCAACATTAAATTCTCAAATTTTTCACTTTAGGGAAATCTCATATTTTCAAGTACTGTTTTGTTTTGTTTTGTTTTGTTTTCTATCCATTGAATTTTCTACTCCAGAGACACAAGCTATCCTCCTGTCGGATTTTTCCTGCTGTCTTTCTTATCTATTGTATTTGGTCTAATTTATATCTTTGCATTCTTTGTGATTACCACAGTTCTTTATAGACTATTAATGTTATTTCAGCCCTATCTATTCTATTATTTGGTTTATTTATTAGTTTGACTTTTCAATTTGCTTTCTTAGGTCTGCAGTTTCCTTTGTAATTTCATTCTGAAGTGAATTTCTAATTTTAGCAAGTTAATATTTTTACTGACTTGTTCAACAGCATGGAACATTTACAGTGCAATAGCTTGCATGTCTTGGATGTGTTTCACATTGTCTTCTTTTCCTAGATTATTTTCACTATGATTTTTTTTTCCTTTCTTCTGTTTCAGAGACACACAGCTACTCCTAACATCCATTCTTCCCTTCTACAGAGTAATAGGGGCCTAATTTTGGGCGCATGGCTACTTGAATTAAAATTCTCTTTTTCAGCCTCCTTTGGAGGTAGGTATGGTTAGGAGGTTAAGGTTATGTTCTTGCCATTTGATGTAATTATAAATGTCTTTAATATCTTAATCCTTTAAGAAGTGCAATATGCCCTTTTTTCTCCTTTTCCTGCTGCCTGAAATATGAATACAAGGCTGGAACTTAAATGGTCATTTTACAGCTGTTGCTACATGTTGAAACCTGGATCTCTGATTATATTGGTAGTAGCCTCGAAAATCTGAACAGTTTTCTACAGACACTTTTAACATGAAAGATTAATAATTATGTTGTTTAAATTGCCATTTTCAGAGTTTCTTTTGATTGTAGCTAAAACTAATCTGGCTAGTCTTTCTCCATTCCCTTTTCCCTGCCTGTCTCATTTTTCTTTCTTTTCTGGTTACTTCTTTACATAATTTCAGGCCATTTTTCTTTTTTCATTTTGCTCACGCTTGGCAGCTCTGTTGAGGCTTTTTGGCTGTCATGTTCTGTGGGAGATTTCTCTGTTATTCCCTTCTGAGACATCTTTGGGCTCCTCTCTGAGTTACAGTCTGTGAGCAGCGTTTTGTGCTGTGTGCATTCCTCTGTAGCACGAGAGCTGAAGCACGTGTGTAGAAGTGGGGCCTTCTGAGGCAGTGTGGCCCTTGGAGATGGGGATACAGGTGTGCATGTAAATGCCAATTCCATCATTTGCCAGCAGTGTGGCCACAGGTAAATTATTTAACTGTGCTGAATCCCAATTTCCCCATTAGTAAAGGGACATAAAATATAAAATTATTCCCTCCTTCACAGTGTTCTGAGGACCAAATAAGACAATAAACTAAAGGTTTAGAATTCACTGGTGGATTTAGAGTCTGTGTCAGAGCATAGTTACCATTTTCATCATCATTACCAGTTCTGCTGCTGCTTCTTAGTTGTTGTTAAACGTTGTACATTGAGCATGCTGTACCTAGTCAAGCATGCATCATTTTACCAGGGTAGGTACCCTTGACCTTTGAGGCTTTCTGCCAATCTAGTGCAGGATTCTGGAGCATTCCTGTTCCTCAGACATGCATATATATGTGCTTCCTTTCTACTAGCTCCAGTTCTTCAAAAGACATTCCCATTCCTTTCAAATCAGGAAAGAGAAATACTAGTTGCACCCACTTACATCACTTCTCTAAAGACTTGGGGATGTTAGTGAGAGTGTTTGAGATTCTATCAACTCAAAAGTATAACATCATAAAAGTGAAAACAGGATTAGGATTCATTTCTGTAGGACCCAAATCGTCTGTTTCATTCTTTGGTCATGTTGAAGTTTATAAACTTTGGTTGTGATCTTCATTGTTTATCGTTCTTTTTGTTTTGTCATGTTTTGTTCCTGCTTGTAGAAGATTTACATTTTAAGTTTTTATTTAATTCAGTTTACTTTTTCTTTATTTTTTGGTTATGTCTTGTACAGAAGGCTTTCTTTCATTCTAGGATTAAAATATATTGTTTTATATGTCATTTTAATATTTTGATAATGTTCACTCTTTAAATTATCTGGATTTGTTTTGTTGAGGACAGTTAAAGACATACAGTTGCCCTTGAATAAAATAGGTTTGAACTACGTTGGTTCAAATATAGGCAGATTTTTTTTCAACGAAATTCAGATCAAAATACAGTATTCAAGGAATACAAAATCTGTGTTTAAGGAGGGACAACTTTCCACATAAGTGGCTTCCACAGGGCTGACTATAGGACTCAAATATGCTTAGATTTTGCTATGGGGGGGTGGTTGAGTTTTGGAACTAGTCTCCCACATATATTGCAAGATGACTGTAATTTGTTAATTTTTTCTAAATGAATAGCTATTTTTATTAATACTATTCATTAAATTGGCTAACCTTTCACTTGCCAGACTAGAAAGACTCCTTTATGCTAAACTTTTTCTATTTATGTGAAACTGTTTCTGGATTATATTTTGTTCCATTTATCTATTTGTCTAAAATAGGCACATTGATATATGTCTAAATGATCATAGATTTGTCATATAAGAAAACCATTATCATGTATGATTGTCATATATTGTGAAAATAAGTTATGAATATCACATGAAGTATATATTGTGTGAAATAGATCCTCTCATTTTCATAATTTTTTCATTTTTGTGTATGTATGTGTTCTTTCAAATGAAGTCAGATTTTCTGTTGAGGTTTTTACTGGGCTTTCTTTGTAATTTAAAATTATTTCTTATTCCTTTAGTACATGACATTCTGTTTCCTTAGGCTATTACATTCTTCAGTATAGTTTATGGTTATATTCACATATGTCTTACCCATCACTTATTGATACTTGATGGGGGAAGGGAATTGGTGGGTAGAGAAGAGCAGGGTCCCTGGCGAGGGCTCCACCCTGAGGCCTGTGGCCAAAGACGTAAGTGAGAACAGGCACTCCTGTTTTCAAGCCCAAATGTTGCATTTTCCAAGACCAGTCTGGCCCACCACACCTCCCTGTCCTATCCCCATATAAGCCTGATACCTTAGCTGGCACACACACAAGTGGCTGGCTGTTGAGAGGAGCAGAAGAACACACCAGCAGACATTGGTAGACCAGTGATGGTAGAACGACGTGGATGCAAGGGCAATTCAGCTGAGGGCCATCAGAGGAATCTGGCCTCTGGGCAGTCTGACTCCAGGGGAAGACCACCTTCCCACTCCATCCCCCTTCTGGCTCCCCATCCCTCTAGCTGAGAGCCACCTCAACCACTCAATAAAAACTTGCACTCTTTCTCTAAGCCCACATGTGATCCGATGTTTTTGGTACACTAGGGTAAAAACCCAGGATACAGAAAGCCTCTGTCCTTGCAATAAGGCAGAGGGTCTAACTGAGCTTATTAACACAAGCCACCTGCAGACAGCAAAGCTGAAAGAGTACACTGTAACACATGCCAAACTTGGGCTTTGGGAATTGTAAACACTCACCCCTAGACGGTACCCTGGGGTCACAGCCCAAAAGTACTCCCCAGGACCATCTGCCTGTCTGGTCTGCATGCTCCCCTAGGGGTCTGAGCAGTAGGGCACTGAAAAAGCAAGCCACACCCCTGTTGCACTCCCTGCCAAGGGAGATAAGGGAACTCTCCCATTTCCTTATGAGATTACTTCAAAGATTCTTAATAGTTTTATTTGCTATTATGAAGTAGATCCTTTTGAACTTTTCTCTACCTTGTTATCAGTGTATATATAGTAAAGCTATTGATTTTCTAAGTTATATTTGGATCAACCACCATACTAAATTCTGGTAGTTTCTTGTTATAGTTTTCCTGTGAATTCTCTGAGTTTTGTAGTTTAAAATGTTGTCATCTAGTCTTCTCCTTGCCAATATTTATACTGCTTCTTCCTATTACTTTTATTATTGCCTAACTAGAACTATATTGAATAGTAGCTATCTTATTGCATAATCCTTTTTGTATCCAGTTTTAATGAGAATTCTAATAATATTTCAACAGTAAATGTGAGTTTTGCTACAGTTTTTACAGGTTTTCTAGTTTTTTCTTTATGGATATATTATCTGTTCTATTAGCTTCCTGAGACTTTTCTTTCTCTTTCCCCATATATATATGTGGGGAAGGGAATATATATATGTATAATCACACAACCACATATGTATATATAAATAGTAGCTGCATATTTAACTTAGATTACTTTTGTTTTCTTGTTTTATTTTTTATTTCATGTCTTTTTGTTGCTGCTATTAATATTATACACATATATAAGATGAACTAATATTTTTGAGGTGTTTTCTATATGCCAAGAACAGTTTCAAGTACATTATAAGTTTTAAGTCCATTAATCTTCACAAAGAAAACTAAAAAGAGATACCATTATTTTGAGAAATAGATACTGAAAGCCAAATATTTGCCAGGTGCCTAATATTTACTAGGCACCTAGGATGAAATAGTATACAAAACAAACAAAAATCTGCTTTTATTGAACTTATACTCTTTTAACTTCTTCATTTAGATATGAGAAACTGAGTGATTTAACCAAGGTAGAACAATTACGAAAAAGAAATGAAATAGACTTAAAAATTAATAAATTAACATTTTCAGAACTCAAAACTTTAAATCACTACTCTTTACAAATAATTGTTCACCTGACTCTATTAGGTATTTTGTTTGCAGTAGCCTGGCGGTGTGGAGGAAGGCAGGCCATGATTCCTGGAGTTGTATACCAGCAAAGAAGAATAAAGCCAGGTACTAATTAAAGAGGTCAGAACAGGTTTTATTCAGTACCTATTGCAGACAGGGAAAGAGTCCAGTGTGAACTAAACCCAAACCCTGGAAACAAAAGGCTAGATGCTTTTTAAAGGCTGGAGTGTGCTAAGAGCAAAGCATTGAGGGATGTTAAGGGTACCTCTCTTAACCATGGTACTACCTAGATTTGTTAATCAGTGCTCATTGGAAGAAGAAAGAAACTTCTACTTTCATGACAGAAGGCAGTGGGGTAAGTTGGAGCAAGGTGCCCACTGAAAGTAGGTCCTATGCCCCCATGGGACTGGGAGTAGGAACAAGAGTTATCTTCCCTGAATATTCGCATTTCAAAAATACAACTCTGAGATCCTGAAGAAAACCATTTGGGGTTGTAGACTTTTAGCTTTAAAAGCAGAGAAAGGATTCATAATTGCAAGTTTTCTACAGTAACTGCTCTATAGGGGGTTCAGAGGCCTATCTGCATATCAACAAATTTTGGCTGGAACAAACCATAAACTCACCTGCCAGCAGTGAGCTGAGGCAGGCATTTTAAAAGTGGAGGTTGGAGAGGTGGGGTCATCCTAAGGACACAGTCTTAAGCTGCCAGAAGTCATGCTAGACTTTGTCAAGTCTCTCAGTGCAGAGGTTTGGATGGAGTTGTTATGTGCCAAGGGTGCTACAGTTCTTAACACCCAGAGCTGTGGTCTGCTTGTGGAGGTTATCTGCCGCTCCTGCGGACTGTAACTACTTGGGCCACTGAAGGTATGCTTGATGCTTTGCTGCAGGGATGCTTATCCTTGCTGTTTGTTATTAAGCCCAAGTCAGGGAAAGAGGGCTTAATTACTATACATATATTAAAGATTCCAAATTGTTCTTTCTTGCTGCTATACTTCACTTGTGCTACTTCCAAACTATCTCTGTCTTTACAGCAGTCCACTTGTGTGTGGTTTAGCAGGTTGTTCTGGTTTCATCTGTATGTCTGCATCATCCAATTTGTTTCCTACTTTTGGGTGATACCAACTATTCTTCTGCAGATGATAGTATATCATCTTTTCCTACATTGCTATGGATTAATCCTCTAACTTTCTCTTTATTCTCTAGATCTTTATTTCCATCTCTATCTAGGTACCATCTATTTATAGTTTATGTAATCACATGGGATTTGGACCAAACTCAGTACTTGATTCTACTCTCTTGATCTAGTCAGTCTTTCTTTTCAAAGTAGAATTGTGAACTTTGGAAAAAAAAAAAAAACCTATGAGCTTTATACCCTTAACAGAATATAGATTATGTTTTATTGAGTTGCATTTGTATCATATTTGCTTATATCATAGGCACTGAAATCGTTCCAGTCTTTTTTGGTATAGGTTCTTCTTGTGAGTACCCTTAAAAAGTAGAAGCTAGTCCTATTAGCCCTCAGTCTCAACAGTAGCATAAATTTTGTAATCATGTCATTAACTGTGAATATTACATTATCGTTGAGGTTCATGTCTTCTATTTTAATAACATTCTGCAAACTCTTTATCACAGAGCTATAATCCTGGCTTGTTTTTATATCTTCTATCATAAGTCTCAAAGAGCTTCTTTAAACTCTTGCTACATCTCAAGGTTATTAATCTCATTTGGACACTAAGGACTTGAGAGTTACAGGTTAAAAGCAGTGTGTGAGCAGGAGGAACTGAGTCCACACATCCTAATTCCTGTCCAGAGTCCCATTCACTGCTTAATCTTTCACAGGTCCTCTCTGAGGCATTCTGCATTTGTTTCACAGCTTCAGAGTCAAAAAACAGTATAACACATAGAGACACAAAATAATGATCCAAAATTCTAGTCACAAATTATAATACTTAATTATTTGCCTTTCAATATATCTCTTAATTAATTGAATCTAATATTCCTTTTTGACAAGCAAGCTCTTTTCATTACTTTTTTAAAAATAACTACTAAATAACACTCCTGGTCAAAGAACAATTGGCATAGATTTGAAAGCACGCTTGCACTGAATTATTTTCAAATTGTAGATGGATTCTCTTTGCACTATCTTTCTCTTTATCTGACCCAGAAAATATAAACTCTGGTTTCTTATATATTAAGCTGTCAGCTTTGACCCCATTTTCAATTTGGTGGGGGGTTGTTTTGTTGTCATTGTTCCTGCACTCATTTTTGAACTGAGAAATAAGATCATTTTTAAAAATTGGATACTTATGAAAATTCATCAAATAACATCTGCCTTAAAATTTAGTATATGAAAGATTTGATGTTACCTTTCACCTAGTGTGATAAATACTGGGAAGGTTAGGAGAAGGTGACCTAAGTGTACCATTTTATCTCTTCCATTAATTCCATTCAACTACATACACAGAGAGGTGGCAGATGACAGGTAAAGCTAGTAGCAGAGAGAATGTGCCGTGCCTTCACCGGTTACACTGTGCTATGTGAGTGAGAACAATGGAAAGAAGAAATAATGGGAATATCTGGACTTCCAGAATTCTGAATAGAACAATTAGTCTATGTTATGCCATTCCAAAAAAAAAAAAAAAAAAAAAAACCAGGGGAGGGTGGTGTATATTATGCACCAACTATGTGCCAAAGTTTTGAAAACTTTAAAAATGATTTCATGATTTTCTTCTCTTTGTAGAAATAAAGAATCCTATATTCTTAAAAAGAAAGTAGCACTGGGAACAGCCACTGTTTTTTTCAAAACTTTATCATTGAAATAAGCACTAAGAAAAATGAGACACAGGAAAATGCCATTACAGAGAACAGCAGAGTTAAGTATGACTATGATCATACTTGAGAAATTCAGTTATATCAAACTGAAAACACATTAGCTGTGTTGATTAGATACAGAGGACATGAAGTAGGTCTAATATAGTCCTAGATTCTTTTATTCAAAATTTTAGCAGGTATTGGTAACAGGGTGTTTTTCCCTGTTTGAATTGTTTGCCCTTACAATTAAGTAGGTTATATTTTCATTGTAAACATGACTCTTTTCCAAATTTCTGTCAATGTTTTCCAGCATCTCATGTCCAGAACTGGACTTCATGATTATTTTTAAATTATTCTGAATAAGAGGATAGAGTTTTGTTTCTTTTGTTTTTGTTTTTGTCTTCTAAGCATATTTGAGTTTATAATATTTAAATTTTAAACTTTCTGTAATTTTGACTTCCTCAATATTTTTAATATTTGTCATACTTCACCTTTTTTATGATTGTCTAAAATATAATTTTCTATAAATAATAAAATTATCAGTATTTTCAAGGTTGAGTAAGTAGGCTAATTATATATCTTTATATTTGTTCTGCTAATGTCTGTTTTTATTGCTCATCAAAATTCAATATTAAGAGATAGATGACACTCACGAAAAAAAGATAAAAATAAGAACAAAATAGTAATTATTGATGACTTTAAATTATGTTCAGCTTTGTGTGTTCTATTTAGGTAAGTAGCAATTATTGATATAATACCACATCCACTTAGTAATTAATATTTTTTCTTTTGGTTTTGGCCACATAGGAAATTTTACAAACCATGGAAACAGAACTCTCAAGTTTGCACTTAAAGTAATTAATCTGCAACTCATATCCATATTAAAATGAGTCTGATATTATCGACCCACTTCCTCTGAGCCAGCTTTCCCCTTTATCTTGTTCAGTCTGGCTTCCTCCCTAAATACAATACTTAAACCACAGTTTCAAAGGTCTTTAAATATCTTTCATAATTTCTCTAAAATCTATCCCTGTGTCATGTACATATTCCAGTGGTTTACACTGTATTGTGGCCTAAGTCCTGCCATTTTAATGTTAATCCCTAGAATCCAGAACATCATACACACAACTATTCACACACATTATGCATTTTTATATTTTCTGGGTTATGAGGTCATAATATTGAGGATATTTCAGCTGCCAGTAAGAAAAGTCTAGCTTAAACAATGATGTAATTAATTAGCTCATATAATAAAGTACAAGTGTAGGATAGCTCTCTAGGTTAGTTGATTGAGAAACTCAATATTTTCCTCAAGTGTCCAGCCTCTTGTTATTACTTATCTCTGCAAACCACAGCCGCATTTTCAATGTAAAACTGATTCTCTTAATGGTCTCAAAGTATCTCTGAGGAGGAAGAAGGTTGACATTGTTCCTTCTTCCTATTCAAAAGGATAGAAAGACATGCTCTCCAGCAGTTCTCTCTTAATTGTAAATATGACTCTTTTCCAAATTTCTGCCAATGTTTTCTAGCATCTCATGGCCAGAATTGGACGTTATAATTTCTGAATCATTCCAAAGAGAATAGAGTTTTGTTCCTTTTGCTTTTTATCTTCTAAGTATATTTGAGTTTACAATTTTTAAATTTTGAATATTCTGTCATCTTGACTTCTTGGATTTTTTTTAAAAAGTCATATTTCACCATTTTTAATTGTCTAATAGATAATTTTCTGCAAATAATACGATAAGTAATGAAAGGGCTGATTTATAGGAGTGGTTCTTTGTTTTAGAAGTAAATGAGAAAAATGAATGCTTGATAAAAATTCAGTTCAGGGATGGTAAATGCAGAAGTTAAAGTACCTGCTTATAGAAACTGGTGATACTTTAAAGTTTTATTGTGGAACAAGAAATGGATATTTTATTGAAGAATAAGAGATTAGATAATTAGCCAATTTAATAATACTGTAACTAAGGGGAGTCCCTTGATACTTGAAAGATCTATTTAAAGACAAATAAAGGATGTTCCCCCTTAAAGTTCTGACAGAAGATCATACCAGTAAAAATGTTACTGGTGCCTAAGATGACATAGCAATGTACTAAGAATCATAGACAATGCCAGACATAGAAGACAGTCTCTTACCATAAAAAATCTTACATATAGGAGGTTTAGAAAATAATGTGGAAAACTGAACAGCAATAACGAAATAATTAAGCAATACTTGAAGACAGCCACTGTAGATGTCTTATATTTAAATATATCATAATTTGCCAACTGAATTACTCTGATAATAATTTCAACTAGAGGTCACACGGCAAAATCATTAAATGAACATACAAAATTCATTAATTAGAAAGTTACTACAAATCAAAACATAAGTTTTGCATTTATTGGTAATACCACTAAACATATGAGGAAGAAGTAATAAAAATCTTGTACAAACTCTTAAGTATAAGAGGAGGGAATACTACATTATGAAGTTGGCATATCCTTGATACCAAAAACTGAACAAAGATATTATAAGAAAATTACAAATATTCCTCCAGAATGTAGATGCAAGTATCTTAAAACAATATTCACAAATATATTTGTATGTTTTATATATTCAAATAAACTTAAAAGCAAAGCCAAAAATCCCCAAAAATATGTAAAAAGACATATTGACCAAGTGGAGTTCATTTTAGGCAGACACAGCTGTTTTAATATTTTAAAGTCTAGCAGTATAATTTACTACATTAGCAGAATAAAGGAGAAAAATCACAATACAGAAAAAATATTTGACCACATTCATACATATCCATGTTTAAAAACAATTCAGTGAACTAGTAGTTCTTAGAAAGAAATGTTCTCAACCTGAAATATAGGGTATCTATGAAAATCACACAACTAACATCTTGCTGAATGGTAAAATTTTGAATATTTTCCTCCTTAGATCAGAAATAAGGCAAAGATGTATTCTTACAACTTGTATTTAACTTTGCATTGGCAGTTTCAGAGAATACAGTAAGACAGGGAGAAAAAGCAAAAGGATTGTAGGCAAGCAATTAAGAAGTAAAAGTCCCTTTATTTGGAGACAATGTGATTTAAACAATCATCAAGTGTATGTTTTGATATATAGTAACTTTCTAATAAAGAATTTCTTATGTTCATTTAATGACTTTTTCCCTATGACCTCTAATAGAAATTATTATCTGGGTAATTCAGTTGGCAAATTATAATGTATTTAATTATGAGCCATCTAGAGTGGCTGTCTTCAACTATTGCTTAATGATGTAGAAAATCCTAAGGAATCTATTTTAAAACTGTAGAATTTATAAGGGAACTTAGCAAGATCACAGAAGACAAGGTCAATATACAAAATTCAATTGCATTGCTATTCTTAGCAGCAGTCAATTGGAAAATGAGATAATACCATTTATATTAGTGCAAAAAACCATAATATACTCACAAATAACTTTCAAATAAGCAGTGCAAGATATCCGCACTGTAAACAACAAATCACTTAGACGACTTTTTTAAAACCTTAAAAACTGGAGAAACATACAATATTCATTATTTTGAAAACAACATTATTTTCAATTTTCCCCCATTTGATGTATGTATTTCATGCAATTCAATCAAAATCTCAGTTATACTTTTGTAGAAATTGATAAATATAGAATATAAATGAAAATGGGACCTGGAATAGCCTAAACATAGTGAAAACAATGAACAAATTTAGAGGACTTACAAGCCTAGTTTCAAGACTTGTTATAAAGGTACATTAATCAAGACAGTGTGGTATTGGAATAACAGCAAATTTACAGATCAATGGAGCAAAACAGGAAATCCAAAAATAGATTAACACATATATGGTTAACTGATTTTCAACAAAGAGATCAATGCACCTCTATGGGGAAAAAATCATTTCAGAAAATGATGCTGGTTAAAAGTGTGGGGGAAGAAACTGAACCTCAACCCAATCTCACACCACACACAATAATTTGAGATGATTCATAAACTTACACATAAAACCTAACATATAAAGCTTCTGAAGAGAGTCATAAAAGAGCAACTTTATGTTCTCTTGCAAAAAATTCCTGGGCACAAAAGCATGAATTCAAAAAAGAAAAAATAAAGGAAGGGTTAAATAGGTTTTATCAAAATTAAGAACTTCTGCTTATTGAAAACTGCCATTAATAAAGTCAAATCACTGGATTGGAGAATATATTTTTAAGACACAAATTTTACAACAGTCATATTCAGAATATATAATGAATTCCTATGAATCAGCAATATAAAGAAGACAACCAAATTTTTTAAATGGCTGTGAGAGAAATTTTTCAAAAAAGAAAAGTATCCAATAAGCATATGAAAAATGCTTCACGTCTTCAGTAGCAAGGAAAATGCAAATAGAAACTTTAGTGAGATATTTTCTTCATACTCACCAAAATAACCCAAATTTTAAAAACTGATAATGTTGGGAGGATATGTAGCACCTGATACTCATACATTGCTGGTGGGAATATAAAATGGAGCCAGTTTAGAAAGCTATTTGACAGTTTCTTACAGAATTAAACATACACATTTACTATAACCTAGCAATTGCATTTTAAAATATTGTCCCAAGATAAATGAAAACATGTTCATAAAAAGACATACAAAAATGTTCCTATCAGCTTTATTCATAAAAATAAATAACTGAAAAAAAAACAATATACATTATCAAAAGAGTGGATAAATAAATCATAGCATATTTAAAGAATGGAAAACAACTCCACAATAAAAAATAAGTTACTGATACATGCAATACTATTTGATGAATCTCAAAAAATATTATGTTGAGCAAAAGAAGCTAGACACAAAAAAATGCCATATACTGCATTTTATGAAGTTCTAGAATAAGCAAAACTAGTCTATAGTGAGGAAAAGCAGAATTGGTTACCGCCAGTAGAGTTGTAGGGTGGGAGGAGAACAGGAAGAGATGATAGAAATATTCTGCACTACTATGTGGTTACCTGGGTGTATACACTTGTCAAAACTCATCAGATTATATACTTAAGATATGTGCATTTCATTGCATGTGAATCACATCTCTTTATTTTACAAAATATTACTTAATGAAAAATCCATATACAGGCATGTGACACATAATGACAGGGATATATTCTGAGAAAAGTGTCTTTAAGAGATTTTGTCACACAGATATGATAGAGTGTACTTACACAGACCTATATGGTATGGCCTACTATACCCTGATGCTAGGTGGAATAGCCTATTGTTCCTAGGGTGCAAACCTGTAGAGTATGTTACTGTACTGAATACTGTAGGCAGTTTTACCACAATGTAAGAATTTGTATATATAAACACATCTACACATAGAAAAGGTACAGTTAAAATAAGGTAGGTATTACAATATTTTAGGACTACCATCATATTTGTGGTCAGTAACAGAAACATTACGCAGCACATGACTATATTTCACGGAAAAGTTACATAGGGCAACCATCAGGATCTCTTACAGAATGTGACACCTTGTCAATAATAAAATGAAAGTGAATCTAGGGTAATTGAGGTAGGCCAGGCAAAAAGGTTAAAGGTGAAAGTAAACATACATGGCTATGCATGTAGGTACCACCAGCTGGTCATGACCTAGGCAAGGAGGCGAGTCTTTTGCCTTTTCTAAATTTCATTTTTTTAATCTGTAAAATTAACTTTATTGAATGTCAGTGCATTATGCTCTTTGGAATTTTTTGTTGTTGTTCTTTAAAAAAGCAAACACATAGAAATAAGAAATGCAGTGGTGTAGGGCTTCAGATCACCGCTCATTTAGGTCTCCTTGTCTTGATGGCTAGTGGCTAGCAGCTTCTAGAGCCACTGTGTGTAATCATATGATTCTGAGGAAGACAACTCAAAGCTTTGGATGTACCAATCAGCCTAAAGTTAAAAACCTACAGTTATACTTAATGTATGTTACATGTTGACATATTATTCTGATGTTTAATGGATCTGGATTTTTTCATGATTTTATAACAAATTGAAAGTTTCAATGATACAATAAAATAAAATAAAATAAAATAAAATAAAATAAAATAAAATAAAGACTTCTGGCCCAGAGCATTACTCGTTGTTTTGTGTGTTTTTTTGTTTGTTTGTTTGTTTTTTCTTTTTTTTTGGTGGGGAGGGATGGGGCAGGGCAAGTATGCATCTAAACTAGATTTTTTTGTTTTTTTTAAATACAGAAAAACCATATTTTTTTAAAAAATTGGACTTTCTTCAAAAATATTGAGCAAAGGAAGCAAACATTTCACAAGGCTGTAAGGATCCTTAAAATCTTCTTGAATGGTGATTTTTATTAATAGACAATGCTATGATGCAAAATAAACTATATAAACAAAAAGAACTAAATGCTGTTATCTGGCATTAGAAGCACATACTTAAAGTAAAGCATGAAATATATACACTGCATTCTGGAAACAGGTTTACTGTCAAACAGGCAATTAAAAACTAAAGTATAGTAAGCCACAGTCACATTCATTTTCTAACGCTGGATAAATAACAAGTGGGCTTTTTTCTCTTTCTTTTTTCTTTCTTAAAAGGAACACAAGAATAGAATGTATTTCACATAGAGTGGAGTACATATTTTCAAACAATGCTGACACATCTTTATTGTTCAATCTGTTTCTAGGAAAATTAAATATCTTTTTTTCAGTTTGTGGACAGTTAGCTCAGTTGTACATGTTAATAGAGACCCTCTACCTGAGTTAATTTACCATTTAGAACTATCTGAGTGTGAAAGTAATCCTCATGGTAAATAACATGTACTCCATGGTAAACACAGCATCATCCCCAAGCCCAATGATGGAGTCAACTCAATAAATAGAAGTCCTGGCAGTAATTCCTTCCTTTTACAATTAAAAGCTAATTATTGGTTGAAAATAAACAGTGTGGTAATGTCATTCATTACATCCAACAAACAAAGCCCTACAAAACTCACATGTTTGAGAATTTGTTGAATTTTGGTTAATGAATGAACATTAAAATACATATATATGTGTGTATATATAAATATATACACACACACACATATATATACACACATATATTTTTTACCTTATTTCTTGACCATTTCACAAGGACAATTATAGCACAGGCACAAGAAGATTGTTGTTAAAAAATGCAGTTGACTAAAATGTGTACCACAGAAGATCAATCATTTGTCCAATAAAGACTCTAAGACATCAATGACACAATTAGTAAAGGAACATAAGTTTTCTATTGCCAAGACATTCGCTGCAAATATAACCTTCAATCTCTTTTATTAAATCACAACTGAAGACACCAGTAATGTGGTTAGCTAGAAAATGCTCTATTAATGGCTAATATTTATTAATACATAGTAAATAGCTAATATACATAATTTACATATATCCTTTAATTCTCACAACAATCATGAGACGTACCTTATATTCATTGTTCATTTTAAATATATTAGATTCATTTTATGCATTTAATTCATGAAAAATGTATAATAAGATTGGTTTGGAAGCTGAGTGGAGATGCTTCCATCAAATCAAGGCTACAATAGATACTAAAAGATACTAGAATATTTATATACATTTACACAATAATCCACTACTGGAAACTTAACCTGATAAATAATCATAAAACTACTTGCATAAGTCACAGGAGAAAAAATATGAATCAAGGCAAAGTAAAAAAATAAAGGTACAGTGGTAAAGAAATATCCTGTAAATTTACTACAAAGATGTTGTATTATATTTAATACAAAAAAGTATTGTACATAATTGTTAAGAGTTGGGTTACAAACTCAACTCTCATCAAAGCAGAGAGACAAGTCAATCATAAGATTTTGATACGGTTTGGATCTGTGTCCCCACCCAAATCTCATCTCAAATTGTGATTCCTACCTGTATGAGGCCATTTTCACATTGCTGATAAAGATACCTGAAACTGGGAACATAAAGAGGTTTAATTGGATTTACAGTTCCAAATGGCTGCAGAGGCCTCAGAATCATTGTGGTAGGTGAAAGGCACTTTTTACATGTCAGCAACAAGAAGAAAATGAGGAAGATGCAAAAGCAGAAACCCCTGATAAACCCATCAGATCTTGTGAGACTTATACACTATCACGAGAATAGCACGGGAAAGACTGGGCCCCATGGTTTAATTACCTCCCCCTGGGTCCCTTCCACAACACACGGGGATTCTGGGAGACAAAACTCAAGCTGAGATTTGGGTGGGGATACAGTCAAACCATATCACCACCTATCAAGGGAGGGACATATAATCCCCATGTGTGGAGGGAGGGAGGTGATTGAATAATGGGGGCAATTTCCCCCACAGTGTTCTCATTATAGTGAGTTCTCATGAGATCTGATGGCTTTACAAGGGACTCTTCCCCCTTCACTTTCTCTTCCCTCTCCGACTGCCTTGTGAAAAACATGCCTGCTTCCCCTTCTGCCATGTTTGCAAGTTTCCTGAGGCCTCCCCAGCCATATGGAACTGTGAGTCAGTTAAACCTCTTTCCTTCATAATTACCAAGTCTCAGGGAAGTTCTCTATAGCAGTGTGAAAACAGACCAATATAGATTTATTGTTCCTAATATAAAATGCCAATGGATAGAATAAAGCCCATTTCCCCTCTCTGGCCTCACTACTAAATATTAAAGTATAAGAAAAATTCTTCCATGGAGCCTCATAAAAATGACTCTTTAATTAACTTGAAAAGCTCTTCAACAGCATGCTTACCACATGCACTTAAGTGCAAATCAAAAGTCCTAAAGTATAGCTTACTGAACAATTCTACTATGGGACTAAATAATGGTAAAGATACAGAGGTCTCTTATGGTCTTGTATGAATAACAAACATATTTACAGTATATAGTAGAATGAATTATAAAGTGTTTATAGGCTTGTGGTTTTTAAAACTGTTACACAGAACTCATGGTCTCTGTTATAGACACCAGAGAAAGAGTGAGAGAGGTGGTAGGTGTGGTGGAGCTCTGGGATCTCACTCCTGTTTTACCCAGAACAACTCCTTGCTTATTACTTCTATATTAGGTTTTCTTATTATCTGAAGAGAGGTTCCAATGAAAAGGAAAAATGGGTTTATTGTGGCATTAACCATCACAGTGAAAATATTACAACACAAAATCACAAAAGTACTGTAATGGCTAATCAGTACTCCAAATTTTCTAATAATAATTATAAAAGTAGGATTGTATATAATTATTACAATTCAGTCACAAATTCAACTCTGACATTAAAGGAAATGAAAGGGAGAAATCAACTATAAGGTTCAGTGCCAATATGAGCCAATATATTGCTGCCCTTATAGGTGATGATTATGTAGAGTAAAAAGAATTAAGGAAGAGTTTTATAAGATGTTAACAGAATACAAAATAGTATGCATGGGATGTTTATAACTGTAAAAATGAGTATGTGTAAATGATAAATGGAAATACACAAAGTTGAAATTTTGTTGTGATTTCAAGGTTTTTTGTCTTTAAACATCCCTTTAAAAAGATCAATGATTTTGACTACATAAAGTTTTAAGACAAAAGGCAAATCACTATATGATAGAAAAATTTGCCACAAATGCAATTGTAAAAGGTTTAATACCCTTATTACTAAAATGGAAAATTATTAAATGATAGGAAAAAAGGCTCTAAATTTTCTAATTTCAATAATTTGGAGTTTGACTAGATAAAAATAACAGCAAAAAACATTACATAATAATTACCATATTCCAGGAACCTTTTAAATTACCTTACATAAATTAGGCAATTGAATCCTCATAACAATCCTTGTAAAATAGGTACCATTTTTAGAGATGAAGAACCTGAGTCACAGGAATATGAAATAAATTGCCCAAATCACATGGCTAGGAAATGGCGCCTCCAAAATTCAAACCCAAGCAGTCTAGCTTCAGAGTTCATGCTCTCAAACAACACACTAACTGCCTGCCAAAGCATTTATTCTCCAGCTCTACCCTATTCCAAAATATTCATACCATATCATGCAACAATAACACTATCACCTCCTATCTGCATGCTATTCTATAATTTTCAGAATGTTGTCATATGCATTATCTGATCATCAGAACACTTCTGACAGCAAGAACTCTATGCTTGTACTGTCCCTGTATCACTGATTCTAATATTGCTATTGCACGATGTTTGTTTGACATTTGCAACCATTTTGTAGTCTTGACCTCTTGTTCCCTCACCTCCTGGTCCCTCCTGATTATGTGTATTTCAGAAAGAATCTCAGGGAGTTGTTAAATTCCATAAACTAAGGGCTGTTATGGAAAGAAACAGAACAAACACATCTACTATAACATCCTCATTTGTCAGAACATTTAAATGTTGAAGACATGCTGGGCACAGTGGCTCTTGTCTATAATCTCAACATCTTGGGAGGATGAGGTAGGAAGATTGCTTAAGACCAGCAGTTTGAGACCAGCCTGGGCAACATAGCAAGAGCTGTCTCTACTAAAAATAAAAAAGAATTTAGCTGGCTGTAGTGATGCATGCCTATGGTCTCAGCTACTCGAGAGGCTGAAGTGAGAGCATCACTCAAGCCTGGGAGTTTGAGGTTGCAGTAAGCTATAATTGGACCATTGCAATCCAGCCTGGGCAACAGAGCAAGACTCTGTGTCAAATTATTTATTTATTTATTTATTTATTTATTTATTTAGTTGTGTGTGTGTGTAGACAACCAAACTTACAAAGCTAATTTCTCACAGTATATAAATGTAGAAGTGGACAATGATAATATTAGCCAGACAAATACCCTAACATTAGCTCTAATGTGGATAATAAAGTTATAAATGCTCTAACTATAATTTTAACTACCATTTTCTCACTGAGAAAAATTACATGTACATTATATAGCTCCAGCAGGAGGCAAGATATCCAGGCTTCTAAGAAAGACTGTAATATACTACTGGACAATGGGATTCACATTTGAGAAGAATACAAGAAGCACCAAAAGCCTTTGTGTCCAGTCAACACTTTAGGGTTTTCCTATAAATAGAAACAAATGTCTTTGTACCTACATTTTTTAAACCTCACTATTGTTAGTCTGTTTTACTATTGAGACCTCAGGAATTGAATAGCCAGAAAGTGATAGGTCATAGTGACAGATTCCAACTTCAGTGCTGTTTCTACCTAGCAAAAAGCCAAAACCCAACCAATATTCCGCTGAATATTTGTTCTAATAATAACTAAAAATAGCTTTCTTTAAAAGATGACTTAAAGATTATAAGACAAAGGAATTTTATGGACAGAAGAAATGTAAACAGAATATGATGCATGTGATTTAGCTAAAAGTATGGAAAAACGTCAATTACCATCTTTTCTTAAAATTCAAATCAGGAACTAATTTTGCAGTTGTCAATTTTCTAATAACATGAAATCTGATCTGTGAAGTATTATTATAATATATTAAAATAATTGATATTAAACATGGCCTCCACCTCATTTGGGATTAAAATTAGTAAAATAATCTCAGCTCCTTTAGTGAGAGAATTATCAAGACTATGGGAAAATAATTTTGTTTTGCTTTTGCTTTCAAATGAGAAAATGCTCCTTTTAGTAAAAAATACAGATAATTGAAGAAAAGATATAAAATTAAAGAGATGTATTTAATAATAATCTCACCACCAACAGCTAGCAAATATATTTACAATAATGCTTTGCAATAATGCAATGCAATAAACCACTGGACATGTGTGTTTTAGTGTATTAGTGTTGCTATAAAGGAAATTACAAAGAAAAGTTTATATGGCTCATGCTTCTGCAGACTCTACAAGAAGCACAGTGCCATCATCTGCTACTGATGAAGGCGTCAGACTGCTTTCACTCATGGTAGAAGCTGAAGGGGAACCATCATATAAAGATAACATTGTATGAGAGAGGGAGAAAGACAGTGGGGGAGAGAAGTGCCAGGCTCTTTTTAACAATAAATTATCACAAAACTAATTAGAATGAGAACTTATTACTGTGAGGAGAGCACCAAGCTCTTCACGACAAATATGCCTCCATGACCCAAATACTTCCCACTAGTCTCCACTTCCAACACCGGGGAGCAAATTTCAACATGAGATTTGAAGGGGACAAATATCTAAACTATATCAATGTGCTATTACTGAAGTTTTTTTTATGTATTGACTTATTTAATCCTTCTTACAAACCTGTGAGGCATGGACTCAAATTTTACAGCCTCCATTTCACAGAAGAGAAACTAAGTCACAGAAAGGATAGTGTGACTTGCTTCAAATCACATAGCTACAAAGTGTGGTGAGGCTTCAGTCTCCAACACCTTGGCCTTAGATCAGTCATTGTTATCACTATTGTCTATTGCTGGCAACTGGTTTTTTTAAACACATATACCATGGACATTAAGGAAGCAAATAGTCCACATCCGTTGCATATGGACTCACATGTCAAGTATTATAGACTATATTAGTCCATTCATGCTACTGATAAAGACACACATGAGACTGGGCAATTTACAAAAGAGGTTTAATGGACTTACAGGTCCACGTGGCTGGGGAACCCTACAATCATGGCAGAAGGCAAGGAGGATCAAGTCACATCTTACATGGATGGCAGCAGGCCAAGAGAGAGGACTTGCGTAAGGAAACTCCCATTTTTAAAACCATCAGATCTCATGAGACTTATTCACTATCATGAGAACAGCATGAGAAAAACCTGCCCCCGCGATTCAATTACCTCCCACCAGGTCCCTCCCATGACATATAGCCATTATGGGAGTTACAATTCAAGATAAGATTTAGGTGGCAACACAGGCAAACCATATCATTCAGCCCCTGGCCCCTCCCAAATCTCATGTCCTCACATTTCAAATCCAATCATGCCTTCCCAACAGTTCCCCAATGTCTTAACTCATTTCAGCATTAACTCAAAAGTCCGAAGACCAAAGTGTCATTTGAGACAAGGCTATTAAGTCCCTTCTGGCTATAAGCCTGTCAAATCAAAAGCAAGTTAGTTACTTCCTAGATACAATGGGGGTACAGGCTTTGGGTAAATACAGCCATTCCAAATGGCATAAATTGGCCAAAACAAAGATTACACACCCCATGCAAGTCTGAAATTCAGCAGGGTAGTCAAATCTCAAAGCTCCAAAATGACCTCCTTTGACTTTATGTCTCATATACAGGTCACCCTGCTGCAAGAGGCAGATTCCCATGATCTTGAGCAGCTCTGCCCTTGTGACTTTGCAGGGTATAGCCACCCTCCTCAATGCCTTCACAGGCTGGCATTGAGTATCTGTGGCTTTTCCAGGCGTATAGTGCAAGCTGTCAGTGGATGTACCATTTTGAGATCTGGAGGACAGTGGCCCTCTTCTCACAGCTCTACTAAGTGGTGCCCCAGTAGGGACTCTGTGTGGGGGCTCCAACTCCACATTTCCATTCTGTACTGCTCTCACAGAGGTTCTCCATGAAGGCCCCACCCCTGTAGCAAACTTCTGCCTGGGCGTTCAGGTCTTTCTATACATCCTCTGAAATCTAGGCAGAGGTTCCCAAACCTCTATTCTTGACTTCTGTGCAACCGCAGGCTCAACACCATGTGTCAGCTGCCAAGGCTTGGGGTTTCCACCCTCCAAAGCAACAGTCCAAGCTGTACCTTGGCTGCCTTTAGTCACAGCTGGAACAGCTGGGACACAGGGCACCAAGTCCCTAGACTGCACACAGCAGAAGGACCCTGGGCATGGTTCATAAAACCATTTCATCCTCCTAAATCTTCAGGCCTGTGATGGGAGGGGCTGCCACAAAGGCCTCTGACATGCTCTGCAGATATTTCCTCCATTTTCTTGCTGATTAACTTTTGACTGTCGTTACTTACACAAATTTCTGCAGCCAGCTTGAATTTCTCCTCAGAAAATGGAATTTTCTTTTCTGTCATCTTGTCAGACTGTTGATGCTTCAAACTTTTAGGCTCTGTTTCCCTTTTAAAACTGAATACCTTTAACAGCACCAAAGTAACCTCTTGAATGCTTTGTTGCTTAGAAATTTCTTCCACTAGATACCGTAAATCATCTCTCTCAAGTTCAAAGCTCCACAAATCTCTACGGCAGGAGCAAAATCCCACCAGTCTCTTTGCTAAAATGTAACAAGAGTCACCTTTGCTCCGTTTCCCAACAAGTTCCTTATCTCCATCTGAGACCACCTCAGCCCGGATTTCACTGTCTATACCATTATTAGTATTTTGGACAGAGTCATTCAACAAGTCTCTAGGGAGTTCAAAACTTTCCCACATTTCCTATCTTCTTCTGAGCCCTCCAAACTGTTCCAACCTCTGCCTGTTAACCAGTTCCAAAATTGCTCCCACATTTTCAGGTATTTTTTTCAGCAGCACCCCACTCCTGGTACCAATGTACTGTATTAGTCTGTTTTCATGCTGCTGATAAAGACATACCTGAGACTGGGCAATTTACAAAGAAATAGGTTTATTGAACTTACAGTTCCACGTAGTTGGGGAAGCCTCACCATCATGGTGGATGGCAGGGAGGAGCAAGTCATGGTTTTTTTTGTTTTGTTTTGTTTTCTTTTTGAGACAGTCTCACTCTGTCACCCAGACTGGAGTGCAGTAGCACAACGTCAGCTTCCTGCAACCTCTTCCACCTGGGTTCAAGTGATTCTTCTGCCTCAGCCTCCCAAGTAGCTGGGATTACAAGCACACATCACTATGTCTGGCTAATTTTTGTATTTTTAGTAGAGATGGGGTTTCACCACGTTGGTCAGGCTGGTCAGAAACTCCTGACCTCGTGATCTTCCTGCCTCAGCCCCCCAAAGTGCTGGGACTACAGGTGTGAGCCACCATGCCTAGCCCAGAACATCATGTCTTACATGAATGTCAGCAGTCAAAGAGAGAAAGCTTGTACAGGGAAACTCATTTTTAAAATCATCAGATCTCATGAGACATATTCACTATCACAAGAACAGCACAGGAAAGACCAATTCCCATGATTCTATTACCTCCCATGACATGTGGGAATTGTGAGAGTAACAATTCAAGATGAAATTTGGGTGGGGACACAACCAAACCATATCATGGATGTTATTCTAGTGACAAATTTCAGAGAAACTTATAATCTGAAAACACCTAACATTTTAATATCTTGATACTGTCTACCAAATTAACCAATTAGCAGAAAAAAATGCAAAATGAATTTGTTATGTGAGAAAAATTATTTCCTGAAAATGAGTTCAGTAGAAAACATAATGGTACTATTACAGTTAGATTTCATATTCAATTTTCTTACTTCCATCAATTCAATACTTTCCCACACAAAGTACTTTCAAATAATGGCATGATCAATATTGATTGAAATTCAAGTTGAAGAAAATAGGATTTTTATGTAATTTATTAAGCATTCTCTCATATGTCTCATGAAAAAATCATCAGAGATCTAGCTACAAAATTAACAAGTTCACTTTTGAAGCTGATGCATGGGAACTTTATCTCAATGAGTGGTGGCCTCATTTTGCTCCATTTCTTCAAACTGCCATTTTAGTAGAGCTACCTGTGTATCTTTTATAAAAATACAGATAATGTCAATTCAATCATTCCCACCAAATGATTCAAGTAGAAAATACTACATTTAAATATCGAAGCTAAAAGTGCAATTTGAATAGTCCTTGATTCTCATATTGCAACACAACATTTCAATGTTTAATAGAATCTACTAGTTGGTTTATGAGGAATACATATACAGTTATTCTACAAAGACATAAAGACAACAATTTCTAAAATTTCTACACAAGAATATAGTAAGTCTACATTATAGAAGTTAGATTACTTATGATCACGCAATTTCTCCACCCCAAATACATATTTGGTTTAGTATTTGTATTATTAGGGGACAGAAAAGTACAGGTTCATAATTATATTTTTATAGTATATTACATCAAGAAATAATCTTAGAAATTATCTAGTTGTGGCAGAAAAATCTCTTTAGTACTTGTTGCAGAACTAAGAATTATCTAGTTGCTGTTTATATAACCCAATTTTATTTCCTTTTGGGTACACAGTTAAACTACATGTCACAAGCTTCCTTGTGGTCCTTGCATGTGACTGAATTCTAATGAGTAGATTGCAGGTGAACATTATGTTTTCTATTTCCTGGCCTGGCCCACATAAATATCTTCCATGCCTAACAGTCTATGCCTTCTTCCTGTTAGGGACAGCTGATGGGAATGAAGAAGACACTCTGTCAGTGACACGCTGGGGATGGATCCCACCAACACACAAGAGCCTATTATTAAGTATTCGGGGATGTTGTGAGCCAGTTGTTAAAATGTTGATAGCTTGAAATTGACCATGATGTTGCTACTGATCTAGTGAAATCAGCAATGCTATTATGAGAGCTTTTTTTCCATTTCTTTTTTGGGTGTATTTCTTTTTTCTTTCTTTTTTTTTTTTTTTTTTTTTTGGAGAGATTTACTAGATTTACTAGGTTTACTAGAATACCATTGTCACTAGAATGGTTTCCTAATTCACCTATGGAAGGTGACAGAGCCAAAATCTGGGAGAAATTTTTGTCTGATTCATTACTTGAAAAAAAAAAAAAAAAAGAATTCGCTGACCAGCAACAACTACTTTCAACTGCTGTGTAGGGAGATAAAGGGTGCCCAGGTTTGCCCAGGATGGTCTTTGTGCCAATTTTCCCAAATTAATATATTCCCTTTCACTTGAAAAAATGTCTTAGTTTCAATGATGGTTGCTCCAGCAAGATAAAAACATAAAACATGTCTTGTATTAACCCACTCAGGCTGGAGGTTTATCAGTCACATTCTCTGTAATATCCTTGCTAATATGTTAATTCGATCCCTTAATCTTTTAATAAAGAAACTGATATTTGATCTTCATAACAATTTTTTTAAGAAAAGCAGTTAGCTCATATGTAAACTGTGTCACATATGTGTAAAGTAAGGCATAGGGAGTAAAGCAATTTGGCAAATTGATAGTGACAGAGAATTGAAGGCTGCTATTTCTAAGTTTCCAATTATCTGTTGAACACAGTATGTGACTTAGGTACCATGGTACCTTTTTGTTTAGGAAAATATATATTTCAGTTTGTATTTTCTCAGCACATACCAACTGGAGAAAGGATAAAATTGTCCATATGTGTCCTGAATGGCCATACAAAATTGACATAGTTCTTGTGTCTCCCGGAGGCATTTTTTCTCAGTCTAAACTGCAGTTGCTGCTTCAAAATTTTAACAAATTAAGGCCACTTGGCTTCACATCAAAACAAATATCCCAAAGTTTTTGTTTTGTTTGGTTTTTGCCACTAGCAAGTATAGTATAGGAGACTTATGACTGGAATAAATAGTGCTTTATCTAAAATCAATCAGAATTATAATTATATTGACTCTGGTCATGCAAACTCATGCCTCCACGCACACACACAAAACCCATACCATGCCACTTCATAAAAGCCTCTGGATCAGGAAGGCTGGTTGACACTGGTTAAACAACAGAGTTTCTACTGTCCATATCTTTTTATTTTAAATTTGTGGGTATATGTGCAGGTTTGTTACATAAGTAAACATGTGTCATGGGGGTTTGTTGTACAGATTATTTCAGCACCCAGTTATCAAGCCTAGTACCAATTAGTTACTTTTCCCGATCCTCTTTCTCTTCCCACCCCTCACCCTCTGAAAAGCCCCACTGTGTGTTGTTCCCCTCTATGTGTCCATGTGTTCTCATCATTTAGCTCCCACTTAAGTAATAACATGTGGTATTTGGTTTTCTGTTCCTGTGTTAGTTTGTTAAGGATAATGGCCTCTAGCTCCATCCATGTCCTTGAAAAATACATGATCTCATTTTTTACAGCTGCATAGTATTCCATAGCGTATATGTACTACATTTTATTCATCCAGTCTGATATGATTTGACTGTGTCCCCAACCAAATCTCATCTTGAACTGTAGCTTCCATAATCTCCACATATGTCATGGGAGGGAGCAGGTGGGAGGTAACTGAATCATGAGGGTGAGTTTTTACCATGCTGTTCTCATGATAGTGAATAAGTCTCATGAGATCTGATGGTTTTATAAAGGGTGGTTCCCCTGCACATGCTCTCTTGCCTGTCTCCATGTAAGATGTGCCCTTGCTCCTGCTTCACCTTCTGGCATGATCATGAGGCCTTCCCAGCCATGGAGAACTGTGAGTCAATTAAACATCTTTCCTTTCTAAATTACCCAGTCTCAGGTATGTTTTTATTAGCAGTTTGAGGATGGAGTAATACACAGTCTATCACTGATGGGCATTTAGGTTGATTCCATGTCTTTGCTATTGTGAATAGTGCTGCAATTGAACATATATGTGTGTATGTGTTTTCATAATAGAATAATTTAATTCATTTGGGTATATCCATCTTAATTTCTGGATTATTTCTACTAGCTGTTTATGTCCAGGTTCCTCTGTCTTAACGTCATTATCCCACAGCCATTCAGTCAAAATCCTCAGCAATCTGTTTCCTTTCTATATATTTTAATTTTGGTTAACATTTATGACTAATGTATACTTTTCATGTTAAATAATTTTGTCCTCACAGAAAACATATAAAGCAGGTGTGACTACTATTCTCATAAATGAAGAAACTAAGGTTTAGAGAGGTTAAGTAAAATATCTAAGTTCCCATAGCTAGTAAGAGGCATAATTCAGATTTAAATGTACATTGATAAGATTATAAAGCTCACTTTCTTGGTTGCTAATATCTCTCCAGATACTCTTTCCTGGTCTCCCATAGTTCCTCAATAGTTATCCTTTGCTCTTATCCAATTATAACCTACTCTATGTATCTTTCTGGTATCACATCTTTGCTCATAACCATCTTTAGCTCCATAATTTTTCCTTTGCCTGTCTACTTGAGTCTTAATCTTCCACACTCAATTCTAGTTCCACAGTGCCCTCAAGCTTCCTTCTTATTTCAATAGTCCCTTATTTGCCTCAAATCTGAAAACATGACAGCCAGAGAGAATTTGAATTAGTAGTGCTGAGTCACAAATGCAAAGCAGCAAACCATTATTGCCAAGGTGAAAGCGTCCTGTTGACAAGTCTTATTTGGTCTGCATGGTCATTTTGCTTTTGCTTCCATTTTTAATTTAAAATTGTTTCCAAAACTTAAAAACTTTTCAACTTAATAGAAAAATATAGGCCAGGCACAGTGGCTCATACCTGTAATCCTAGCACTTTGGGAGGCTGAGGAAGGCAGATTGCCTGAGCTCAGGAGTTCAAGTCCAGCCTGGACAACATGGTCAAACCCCAACTCTACTAAAGATTTAAAAAATTATCCAGACATGGTGGCACATGCTTGTAATCCAAGCTAGTCTAGAGGCAGAGGCAGGGGAACTGCTTGAGTCCGGGAGTTGGTGGTTGCAGTGAGCTGAGATTGAGCCACTGTAGTTTTAGCCAGGGCAACAGAGCAAGGCTCTGTCTCAAAAAAAAAAAAAAAAAAAAAAAAAAAAGGTACAGATTTTTTTTTTTCCCCCCACGATGAGTAAACAAAGGCATGGAGAGATTTCAGTTTTGCTTACGAGAACACAGTTGACTTAGTGGAAGAGAGACCCAGATTTCCACACTCTGAATCTGGTGTTCCTTCAATTCTACTTATACATTGCTCTGCTATTTAAGCTATATCTAAGACAGGTATGTCCTAATTAGGTTTTATAATTACTGACAGATTTTTTAAGTGTCATACTTTTTGTATTTACACAGGAACTAATGTAGTACTTGATAAATATCAATTGATTCCCTGATTGACTTTTGCTGAAGCAAAGTCAGAACCAATTCTTCCTGCTGACAAACAGAAAGAGAGACAAATTAGTTTTACCCAGCAGTTGATAGTCACAATATGTTGCCTGCTCCTGGAAAGTGCTTTATTAATACCATCCTGAGGCTCTGTCCTCCCATATGACCCGGGTCAGCCATCCTGGGCTCCCAGGTAACCGGATGGGACAAAGGAAGAACAGAAGCTCTGTGAAGTTAGATCACTTTAAGTAAAGGTCCCCAAATTAAAATATATGCAAGGCAGATAGATCCAATTTAATCTGATTTTCTCTGGTACAGGCCCAATAATAAGAAGAAAATAATTCATCAGAAAAATAAATGACTCATTAAAGAAGTGTTTAAGACAGGAAAAGAACCAACAACAGGAAAAAGTTCTGAAGTTCTAGCTCCTCAATTTATTCATCATTTTCTTTCTCTATACATAGAACAAAGAGAAATGGGCCCATAATAATCTATTAAGCATGTAAAAGAAGTTCCAATTTGCTGTCCACTAGTCAACATTGGTGGTCTGGGTTAGTCCAATGTGTTGCTGTAAATACTTGAGGCTGGATAATTTATAAATAAATATGCTTATTTTGGTTCACAGTTCTGCAGGCTGTACAGAAAATATGGTGCTGGCATCTGTCTCTGATATAGGCCGCAGGAAGCTTACCATCATGGCAAAAGGCAAAAGCAGAGCAGATGTATGACATGGTTAGTACAGGAGCAAGAGGGAAAGGGAGGAGGTACCACACTCTTCTAAACAATCAGATCTCACGTGAACTCAGAGTGAGAACTCACTCATTACCATGGAGATGGTGCCAAGCCATTCATGAGGAATCCATCCCCATGACCAAAACATCTCCCACTAGACCCTACCTCCAACATTGGGGATCCTATTTCAACATGTCATTTGGAGGGATCATACATCCAAATCATATCATGGTCTATTATATTTAGATAATATTGGACAGGTAGGAACTTGTCTGTAATTTGAAAGTACATTATAACTTGCAAATAAATTGTGATAATTATAGTAATCAATAGCCTAATAAAAGATTGTATAATTGCATTTTTCTGATAATTTAAATAGAGAAAAATGTATATAAACCTCCTTGTAGTAAATCAATAGCTTACCTAGAAATAAGTCAGTGTAATAAATCCTAAGACTGAAATACATTCTTTTCATCTTGCCCTACAAGGATGAAATTAATGGGACAAACACTTCAAAGGTTAGAAAAATTCCCATTAAGCTTCTAAGACACTTAGTGTTATAAGACCCTTTGGTACCACATTAATAATATTTATAAATAAATGGTTAAGAAGTTAATCCAAGTTTCTTGTAGTTTGTTAACCTTAATTGTACTGGACAGTGCCATTTCCTGATCTTTTCTCCCACAATAGTAATGGGGGTGCACCCAAGATGGCCAAATAGGAACAGCTCCAGCCTCCAGCTCCCAGTGTGAGCGACATGGAAGACGGGTGATTTCTGCATTTTCAGCTGAGGTACCGGGTTCATCCCACTGGAGTGTGTCGGACAGTTGGCGCTGGTCCGCAGGTACACCCAGACCAGCAAGAGCTGAAGCAGAGCGAGGCACTGCCTCACCTGGGAAGCTCAAGGGGGAAGGGAATTCCTTTTCTTAGCCAAAGGAAATTGAGACACACAACACCTGGAAAATCAGGTAACTCCCACCCTAATACTGCACTTTACTAAGGGTCTTAGCAAACGGCACGCCAGGAGATTATATCCCACAACTGGCCTGGAAGGTCCCAGGCCCACGGAGCCTCCCTCATTGCTAGCACAGCAGTCTGAGATCTAACTGCAAGGTGGCAGAGAGGCTGGGGGAGGGGCCCCCATCATTGCTGAGGCTTAAGTAGGTAAAAAAAGCCACTGGGAAGCTCAAATTTGGTGGAGCCCACTGCAGCTCAAGGAGGCCGAACTGCATCTATAGACTCCTCCTCTGGGGACAGGGCATAGCTAAACAAAAAGCAGCAGAAACCTCGGGAGAGGTAAATGTCTCTGTCTGACAGCTTTGAAGAGAGCAGTGGATCTCCCAGCATGGAGGTTGAGATCTCAGAATGGACAGATGCTCAAGTGGGTCCCCGACCCCCGAGTAGCCTAACTGCGAGACATCCCCCACTAGGTGCAGACCGACACCTCACACCTCACATGGCTGGGTACTCCCCTGAGACGAAGCTTCCAGAGCAAGAATCAGACAGCAACACTCACTGTTCAGCAATATTCTATCTTCCGCAGACTCCGCTGCTGATACCCAGGCAAAGAGGATCTGGAGCGGACCTCAAGCAAACTCCAACAGACCTGCAGCTGAGGGTCCTGACTGTTAGAAGGAAAACTAACAAACAGAAAGGACACCCACACCAAAACCCATCAGTACATCACCATCATCGAAGACCAACAGCAGATAAAACTACAAAGATGGGGAAAAAAGCAGTACAGAAAAGCTGGAAATTCAAAAAATCAGAGGGCATCTCCCCCTCCAGAGGAATGCAGCTCATCACCAGCAACAGAACAAAACTGGATGGAGAATGACTTTGACGAGTTGAGAGAAAAAAACTTCAGTTGATCAAACTTCTCAGAGCTAAAGGAGGAACTACATAAGCAATGCAAATAAACTAAAAACTTGAAAAAAGATTTGACAAATGGCTAACTAGAATAACCAATGTAGAGAAGTCCTTAAAAGGACTCATAGAGATGAAAACCATAACATGAGAACTGCGTGACAAATGCACAGCCTTCAGTAACCGACTCGATCAACTGGAAGAAAGAGTATCAGCAAATGAACACCAAATGAATGAAATGAAATGAGAAGAGAAGTGTAGAGAAAAAAGAGTAAAAAGAAATGAACAAAGGCTTCAATAAATATGGGATTATGTGAAAAGACCAAATTTACATCTGATTGGTGTGCCTGAAAGTGACAGGGAAAATGGAATCAAGTTGGAAAACGATTTGCTGGATATCATCCAGGAGAACTTCCCCAACCTATTAAGGCAGGCCAACATTAAATTCAGGAAATACAGAGAATGTCACAAAGATACTCCTCAAGAAGAGAAACTCAAAGACACATAATTGTCTGATTCACCAAAGTTGAAATGAAGGAAAAAATGTTAAGGGCAGCCAGAGAGAAAGGTCGGGTTACCCACAAAGGGAAGCCCATCAGACTAAGAGCAGATGTCTCGGCAGAAACTCTCCAAGCCAGAAGAGAGTGGGGGCCAATATCCAACATTCTTAAAGAAAAGAATTTTCAAGCCAGAATTTCATATCCAGCCAAGCTAAGTTTCATAAGTGAAGGAGAAATAAAATCCTTTACAGACAAGCAAATGCTGAGAGATTTTGTCACCACCAGGCCTGCCCTACAAGAGATCCTGAAGGAAGCACTAAACATGGAAAGGAACTACAGGTACAAGCCATTGCACAAACATGCCAAAATGTAAAGACCATCGATGCTAGGGAGAAACTGCATCAACTAGCGAGCAAAATAACCAGCTAATATCATAAAGACAGGACCAAGGTCACACATAACAATATTAACCTTAAATTTAAATGGACTAAATGCTCCAATTAAAAGACACAGACTGGCAAGTTGGATAAAGAGTCAAGACCCATCAGTGTGCTGTATTCAGGAGACCCATCTCACATGCAGAGACACAC
This sequence comes from Macaca nemestrina, assembly GCF_043159975.1. Classification (NCBI taxonomy): domain Eukaryota; kingdom Metazoa; phylum Chordata; class Mammalia; order Primates; family Cercopithecidae; genus Macaca; species Macaca nemestrina. Next base: position 49,930,776 of record NC_092137.1, read on the forward strand.
ATAGGCTCAAGATAAAAGGATGGAGGAAAATCTACCAAGCAAATGGAAAACAAAAAAAAGCATGGGTGGCAATCCTAGTCTCTGATAAAACAGACTTTATAACATCAAAAATCAAAAGAGACAAAGAAGGCCATTACATAATGGTAAAGGGATCCATTCATCAGGAAGAGCTAACTATCCTAAATATATATGAACCCAACACAGGAGCATCCAGATTCATAAAGCATGCCCTTAGAGACTTACAAAGAGACTTAGATTCCCAAACAATAATAATAGGAGACTTTAACACCCCACTATCAACATTAGACAGATCAACAGGACAGAAAGTTAACAAGGATATCCAGGAATTGAACTCAACTCTGTACCAAGCAGACTCAATAGACATCTACAGAACTTTCCATCCCAAATCAACAGAATATACATTCTTCTCAGCACCACATCACACTTATTCCAAAATTGACCACATAGTTGGAAGTAAAGCACTCCTCAGCAAATGTACAAGAACAGAAATTATAACAAACTGTCTCTCAGACCACAGTGCAATCAAACTAGAACTCAGGACTAAGAAACTCAACCAAAACTGCTCAACTACATGGAAACTGAACAACCTGCTCCTGAATGACTACTGGGTACATAACAAAATTAAGGCAGAAATAAAGATGTTCTTTGAAACCAATGAGAACAAAGATACAACATACCAGAATCTCTGGGACACATTTAAAGCAGTGTGGAGAGGGAAATTTATAGCACTAAATGCCCACAGGAGAAAGCAGGAAAGATCTAAAATTGACACCCTAACATCACAATTAAAAGAACTAGAGAAGCAAGAGCAAACATATTCAAAAGCTAGCAGAAGACAAGAAATAACTAAGATCAGAGCAGAACTGAAGGAGACAGAGACACAAAAAAACCCTCCAAAAAATCATCAATGAATCCAGGAGCTGTTTTTTTTTTTTTTTTGAGATGGAGTCTCGCTCTGTTGCCCAGGCTGGAGAGCAGTGGCCAGATCTCAGCTCACTGGAGCTGGTTTTTGGAAAAGATCAAAAAATTGATAGACCACTAGCAAGACTAATAAAGAAGAAAACAGAGAAGAATCAAATAGATGCAATAAAAAATGATAAAGGGGATATCACCACCAACCCCACAGAAATACAAACTACCATCAGAGAATACTATAAACACCTCTACGCAAATAAACTAGAAAACCTAGAAGAAATGGATAATTTCCTGGACACTTACACTCTCCCAAGACTAAACCAGGAAGAAGTTGAATCCCTGAATAGACCAATATCAGGCTATGAAATTGAGGCAATAATTAATAGCCTACCAGCCAAAAAAAGTCCAGGACCAGATGGATTCACAGCCGAATTCTACCAGAGGTACAAGGAGGAGCTGGTACCATTCCTTCTGAAACTATTCCAACCAATAGAAAAAGAGGGAATCCTCCCTAACTCATTTTACGAGGCCAACATCATCCTGATACCAAAGCCTAGCAGAGACACAACAAAAAAAGGGAATATCCCTGATGAACGAATATCCCTGATGAACATCGATGCAAAAATCCTCAATAAAATACTGGCAAACCGAATCCAGCAGCACATCAAAAAGCTTATCCACCATGGTCAAGTGGGCTTCATCCCTGGGATGCAAGACTGATTCAACATATGAAAATCAATAAACGTAATTCAGCATATAAACAGAACCAAAGACAAAAACCACATGATTATCTCAATAGATGCAGAAAAAGCCTTTGACAAAATTCAACAGCCCTTCATGCTAAAAAGTCTCAATAAATTCGGTATTGATAGAATGTATCTCAAAATAATAAGAGCTATTTATGACAAACCCACAGCCAATATCATACTGAATGGGCAAAAACTGGAAGCATTCCCTTTGAAAACTGGCACAAGACAGGGATGCCCTCTCTCACCACTCCTATTCAACATAGTGTTGGAAGTTCTGGCTAGGGCAATCAGGAAAGAGAAAGAAATAAAGAGTATTCAGTTAGGAAAAGAAGAAGTCAAATTGTCCCTGTTTGCAGATGACATGATTGTATATTTAGAAAACCCCATTGTCTCAGCCCAAAATCTCCTTAAGCTGATAAGCAAGTTCAGGGAAGCCTCAAGATACAAAATAAATGTGCAAAAATCACAAGCATTCTTATACACCAGTAACAGACAAACAGAGAGCCAAATCATGAGTGAACTCCCATTCACAATAGCTTCAAAGAGAATAAACTACCTAGGAATCCAACTTTAAAGGGATGTAAAGGACCTCTTTGTGGAGACCTACAAACCACTGTTCAGTGAAATAAAAGAGGACACAAACAAATGGAAGAACATACCATGCTCATGGATAGGAAGAACCAATATTCTGCCATACTGCCCAAGGCAATTTATAGATTCAATGCCATCCCCATTAAGCTACCAATGAGTTTCTCCACAGAATTGGAAAAAAACTGCTTTAAAGTTCATAAGGAACCAAAAAAGAGCCCGCATCTCCAAGACAATCCTAAGTCAAAAGAACAAAGCTGGAGGCATCACACTACCTGACTTCAAATTATACTACAAGGCTACAGTAACCAAAACAGCATGGTACTGGTACCAAAACAGAGATATAGACCAATGGAACAGAACAGAGTCCTCAGAAATAATACCACACATCTACAGCCATCTGATCTTTGACAAACCTAAGAGAAACAAGAAATGGGGAAAGGATTTCCTATTTAATAAATGGTGTTGGGAAAATTGGCTAGCCATAAGAAGAAAGCTGAAACTGGATCCTTTCCTTACTCCTTATACGAAAATTAATTCAAGATGGATTAGAGACTTAAATGTTAGACCTAATACCATAAAAACCCTAGAAGAAAACCTAGGCGATACCATTCAGGACATAGGCATGAGCAAGGACTTCATGTCTAAAACACCAAAAGCAATGGCAACAAAAGCCAAAATTGACAAATGGGATCTCATTAAACTAAAGAGCTTCTGCACGGCAAAAGAAACTACCATCAGAGTGAACAGGCAACCTACAGAATGGGAGAAAAGTTTTGCAATCTACTCATCTGACAAAGGGCTAATATCGAGAACCTATAAAGAACTCAATCAAATTTACAAGAAAAAAACAAACAACCCCATCAAAAAGTGGGCAAAGGATATGAACAGACACTTCTCAAAAGAAGACATTCATACAGCCAACAAACACATGAAGAAATGCTGATCATCACTCGCCATCAGAGAAATGCAAATCAAAACCACAATGAGATACCGTCTCACACCAGTTAGAATGGCAATCATTAAAAAATCAGGAAACAACAGGTGCTGGAGAGGATGTGGAGAAATAGGAACACTTTTACACTGTGGGTGGGACTGTAAACTAATTCAACCATTGTGGAAAACAGTGTGGCGATTCCTCAGCAATCTAGAACTAGAAATACCATTTGACCCAGCCATCCCATTACTGGGTATATACCCAAAGGATTATAAGTCATGCTGCTATAAAGACACATGCACACTTATGTTTATTGTGGCACTATTCACAATAGCAAAGACTTGGAATCAACCCAAATGTCCATCAGTGACAGACTGGATTAAGAAAATGTGGCACATATACACCATGGAATACTATGCAGCCATAAAAAAGGATGAGTTTGTGTCCTTTGTAGGGACATGGATGCAGCTGGAAACCATCATTCTCAGCAAACTATCGCAAGAACAGAAAACCAAACACTGCATGTTCTCACTCATAGGTGGGAACTGAACAATGAGATCACTTGGACACAGGAAGGGGAGCATCACACACCAGGTCCTATTGTGGGGAGGGGGCAAGGGGGAGGGATAGCATTAGAAGATATACCTAACGTAAATGACGAGTTAATGGGTGCAGCACACCAACATGGCACATGTATACATATGTAACAAACCTACGTGTTGTGCACACGTACCCTAGAACTGAAAATATAATTAAAAAATAAAATAAAAAAATAAACACCATGCACCACACACACGGACACATACACACATACATACACACACGCACACACTATAGAACAGAACAAAAAAAAAAGTATATTAAAGTGGTTACACTAACAAGAACTAAAATAAAAACTACTGGTTTCAGAAAGAAAAACTGAAATCACAACCAAAAATATAAGTTGATCTATGAGGGCCCACATGCAGGAGTCAGCAAATGTGACTGGAGCTTAATAAACAAAGGAAGGACAGGATCCATGGCCTCAATACCGTGAGGGAACTGGTATTAAGCCTTCTGCATAAAAAATAGGCACTTGGAGAACTCCAACTTCTGGGAAAAGTGAGTAAATATGTATACCCATTGGTTGACAGACACAGCAAATCGTTCTCATTCTATTTGGTGTTTCAGGTATAGAAAGATATTACCACCAAAAATTAAAAGCTTAGTCCTTGTTCACCCACTGATAAGAGGCCCTGAGAGATGCAGTATCCCAAGTTGGCAAATTAATCTAAATATTTATACAAGAATATCTTTGAGGTTGTTTCAGAAGTTAATGCGCAAGTGGCCATTAAAGACATGTTAGCCATACAGGGCTTACAAAAGAACTCCATGAGAATTGTGTGTGTGTGTGTGTGTGTGTGTGTGTGTGTGTGTGTGTGTGTGTATAGAACTCATCTTTAATGAAGTGCTTACACAAAGAAACAGTAGGACCCCCAAGCCATGCTCCTCCTTATTCTCTCAAGGTATTTTTTAACCTGCTCATGTGGCTGCCTTTCTGTCTCCAGGGCCTCATTACATAACTAACATATTAAATATCTTTTCCTTTTGGCACACGTGCAGTATTCTCTATTTCAACATCTGAACCAAAACTTAGATGGCATATTGGTCTTCTCTTCCATGGAGCAAATGTGAGAAACTCTTCAGATATTCCTCACCAAATATAAGAAAATTTGTTTATACAGTCACATTCCTTGAGGATAACACAATAAAATTAGAAATGAATAATAAGTATCTTCCTCCAAATATTACATACAAGAATTAAAAATACACTTCTAAGTAACTATTGATGCATAGAAAATTTTATAATCAAATATATAAAGTACTTATCACTGAGTGATGAAAAATATACAGTTCAAGTTTTTGAGATGCAACTGAGCAGTTCTTCAGAAATTTAGTCTTATTAGCTCTTAGGTATCATATTAAAATAACTTATGAATAAATGGTTAAAACCTTATATCTATGTATTTTAAAAAGAAAAAACCCTCAATTCATAACCTAAGCATTAAAGTCAAGATGCTAGAAAAAGAATAACAAGTATATTTTAAAATATAGGTTGAAGAAAAATAGCAAAGATAATATTAGAAATAAATTGCAAAAATAAGTAGTACAGAGGAACAGAAGAATAACATTCTGGCTCTTTGAAACAAAGGTAAAATATACAAACCTATTTTGAGATTGATGAATATACAAAAATAATAGGAAATTAATTGTATTTACATTTTAAAGGCTGACAGAACTACAATATATTCAGTAATGAGGCAGCAGATAAAAGTTAAAAATAACAAAGATTTGCAAATAACTTCCTACCAGTAAACATGGATATTTTAGTGAAAAACTAAATTTCCGAAAATAAAATGCATTTCCAAATGACTTCAGTAAAACAGACATCTCAGTTCTACTCAGAAGAAAGTAACAGGTTTTGATGGTTTTCTGGATTTTTCCAAATCTTCAAGAACCAGATAAACTCCAATTTCAAAACTTATCTGAAAGCAGAAAGACAAACATATCCCCAATATTTTTTATGAGACCACTGAAACTTTGGTGCTGGACAAGGATAATATTAGAAATAAATATCACTGATGAATATAGACACAAAATTTGTAAATAAAATATTAGCTCTTCAAATCTAGCAATGTCTCATATACATAGTAAGGATTATTTCAAGATTATAAGAATTTAATTTCAGAAAATTTAATTATATAATCCACTGTTGAAACATATTAAGAGGGTAAAATTTTCTGATTATCTTGATACTTTCAAAAAATAATTTGATTAAAAATTTATAAATTGTTGCAAAAACATTATAATGAACCAAATAAAAAAGCCAACACCTAACAAATAATTCTTAGCAAACCAGAAATTGAAAGGGACTTTAATAAGAAATGCTAATCCCAAGCCTATAGCAGATAAACTATTATATGATATGCACAAAATTATTTTTAAAAGTCAGAAAAGTGTAAGAGTATTTGGATAAATCACAATTCTCAAACACTGACAGTAAAATAGTTTTTTGACTTCTAATAGACTTGAAGACATACATATACTACTATTCAGCAATTTCAACTCTAGATGTGTGATAGAAAATTCATTATATGGGACCAGGAATATAAAGAATATATACATGATTTGTAATGAAGAATAGTAAGGAAATTTAAATGTTAATCCACAGGCGGTAGAAATACACATAATGGTATATTCTTATAAAGTATTACTATTTGAGAAATTAGATTATATGTACGCAAAGGAATATATCTCTACTGTATACATTTCAGTGAAAAAATGAAGTTTCATCGCTCTAAAAAGCAAGCTACTAAAGGATATTAACAGTGTAATAAAAATTATGTTGCCACGCGTGGTGGCTTAGGCCTATAATCCTAGCACTGTGGGAGGCTAAGGTGGGATGATCGCTTGAAGCCAGGAGTTTGACACCAACCTGGACAACAAAGCGAGACCCTATCTCTACAAAATGAATGAATAAGTAAACAAACAAACAAAAGTGGCCAGGCATGGTGGGTGCACATCTGCAGTTTCAATTACTTGGTAGGCTAACGAGGGAGGATTTGAGCCAGGGAGTTTGAGACTGCAGTGAGCTGTAACTGCATCGCTGCTCTCCAGTCTGGGTGACAGAGCACAACCCTGTTTAAAATAAACCAAAAGGTTATGTAAACTATAAAAATATACGACACAATAATGTAGACAGACCAAAATGTAGTCAAAATATTTAAAGCTAAACCAGAAATATATAAACCAACTTAAAAATAGTAACTCCCTGTGTAGAAAGAAGATGGGAAGGAATGATTGGAGGCTCTATCTGTGATGTTTTATATTCTTTTTAAAAATCAGAAATGAATATATCAAAACATCAATATTTACTAATTCTTGATGGAGCATTTATGCATCACAAAATACATTTGTATTATGAGCGACCATATGGATAAGCTGTCTCTTTTTCAGATATGGAGATGAAAATTGAGACAGTATATGGACTGCAAGACAAGAGACAAATGGTAGCAGAACTAGGAAAAGAAATTCATTTTCTCCTATCTCCAAATTCAACATTTTTTTCCATGAAATTATGCTGACTTTAATCAGCTAGGTTTTATGTGTTATTTTAATGACATTCAATAGAAATATTATACCCCATTCAGATTTTCTTTTGATGAGTTCCCCAGCATCTTTCTTATTTGATTCGTTCTGCCCTATAATAATAGTTATTTACATATCTATCTTTCCTACTCTATGAGTCCCTGGATTTCAGGGATCATGCTTTAATCATCTTTGTATCTCCATTCATCACAGTATCTTATGCAAAAAAGACATTCAATACGTGTTTGATGAATCAAATATATTGGTTTATTCATCCAACAGGTTGAACAAACATGTTTTGAACATTCATTACAGTTCATGTACTATGCCATGCACTGGGCTAATTGTCACATGTAAAATGACTGAAGGTTTAAGCTATAAAGAGTTATTTAGATGCTTTGCAGCTAGCATTCTTCTTGGAGTTTATGTTACCATCACTAACTTATTTCTGTAGAAATAATTCCAAACACATAAGGATAGCAAATAGTGCTGGGCTTCTCAAATTGATGAGCTAAATCTAAAGAATCTAAAGAGAAGGCAAATGTTGGTATGATTGCCCCTCAAATAATCAGTGTGTTTTTGCTAATTTTACAGCATGAAAGAATTTATGTATTAGAGTAAAGCTAATCAACACCAAAATAAAAATCTCCATGCCTTTCCTCCATTTCCATCCTTTTAAAGTTTTAATGATGTAAAAATAAGATACTAACAACATTGATACACTTAAAAAAATTTTAGGGTTTCGCATGGTAGCTTATTTCTGGGTGAGAAAGAGTAAGCCCATTCTATCCTGTCTCTTTCACTAAATACAGCTATGCAAACCGAACAGAATGCATGAAGTAGCTATTTAAGGAATAGAGAGTAAATAATATCTGCTAGATTTAGACAACTGGAATTGAAAGTACCACCAAACTATTTATGAGTTTATCTCTCTGGTTTTTTTGGGTTTTTTGTTTGTTTGTTTTTTGTTTTTGCCCTCTAGTGTTCACAATCTCAACTCAGCACAATCCAAAACTAACAGAGGCAGCTCCAGGGAAAGGTCTCTAGTTCTGGCTCAAACAGAGAAAAAGGGTCTCCCAATAGTCAGAAAAAAAATGAATGAAATTCATTTTCATTTATGTGTGAAAATTATCTCAGTGCATGGCATAGTACATGATCTCTGTTCAAAACATGTTTGTTCAATATGTTGGATGAATAAACTAATATATTTGATTCATCAAACACATATTGAATGCCTTTTGTGCATATGACACTGTAATGGAGATAAAAAGATGATGAAATTCCTCCATTTTTCTTTTATTTTTTCTTCTATTTTTTCTCACCTCAGCCCTGAAGCAATCACCAACAGTGGTGGCACCAACAACGGCAGAGACAGGAGCCAACAAGGGCCTAATTTTCTTATGGAGAGTAATCTGTCTTATAAGAAAAGCTGTGATTTCAAATGGATAAATGAAATCTTCATTGCTATTTATTTCTGTGTATCCTGATATCACATAGTGCAAGATGCAGGCACAATCATGTGAAATGTATGATAGACTAGGGCAAATCAAATCCCAGGTTTCTGGCAAGGGCAAAGAAAAAGAAAGGATTGCAGAACTATAAAGCAAAAGAAGGATAAAAGAGGAAAACGTTCATGAAAGTGACCCCATAAGTTGTCTTTGAAATTTCAGCCTCACCCTCAAGCTGCGTATACATGGATCTGATCTTAGCAGCATCCCATAGACTTTGAGAAGTAAACAATGGAATAGACTACCACTCAGGTCCCCAAATGGCCACTGAGTAGTATAACCATGGAACAGATAAGCAAAACATTGCAAAAAGTTTGAAAATGAAACTGACATTGAAACTATAATCACAGAAGGCTAGTCAAAACTTGTGGCCTGAATCTAACCACACCAAGGGCCTGCTCAAAATTTAAAAGTAATAATAAATTAAAATTTCCCACAGGACTTCAAGAAGACTCCGAATTTTTTCTTTTTTGAGACAGGGTCTTGATCTGTCACCAAGGCTGAAATGTAGTGATGTGATCAGAGCTCACTACAGCCTTGAACTCCTGGCTTAAGGAATTCTCCCATCTCAGCCTCCTGAGTAACTAAGACAGCAGGCACAGACCACCAGTCCTGGCTAATCTTTTTAAAACTTTGTGGAGATAGGGTCTTGCTATATTGCCCAGACTAGGCTCCAGTGATCGTCCCATCTTGGCCTCCCAAATAGCTGAGGTAGTAAGTGTGAACGACCATGCCTGGGCAGACCTAGAATTTTATAACATTATACTCAAAATGTTCAGGAGACAATCTAAAATTACTTAGTAAGCTAAGAACCAGAAAAAGACAATGACAGATGTCAATGCCGAGATGACACAGATATCAGAACTATATCAAAAAGGACTTTAAAAAAGCTATAATATACTTTAATATTTTATAGTGAACACTTTTGAAACAAAGCAAGAAAATTTCAAAGAGATGATATTAAGAATAAATAACCAAATAGAATTTTAAGAGCGAAAAAAAAAATTTTAGTAGTCTAGTTCAGTAGACAACTGGAGATAATAAAAGTAAGAGCCAAACAACTTGCACATAGGTCAATAAAAAGTATCATTCATGGATACTCCTCAGCCATAAAAAAGAATGAAATAGTCTTTTTCAGCATCATGAATGAAATTAGAGGCCATTGTTCTAAGTGAAGTAACTCAGGAATCAACAAAATACCTCATATTCTCAGTTATAAGTGAGAGCAAAGCTATGAGTACACAAAGGCATTCAGAGTGGTATAATGGACATCGAAGACCCAGAAACGAGAAAGGGTAGGAGGGGGCTGAGGGAGGAAAAAGATACCTATTGGGTACAACGTACACTACTCAGGTGATAGGTGCACTAAAATCCCAGACTTCACCACTATACAATTTATCCATGTAACCAAAAACCACTTATACCCCTGAGCTACTGAAATCAAAATAAATAAAAATAAAAATAAAGAATCGCCATGGTCAAGAAAGCATTCATTCAGAACTGAGAGAAAAAAAATTCTAAAATGAGCATGTGAGACAATAACAAAGTATAAATATTCACATTATTATAGTCTAAGGAGGGATGAATAAAAACTGCAATATAGAAAAAAATGTTTGAGGAAATAGCAAAGGAAAACTTCACAAATTTGGTGAAAGACATGAACCTATCAATTTAAACTGAGTGAGCACCAAACTTCTAAACTCATAATAATTTATGCACAAACACATTATAATCAAACTGCAGACAAGCTAAAGACATATATCTTGAAGGCAATCAAAGAAAAATAACATATTACCTAGAGGGGAACAATGATTCAAATGTCTTTGGATTTCTCGTCAGAAACCATGGAGCCATATATGCAAAAGGGTTGTAAGCAAATGAGAACTGAGTAAAAAATTACCATATTGCTATTTATTCTTAAAAGCATTGATGAAATAATATGTTTACTACAGTAGTATTGGTTGTGAAAATTACACAAAATTTCTGACGTGCATATGCAACCTAAAATATGAAATCCGGAATACAGTTTGTTCAATTTTTATGGAAAGTGACATTCAACAGAGTAAAGCAAGAATATTTTGTTCCCCGATTTTTGTGTGCTTCATCAGTCTTAACTTAGTTCCCATCATTACTGTAATAGGTACTCAAAAGTTCAATTGTTAAGCCAAAGATTGTGTTTATGATTCTGTAATTTAGCACTGTATTTTGCTTTAAAGTCTGAATATTAAAACTTCATGTGAAATTCCTTGTCAAATAGTTATAATTTCTTTGAAATGCCGATTTACTAATGTAACTTGGGCAGCCAGTTTTGCAAAGTGGGCTATATCTGGATTGCAATGAGTTTATACTAATTGTTTAGAATATACTAATTGTTTAGATTATAGAACACAACTTAGTTTCCTTATCTGCAATCTGTCTACCCTCTTTAGAGAAATGTTTTGAAGTCTTACTGATTTTTTAAAGATGAGTTTTGAGAGTTATGTTAATACAATTTCTTCATGAGATATATCATATTCAGATACCTTCTCTCAGTCCTTAGCTTAATATTTATTCTTTTCTCAGGAACTACGGAGAGCAAAAGTTTTAAATTTTGATGAGGCCCTGTTTATCGTGGTTTTTTATTTCTATTATGTATTATGCTTTTGCTGTAATGCCTCAGAACTCCTTGACTAACCTAGGTCACAATGATTTTTCTCCTTTATAGTCTTCTAAAAGTTTAATAATGTTATGGTTTAAATTTAGATCTATGACTATTGTAGTCAATTTTTGTACAAGCTATAAAATGTAGGTCATTGTTCTTTTCCTTCCATATGGATATTCAATTTTTTCAACACTACTTGTTAAAAAGATTACTCTCTCTCCACTGAACTGCTTTTGTGCCTTCGTCAAACATTAGTTGACCATATTTCAAAATCAATCTGTGATCGCTTCACTTTGTTCAATGATCTAGGTATTCATTGCTTTATCATTATCTTATCATTGGAATTATTATAGGTTTATAGTAAGTCTTAAAGCCAGAAGTGATTCCTCCAACTTTATTCCTCCTTTTCAGTATTGTTTTGGCTAGACTATTTTGTCTTTCCATACAAATTGTGAAATCTGTTGTTTATATTTAAAAACAAAATCTTAGATACTGATTGCAACTGCATTAAATCTATATATTACTCTGAGGAGAATTGACTATGTTCAGTCTTCGGATCTATAAACACTATGTTTCTACATTTATTTAATCTTCTTCAATTTATTGGAATTTTTAAAAATTTAGAGCATACAGATCCTACACAAGTTTTGTTATATTTATATCAATTATTTAATGTTTGGAAATGTTGTAAATGGTTTATTTTACAATTATTAACTGCTTATCTATAGTAACACAGGTAATTTTGGTTGTTCTTGCATACTTCAGCCATATTAAACCCATTTATTTGTTCTAGAAATATTTTTTGTAGATTTCTTGAGATTTTATATGTAGAAAGTCATGCTATATGTGAGTAAGAACAGTTTTATTTCTTCTATTCCAATCTGCATGCTTTTTCTGCACTTCTCTGGCTTTATTGCACGGTTTAGAATTCCACAGGCCAATGCTGAATAGCATATCATGAACATCTTTTCGTTGCTCCCTCAGGCTGTGGCCAGCTCTTCAAAACATGACACAAATGCTGGCTATTGGAAGATAAGCAGAAATACACAGGAATGGTCCTGTTGTCCAAAGGAACATGGATGGAACCTTACAGCATCTGTTATAGAAACTACAAGAAATGCATCTTTACTCAGAACAAAAAGTAGTCAAAAGTCAAAAGCAGAAGGTTGGGAAAAAAACATATCTCGGGCAAATTCTAAAGGAAAGGAAGGTAGTGTAAGATATATAGCCACATTAACATAAGATAAAGTAGAATTTAAGGTAAGGAGAACTACCAGAAAAAAATAAGAATATTTCATAACGATAAAAGTTTTAGTCTACTAGAAAATGTAACAATTTTAAATTTGTATGCTTCCATCCCATAATCTCAGAATATATTAAGCAAATTAGATACAACTTCACAGGAAATAGAAAAATCATAAAGGTTTTAACACATCTCTTTTAGTAACTGATAGAACAGACAAAGTCATAGAAGACCTAAGCAATCCATTTAACAAATACCAAATAACTTCAAAGTACAAAGTCATTTCAAATAGACCTGCAGCATATTAAACAAATGTTTCACGTGATCAGCCTTAAAGTCTCGGAAAATGTTAAAGGCTTTAAATCATGTATAACAAGGGGGACTTAACTTAGAAACTAATAAAAATAACTAGAAAACATCTAATGTTTGGAATATATGACCTTTTTAAAAATAGATAGATCAAAGAAATAATCACAATGGAAATTATAAAATAGTTTGAGTATTACCATGAAAATATGGCATATAAAAACCTGTGATATACAGTTAAACTCCCCTATAGGGGAGTAGGTTATAGCCTTAAAAGCATATATTAAAAGTTTACAAATGCAAAAAATCCATGATTGAAAAATCCATAACAAGAACATGGAAAAGGAAAACAAATGAAACCTAAAATATACAGAAGGAAGGAAATAAAGATCTAAGATGAGTGAGATAAGAAAAAAAATACAGCCAAGAAGACCAGCAAAGGCATTTCCAAAGGTCCACTTGATGTTGGTCATTATAAATTTAAAGTAATACCTGCCAGCGTAATGTGTACATGTGTGTTTCCATTAAATTCAGCTTCCCAAATGTAGTCAATGAAAAAATGGACTGTTGCCTTTACTAATGCTGGTGTTTTTCCAAAAGACAAGAACTGAAAATAAAGAGGGACAGGACAGAGGGAGATGGGCATAAAAGGAAGTTTTGATAATGAAACTGTTCCAGCTAAAACAGATAAGGAAGAATGTAAAGAAATGGGGGCGTGATCGACAAATGATGTAACATCAATGGACTGAATGGGCAGTGTAAGAGTGGAGGGCCTGAAACTGAATCATGAAAGGATGGTATAGTTTTCAGTAACGATATATTTTGTGTCATAACCTCTGGGAATACATACATTGAGTTACAGTGAAAGAGATTGTTAGATAAGAATGGAGGTGTGAGATTTAGTCCAAGGTACAGAATATTTAGAATTATGAGGAGGTAAGTATTCATAAAGAAATTCCCTTCATAAGCACTATAACTTCATGTAATGAATCATACAGGTTAAAAATCTCAGTACAGTTATCTCTAGTATTTACTCCCTTAAACAACTATTGTAATCTCTCTATATATTCTAAAGATTTTATAGAACAATCTATGGCTTCTTCAAATGTATATTATCAGTGCCATTTTCAAACAGACTTTCTGAAATTTTCTAACTTAGGACTACAATATCCCTTCTTCCTCTGAACAGCCACTCAATGTCTCATTTTCTATGCGTAGAAGTCCAAGACTATGGTTTACTTTCATTTTAAAGAAAACTTACTTAAATAGTAAGACTTCAATATCACTGTTATTTATTCTCACCATAAGAATGGTAGAAATGTTTTTTATTAAACAATTGCTGTTTATTTTGCATGTTGCCAAATGGTATTCCTGGATTTATTCATTCATACATGCCATGCATGCAATATTTATTGAGTTCTTTTTTACATACCTGGTATTTTTCTAGATAATAAGCAATGATAGTGAATAAAACAGACCAAGTTCTTACCCTTATGAATCTTATATTTTAATTGAAGGAGACCAATGGTAAAAATAAATAAAAGGATAGTTGGAATCCAACAGTGGTCTTCTTTTATATAAGGTGGTCAGAAAAGACCTCACAGAAGAGTAAAGGAGACCAAAATAAAATGAGATATTAAGTTACAGTGATAAAGGAGCATTCACGGAGTCAGAGAACTGCTCCCACTAAATGCAAAGGCCTGAGACAGGAACGTACCTTGTTGTTTGAAGAATGGGAAGCAAGGTAGTATGGGTGGTGCAGTGAGCTCATGGGTGAATGTTAGCAGTAAGGTATGAGAGGAGAAAGTGGAGTATGGATAAATGAATCACATATGGCCTTAAGGTTAAGTTAACAAGTTGCATTTTATTTTGAGTGAGCTGGGGAACGTTTTGGAAAATTTTGAGCTTAGGAAGCTATTCTATTGGAATTGCATTTTTTAAAGAAACACTGGTTTCTTTAGAGAGAATAGATTGTAGGGAGATAAAAGCAAATGGATGGAGACCAGTTAACAAGCTGTTGTAATAGTTCAATAGTATCTTTGTATCAAGGAAGATATGAAAAGTAATTCGATCCTGGTTGATTTTAAAGAGAGAACACACACATTTTGTCACTAAATTGGATTGGAATTGAGAGGGGATCATGAGAGAAGGAGAGGAATCAAGGATGATTCTACGTTTTTTGGCCTTAAGCTACTATGTGAACGCAATTTCCATTTACTGAAATGGAGACGACTGAAAAAAGCAGAGTGAAAATCAAGACTTCACTTTTGGTAGATTGAATCTGAGATGCCTTTTATACATCCAAGTGCAGAGACTGAACATGAGTCTGAATTTCATGAGAAAGATCAGGGCTGAAGTTGGTATTTAAAACAATTGAATTAGCTGAGTACATAGTGTGAAAGTAGATAGAAAAGAAAAAAATCTGAGAATTGAGCATTGAGGATCTCTGATATTGAGAGGCTGTGAAGATGAGAATGATTCACCAAAAGAGATGGTAAAGAACAATCAGAGTATAGGAGAAGGAAAAAGGTAATATTGTCCTGGAGGCTAAATGAAGAAAGTATTTCCAGACGAAGTCAAGTATGCATTTTGCTATTATCAAATAAAATAGGAGAAAGATAAGCCAATGGACTCGGCAAGGTGAAGTTTACTTGGTGACAATAACGACAGATCTAATGAATTTATGGAAACAAATCCTGATTGGAGCAGAGTCAAAAGAGAGATAAAGAAAAATAGAGACAGTGAATATAGACAATATTTTAGGACATTTTCTCTAAAGGAGGGCAGAAAAGTGGGATGGTATCTGGATAAAGATATCGTGATAAGATAATTTTTTAAAATAGAAGACACAAGCGAATTAACACAGGAAGAAAAAAACAAATACCACATGTTCTCACTTACAATTGGGAGTTAAACATTGGATACTCATAGCCATAAAGATGGCAACAATAGACACTGGGGACTACTAAAGAGGGGAGAGAGGGAAAGAAGGGCTGAAAAACTAACCATTGATTACTATGCTCAGTACCTGGATAATGGGATCAATTGTACCCAAAACCTCAGCATCACGCAATATAGCCATGTAACAAACCTGTACATGTATCCCATGAATCTAAAATAAAAGTTGAATTTAAAAAAAAAGACATTGCAGAATTTTTACATAGAGATCCAAACAATTAAGTAGGGAGGAGGAAATTAATTCTCTAAGACGAAAAAGGATCGAGTGCAAGAGCAATATTTGTCAGTGAGTCAGAGGAAATGTCCTTTGCTGCATGTAGGAAAAGATGGACCTTAAATAGAAGCATGGAGAGTCATCTGTTCCAGCTGGAGTAAGACAAGGTATATGGGTTTAGATAAAAGTAGGCAGTTTTAATGCTAGAACTGCATAGACATTACCTTCTTATTGTATTTCTTTTAATAGTAAAATATGGAACAAGGTTATTAGCTGAGAATAGAGGAAGACTGTTAAAAATTTGAGAAATGAGAAGATATAAAATAGTTGTCTCAGAAAATGAGAGAGTGAATTGACTTGGGAAATCTGAGAGGATTTCCAGATAACCCAGTGGCCAACCAAAGGTTTGTGGTCATAATTTTAAAGTGAGTTCAGCTAAGAGTAGTCGCTCATGCCTGTAATCCCAGCACTTTGAGAGGCTGAGATGAGAGAATTGCTTGAGGCCAGGAGTTTGAGACCAGCCTGGAAAACAACATAGTGAGACCCTGTCTTTACAAAAAATTTTAAAAATAGAAAATCAGTTGGATGTCATGGTGCACACATGTGGTCCCAGCTACACAGGAGACTACTAAGGTGGAAGCAATTGCTCAAGCCCAGGAGTTCAGGGCTACAGTGAGCTGTGATCATGTCACTTCACTCTAGTATGGACGACAGAGACTCTGTTACTAAAAAAAAAAATAAAAATAAAAATATTAAGCGAGTTCAGTCAACCTGGATATTTTTCTCCAGTTAAATTGTAGGTACCAAGAAGGTGGGTCAGTCAGTGTGGAGGTATTGTCAAGTTGGTATGACTGAAGGAAGAAAGGGAAAACAAAGATGAGTGAGATATCTGTGATTGGTCTATTGAAGCAAAGCCTTATAAGGAAGAATGTGAGGAAATGAATCAAGCAGAGCACTAATGTGGTGTGTCAATGGATTTGAGGGTCTAGTGGAAGAACAAAAATAAAGGAAGGCACTGTGAAAGGGGAGTCTGCCTGTGGAACATTGAAAATGGAGATTATAAAACGAATGCTGTTATTGCAAATGGCAATAGCTTTGGTCTAATCATAGAAATGGGTTAGCTGATATCATTAGAAGACAAGATAATTGGAGGTGAGGAGACCCAGAATATGGGAAGGATCATTTTGTGGATATTGAAGTCATCAATTATAATGACAGGAGTGGTGGTGAAAGAGGATTAAGCAGATACTAAAATCTTCAATGGAAGGAGTGGGAGCAATTACCAGAAGGAGAGCAGATGACTGCAGCAAGGAAGGTTAATGGGGTTTTGTTTAATCATATGCATTCCAATGGAGTTGGCATATGAAAGAAGTAGGAGAAATTGTCTTGAAGGAGCAGTGAAGAGCCAAAACTATATCTACTCAATCTCTAAGTCCAGTGCCACATGAGGTGAGAGAAAATACAACCGCCATTTGAGAATTCTGCAGGGCAAGCAGAGACCTCAAAGGAGAGCTGAATTTTGATTAGAGTCTTACGATAAAAGGTAGAGGATACAAAGGGCTTTATTGATTACAGACTGTGAGTTATGGAGAAAAAAATTAGAATGTAATGTTTGGATGTAAGATTGAGTCAGAGCAGAGGCTGCACAAAGCTATATGGAGTGCAGGTAATGAATGAAAGATGACCCATGAATTGTGCCTTTCAGGGCTGAGGGGGTTAAACAGACAGGCATATAATGGGTTACTCCGATTATATCTTGGAGGCAGGTGGATCATCTGTTTAGTTGCATGCTACTAAAATGGGTGACTGGTTTTAAGCACTTTGATGTAGAGAGAACTCAGTGAGTTACACAGGACAGAGCTGTTGTCTTGCCAGGACGGTGCGGCAGAGAAGAGATGATTTTAAAGACAGTCCTCTCCCTTATATGTATCCTTCACATAACTGTATTCCCATAACAGTATAACCTCATCTCATTAAATTTAAAAATATATATCCTAAACAGAAGTGTTCTTCTAAACAAAATGATCATGACCATACAGCATACTGAATGCTTTCCAAGTTCCAAATTAAAGAAAAACTTTATTCTTCTGTTATGTTTCTAATTTTAGTTCAGTCAAAGGAGCGAGACATGTGTTGAACATGTTTTCTCTATTTTCCTTTGGTTCTCTAAGATGATGACAATTTCTAAGGAAGCTACTTGAAGTAATTTGGCCTCAAAATAAGAGTGAAAGTCATTTGAAATTTCTAAAACACCCTAGAAGCTTTTCATTCATGCTTTACCTATGCCTTCCTTCTTAACTTTCATGTTTTCTCTTCAAAGAAGACAATGATTTTGAGATTCTCTGACTAGTAAAACTTTATCCTAAGACCTTACTCTGGTATTATTTTGACTTTTAATTTTAGTGCTAGAAATTTAAATTAAGCATCCCAATCAATTAAAAGTTCTGATCCCAGCAGGAAAAAATATTATTCTCCCCCAAAATCATTAAAAGCTAAAGAACTAAAAACCCAGAAACTGATGAATAAAAATACTTTGAATAACTAGGACTTTCCGTTAATTTTGGAGAAGCACTCATGGGTTTAAAGCACCTCCAATCATATTTAATCTTGATATCCTCCAGGGATTGAGTGCTCACTGCAAAGCAGTGTATCTATCTGCAAACTTTTAGTTTAGATACCCTGTTAAGTATATAGATTTTCATTCGGTTATTTTTTAAGGTAAAAGGTAATACTTCTCAAAATTTAATAAGAGCTTTTTCTTGTCCTTCTGTTTTGGGCATAAAATATATTTGGCCTCATAATGGTTTTGGTCTTTAATTAAAGTCTTGCTGTCCCTAAAAGAGAGTGGTTCAGGTATGCTCTTCCCCATATTCCTCCCTCTGTATGACTATAGTAATACGTGCATTTTTCATTAAATGTAGAACACAGAGAAAAGTTAAGATAAGTACATACTGGCCAGGTGCAGTGGCTCATGCTTGCAATCCCAGCATTTTGGAAGGCCAAGGCAGGGGGATCACTTGAGCCCAAGAGTTCAAGACCAGTCAGGGCAACACAGTAAGACTCCATCTCTACAAACAAACCAGCCAGGTGTGCTGGTAGCTGCCTGTAGTACAAGCTACGGGGAAGGCTGAGGTGAGAGGATGGCTTGAGCCTGGGAGGTTAAGGGTTTAGTGAGACCTGACAGGCCTACTGTACTCTAGCCTGACTGACAGAGCAAGACGAAGGAAAGAAGGAAGGAAGAAAAGGAGCAAGGGAGGGAGGAAGGGAGGAAGGGGAAGGCCAGATTTGCCATTACTCCACAAACTTCTGCTGAGTTTTCTCCGTGATGAGATCAGGACAGCTCTTACCTGGAGGACTGTGAACCTGACTCCCACCTCAGCCTCCCATGTAGCTTGTACTACAGGCAGGAACACTCACTATACCTGGCTTTTGTTTGTAACTTATTTCATAGTTACTTAGTAATCTCTTATTTTTGAAGGCTTGTATATATTGAATGTCTCCTTATTCCTAACATGTTATACAAAATTATCTTAATGATTAATTTATTACATGGTATTGATTGCAGTCTGGGTAAGGTCCCAATAGAAAAGCTATGTCTTCATTAGCTTTTCTATTTCTTTATACCATTTTCCCTTCTACTATTCCAAATCCTGTTTCTATCTTAGGAGATTTTACCCTTCAGTGTATTTATCTTCAATTTGTATATGCTTATTTGTATAAATGTGTGTACATGAATAAGATATAGCATTGATTTATGTATGTTTTAAATTTCATATATACTTGTGATATATCATTCTATTTCTCACTTTCTTGCATGAAATAAAATGCATGTAACAATGTTTTGAAGACCTCACCCATATTGCATAAGTATATCTAGTTAATTTTGTTCTCACTTCTGTA
The DNA here is from genome assembly GCF_043159975.1 of Macaca nemestrina. NCBI lineage: Eukaryota > Metazoa > Chordata > Mammalia > Primates > Cercopithecidae > Macaca > Macaca nemestrina. The sequence continues at coordinate 49,950,884 of NC_092137.1, forward strand.
TAGTATTCTATCTTAGGTATCTGCCACATTTTACTTATTTTCTTCCCTGGAATGACTAACATGTTGGCTTCCAATCTTAGCAATAAGTGTTCTGTATGTTTCTTTGTGCTTCTACGTGACAGTTTCTCTGAAGCGTGAATACCTAGGAGCAGAATTTCAGGGTTCTGGGGAATACACATAATTAGTTTCACTAAGTACTGCCAAGTATTCTCCAAAATGTCTATGCTAATTATATTCACATCAGCTTTGACAGCATGTTAATATTAGTAATTACCTATTTATAATAGCATTGCAATTGCTCATTATTTTTATTATTTTAATGGAGAAACTTTAATTTTGATATCAAAGCTCTGGAAATTTTTAATATGATTGTGGATGTAGATATGCGAGGAGTTTTTGGTTTTATTTTCCTCATTCACTGTCTGCAGACCACACTTTCTTTGCTCAACTCCATGTGTAAGAGTAAAGTTCAAACTCCTGTTAACATCTGCTTTTCCATTTATAAATTTGCTTTTCTTTTAGTTAAATGTTCTTTCAGGCTAGGGTTTCTATATTGATTGTGATCATTAGCATTTGAAAAGTATAAGCTATGCTAAATTCCTCAGTGTTGAGTAACATTTAGAGAAATACAGAAATCTGTAAGTTGCTTGATGACTTTAATTATGGTAGAAGCCTTTCTTACACAAACAAAGAATTCATCTTTGCAAATTATAAATAAATATAAGCAAATAACAAAGAATCCTAACTTTCCCCTCTTCATAAATTAACAGTAGTTTAGCTAAAAGTCTGAGATTTCTTGTTTGTTAAAGTGTCATTTATTTTTAGTATCTGTGTTCTCTGGGCAATGGCTTTTATTCTTTTAGGTACAGGTACATCAAAATTCCTCCCCACCCCCCAAATGCTTATACACTACTGGTAGAAATGTAAATTAGCTCAGTCACTGTGGTGATATCTCAAAGAACTCACAACTACCATTCAACCCCACAATCCCATTACTAGGTATATATTCTAAAGAAGATAAATCCTTCTATCAAAAAGACACATACTTATGTGTTTATCATAGCACTATGCACAGTAGCAAAGACATGGAATCAGCCCAGGAGCAGCCCATTAACAGTGGATTGGAGGCTGGGCACGGTGGCTCACCCCTATAATCCCACACTTTGGGAGGCTGAAGTGGGTGGATCACCTGAGGTCAGGAGTTCGAAACCAGCCTGGCCAACATGGTGAAACCTTGTCTCTACTAAAAATACAAAAATTAGTCAGGCATGATGGCTCCTGCCTGTAATCTCAGCTCCTTGGGAGGCTGAGGCACAGGAATTACTTGAACCCGGGAGGCAGAGGTTGCAGTGAGCTGAGATCACGCCACTGCACTCCAGCATGGGCAATAGAGTGAGACTCTGTCTGGAACAAAATAAAACAAAACAAACAGTGGATTGGATAAAGAATATGTGGTACATATACACTATGGAATACTATACAACCACAGTAAAAGATTGATACCATGTCCTTTGCAGCAACCTTGTTGCAGCTGGAGACCATTAGCCTCAGTTAATTAACACAGGAATAGAAGAACAAATACTGCACATTTTCACTTACTGTAAGTGGAAACCAAACATTGTGTATTCATGGACATAAAGATGGCAACAATAGACACTGTGGAAAACTAGATGGGGGAGAGAGGGAGGAGGTTGAGTAACTATTGGGTACTACCCTAAGTACTGGGGTGGTGGGCTCAATCTTACCCCAAACCTCAGCATCATTCAATATATCCATGTGACAAAGCTGCCCATGCACTCCCTCAATCTAAAATAAAGGTTGAAATTATGAAACAAAACAGAAATTCCCCTCCTATCTGTTAATGTTTTCTTACTTTTAAGATTCCTCTAAAAAAAGGTATTTGGCAGGACAATATTAAAGATAAAGATTGTCCTTTTAAATTTGATTAATCATTTGGAGTTAAGATTCTATAATCCATAATTCGAGTACTGATGAGAGACCGCAAAAAAAAAAAAAAAAAAAAGGGGGGGACCAAATTAAAAATATATACTGGTTACTCGGAAACACTGCTGAGTTGCTCTTTTTGAGGTAACTTTTTGCTCCCAAATTGCTTACACTTCTTGAAAAATAAAAGTCTATTTAAGAATAATTACAAGCCAGGTCATTTTGTTTATTCATGATATGGTTCTTGACATTAGCACAAATTATAATAATCAAAATAAAATGATCCCCAAATTTCTGAGTCAATCTCAGAAGATATTTAAATTTTAGGTATCTGATAGCCCTTATACTACCATTACATTCATTGGCGGGTTCAGGATAGAGGAAAGTAATGGAAGAATTTAGTGACTTATACAAAATAGGTGAGAGAGAGAGAGAGAGAGAGAGAGGTTGCATATATCCCATTTAAGTATGGGGTTGGGGGGGGTCTTACTTATTCTGGAACATGGTTATGGCTAGCACAAATGTATTAATGCTCTTTCAATGATAGAAGATGAGGTTTTAAGGATAGGAGCCTTTAAGGAAAGGCTTTGTTTATCCTTTGCAAGTAGCACTTTCAGGGTCCAAGGGATCCACCCACTAGGAAAAGTTTGCAACAAGGTATTTTTAGCTTCTTTGAATCTAGATTTTGTTTGAAGTCTCTAATAATAATTTTTTTTAGAATAGATAACACTTTGGGAAAATTTATCACTTTTTTGTACCAACCTCTTGGTGTCAAAATGCAAAACCAAGAAACAAGTATAGAAAATATAAACACAAATGCACATGAGAGGCCAGTCTCACACTACAAGCCACATGAGATTGCATCAGAAAAATGTCTGGATATAAAAATAAATTTGAACTCAAACATTACAAGGCATAAAGAGAAGCAGCTGATCAAAAAAGAAGAAAACATAAAGGAGGAGAATACACTAATATATTTCAATGAGAGAGCAATTGATTTTAAAATAAATATATTTTAAATGATTTGCTGCTCTAAAAAAGTAGTCTAAATGTAAGACAAATGTGAACATTAAAGGAAACTTGGAGAAATAAATAAGTAAGGTTTAAAAGTCATTAGAGGAATTAAGCAGCAGATTAATAATAAAGAGCTCATTTTTGAACCAAACCTAGATGAAAAAGAAAAACAAAATAGAACATATAAAGAGATTTTATAACATTTAAAGAAATATTAATAGTTGTGGAAGTTGAGAGACACAGAAGATAGAATGAGGAGAGGTATCAGTCAAACAGGAATCCCAGAAGTAAAGAAAAACAGAAAATCGGAGAAAGGTACTATTCGACTAATTAAATGAAGTAATTTTGGCCAGGCGTGGTTGCTCACTCCTGTAATCGCAGCACTTTGGGAGGCCTAGGCGGGCAGATCATGAGGTCAGGAGATTGAGACCATCCTGGCTAACACAGTGAAACTCCATTTCTACTAAAAAAAAATACAAAAAATTAGCTGATGTGGTGGCATGCGCCTGTAGTCCCAGCTACTTGGGAGACTGAGGCAGGAAAATCACTTGAACCCAGGAGGTGGAGGTTGCTGTGTGAGCCGAGATCATGCCACTGCACTCCAGCATGGGCAACAGAGTGAGACTCAGTCTCAAAAAAAAAAAAAAAAAAAAAAAAAAAAAAGAACTAACTTTAACAAGTGCCTCTTACTAGAAGTAATCAAAAAATGCTAATTCCCTGCTCCTCTTTCCCACTATTTCTTGCTTTCTAATTAAAAACTTAAATTAAAATTTAAGATTGTTTTGATACCTTCTCCTACAGGCTTGTTTCATAGTTTATGCCCCAGACTTTACATATGCTATTTGTTCATCCTAGTAACAATGCTACAGTATTGCTTTATTACTTCCATTCATCAGAAGAAGAAACTGAAATTCGGAAAGGATAATAACTTGCATGAAATCACACTGCTGGGATTCAAACCTCATATACTTCACTCCAAAGCATTGTGTTTTACCTCTCTGTTATGATGCTTTCATCTATAATTTTCTAATATTAATTATACTAAATAGCAAGAAGATCACTTCATCAAAAGACATTCATGGGATAAAGACTTTTCATAAAACAGAGCAAAGCTCTTTATTGAATGTAGAAGTATGGAATAGAAAGCATGGACATATACATCAAATATTGAATTTATAAATTTTTTTTTAAATTACCATACAGTTAATTGGAAAAATTCATTTCTTTTCCAGATAATATCTTATAAGAAACAATTCAGCCTTAAGCAATTTTTTCCTCTTCTTTATGGAAGATAAGCTGAGTTTCTAATGGATTTGCTGGCAGCCTTGTAAGCCACTCAGCAAATGCTAGAATAGACCATTTGTATTCTGACTTGCTGTAATCACGTCAAAATTTCTGTTGTGTTTGCTTAGTGAGGGATGTTTGCTTTCCAGTTGAACTCAAAACAAAAGGCTTGCACACAACCTTATATATGCTTAGCCTCCCATTTCTTTTGTGATGTGTATCTGTGTACACATTCCATTTATTCACTTTTTTCAATATTGTGCAACTACTGTGTGCTAAGTGTTGTGTTTATTCCTGAGGAATAATTACAGTGAATATAACAGAGTTTTTGACTTCATGGAGCTTACCATCTAATGGAATGTCAGAAGAAATTAAACAACATAACTATACATTTTGATTAAATGCCATAAAATATACAAACTTAACGTGTTGACCTATTTTTGATAAGATGATTAAAGGATGACTTTCTACATACTGATTCTAAGCGCATGAGGCCCATATTTTCCAAAATCTTTTTTACATCAGTGGATGTTGCTCTGCCAGCCCTGATGATAATAGCTTAATAGTCGCATTATAGGAATGGGGCAGCTTCATCACATAGCCACTGAATACCTCTAGGCAGGCTGGTATATTAAATACGGGACAATCAGAATCAAGCATTCAACAGTAAGCAACATATCTAGCTTTAATTTTCTCTTTTCTTGCCCCATTTACCTTCCTCACCGTATTTTACTCCCACCCCAAATATTATCTTTACTATGTTCTGCTCCTTCATCCACTGTCAGTCCTAGGACCCACCTCACCAACGTGCATATATGAATGGCCTGCAAGTGCTTCTTCCTATCTCCAAGTCTTTGCTCATGCTTCCCCTTCTCAAGGCTCTTCTCCATTTAGCCCAGTCCAATTTTCCTTCAAAGGCAAATTTGCTGTGCAGTTCACCCAACAAAACATGGAAGGCAAAACTTAAAATTTATTCATTCTTTCATTCCTTTATTCAACACACTCCTTTTAACACTAGGAAATGTGCTAGATTCTTAGAAAATATGAAGAAAGTGAAAAAATATATACCATGAACATCATTTGTAAGAGATTATGAGAAATGCTGAAATAGGTGCTGAATGAATTCCAAGTATGAAGAACAAATTTTGCATAACTTAAGCAACTTGTCACAGGAAAGAATTAGGATTATTTACAATCACTTGTGAAACCTTACACACATTACAAGAAAATGGTAACATTTTAATAAATCATAATAAAAATATACACATAGAAACTGCCATATTTACTTTTCCATGTACAGGAACATATTTATCTCCTTTTTTAGTCACTGAATTAATACTCACTGGTGGGTTGTGAAATATATGTACTGGGTTGCAACCAACATTATTTAAAAAATAAAATAGAAAAAGACAGAAGGTATTTAAGCATATTGTATGTGCTAAGTGTGAATTTTTCATGGACATTTTGTTCCAATAATGTGCATGTGTGGTACCTAGTTGTTACAGAAATTTATTTTTTTAGTGTGCATCACAGTCAATACAGCTTTAAAGCCTCATGATTAGGCTGCTTATGAAGTTCTCCTAACTGGAAGTTAAACTTTATGCAGCAATAACTGAAGGATCAGTCATTCAACCTTTTTGTTCATCAACTTTTCAGTCTATAAAAGAAAGACTGCAGACCCTATTCTCTGACAAACAGTTACTACTAACATAAATTAACTGAAAGAAAAATGTTAGTTGGCTAGGCTAGAAGTTTCCCTTTATGAATAGTTTTTTTGTTGTTGGTAGTGGTGTGTTAAGGCTGATTCTACAAAATGACTGTCATCAATTGGCAACTTTGTGCTCACCACCTTATTGATTAGCTAAAGCATATTTTAGTTTTTCCACAAGGACACGGCCTTGCCTTTCCTCTATAATCATAATGCCTACTGTAGTGCCTGCCATTTATTAAGTAAATAATTGTTGAATGAAAGCCTCATTCAACTGGTCCATTAACTATAAACAGTGCTTTTTACAATGCTAACAAAATTCCAAACTACTTTTTTTTAAATAATCTATCTTATATGTCATTTCTATTTCAGTTCAAAATTAGTATGGGAGAGTCTAAGCTAATGAGGTTGCAATGTACACATTGTACATCAAATAAGTAGAGGCAATGTGCAATACAAAAATTATATGACTGCCTAATATAAAGCTCCCAGATAATATATAGGACACAGCAGGCAACTGATACATGCCTGTTGATTTGATTTTTGATTTGACAGGTGAGTTGGAGAGCAAAGGCACTTAAGAATTCCAATCTGAGTTTTCTATTTACGTCATTCCCACCAGGGAGAACATGTCTCTGGTCTCACTATACATCTAAATTTGTGGGCTTATAGATCTGTATATGTTTGAAATTTTTACCTGGTTTAATGACCAAAGTTATGTGCAACTATACCTAATAACTATTACAAACATTACCTTAAAATTCAAAACAAAAACAGTATATCATCAAGATGCTCAACCTGGCTCCTAAATAAGCTCCTTGATCACGGTTATTTTGTTTAAGCCTGATAACTAACTCTCTCTAGTCACCCAGAGAAAATAAGTAGAAGTAGCAAATTCTACCTTCCGTGCTTTCCAGTGGGCAAGAAATTATTTTCTCTGCCACTTTATCTGAAGTTAAAAGCAATGGTTCAAAAAACCCTAACCCCTAATTGGAGATGAATATGACTGACCTAGTTTATGCAAAAGCTGCTTTACCTTGTGGCTTTAGTGCAGACTGAAAGAAACACAGTATCAAACAGTAGTAATGAACAATATCTGATGTTAAGCATAACGACTGAAATTATTTATTTGCTAACAGAAAAAAAACATGCAAAAAGGCCATTTTCTGACATAAAATATGTTCTTCAGGCAAAAATATGTGCGTTGCTTTCTAATTGTTGCTGGTATTCTTAAGCATTGAAAAAAGCAATTTTAAACAGCACAGTTTTATGTCAATTTTTTAAATGACAGGAATTTGATGAAAGGAAATTAAAAGGATTGAAAGGTTCGTCTTAATGTCTCGAGAAACATACGAACTGGTCAATAAGACCAAAGTTTACATTTACAGCTGTATATAAAATCTCACTCCTAAAGACTGAATGTTTATGTCCCCCTCAAAATTTTCATGTTAAAACCCTAATCCTCAATGTGATGCTATTAGAGATGGGACCTTTGGGCGGGGGGTAATTAGATTATGAGAGTGGAGCCCTCATGAATAGGATTTGCGCTCTTAGAAAGATCTCAGAGAGCTGCCTTCCCCATTTTACCATGTGAAGACACAGGGAAAAGTCACCGTATATGAACTAGGAAGCAGGCCCTCACAATGTCTTCATCTTGGATTTCCCAGACATCAGAACTGTGAGAAATATATTTCTGTTGTTTATAAGCCACTTGGTCTATCGTATTCTGTTATAGCCACTCAAATAGACTAAGATACTCACCAACCCAAATGTTTGTATTGGGTGCATATACCAGACTTGTGCAGAAGAAGATAATGAGAAAGAGAGGAGTCATATAAAGACAGATGTCTCTCCCTAATCTTGTTCTATTTGGATAAACATGTTCATGTTGGGCTCTGCTCCCTATCCAATCAATCCCCTGACATCCAGAAAAGAGAAATACTGAGAATGAAGGCAAGGAAAGGCCAAACTCAATGACATTGTTAGAGTAAACGTCACCATCACTATATTTAGGGTTTCTCTGTCATTTAGACATATGCCTTTCTGGCTAACATGAGGAGGACAAGAAGGAAAGTGTTTAATCTTATTTAGAAGGATGGCCATAGAAAATCTTGGATCTTCTGGCTTCCGTGACTTCCTTTCAGGGCTTAAGAAGCAGCAAGTTTCTTTCCTTCACATGGTTTCTCTTAGACCTGGTTTTGGGTTATGAAATAAATCTTAGCATCCCTAATCCAAGAAACTCACAGGGTTTGGGACATGATCATACTGGCAAGAAAGAGCAGAGACTTTTTGTTGGTCTATCCTTTGGCTCTGCCTATTGCTCTAAGTAGCTTTCAGAGATGACTGCGAGGACAGGATGTGTGCACTTAGGCTCTGCGTTCTTGGCCAGATATTGTCTCCATCCAAGCAGAGATCCAGTCATTCTCTCTGTACCTTTCCTACAATACTGCTAAATACTGTTGGCAGTTTCAGTAATCTCCTTTCCCCTGAGACTACACTCTAAACTTTGCGCCCAGAATGAAAACAATTTACAGTATTGTCATGTGGGGGCTGGTAACTACATGTAAAGTGCCTTAAATAATAGCATATGTTCTTTAAAGTGTGTGTCTCTGAATTAAACCAGTTGTTTTGTAATATAACTTCATTATTTTAAACTGCCTATAAATGGTAAAAGTAAAGAAATGTATTTGGGAAATATTTAATCTTAAAACCTTGCTTCAAATAATTTAATTATTCCTTTAACATAAGTACTTATTTTTGCAAATTTTCTATAACTTTCATCCTTTAGCCTTCATGAAGGAGAAGAGCCATAGAAAGTATATTAAAATAGATGTTTCCTCAGTGACCAATGAACAAAAATATCTCTGAATTGTTTTTTGTTTCTGTTTGTATGACTTGTCTACTTGGTTTTAACTCCACACACACACACACACACACACACACACACACACACACACACACAGTTTAAACAAATCAGATATATATGTGTGGATGTATGTATATCAAATAAGCAAGCAAAGAGGAAGTTTACCATTCAGAATATTGTAGTTTATATTTTGATACATTAGAGGAAAACATTTTTGGAAAATCTAAAAATATTATATTGTTTTGTAAGCAAAAATTATTCTTATGGTAAGCTAGATTGTCTCTGATCCAATGTTTTGGTATAAAGAACATACCTGATGTAAATGACGAGTTGATGGGTGCTGACGAGTTGATGGGTGCAGCACAGCAACATGGCACAAGTATACATATGTAACAAACCTGCACGTTATGCACATGTACCCTAGAACTTAAAGTGTAATAATAATAATAAGAAGAAGAAAATAGTAAGTACTGGAAAAAAAAAAAGAAATCTGCTAATTATTAACACGTGAGTCCTTTCTAAGTGTCAGCTAGTGTGCCAAATGGTTCGTGTACATTGTTTTCTTTAAATCTTCCAACAGCTCCCTGAGGTAGGTGACATAATTATTTCCATTTAGAGTTAAGGAAATGAGGCTTAGAGGGAATAACTTGCTCTAGGACACACTGGTAGTAAGTAGTGGGGCCAAGGATGGGTGTGGAGTCGCTAACACATGGATTTTAACCCAGAATGCTCTGCTTAGCAACCATTTGACCTTCAAGAAGTCACTGTTTTTACTGAATCTCACATTTCTTTCTCAGAAAATATCATGAGACTCTATTAAGAGATATAGAAAAGCACTGCAAATTTCTCAACTACATGGTTGGAAACTAAAATATCTAAGCTGTTTCTATTTCCATACTATAATATCATGATCTATTTTTTTTCTGAATATTATCCTTTTTGAGTTTCTCATGGCTGCCTTTTCTAAAAATTCAAATTTATTGTATGCCTTCCAATGTCAGCAAACAGACAAATTACATAGAGCATAGGTTTTTGACTAGTGTATATGGCTGGCCTATTTGTTTCCCATATACAAGGATGGGATAGGGAGGGGAAGATTAAGCATTGGGTAGTGGGGAATGGCTCTAGCTGTACTTTAGATACCCTCACACTCTCTACTCCAATACCATTTCCCCTCCACTTTCAATGACACCCATTCACACTGAGTTAAGACTACTCTGGGATTCTACCAGGCAGGTAGATTCAGTTATTCTGGATACAACTTTATTTAATCTGGTAACAGACTGCATATTTTCTTTCTGCAAATGATATATTAAAATATATTTTCCTTTTATAGTGCCTTCTCTATTATGTTTGTTCCTATAGATTTATATGCTCTCATTTTATTGGGGTCTTATGAGGGAGCTGGGCTCTAGTCACAACTTGAAATAGAAACTCCTTACTTATTTTTAGAAGCAGGAATATATTGATTTTAGAATACAGAATACTGATAGGATCAACCGAATTTTGTGGCATACCAGTGTTCTGTTGTACATGGTTTGGAAATACACACCTTCCTAGAGCTCTGTTTTTTGTAGGCACGTCGTCTTGTCAACATGTACAACCCTTAATGTCAGGTAACATGTCTTTTATTTTTCATTTGGCCCTCAAAAATGTATACATTGAAAGATTGAAATCTTTTGGTTAAAAGGATGAAACTACAAGAGTAACAAGTTTTGTAAATCAAAGAGAAACTTAGCATCTTCCCATTGTAGTTCTGCAAGTACCCATCATTTATTTCCTCAGCTGTGACCTTTTCTGTGATGCAAAATAGAAAAGTTAAGAACTTTTAAATATTATGTAACTTGTTACCTTTAAGAAAGAATATTTGGGGTGTGTGTCTACAGTAATTAACACCTTGCTTATGTGTTTTATAAACATTTCTAAGTATCGAAATATACATATTCTTCAATCCAACCTCAAAACCTCAAGAAGTAGGACAAGTATTTTTAACTGCAACTCATAAATGAAAAGGTTGGTGACTCTGCCAAGATTTTCAGTTCGTGGTAAATCTGAAATTGAAATGAAGTATTTTAACTCCTGGGAGATAGGTTTTTACATTAATCTACATTTTTGTTCAACAATTAAACTTTATCTGTATCTCATAGGTAATTTTTCTAAACTTTAGGACAGGTAGGGGTATGCATATGGAAATAGAAGGACAGCAAAAGTGAAGTATGGAAAAATATTCAAATGATAAATCATAGAGGAACTTAGAGGAAAAACAATCCAGGTTAGTAGCTGCAGGGAAATTTCACGTTTAGCTGGTCCTTTCATAATCAGGGAGAGGAAGTCATACTCATAAGAATTATAAGATATACCACTGTCCAACTTCAGGCCAACACACAAAAGGATGAGATTTCTCTCTTCAACCTAAAAGTGGCCCATGTGCTCAGGCCAGCTCCTCTGCCTAACCTGCATATCATCCTCCTCTGTTTTCTCATAATAAGAACTCCGGGGAAAGCTATCAGATCAACCATGTGGTGAATCCCTACTTCTTTTTTCTTATGCCTATGCCAGCTGTTACGTGACAAATTAACTGAAAAAGAACAAACACAGATGTCCCTGTGTCTTCAGTGGGGAGTCAGACAGGCATATAAACTGAGCACTGATCAGCACAAAAACTATTATGCGACTGCTCAGACTTTAATTATTATAGAATTATGAGATTTTGGAGTTGGCCTAAAGACAGTAAGGACAGGAGAAAACAGAAAAGTATTTCAGTAGTTGATGTATCTAAAAAGAGATGTTTTTAGAGAAAAGATCATCTTTCTCTTGCCCTTTGCCAGTAAGACAGAAAGAGGGGGAAGAGAGAGAAAACACAACTTTCAGGTCTTCAAGAAGTTTTCTGTACTTTAGTAGACAAGAAAACTGAAAATGATAAAGAAGACAATCTATGGTTTCTAGATTAATTTGGGACCCAAAGAAAAGATACTTTGTATTATTTCAAGAACTGTAACAGAGAAGTGAGAAGGTGGACAAAGACTTTTTTTAAAAAAAACTTTTATACACATAAGGAGTCATGCCTCCTTATGTGATGTTGGTATATTCATTATATTCAGTAGAGATAAAGAATTATCCTCCCAGTAATTAATAGAAAATGCCAGAGGAGTTTTCTGGGGGTGGTAATGTTCTAGCCAGTACATTTATTTATATCACAGTTTAATAAAACATTTCAACTTTAAGTTTAACAAACCAATTTTAGAAATGAAATTATGAATCATATAATTTCTGTTAGTGGAATAACTTTTGCATTGGACATTATGTGCCTAGTTATTTGTCAGATATATGGTAGGATTAGAGGATAGAGGAGGAAACAAAATTATTGATACCTAATATGTATACATCTATATTATTAAACACTTTCTTATTGCCTTTAGAAGAGTAGAAATAAAGAACTCTGCAGTCTTGGTGAGGAACCTAGAGACATTGCCAAATGAATACTGAACATATGAAGAAACATACACTTTCTAACTAGGGTAGTCTTCCCGCATTCTCCGTCTATATCTTATCCACGTTTTAAGATCAAACTCAAATTCTATCTGCTTTGTAAAACATCTCTTCTTACCCAGTCTCAACTGCTCTCTGCCCTTCATCATCCAAATGGGTCTAGTTAGTGTTTGTCTGGATCCTTCATTTGGCAATCAGTCATATCCTACATTACGACGTGACTTGCTTTTTCTTGAAAATGTTTTAAACCTCTCCTTTCTAGGGAGACCATAGCTTTTTAAGAGCAGAAATAATTTCTCCTATTATTTTTTGTTCAATAAACACTCATTGATTTTTTATTTGGGGAAAAAAAACAGAAAATGAGATCTAGCATATTGACAATGTAGTCAATTATTCACTGAGAGCTCAGAGAGGAGAAAAATCAGTATAGACAGAAGCATTCGGGAAATCTTCAAGGAACAGACAGAACTTGATCTGGGCCCTTAAAGGTAGAATAACTTGGGGAGAAAGTATATGTTACCTGGGGCATTTGAAGTAAACTACCTACCATGCAATTTCAACGTAGCAGGGACTTACATACTACCGCCTCAACAAAGAGTCTGCCTCCCAAGGTGAACCTATGAATTACTGTTAGATGGCTCAATATGATTTTAAAGATTAGATTTTGGGGCTGCAATGAGTTGCTAGTGAGGTCAGTGAGGTCATGAATATTATCATGAGCACTAAGTCTAAGATATAGAACTAATAAAATGTAATAAGTTCCACTCTCCCTTTTCCTCATTATTTATTTATTTATTTATTTATTTATTTATTTATTTATTTATTGGCCTTTCTGGAGACTTGTAATTGTGGTTGAAATAAAACCACATTTTGCTCCAAGAAAACACTTGTGTTTATCGTGTTCCATAAAAAAAGAAGTAAAAATATGAAGAGAGAGAAACAGCAACAGTGAAGCTAAATTGAACCAAGACTGGTCAGAGTGCTAAACACCAACACCATGTTTTTTTGTTGTTGTTTGTTGGTTGGTTTTTTTGTGAGATGGAGTCTTGCTCTGTCGCCAGGCTGGAGTGTGCAGTGATGCAGGGGTGCAATCTCGGCTCACTGCAACCTCTGCCTCCTGGGTTCAAGCAATTCTTTTGCCTCAGCCTCCTGAGTGGTTGGAATTACAGGCATGCCCCACCATGCCCAGCTAATTATTTTGGTATTTTTAGTAGAGGCGTGGTTTCACCATATTAGCCAGGATGGTCTCGATCTCTTGACCTCCCAAAGTGCTGGGATGACAGGCATAAGCCACTGCGTCCGGCCTAAACACCACCTTTAATTCACAGTGCAGGGTTGTACTACATTGAAGATTTGGGGTTTTTGATTGAAAATATATATATCTTTAATCATAACTGATTAATAATGAAATATTATTTTAAAAGAATCTTATGTTAAATTGCAGCAAGCTCCTAGCAAGAAATGTATGGCACCCTCAGCTGGGATTTTTAAGACACTCTGAATACTTTGCTTTTCCTACCATCTTTGCCCTAAAGTACACCTCCCTCCCTTTGCCCAATGCCTGATATTAGCAGGTAAAAAACATACCATAGTCTAACAGGCCTAGTCAATTCTCTAAACTGCCTAAGCTCAGGACCCATTTAGGCAAGAAAAGGTGTTTAGCTTTGTCAGGAGTTTGTAATATCCCCAGCACATCCCATTTATGAGAGAATTGAAATCTAGGCCTATCCTATAAAAGTTCCCACAGGTTCTTTTTCCTTTATTCAAGAAGTATTATCTGGGGGAGTTGAATAAACCTATTATATGGATATTATTTTTAATTGACAAATTATAATAGGCTGTATTTTTCATGAAAGTACCATCCGGAGGTGAGACAAATATTAAGAGGTAGGATTAAGGGAACCAAAAAGCAATGTAGAAGATCTAGGGACTAGCAACAGTGGAAAGCTATTGCACCTTTATGAAGGGTCTCGCTTTCTAGGACAGTCTTTTCCCTTATTCAATCCCCATTTCATTCAGCCCCATCTTCCTCCACAGTGCCTGAAACTCAGGTCAGTGTATAGCAGGTATTGAGATGCAGCCTTTTTCTCCCCATTTATAACTCCTCATCTCTAGCTCTTAGTTGATGCATCTTTTTTCAAACTAGTTTGAGTCCCCCAATAATAAGGTTCAACAGAATTTTCTACCTCTCATATTGCAAAATTACTGCATTATCCTATTGACTGTTATCACACCCAGATGGTAGTATTAATCTATACTTACAACAGGAAGAAGAGGTATACAGAAACTGCTCAAGGGCACCCAGCTAATATATAGTAGAACAGGTGCTCAGTGACTACGTTTTGTCTATAAAGGAAAGCCCTATTTTCATTAAAAAGGCCTTCACAACCCATCCCATCCCCTATCATGTTTCCCCTTGACCTCTAGACACTTTCTTTATAAATTGCTATAGACTGAATTGTGTTCCCCAAAATTCATAGGTTGAAGCCCTAAGCCCCAGCGTAATGGTATTTGGATATGGGGCCTTTGAGAGGTAATGAGGGTTAGATGAGGCCAGGAGGGTGGGGCCCTCATGATGGTGTCACAGGATCCTTGGGGTGTCACATTTCCAGCTGGGAACCTCTGTGGCCAATGGTGCCTTTGCCCGAGTTATGGTCAGCCTGCTGGACTTGTTCCACCCACTTAGCCCAGCATGCTGTGCTCAGCTCACACTACTGGCTCAAATCCCATGCCTGCCAAGGGTGAAGCAGGCACAGAGAAGCGAGGGGTATGTAAGCAAGCGCAGAGTCTGGCCACTGTGCACAGCCTGGTATGCCGGCTGCAGCAGGGTGGGCAGCTCCAGGCACAAACTCCATGGAAGGCTGCGGCTGGAACAGGGATGCTGCAAGCAGCTTCAACTGCAGGCACCAGGGAACACGATGGTGCCCAGAAGCCTGGAAACACTAGGAAACACAGAGCCCCAAAGAGGGCATAAGAGCCCTGGCACAGGAAGCCCCTAAGTCTGGACTCCCCAAAGGGCCACAGTTCACTCCTTCTTATAGCCCACAATGTGGCAAGCAGGGGACATGTTTCAGCACTGTTTGTGTTACAGCTCTTTCAGTATCGCCATTCAGTGAGTTTGGGTTCTTGTCTCACATCTAGGAAGAATGAGGTACATGGACAACTGGAGGGTAGCAAGGTGGAGAGGAGCTTTGTTGACCAACAGAACAGCTCTCAGGATGTCCCAATGAGCATCCAGCACTCAACAGAGAGGAGACCTGAGGTGGGTAGCTCCTTTCTGCTGGCAGGTCATCCCAATGAGTTGAGGAGACCCTATGTGAGTGGCTCCTTACCATAGCTGGTAGCCCTGATATCTGTGTAAGTCTGGCTGAGTCCAGGGGTTTTTGTTTGTTTGTTTGTTTGTTTGTTTTGAGATGGAGTCTCACTCTGTCACCCAAGCTGGAGCACTGTGGCACATTCTTGGCTCACTGCAACTTCTGCCTCCTGAGTTCAAGCAATTCTCCCTGCCTCGGTCTCCCAAGTAGCTGGGATTACAGGCACCCAGCACTGCACCTGGCTAATTTTTGTATTTTTAGAAGAGACGGTGTTTTGCCTTGTTGGCCAGGCTAATCTCAAACTCCAGACCTCAGGTGATCTGCCCATCTTGACCTCCCAAAGCGCTGAGATTACAGGCATGAGCCACCACACAGGCCTGAGTTCAGGGATTTTATGGGTTCAGAAAGGAAGAAGTGCATGCTGATTGGTTCATGGGCAGCCAGGGGCAGGCCTGGAAAAAGCATCATCCAACAGGCCGAATGGTCATCAATGAAATCCTCACTGAATTAGAATGTCAAGGAGGAATGGCACCCAGGACCCCAGGCCTGAAGCTTGACCAAAGTGGAGTTTCAACAGGGACTGTACCTTCCCATCCTGTCTGCCTCCCACCATCGAGGGTTGCCTGCAGGCTCATGCCAAACCTCCCTCAGTGCCTCCCTCCCACACAATCACCCACCTCCTGAAGTTGGGCCAAAGTCCAGAGAGGACCAAGGCAGCAGGGGACTGGCGTGTCAGAGCCACCCTGAGTGCATGCACACCCAGCCAGGTTTCGACAGCACCCAGGGTCAGCTGAAAGTTTGCTCTGCACCAGAGAGGATGCAGGGTGTTGGGAAGAGGCCTGGGAGCAGGAGCAAGCACTTCCGAGTTTGAGGTGGGAGTGGGGGGTGCTTCCCACCCAGAGAGTACACAGAGATGAGTGGGTCTGGAGCCTCAGTTGGGCAGCTGCAGCTGTGCCCACGAGTACAGGCCTCCTACCCCACCAACTCCATAGGGGGCATGGCTCCCATCTGTGCCCAACCCTGCAAACTCCAGGGAGCCTGCTGCCCCAGCAGGGCCTCCCCTGCTGAAGCTAGCATCCCTGCGGGCTGCTCCAGATGGACCGCTGCAGCCATCACTGGGATTAATGACTTTACAAAAGGAAGAAAAGAGAGATTGCTAGCTCCAACATGCAAGGACATTGCAAAAGGTGCCACCTTCAAGCCAGGAAGACTCTTACCAAAAGGGGAATCATCTGGCACATGGATCTTTGACTTCCTAACCTCCATAAAATAAATTTTTGTTGCTCATGTTCTCAGCATATGGTGTTTTGTTATAACGTGACCTAAGACCAATGTGGTATGCCTTGCTAAAAAAAAAAAAAAAAACTATCGACCTTTCTCTGAATGTGAAAGTGATTAAAACACCATACCTTTGCTTAGTTTTCCTCTGCTTTGAGTGTTCTCTAACCACCTGCACTTCGTCCGTGCAACCTCGCCACATTCACCCTGAACAAGCAGGCACACCTTTTATGCTTGATAATACTCGAATCACTTTTCAAACCTCAGCTCTCTACTCCCTATAAGCCCTTCCTCAAACCTTTTAGGTAGAAGAAATCCTTTCCTTAGCACTATTCAAGGAGCTTTATTAGGGAGATAGATACTCTATTTCTCCAGGGATTTAGACTGATTCATCTTGGCTTATCAGCATCTAGCATGTTTTCTTGCAATCTAGGAAGTTTCCAACATGTTACATTAATGAGATAATGAATAAAAAAAGGAAAGAATGTAAATGTTTGAGTTAACCAGAAACTGAACAAAGAAACTTGTATTTCTAGAGTATATTATTTGAAATAGTCAAACTTTGATGAATACATTTCTGTTTAAGACTGAAATTGGACCTTATATTCCATTTGTTAGCCTGCTACTATTTCATGGCACTGTGTATATAAGATATCAGATTTTTAAAACAATGAAATATTTCAAAATAATTCCCAACTTTTACTTTTGTGTGCATTACAATGTGTTTATTTTTCTAAGAATGCTTTCAGAAATGCAATATCACAAGAAACAATGAAACTCTTCTGCAATAACATGCCCACAAAATGAAGAATTTCGCTGTCACACCTGATCTGTGCTTCACAAATGAGGACTTTCTACATTAGAATCTCTCGTGATTACTAATAAAATTTAGATAACTGGAATTCACCCCAGACCTCCTACATCAGATTTTTGGGGAGTAAGTCCAGAAATTTTCACTTTAATATGATCGTCAGTGAATTTCCAAAAACATTTATGTTTTCTTGGATGTCAGCATAGATTGCTTTCTTAATTCCTTTAGGATTTTACTGATACCAAAAACATCTCAAAGATATCTTCTCTGACCACTCTGTTTGAAACTGTAACCTCCCTGTCTCAATATTTTATGTTTTTTATCCCCCTTCATTACCTTATTTTTGTCCCTAAAATTGATCACTGTCTGAAACTCTCTGTATATTGCTCATTTATTGGTTTGTCTGCCCTCTTTCAACCCACTTCTTGGCAACTAGAATATAAACTATGAGAACAGGCATTTTTAAAGAATATGTTTTGCTCACTGTTGTATGTCCATTACCTAGTAAAGTCCTTGACCATTATAGTGTTCAATAACTATTGTTAAATAAATGAATCACTCCATCAAGTGTTTTTGAGTTCACATACTTACAATATTAACATTCGTTTACCTCCTTTCTCCCATCGAAGAGAGATCTCAACTCTCTCTCTCCCAAAAAAAGAAAAAAACAGCAGTGTATAATTTGGATCTGTAGATGAACATTTCCTTGAAATATCTCTTGTGTTCTTCACACTACAACCTAGCAGAAAGCTTTTACTCTTGCTCTTCATCATCACCATCTTGGTGTATTTCTTTGATGTCAAACTCTGAGGTCAAAGATGGGGTGAAGATGAAATTAAAAGAGAAAAATCAAGAAGTGTCAACCTTAATGGTAGCAATAAATAATGTTTTGCTAAAAGCTGCCTAAGAATAGATGACACAGTCTGTGTAGGAGTATGTAAATGATATGCAAATCAGAAACTAATTTTAATGCAAATGCATATGTGGTCCTCCTAACTGTTTCATGCACCTGGATAGAACCCCTAGGAAAATTCTAGTGGAAAGAAATGTGCTCTCAGCAATGTTTTAATGACTGGGAGAGCAGAGGGTACCACACCTGGCATGCATTAGAAGACCTGCTAGTTAGCTGCTAAAAACAAGTTCTTATATATGTAATACCGCTTTGCAGCATGGTTGAGCTACCAACTTGAATTGCACACACCTCAGCTTACCTGTGCTATAAACGGGTATGACATTACTTTGCCTCAGCCTAGTAGCCAGTGTTTATCAGCTAACACATTGTTTAAAGCAGGCATGTAGAGAAATTTTTGGAGCAAAGGTACTACTAAATGTAAATTATCTCAACTCAGTGCTATGGTCATATTTCATTATGAAATATTACATTATGTCTTACTGGGTAATTTGCATCCTACGAGTAATATGAATTTTATAAAATGGAGAAAAACTGTTGTAAAAATAACATTTAAGGCAAAATAAGTTTGCACTGTTGTTTTGAGAGCTTAAATATCATCAAAATTGACAGGAGAAGAAAAAAAGGCCAAAAGGAAATGTCTCAGTTCAAAGACCATATACGCAAAACAAAGAGACTAAGTATTATTTTGTCTTATGACGGCACTGCATAATTTGTCTGTTCATTACGGAGAATGAAAGAGAATTATATTAGGTCACACTTTTTTTTTTTTTTTTTTTTTGAGACAAAGTTTCACTCTTTCTCCTCTGCCCTCTGGATTCAAGTGATTCTCCTGCCTCAGCCTCCCAAGTAGCTGGGACTATAGGCTTCCACCACCACACCTGGCTCATTTTTGTATTTTTAGTAGAGATACAGTTTCACCATGTTGGCCAGGCTGGTCTTGAACTCCCAATCTCAGGTAATCCACCTGTCTCAGCCTCCTGAACTGTTAGGATTACAGGCGTGAGCCACTGCACTCAGCTTTATTAGGCCATTCTGAAATTACTTTCAATAAATACCTGAGACTGGGTGATTTATTTATTTTTTTTAAAGAGTTTTAACTGGCTCACAGGTCTACAGGTCATACAAGAAACAGGAAGCTTCTAATCATGGTGGAAGGCAAAAGGGAAGCAGGCTTATTACATGGTGAAAGTAAGAGCAAGAAGTGGGTGGGGGAAGTGCCGCACACTTTTAAACAACCAGGTCTTGAGCGAGCTCACTATAGTGAGGACAGCATCACGGGGATGGTGCTAAATCATTCATGAAGGATCCACCCTCATGATTCAATCACCCCTCACCAGGTTCCACCTCCAACAGTGAGAATTACATTTCAACATGAGATTTGAGTGGGGCAAATATCCAAACTGTATCAATAATCATGAAAAAAAATCACCATATATTTCTACAGCCTTTTATGGTTATCAGTGTTCTTCAGACTCTATTATCTCCACTGATTGTTGTGACAGCTAGATATGGCTCCATTATGACCCCTATTTTATTTTTTGAAGTATTTTAAAAGTAAACCAAACTTTTGTTTCTGGCATCATGACTGACAGGGTGCTCTAAAGGGCCTTCCTGCATCAAGACACCATGCCTTGTACAGAATACATGTGTTATGGTATCACTTCTAGCAGAAGCAACTCTTAACATCTCTTATTTTCATATGGGAGATGCAGGATTTTTCTGAGAGCCAACCACAATACCATCGGTGTGATCAGAGTAATAAGCTTTGAGCTAATTGTGTGGTAGGACAGTTACCTGTATGGTTTCAGGTCAAGGGAGGTGGTTAATTGGAGCCAGTTTCTAGGTAGAATCTTCTGACTTCTAGCAGACACAGAAGCTGAAGCAAATATAACTTCATGCTACTCAAAGTGTGGTCTGAGGACCAAGAGCATAGGGATCATCTGTGAGCAGGTTAGAAACCCAGACTCTTAGGTCCCAACCCAGATCTACTGAATTATAATCTATATTTCAGTAAATTCTTCAGGTGGTTCTTATGGATATTATAGTTGGAAAAGAATTGTTATGAAGAGAAATATTTCTTAATATAGGCCCAACAGATAGGAAATGTAAAGCAATGAGCTCAGAATTATAAACTACAAAACACTCAAAATAAGAAATATATAATTCTATTTTTTAATGTATGAACCTCCATACTGTTTGCCATAATGGCAGAACCAACCTACACTCCCATCAACACTGTATAAGCTCCTTTTCTCCATACCTTCACCAATATTTGTCATCTCTCAACTTTTTGATAATAGCCATCTTAATGAGTGTAAGGTAATATCTTAAAGTCATTTTGATTTGCATTTCCTTCGTGATTAATGATGTTGAGCATCTTCTCATAAAACTGTTGACCATTTTTATTTCTTCTTTAGAGAAATTCCTATCCAGGTCCTTTGCCCATTTTTAAATCAGGTTATTTGCTTTTCTACTATTGAATTATATAAGTTCTTTGTGTATTTTGGATATAAATCCCTTATCAGTTATATGATTTGCAAACTTTTTTTTCTAACCGATCTGTAAGCTGCCATTTCATTTTGATAATTGTTTCTTTAGCCATGCAGCAGCATTTTTAGTTTGAGGTAGTCTCATTTGTTTCTGCTTTTGTAGTCTGAGCTTTTCTTGAGATATCCAAAAATCATTACCAAGGCCAATGCCAAGGGTCTTTCCCCCTCCGTTTTCTCCTAGGGGCTTTTGTGTCCTACGAATCCCTCTTCTGGGCATAAACCTAATGGAAATAAGATTACCATCTCATAAAGATATCTTCACTTCCACATTCACTGTATCACTATTCATAGCTGCCAAGACATGGAAACAAAGTGTCCATCAACAGATGAATGGGTATGTGTATGTACACACATACACACACACACACACATATATATATATATATATTATTATATATATATTATTATTATATTATATATTATTATTATATTATTATTATATATATGTGTGTGTGTGTATGTGTGTGTATATTATAATAATATAATAATATAATATATATATATATTATTCAGCCATAAAAAGGGAGAGCCTGCCATTTGCCACAACTTGATAAACCTAGAAAACATTATGCTAACTGAGATAAACCAGACACAAAGGAAAATATTTCATTATCTTGCTTATAGGTGTTCTGGAAAAAAAAAAAGAGTCAAACACACAGAAACAGAAAACAGTGGTTACCAGGGTTGGAGTGGGGAGATATAACTTAGAGGTTATAAAGTAGCAGATACACAGGCTGAATAAGTCTAGAGATCTAATGTACAACATGAAGACTATAGTTGACAAAATTATACTGTATTTGGGATTCCTGCCAAAGAAGTAGACTTTAGCTGCTTGCTTAAAAAGAAAAATCAAAATAACTATGCGATATCATAGATATGTTAATCTGCTTCACTATGGTAACCATTTTACTATCTATATGTAGTAACATCATACTGTATACTTTAAATATACACAATAAAGTTTCTTTTCAAAATAAAAATATAATTGTTGAAATAAAAAGAAAAATCACAGCAGATTAGACATAGCTAAAGATAAAATAAATGAGCTGGAATACATATGTGAATAAATTATCCAGAATGTAGCACTAAGGAAAAGATAATAAATTCAAAAATGAGCCTAAGAGATATATAAGACAGGTTGAACCTATTAGCTCATATACTTGGAATGCTGGAAGGAGATGTTAGAAGTAATATTTTTAAAAAGTAATGGCATAAGTTATACAGCACCAATCAAAAGTAATAAATTCACTTGTCTTCATAAAATCTGCCTATATATTGAAATTAAATGTCACAAGGCCCTAAAGATAAAAATATCTTTTAAAAAGTCAGAGAAAAAAGAGATCACCTAAGAAAGAAAAACAAATAGAATGACAGCAGAGTTCCCAAGAGTAAAAGTGAAAGAAAAGTAATTGAATAATATTGACCACCTTAGATTGTGAAGTCAGCAAAACTGCTTTCCAAAGAAAGGACAAAATGTAAATGCTTACAGAAAAAATTAACCTTAGAGTGTTCAGTGGACTGGAAAACAAACTGTCACTATGCTTCTACAGATTCAATGGGTGCTTTCATCTCTAACCATGTTCCTTGCTTTTTTTGTTTTGTTTTGTTTTGTTTCTGTTTTTTAACTTTTCTTGTCAGTTCAGGGGTACATGTGCAGGTTTGTCACATAGGTAAACGTGTGTCATGGGGGTTTGTGGTACAGATTATTTCATCACCCAGGCAGGTATTAAGCTTAGTATCCATTAGTTATTTTTGGCCTGTCTAAACTTCATTTCTTTGTAGAGGGGTGAGAGGGTCATTTCCTGTCAATCATATTTCTTATTGATCTTATTCCTCATTATAGGAAGCTTATTCCTGAGTCAGTGCATATTTTCAAGATCCAGTAATCTGCCCTAACCACATGTTTTTTGTGTGACCCAAACCATTGACTGCTCACATCCAAACACGCCTAATTCCCAATGTGTATTTGACTGAAGAATTTCCATCCTATGGCCCCAGTAACATGTGCACATGTTTTTTTTTTTTTTTTTTTTTTTCTTTTCTTTTTTCTATAGGAATGAGAGCTGGCTATATTTTGGGCATTTCATAGCCCTTCCATTGACTTTCTTAATTTAATGAATACTGTGTATGCTGAACAGAACACCAGGATGTCATTGCCAGAGGAGACTGTTCTAGTGTTCATTTCAAATTTCTAGGCAAGAGATCTAAATAATTTAGTTTCTAATTCTCAAACGCTTTTGCTTCCCGCCCTCTTCTTGACTCTGCTCCCATCTGAATTCTAATAGATCAGTTTTTTGCCTCATTCCTATTTTAATTTGCATTACTTCTGCTGTGTCTCATCAATGAACATTGACCTGTCACATTTAAAGCACTATCCGGAGCCAGGTGCAGTGGTTCACACCTATAATCCCAGCACTTTGGGAGGTTGAGGTAGATGGATCACTTGAGCCCAGGAGCTTGAGGCCAGCCTGGCCCACATAGTGAAACCCCTTCTCTATTAATAATATAAAATAAGCTGGGTGTGGTGGTGCACACCTATAATCCCAGCTACTTGGGAGGCTGAGGTAGGAGAATCCCTTGAGCCTGGAAGGTGGAGGCTGCAGTGAGCCAAGATGACATCCTTGCATTTCACCCTGGTGACAGAGTGAGACTCTATCACACACACACACAAAAAAAAACACTATATAGTTTTTTATATATATATATACATATGATATTATATATGATATATATGATCAGATATATCGCTGATATTTTTATGATATATATGTATGATATATATATATATGTGGGAAAAAATGATGCTGCAGAGAAGGGTACCTGGAACCCCACGGGCAAAAGTGCCTTCCCAGTAGCCCTTGTGCAGGGCCCTGGGGATCCTGGCATCACTGATTCACACCCACGGTGTATGTAGCATCCAGGGGGATCCATCCATCCATCCATCCATCCATCCATCCATCCATCCATCCATCCCCATCCATCCATCAATCCATCCATCCATCCATCCATCCATCCATCCATCCCCATCTATCCCCATCCATCCCCATCCATCCATCCATCCATCCATCCATCCATCCATCCATCCCCATCCATCCATCCATCCATCCATCCATCCATCCCCATCCATCCATCCATCCATCCATCCATCCATCCATCCATCCATCCATCCATCTCACTATCCAAATACCAAGGTTTTGAGGCCAGACCAATTATTCAGAAGTCTGAAATGCTCTAGCAATCTCATTCCCAAATATTTCTCTCTCAGAGTCTCGGGTTGCCAGAAATGATTGGGATTTTCAAACCTGTCATATGCAGCCCCACAGCAATTCTGCTCTGTTAGCCAACACTTTCATCACCTGGGATTTTGTTTCTAATAGGTTTCTGTTTATTCCACCACCAGGGCTTTTGACCTTCTGCTGTTAAATTTTTAGTTCTCTTCTCCCTTGTAGAGGGCAAACACCTTGCACTACCGATCACCAGTTCTGTCAAGGGAGCTCAGAAAGTGAGCTTTGGTCCCTGAATGCAGAGACTTTTCCCTGAGATGGAAGCCCGCCCCTTTCAAGCAAGTATGGCACTCTGCAGGTGGAAAAGGAAGAGTTAGTCTGATGTGTTTCACACTATATTTGAAACCATTTTTTTGACAGCTAGTTGCTGCTGCCAAAATGCTGGCCCATTTCTCTGGATTCCTTAACTCACAGTAATTTTTTTTTAAGAGGCTTAAGTTTTTCCTTCAGTTCAATCTCTTAGGGAAAACCAAGTTTTCCAATTGGATTTGTACATGTTTAAGTGCCAGGGACAAATTCAAGTTATTTCCCACTGTGCTCTGTGTTTCATGAATATTAAGTTATGAGGACTGAACCTCTGTTTCAAACTCCTAGAATGGTCCACAGTAAGTAAGAAGCTCTCAGATGCTTGACCATTGGAGGCTGGTTTGCTAAAAGCACAGATAACTTTACCAGGATATGAATAGCTCCCTGATTTTGACTTGAATTATCGCATTATCATTTGTCCCCTGTGATTTCCAACTCCTTCTCAAAGACAGGGCGAGTCCCTGATAATTGAAACATTCCATTTGCCCCTCCCTATGTAGGCTATGAATCATTTTCTATCTTTTCAGTGGGCAATTCGCCAGGTCATATGATTACAATGCCTTCGATCCCGTTTAGCTCTGTAGTTAAATTTTCTCCGAAGAGCTATTTCCTTTTTATTCCTTGGTAAAATAATGTTCTCTCTTCTTATTTTAATAGGGCATATGGTTTACGAGAATAAGAATACATTTCTCAGAGCCATTTTTTTGCTGATATGGTCGTATGACTATGTTCTGGCCAGTGGGAGGTAAGCCGAACTGCTTTGCGGCATTTTCACAGACTCTTTCTTAACAATTATTGTATGTTTCCCTTGTCTTCATGTTTTCCACTGCTGGAAAGACAGGTAACATAACACCAAGTAGGACATAAAGAAAAGAATCGTTGGCCCCAAACACTATATTATGTTATTTAAGCCTTGATGTGCCAACCCAGACTCTTATGTGAAACAGAAATGTACTTCTAACCTGTTTTGGCCACTGTTATTTGGGAGGTTTCTTTCCCTCACATATAATCAAATCCTAATCTCTGTGTAGAAATGCTCTGCTTGATGCTTGAAGCCCAATTTGCCTAATCTTACCAGTTCCACTCCTCGCTTGTCTTCCCATTTTCTCAATCTTTTATGTACAGAGAGAGCTTTACTAGGATATCGATGACTCTTTGATTTTGACTTTACTTCTCTCACTCATGTCAAATTATCTCATTTAAAATGGTAAACTTTAAAAAGAAAGAGAGATTCTGAGAATCGTTCATTTATGTTCTCGCTTCTTCCCTTCAGCTTGAGAGGTGAGCCAGTTTCCCCAGGTCTCTGATTTCATGCACTGCTCTGCTATAGCTTTCAATTTTATTCTCCTCAGCTCATTGATTACACAAATACTTCTCTAGATACTATCTGACTCCACTCAGTTCTGGGTCTTCTGGAGCCATGAGACACCCTCTGGGGCACAACTGGACACACCAAGCTATTCAAGACAAAGGGTTTGTGTTCTCCAGCTTGTCCCTTAGTTTTCCCTGTAGAAAGCTTTGTAAAACTCACTTCACTTCACCATTTTACCTAGGACACATGAAGGAACACAGAAAGAAAACTAATTTATATGGAAAGAATATATTGAAAGCACTCAAATGAATAATATAGGAAAGTGGCAAACTTTTTATCTGTCAAAACATCGTCCCCAACTCACAGGCCAGCCAAACGCTTTTGAGTGGTCGGATGTTGTTTCTTTTACCATGCTGAATTGACCTTCTCCGGCCACCTTCCCTGAGATTCTCCTAATTTTCCCCACACAAATGTCTCTATTATTTTCAGTGGCATAAATAGACAATAAAAAGGCACACCCTTCCCTCAGTCCTAGAATAGAATGTCCATTATCATTAATGATGATCATAACCTGAGAAAGCAGTCAATTGGTCTCTTAGCATATGCCTGCATGCTACATAATCAGACTTCCTGGGGCTTTGGTCTGCATTTGATAGGACAGGATTAATTCAGCTTAAAAATATTCTCTGGCCTATTTGAACTTTAAGTAGAATACAAAATGACCTACTTTGACAATATATTTAACTTTTCTCACAGTTACTATTTTTTTCCAACTCCTTGTTCATTATCTTGCCAAAGTGTTTATGTGAACAGATTCTTAAACTCTTGCAGCTACACCTATACTGGAATGTTAATACTTTTTTTTTTTTTTTTAACACCACCATATAGTCAAGAAAAGCCATGGCAGGAAGTAAGCAGGAAATTAGTATTAGCAAGAGATGAAAAGTGAATCTGAAACGAAGACTTGGAGAAGTAAATCTTCACAAACTCCAGTTGGCAGAGATTTCTGATCTGATAGTATGCCAGTACACTTAATGAAGAAAAAGGCGGCCCAAGGAGAAAAAAATATATATAAAATGGAGGATCAGTGCTTCAAAAAGAATCAACTTACACTTTCATAGAAGAAGCATAGTTACTTTTTTAGGTAATCTAAAATGAAGATTTCACCAATTGTGTTTACTCCTGAAGCCTCCAAATCAGAAATATTTTAAACAATCTATGAAAAGGAAAATATCAAACACTGATAATTGTACTGGTATTGCTATGGTTCAATTTTGGTGAGTCATCATCATGTGCTTAAACAGTCTTTCACCTTAAAGATGGTCGATCCTATGAAAACCCAAAACTGGTCTTTGGTTCATGTACCTTTATTTTCTGTTTTTAACAAAATTATCAACCTTGAAAGAGAAGTTATCTGTATTTCTCCTGTGCCGCATATTAAATATAGAGCAGTGCTAGACCTGTATTTGGTCCTCAATGAATTGTGAATTGGTTAAATAGTTAGGATTAGATGGGATAGTAATTTTTTTAATGTGATGGTCTAGGTCTTGAACTAATATCACAGATTAGTCAATCACAAACAGAGGTCTTATCTATACAACATTAAAATAGTTAGGTGTATTAAGGGGAAGTTATTACAACTAATTACTTATCACTAGTGACAAAATTAACACTGGGTTGAAGGTTGAATTTTTAAACAATTTTTAAAAATTTTAAGTGTAAGTCTGTGTTTATTCACAACCTTGATGTCCCTACTCTTTTTGGACAAAATGACAAGAAAAATTACAATACCAGCCAGCAATTGAAGATGCATAGAAACTTTGAAAAGCATAATTTAGATAATTACAGGTAAATTAACTTTAGATATTTTCAGTGACACAAAGTTGAAAGCCTGTGCCTTAAATGAAACCTATTATGATGTAAGCAAACTAGGTTTCATTCACTTACTTTGGCAAGAGAGAACATAAGGAATCAACTCTAAATTGGCATCTCATTACAGGAAGTGCATATACAATTTTTATTTCTTATGGATTAAACTCAGAAAATAGATTGGGATAAAAGTAGAGTAAATCTTTGAATTGGTCGATTTCTTAAGGACTTATGTAACTAGGTGAGATTCTGAGCAAAGATGAAAGTGTTATGAAATTTATAAGATCACACAAGTAACAACAGAAGGCGGTCTTTCTAGTTCTGATCTCAACAGCTTTTAGTCATCTTTTCACCAGGCCAAAGGGTTGGCCACAAAAGCAGTATCATTCCAAATTTACAGCACTGTCATGAGCCCTGATGTTATCATCTATTTTTTTTTTTCAAGTTTAGAGCCAAATCAGTGTCTATTATTTTGCATATTTTGTTAAGGGATGAGTTTTTGGATCATCTGATGTGACAGTGGCTGCACAGAAGCATGGAAGATTGAAGAGGCACACAAAGTAGAAAAGTGATGACTGAACTTTGCAGAATGCCTCCAAGCCATATACAGAAATTACTGAACCCAGGACAAGAAAATATATCTAGAATCTAGGAGGATATCCCTTGGAGAGTCAAGTGACTGACCCCCTTAGTTTAGAAGAGCATTGTACTTGGCGAATAGTATTTATTCAAGTGTAACACAGATTGCCAGTGATGGCACAGGTACCATCATGACTGGATATTACAAAGTCTAAAGCTACAAGATTTTCTATTTCACATGAGTCAAATAGTTGAGACTCAACATTCAGCTTTGAGAACTGTGAAAGTATTCTTTAAAACTTCGGACAAGGTTAACAATAAATTTCTGGTCACCTATTCCAATTATATAACCCTCATTGTAGAAACCATTACCCAGATGGTGTGCATAAAAAGTCAATCAATATTTCCTCTGGCTAATTGTCCTGAATAGCCCATCGTGACTTCATTTTATGTGTTCCTAGGGACATGCCTCAATGAGACATTGTCCCAAAAGGGCCCCAGGATCTTGGATTTCTGAAGTCTCTGACAATTACCCTGCAGGCACAAGGTAAGTTAAAGTGAGGGAAACAGGCGAAAGCTTGACTTTCCTGTAAAGATAACACACCACTGCAGTGTAGGTGTCATTTGTCTTAAGAGTACTGTGACAATTATCTCCTCCTTGAGAAAGGCAAATGGCCTGGGTGTAGCCAAATAACTCCTAAAGCTCTTGTGCTGAACCCCTATTAACCTCAATAGGGAAGTTACTAGGTTCAAGAGGACAATGAAGAGACTTGGAGCCAGCAAATGAGACATGTGGTTTTATAAGGGGCTCACATAGAGGTGAGGGAGTCCAGTGGTCGTAGGCTACATAGAAAAACCACCTTATATATAGTCCAATGGTGCAGTCTGGACAAGATAACAGTCAGTCCAGTGAACACGCCAGTGAACAGTCCAGTGACAGTTGCTGGACATCATAACCACCTTAGCTAGTCCAGTGGCAACAGGCTGGACAGAATATCTGCCTTACCTATAGTCCAGTGGCAGTGGACTGGGCAAAATAACCACCTTGCCTACAATCCAGTGGTGGCAGACTGGACAAGATATCTATCTTACATACACTCCAGTGGTGGTGGGTTGGATGAGCTAACCACCCTACTCATAGTCCCGTGGTGTCAGGCTGGAAGGGCTGGTGTCAGTGAAGGGCTGGACAAGATATCTGTTTTACATGTAGTTTGTTGGTGGTGAACTGGACAAGATAATCGCATGGCCCAGTGGTGGTGGGCTGGTCAGGAAAGCCACAATGGCTTGCAAACAGCATTTTCATTTATCACCCTCTACTTATGAACCTCCTCATCATAGTCATCTTTTAACCCAAACTCAGGGTCTCAATCCCCTGCACAGCATGTATTCCACTGGGTGGGCCAGGTACTCAGATGTTCCTCATACATAATGAATGGAATTTTAGGTTGGTCATTCCTGACTTCCGTACCTTGGAATACACATTCAGGTGTGTCTGCCCTACTGTTATTCTAAGGGTTTGCTTAACTTATTACTCTCAGGTATGTTTATCATATGGCTCTTAACAAAAGATTTTAGGGTCATTCTCTTGATTTTATCTCATGTTTTCCTGTCAGCATCCTGGATTTAATTTTTGTCTCACCATATATTTCTATCTTTTCTTTCCTTTTTTTTTTTTTTTTTTTTTTTTGAGACAGACTCTCGCTCTGTTGCCCAGGCTGGAGGGCATTGGCATGCTCTTGACTGACTGCAACCTCCGCTGCCCAAGTTCAAATGATTCTCTTGCCTCAGCCTTATGAGTAGCTGGGATTACAGGCATGAGCTGCCATGCCTGGCTAATGGTTGTGCTTTTTGTGGAGAATGAGTTTTGCCATGTTGGCCAAGCTGGTTTCAAACTGTTGACCTCAGGTTATCTGCCCATCTTGGCCTCCCAAAGAGCTGGGAACCACTGTGCTTGGCCTCACCATATATTCTTAATTTTAACATCTACCATCTGAAATAAGCTGAGAATTAAAAAAAAAAAAAAAAAAAAAAAAGCAAAACAAAAAAACCCACCACAAGTCCTGGCTGTCTTTAACTAGCTGGAGACACCAATTTCTTGCCACCTGGGCCTCTCAATAGGGCAGCTCATAACATGAGCTCTTATATTCTTTCCCTCGATTTTTGTATCTCCCTTCCCTTTTTATTAGAAACAGCAAGAAGAAACCAGGCAGTATCTTCAACACTTTGCTTGGAAGTCTAGCTAGATCACCTAGTTTATAAGTCACATTTTCTACTTTCCATGTTACTACAGGCAGTAAATAGTATTGTCAAGATCCCTACTGCTTTATAATAAGGAGCACCCTCCCCTCAACCTTTCTCTAGTTTTCAATAACTCGCTTCTTTTTTGAGACCTGGTGTATCTTCAATGTCCATATTTTTAACAGTGAATTCAAAGCAGTTTATGTTTTCACAGACACCCTCTTCAAAGCCCAATATCCAGCCCCAACACCATCTCACATTTTATGTTTTTATATAGCAGCACTCCACTTTCAGGTACTGAAATATGTATTATTTATCTACTTATATTAACAAATTAACCCCCCAAATCAGCAACTTAAAACAATAAACAGTACCTTCCAGATTTTGTGGTTGAGAAATCTGGGTGCGGCTTAGCGGAGCGTCTGTGACTCAGGTTGCAATGACGTTGTCCCCTGAGGCTGCAGTCTCCTCGAAGCTCAAGCAGGGAAGGATCCACTTCCAGGATCATTCATGTGGCTGTTGCCAGGCCCCAGTCCCTCCCTGATTTGCTAGCTGGAGACACTAATTCCTTGCCACCTGGGCCTCTCAATAGGGCACTCAACATGGCAGCTGTCCTCACTTAAAGTTGAGTAAGAAAGAACCCTCTCTCCCTCTCTCTCTCTCTTAAGAAATGTCATAATCTTTTTCTAACCTAACCTGGGAAGTGATATCTTATCACTTTGCTTTATTCTGTTAATTAGAGTCAAACCACCCTGTCCAGCCCACTTTCAATGGGACAGGACTCCACAAGGGCATGAAGACCAGGAGAAGAGATCATTTAGGACAATTTCAGACCAGCCTATCTCAAAGGCAAGTCTGTTTAAAGTAACAAAGACTGTAATGCGTGAAATCAAATTTTCCCAGAAAAACATACACTCTGCTATGGAACATCAACAAAATCAGAGCTCAGACAGAACATGCGGCTCACCTGCCCACTGAATTCCAGCAAACTTGAGGTGAACAGGTGCAAGTGTCCTTGAAAGATAAGTGCATAAGTGTGAGGGTCTCAGCTGAGTCTTGTTGAATCTTCAAATTGTGGAAAGCTCCCTCCATAAATAAAGAAAGGTGTTATGGTATAAGTAGATTAAGTTGTATTGACTTACTTCAGCAAGGAAAAACCACCCCAAGGACAAATCTGAAATTGAGTCATAGTAGTGGAAGTAAATGCATGGTTTTTGTTGCTTATAGCTTAGAGGTCATTAGGAGGGGACTATTTGAAGTAGGATGGAGTCTTTGGATTGATTGATGTGAGGCAAGGCTTTGAGCAAATGAGTATTGGGCAAGTCATAAAACATTCTGCAATTGCAATTGTATAAGTATGAGGGTGATTGTTCCAGTTTTTAGTGGCCACCACTTAATTTAAGACACATTAATCATATCATTGCCTAATGTAATATACAGGCATACTTTGGAGATATTGCAGGTTGAGTTCCAGACCACTGAAATAAAGTAAATATGACAATAAAGTGAGCCACACACATTTTTTGGTTTCTCAATGCATATAAAAGTTATGGTTACACTATAGTGTAATCTATTAAGTGTGCAATAATATCCTAAAAGAACAATGTACCTTAACTAAAAAAATACTTTCTAGTTAAAAATGCTAGCAGTAGCTACTTTTTTATTGTATTATTTTATTTTATTTATTTATTTTGACAAAGGACTTGCTCTGTTACCCAGACTGGAGTGCAGTGGCACAATCATGGCTCACTGCAACCTCAACTTCCTGGGCTCAAGCAATCCTCCCACCTCAGCCTCCCAAAGTGTTGGGAATACAGGCATGAACCACTGCCCAGATTCCTTCCCTCTTTCAGCTTTCATAGAAGTGAAGAAAGCCTTGCTCTGGCTTAGGCTTTGGCTTAAGGAAACGTTGTGACTGGTTTGATATTCTATTCAGATCAATAAAACTTTTGCTATGTCAGCACTAAAATTGTTCTACTTTCTTATTATTTGTGTATTCACTGAAGTAGCTCTTTTAATTTCCTTCAAGAACTTTTCATTTACATTCACAACTTGGGTAACTGTTTGGTGCAAGAGACCTGGAGAATAGGGAGGCCTGAGAAGAGGGAGATGGAGATGGAATGGCAGTGGGAGCACACACCTTACATGGGTGCAGTTTTTGGTGCTCCAAAACAATCACCATTGTAACCTCAAAAATCACTGATCACAGATCACCATAACAGATATAATAATAATAATAATAACAATAATAACAATAATAACATTTGAAATGGTGTGAGAATTACAAAAATGTGAAATAGAGGCATGAAGTAAATGCATGTTCTGGAAAAAGATGGTGCCGATAGGCGCCCAATGCAGAGTTACTGCAAACCTTCAAATTCCAAAAAAAACGAAAACAAACAAAAAATGCGGTATCTGCAAAATGCAATAGAGCAAAGCACAATAAGACAAGCTATGCCTGTATTGCACATTTAGTCCAAATATGTTATCTTTATTCTGTGAAATAAAAATGGAAATGTGACCAGAGAGCTCATGGCCTAATATATACATTCAGATATTAAAATGGCCAGTAGTATATTTTAAGATTTTTTTAGACCATGGAGCCAAAAGCTAGCATTTAAATCTAGCTCTGTCACTCGCGAAATACGTGAAATTGATTCAGTTGCTTAAACCTCTCTATGCCTCAGTCGTATATTTTAAACAAGAGAAAATAGCAAATATACCATAGAGTGGTTAAATGAGGATTAAATGAGTTAATACATATAAATCACTCAGAAGAGCGCCCAGCACATAGTTAACACCTAAATAAATGATAGCTACCATGATTCATATAGTAATGATAATATCTTATTGCTCATGTCAAAAAGTCCTATTCACCTATGTCTTTTTCGGCTCACCCCCACAGATGGTCTAAATTAACCAAACAACAAAATATATACCAACAGAAAATAACATCCTTGTACTTATTATCCATAGGATGTTGGATGGGGAATTTCACTCTAGCATTGGGTATGCCTGGTATAGGATAAATTCATCTTTGGCTTGCCTGGGTTGCTAGTACTGGTTTTTCTTGGATGAAGTTTCCCAGCATTCAGGGTTAAAATCTATAATACAGCACACCCAATAGCTGTGTCTGCCTCTTTAAGGTTTCATCTCTCTCTTAGCTTGGGAGCTTGGGGGCTTTAGTGTATTTTAGAAAGTCTTTACTTATTAACAGATGACTTCTATTAATTTGTGGAGAAAATTAGATATTATGACAGCTAATGCCCAAACCTTATAAGCTATACCTCCAGAAACCTGATAAAAAAATCTCACTTCTTTGCCTGTCCTTTCCAATTTTTCATCCTGTAATGCTGTTTCTAGTGCGATATCACACTCAGTAAATTTTTCACTTCAGGTCTTGGCGAGAAGCCAGGTGGTTTTAAAGACACTTGCTCAGGCGAAAGAAGAATGGTACATTTGGAATTGAAGTATCCTGGAGGGCATTGTTGCAATTAGATAGATGTATGACCATGGGTTTTAATTAGAACACTAGGTATACACTCCATATCATTATTCTAAGAAACTGCACTCACAGAGTGAGGTAGCGAAATACTACTGAGTCAATATCCCACAGATCTGTAAGCACAATTTCTAGGTTGGAGCCATCTTAATTCTATTTATTTATACCTTTATCATTTTTAATAGACAAAATCACTCTTGATTAACCCTATAGTACAGTCCCATAATCAAATTAATTTAAAGTCAGAGGAAGGTAAAGAATGAGCTTTATAAAGATCAATATTAATGTTTCTTTTTTATGTCCTACACCTGGTAATAATGCTATTACCCTGTTCTTCCTAACATAGAACCTATGCTCTTAAAAAAAAAAGGAAACTGTAACAGCTTTCTGCAGACTTCCCTCACATGACATGCTTATAAAATTGAGACAAATATGTTATTTCTCCTCTTTATTTAAAGATTTTAAACCAAACCTTGAAGCAATTAAGTTAAAAACTATAAAGACTTATGGGTAAAATGTAATTATAACAAATAACATTAACATAAAATTTTTCCATAGGAAAATAACTCCTGTGTCTTCATTCATTCATTCATATCAATTTTTCAACAGCTACCTTTATACCGAATGCCTAGATGGCACTACAAAAGATTCTAGAAATATAAGGGGATATGTAATACAATCTTAATATTTAATAGGTAACTTTTAAAGAAAGAAAATATGGACATTTAAAGGATTAATAACAATACAGTAAAACAAATTTCGTCCATCAAACTCGGCTTCTTGGAGAAGTAATGAAGCAATGTTCCTTTTTATGTTCTGTCCCTGCATTTAAAAAGGTTTGCTCAGCCGGGCACGGTGGCTTACGTCTGTAATCCCAACATTTTGGGAGGCTGAGGCAGGTGGATCACTTCAGGTCAGGAGTTTGAGAGTACCCTGGCCAACATGGTGAAAGCCCTGTCTCTACAAAAACTACACATATTAGCCAGGGGTGGTGGCACACACTTGTAGTCCCAGCTACTCAGGAGGGTGAGACAGGAGAATTGCTTGAACCCGGGAGGTAGAGAGGTTGCAGTAAGCCAAGATCATGCCACTGCTCTCCAGCCTGGGTGACAGAGCTAGAATCCATCTCAAAAAAAAAAAAAAAGGGGGGGTTTGCTCAATGCACTGCCACTCTGACTTTCTCAAGCAGTGCTCCAGAGATTCAACACCAGCACATCTGTTGGGCATCTGAGGCAGAATTTATAGAGATTCATGTTGAATATTTATTACCCTAATTTTAAAAGCCGGATCCTTCAAAACCCCACTAGGAAAATCTTCTGGGATCTTCTGCCAATTTTGACCCCAAACAACTTTAAACACCCATTCCTCTTCCATAACCTAACCACTTCCAGCATTCAGGGTTAAAATCTATAATACAGCACACCCAATAACTGTGTCTGCCTCTTTAAGGTTTCATCTTTCTCTTAGCTTGGGAGCTCGGGGGCTTTAGTGTATTTTAGAAAGTCTTTACTTAAGAAATATTCTTGCCATAAGAAATGTTCTGAAATTTAGTTAAACCCTGAAAACATTGCTTTCCTTTGCAACTTTTTGGAATGAAAACCACTGTTTATTAACAATAATAGTGGTGATTTATTGAAAACCTTTTTTAAAAGCCTTGCTGTCTTAGGCAATACAGGCAGGTAAAAAAAAATACTACAGGCCTGCTGACTTACAAACAACAGAAATGTATTTTTCACCATTCTGGAGGCTGGTAAGTCCAAGATTAATCCACCAGCAGATTCAGCATCTGGTAAGAGCCAGCTCCCTCGTAGATACCTATCTTCTCACTGTAACCTCACATGGTATAAAGGACAAGGGGGGTTTTCTGGGGGTATTTTTTGTAAGGGCACTATGGGGAAAAGCTGTTTTCTCCTACTGTCAACTCTGGTACTCACACTCAATACACTTCTGATCACAAGAGGAGAATTTCTTCCCCATTGATCAATTCTCCAGCTGGGCATCCTATAAGTCAATTAAATTCTGACACTAACTAGAGTTGGAACAGAACATACAGATTAAGGACTCAGTTTCAAAAGACTGCCTCCAACTTCAAATACTAGGTTACCTGTGCTTCTGACCAAGGGGCTGTTTGTTGGAGGTTCCTACAACCTTCTCAGCTTCAATCATTTGCTAGAGCGGTTCACATAACTCAGAAAGGCACTTATCTTACATTTACTGGTTTATCATAAAGCATATTACAAAAGACACAAATGAACAGGTAGATAGAAGAGGTGAATAGGGCAAGGTATGTAGGTATTGTGTATGCAGGATTAATTAAATCATTGGGCATTGATAACCAACTTTACCTTCAGCCACTCCTCCCCTCTTCAAAGATCAGGGAGTAGAAGCTTCAATCCTCTAATCATTTATGTACTTACTCTAGGGCTAGTTACTCTAGCCTTCTCTGCCATCAGTAATCTCATTAGCATAAAAAAAGACATTTATCACTTCCAGACTCCAAGGATTTTAGGAGCTGTGTGCCAGAAAATAGGGCAGTGATGAGATATATATTTCTTATTAATGTCACAAGCACTAATGTCATTCATGAGGGTTCTATCCTTATGATAAAAATCCTCCCAAAGGCCTAACCTCCTTTTGGAGCTAAGAGTTACTATCACCTTGTGGGTTAGTTTTTTAACATATGAATTTGAGGATGACGCTTGCCAAGCAAGGTAAAATATGAATATTATAACTTTTTACTTTAGTTAATCCTCACAATAACCTATAAGGTAGACACTATTATTTCAAATCATACCTAAATGAAAATAAAACAAGAGGTTAAATAGTTTGCATCAAATCATAAAGCTACAAAGTGGCAGAGCTAGGATTCAGTCAAGATTGCCTGCAAAACCTTACTCTTTAACTTTTTAAAATAATTTAAGATTACATAAAAGTTGACAAAGTTATATAATTAATTTTTAGATACCCTTCAACCAAATTACCCACATGTTAATGTTTCTAAAATGCCAGGGGTTCAGTCTAGGTCCTCTAGCTCACTGCACAAAAAGCCAATCACTGAGACAACAAGTATTGCCAGGGAAGAAGGCTATAATCAGGTGCTGCAGCTGAGGAGAGTGGGATATCAGTCTCACATCCGTGTCCCTGATTAACTAAAATTGGGGGATTTATACAGCAGGGAGGAAATGTAAAACAGAAGTTAGGGAGGGGTAAAGAAGCAATCATGATGAATGGGGGTGTCATTGTCTGGATACAGTAATCTGTTGAGTTTTAATTCCTTTCCTGAAGGTTAGTTTCCAAGGAAGGAACTCAGGTAAGACCAATGTAATTTTCAAGTTTTGTTGTTGTTGTTTTGTGGATTTTTTTTTTTTTGGTCTTTTTTGTTTTGTTTTTTGTTTTGTTTTGTTTTTTGAGATGCAGTCTTGCTCTGTCGCCCAGGCTGGAGTGCAGTTATGCAACCTTGGCTCACTGCAACCTCCGCTTCCCAGGTTCAAGTGATTCTCCTGCCTCAGCCTCCCAACTAGCTGGGATTACAAGTGTGCACCACTACGTCCAGCTAATTTTTTATATTTTTAGTAGAGGCGAGGTTAAACTATGTTGGCCAGGCTAGTCTTGAACTCCTGACCTCTAGTGATCCACCTGCCTTGACCTCCCAAAGTGCTGGGATTACAGGCGTGAGCCACCATACCTAGTCTTAAGTTTCAAGTTGTAAGTCTAGGAAAACTTGTGTATTCAAAAAATATATATATATAAACATTAGTTCTATAGGATATTTGGGCCATTTTCATTAACATTTTATTACAATTGCTTTATCATATTTTCTCTCTCCTTCTCCATCTCCCTCTCTTATTTGAATTATTTGAGAGTAAGTTTTAGGTGTGATGCTCTTTTAATCTTATATACATTCTTGTTTATTTCCTTAAAATAAAGACTATTCTTTTTCATCCACAATAATATCCTTTATAATAGGAGGAAAGTCAGAATTACGTGTTGCATTCAATGTCTTGTCTGTTTATTCTCCTTAATCTGGAACTATTTCTGAGTCTTTTTTTGTATTTCATGATATTGACATTTTCAATATCATTGAAACATTCCCTGAAGATTCCAAGGAAGTTTTGGGTTTAATTTTTTTTTTTTTTTTTTTGGTAGAGAGAGAGTCTTGCTCTGTTGGCCAGGCTGGAGTGCAATGGCATGATCTTGGCTCACTGCAACTTCCATCTCTTGGGTTCAAGCAATTCTCCTGCCTCAGCCTCCCAAGTAGCTGGCATTACAGGCATGTGCCACCATGCCTGGCTAATTTTTGTATTTGTAGTAGAGACGGGGTTTCACCATGTTGACCAGACTGGTCTCGAACTCCTGACATCAGGTAAACCACCTGCCTCAGGTAAACCATCTGGCCTAATTGTTTAGAATGGACCTCCATTTGGGTTTCTTTTACAGAAAACTTTACTCCTAACTGCAACATCTGCTATACACTCACTCCATCATCTTACATAATACAGCTGTTTTTCCAAAGGCTAACAGTCACACATTAGTAGAATAAGTATTAACTTTTTGCATATTTTTTAAAGAGGGTTCCAAAAGTATATTAGCTGCAGTTTCCACAAACTTAGATCTGCCCCTGCTCCAAATATTTCATGTTCACATGTTCAATTGGAATATACTAACTTTCCTCATCACAAAAGATAAGTCAATCTTGCCAACATTCATTGCCACCCTAGGTGTCTCTCATATACAATTGGTAACTAAATCTTATCCATATTACTTATAAGAGTTTCTAGAGTATCTCACTTGCTTTGTCTCTAATATTGCTGTAGTCTCCCAGTCTCTCATTCCTGTCCTTTAGCAAGTCTACCTTGTCTTTCACCTTCCAATTTTGTCACCTCCATCACCCATTTTCATTCCACTCTTCTTTTTCCATTACACTTACTTGTATTGCATAACTAGACTGCTTAAAATGAGTAGTTGCCTGAAATATACCCATTAGGGTAAAGACTACACTTTTTTTTTTTTTTTTTTTTTTTTTTTTGAGACAAAGTCTCATTCTTGTTGCCCAGGCTGGAGTGTAATGGCACGATCTCAGCTCACTGCAACCTCCACCTCCTGGGTCCAAACGATTCTCTTGCCTCAGCCTCCTGAGTAGCTGGGCATGTGCCACCATGCCCAGCTAACTTTTGTATTTTTAGTAGAGATGGGTTTTGATCACATTGTCCAGGCTGATCTCGAACTCCTGACCTCAGGTGATCTGCCCGCCTTGGCCTCCCAACGTGCTGGGATTACAGGCATGAGCCACTGCACCTGGCCATGACTACACTTTGTAGAGCATCACAAAAAGCCTCTGTGATCTAGTCCCTGCCAGCCTCTCCGTAGTCATTTCCTACTCCTTCAACATTATTTACCATGCCCCGATCCAATGTTCTCTGCCTGTATCTTAGTTATTCAAAACCATCAATTTTCCAAATACCCTATCATTCCAAAATATTCATGAAATGTACCAGGCAATGTTATAACCCTGAGTCTCTGCATATGCTGCTTATTTTCTTGGGCTAGAAAGCTTTATCCCACTGTCTCCATCTGATGAATTTCTATCCATCCTTTGAAAATCTCGGGTTAGCTCTTTTGTGAGATATTCACCAGACTCTCTTTGTGGAATGGTTAATTCCCAAACTTTATTTTTCTACAACTTTATTTATTTTTACCTTGATTTTCAGAAATTTTTATGTTTTTGGAACTTATATATTTACCTTTGTAAATATTACCTCTGTCACTTCCACTGGACTGTGAACACTTTGAGAGCACGGACTGTGTCTTAATTTTTAATATTACTGTTGCTTGAACAGTACCACGTAGCAAATGAGTCACAGACTTCTTCCGAATTAATATATTAATAAATCTTGTTCTATGGATCTCAGATCTTTCCCCAATATAATAGAATCAGCTTTGCCTAATAGGAAGGATTTGAAAGATGTGTCAGTCCAGATCCACAGCAGGAAAAAAAAAATTACCACAGTGGTTTAAGGGAGAGAACTTATCAAAGGAACCACCTACAGAGGTGTGGAGAGGGTTCAGGGGACCAATAAGAGATGCTATATCACTCAGTCTCTAGCAACAAAAGGAGGAAATAATGTTACGAGAACCCAAAGAGAGTTGGAGGCATAGAGAAGGGATTAGAAGCAAACCAATAGATAAGAAGAGACCAATCCACTACCAGAAGCTCATCAGGAAACCAGACAGAGCAGGGACCTAATACCCTGCCTTCTGTTCTTTCATGCTCCTATCTACCGCTGGAACCTCTCAGTGGCTGAACCCACTGAAAAGCCAGCTGTCAGTGGAGTCTGGATGATACTTTCTCTGGAGTCAGCCTTCTGGGGCAAGGAGCAGGGCATTAGAAAAGCTAAAATGTCAGGCAGGATGTGGTTAGAGACTAAGAATAAGAAATAGGCTGGATGTGGTGGCTCACACCTGTAATCCCAGCACTTTGGAAGTCTAAGGCAGGAAGATAGCTTGAGCCCAGGAATTTAAGGCTGCAATGAGCCATGATCATGCCACTGCACTTCTGCCTGAATAACAGAGGGAGACCCTGTCTCAAATAAATAAAATTAGAAAACTACAATATTTTTATGAAAGCTAACAAAAAAAATTAAAGAAAAATATTTTAAGGTTGAAATAGACCTGAGTAGGGTAATAAAGAAAAACCCGCAGGACAGATAAGAAAAACCCATGCAGAAGCGAGGGTTAATATTTGTTGTGGTCTCTTTTATCCAGACACCCAACTAAGCACTTTATATCATCTCTTTTAATCCTCCTCACAATCCTATATTGTAGGCCTACTATTATGTATTCCCCCCAATAAAAAGAAACTTATAGAAATTAAAATAAGTGATCTCAGATCACCCATAGCTGATAATGCACCTACTAGGCCCACTATTGGCTCCCTGTCAGAAGTAAAGTTACATTTTATACATGGGCTAGATTACTTTCTCAAAAGCCCTCCTCTCTGGATAGGAATTCTAAGGTGGGTCTCAAGTAGGGAAGGGTGATGTATAACCACACTGCCTTATGATTTCCTTACAATGAATTTTAGCCTAATTCTTATGTTCATTGTAGTCATTGCCTTGCAAATAGAAAAATAAAGAAGAGTTGGTATAGTTAGGGTTTCCATGGCTCACTATTACCATGGCTACCTCTCTTTACTTCCAAATCTTCCACACCAGAACAAAGCAATATCTCAATATCTTCTATATTTTGTAAAGAAACTTTACCATATTAGATTTTAAGCACTTATTTTCAATGACTAATGCTTAATTGTTTGAGTTGCAAGCCATTCCACCTCAATTCCTGGGGTCTAAAAATATAATTAATAGGATATTCATTTCAGTAAAATCTTTCCCCAAAGACTCAGAGAGTTTGTTTATAAAGAATTTTACATGTGTGTATCTAAGGCTTTTTACATAATTACTGAAGATTTTTACTTAATAATTTGAAAGAAAGACTACTACAGTTCAGATAAGGGGCTCAAGCACAGCTAAAAGACAGTAAATTAAGACCCAGGGGGAAAGTTTGAAGGAATTGCCATTATGTAGCCTATAAAAGAAAAGTAGCTGAATAAAGTTGAAATAAAGGTTTCTAAAAATGTGAAATACAGCTAAAGATAGGTGATAGATTCAGCTTAGCCCATCCACCTGTGTGTACAACCCAGTTCTGGGCACTCTGGAAGATATAAAAGTGGACCAGCTATCACTCCTGCTTAATTGAGATTGGATGATACCTTCATAGACAAATACCCAAAAATACAAGGTTTAATAGATGCTTTGTGTGAAGGACGTTGATTCCACCATGGAGTTATTTCATTATTATCTCTTTCCTAGATAACTGTGATAACCTTCTACTCTTGGCCCCCCACTAGATAGCATACACAGCAGCTAGAATGATCCTTTAGGACCTAAGTCAGCTCATGTCACTTCTCTGCTCAAAATTATCCACTTGGCCCCAACACAGTTTCTTACCGTAGTTTACAAGGCCCTCAGTGGTTTGGCCCTTCATTGCTTTTCCTGCACTACGTCCTTCATTTTCTTCCTCACTCACTGCATTCCAGCCTTCCTTGTCTTCATACATTTCCTCCTGTTCACCATGTACACTTGGCCTCATGGCATCTGCAGTCACTATGTTTGTTGAGTAAATGAATTCCTGGTTTTCGCTGTAAAGGAATGAGGCATTATTTGTTGTTTAGACTATTTTTCAAAGGGCAGAACTGTTTAAACCATGTCTTAGAAAATCAGTAAGATTTTGGAT
Source organism: Macaca nemestrina (assembly GCF_043159975.1). Lineage (NCBI taxonomy): Eukaryota > Metazoa > Chordata > Mammalia > Primates > Cercopithecidae > Macaca > Macaca nemestrina. The sequence goes on from NC_092137.1 coordinate 49,993,433, forward strand.
AGAAAGAAATAAGAGGAAAATAGGAAAAAGTATCTCAGTATTAAATAGTACTGGTTGAAGGAAAGTATGACTTTAAGAATGATGAAAAATTGAGATTGACAGGAGCACACGATGTCTAAAGAACAGCAGTGGAGGTAAAATTAGGACACCAAGGTGTAATTGGATTATGGATGACCTTAAATGTCATGTTAGGACACTATTTATCAGTAAAAACTGACTGAATAGTAGCTATTTTTTAGAAAATTTAATTTTTCCAACAGCATGCAGAAAATATTGGAGGAAAGGAGATGAGATAGAGAGCCATGGCAATAGTTTAGACAAAAGAAAGTAAAGTTCAAAAATAGGGGGTTGTAGTAAGAACAAAATGAGATTAGGGAATAAAGGAGGATTACAAGGCAAGGGGTAAGAAAGATAATGCTTTCCCCAAAGGATTTGAAAGAAAGATCTGATGGGATAATCCAAAAAAAATAAACAGCACATCCTTTTCTGAAGTGGTAGCTCAAGTCTATAGATTGAATTGAAATTTTTCAAGAAAAAATGTATAGAACAATCTAGACACTGACCAATAACTGAAAATTCAGAAAAGCCCATAATGCTGGAACATATTGGAGAAAATAGGGCAGTGCATGAGATTTGTAACACACAGAGGGGAGGCAAATGGAGAGTAGCCATGGCTGTAGAACCTAAGAGAGGAGGCTTTCAGCATAAAACAATCAATAGAGGTCAGGTGCAGTGACTGACACCTGTAATCCCAGCACTTTGGGAGGCCGAGGTGGGTGGATCACCTGAGGTCAGGAGTTTGAGATCAGCCTGTCCAATGTGGTGAAACCCCGTTTCTACTAAAAATACAAAAATTAGCCAGGCATGGTGGCAGACGCCTGTAGTCCGAGCTACTAGGGAGGCTGAGACAGGAGAATCACTTGAACCCAGAGGGGGTGGAGGTTGCAGTGAGCCGAGATTGCACCATTGCACTCCAGCCTGGGCAACAAGAGCAAAACTCCGTCTCAAAAAAAACTAAAATAAAAATAATCGATAGAGTCAAATGATGTAGAAGAGTCGTTGGAACAATACTAAGAAGTCCCAGGATTTGGCAAGTAGGTTTTCACTGATAAACATTCATGGAGTAGTTTATGTAAAGTGGTGAGGTAATGGTAAAAAGAGCCAGCATTGGAGAAGGTATGAGATGGAAGTTAGTGTTAACGGATTTGCAAAATAAGAGGCAAGAACATTTTAAATAATAGAACACAGTATCTGACACATAATAAGTAGATGTTCAATAAGTATTTGTTGAATAAATAACCACCTATTTAATAAGGAGACACTGAAGGTAAAATAGAATCATTTGTAAAATGTAGTACGATAAAAATACAGCAATATTTTGCTTAGAATAAATCCAAATTCTTTAATGGCCTATCAAGACCTTTTACAATTTGCCTTGTCTCTCCATCCACACTCTTTCTTTCTCCTCTACTCTCTCCCTGCTCCAGCCTTGCTAGCTTTCTTTCAGTTCTTCAAACACACAAACTCTTTCCCTATTTGCATTTTCCCTAACGTTTTCTTCTACCTCCAATGCTTATTCCCAGCACTTCTTGATGGCCAGCAATTTCCTACAATTTAGATCTCAGCTCAAATGTAGTACTCTTAGGGAAGCTTCCTCTAACCTCCTCATGTGAGGGAGTCTCCACCTGGATCACTCTTTATCACATCTTATCTTTCTGTGTGTGTGAGTTTTTTGTTTTGTTTTGTTTTCTTTTGACATTGTCTCGCTCTGTTGCCTAGGCTGGAGTGCAGTGGCATGATCTCAGCTCACTGCAATCTCAGCCTCCCAGGTTCAAGCGATTCTCCCGCCTCAGCCTCCTGAGTAGCTGGGATTACAGGCATGTGCCACTAACCCCGTCTAATTCTTTTGTATTTTAGTGGAGATGGGGTTTCACCATGTTGGTCAGGCTGGTCTCGAATTCCTGACCCAGTGATCCGCCCGCCTTGGCCTCCCAATGTGCTGGGATTACAGGTGTGAGCCACCGCGCCTGGCCTTCTGTTTTAACTTTTATAGGGCACAAGACACACTTTGAATCATCTTTCTCAGTATTTATTTGTTTGTTGTTTGCCTCCTCCATTCTCCATGAGAACAGCTTCCTCATCTTATTCATTTACTCATTATTCTCCAGACACCTGGAATCATTTCTAGCACATTAAAAATAAATAAATAAATGCATAAATAAATACCTGAAAACAAATGAATAAATCTTGATGCAGAAAGGAGAAAACGTAGGAGAGTGCACATGTATAACTTTAGACATTACTGTACATTAAGTTATGAAGCACTTTTGCAAATGAGTCAATTTCATTGATTGCACTCTTGCTTCCACCTTGCTCAGACCCCTGGCAATTCTGACTCAACCCACTGCAATGCCCCTGCCCTGGATCTTGTCCCATTCCAATGTATTTTTCCTACTGAAGCCAAAGTGACCTTCCTAAAGGACATATTCAATTATTTCGCTATCCCACCTAAAATATAGATAAACACACAAGACAGTTGAAGCAGAAATAACTTTATTAAAAATAATTAAACAATAGACAATACATTAGGACAGAAGGCTAGAGAATCAGGCTCAGAGACTATATCAACAGGAGGAAAATAAATTTCTGAATTTACCACCCAACTGCTCTTGCAGAGACTCTCTCTCTGCTATGCTAGTCACAGCGAAGATTACCAGCCCTGGACACTACAAGCAGCCATGCTGGTCCCTCAGTCTTCTGTCACTGTTTTTTGTTTTTTGTTTTTGTTTTTGTTTCCCTCCCCAAAACGGAGTCTTGCTCTGTCACCTGGGCTGGAGTGGAGTGGGGCGATCTCAGCCCATTGCAACTTCCACCTCCGGGGTTCAAGCTTCAACAAGCTTCAAGCAATTCCAATGCTCTCTGCTTCTTTCCCGCTCTTGCCTGGTTAAATTCCATTCCGTCATTCCTTTTTTTTTTTTTTTTTTTTTTTTTTTTGACAACAGAGTCTCGCTCTGCTATTGCCAGGCTGGAGTGCAGTGGCGCCATCTGGGCTCACTGCAACCTCCACCTCGCGGGTTCAAGTGATTCTCCTGCCTCAGCCTCCCGAGTACCTGCGTCTACAGGCCACCGCCACCACACCCAGCTAATTTTTGTTGTTGTTGTATTTTTAGTAGAGACGGGGTTTCACCATGTTGGCCAGGATGGTCTCCGCCTCCTGGCCTCGTGATCTGCCCGCCTCGGCCTCCCAAAATGTTGGGATTACAGGCATAAGCCACCGCGCCCGGCCTCTAACTAGTCTCTTCTGAATTAGTACATTGGTAGATATGCCTGGTGAACCTCTCACAGTCATGAACTCTGGACTGCTGGGAGGCAAGGAAAGAACTTTTCTAGCTTAACTTGAAAAATCAACGCTTGAGACGAGATGAAATGTGATGAAGGTCTACCACATACTTGTATGCTATCACTGCCATAATCACAACGTATCTTAGTTGCTCGATTTTTGATCTGTCCTATTCATTAACTCCATGAAGTCAGGGTCCATGCCTGTGTCATTCACTGTTTATTTCCTAACAGCTAGCAGAACACCTGGTGCATAGTAAATGCTAAAAATATTATTTATTGAATGAATGAAAGGCTTGTAATTGGGGCTTGAAGATAGTTTCCAACAGCTGTTACAATTATAATGTGGGAATTATAATTGGGAGTCAATTAGAGAAGACTAAAAGAATTGCTGAGTTGCGTTTTATATCCTGCCAAGTTAGGGAGAATGCTTTTGTTCTGGAACTAATCACCACTGTTTAGTGAGTTTCTCAAGCAAGGCTAAAAAGCCTGGAAGGAAAAACTTAGGAATCTGAGCCAGTCTGTGGTTGGAAAAGGATTTGTGAGTAGAAGACTAAAGACAGTCTGAGCGCACACCAAATGAAATATGCATACATAAAATGACTGACCATAGAATTTAGATTGTTTAAGAAATAAACCAGAAAAGGTATGAACAGTCAGTGAAAATGCGGAAAGATGAAATGACTAAAGATGATAATAAAGGCAAAGATACAGTTGAGCATAACAGACTGGAAGATATTTTACTCCACCTTCTACCAAATTATTATAGTGTACTCTGTTGTACCTGCCATTCTCAGTCCTATTCACCTTTCTTTTTTTTTTTTTTTTTTTGAGACGGAGTCTCGCTCTGTCGCCCAGGCTGGAGTGCGGTGGCCGGATCTCAGCTCACTGCAAGCTCCGCCTCCCGGGTTTACGCCATTCTCCTGCCTCAGCCTCCCAGTAGCTGGGACTACAGGTGCCCGCCACCTCGCCCGGCTGGTTTTTTGTATTTTTTTAGTAGAGACGGGGTTTCACCGTGTTAGCCAGGATGGTCTCGATCTCCTGACCTCGTGATCTGCCCGCCTCGGCCTCCCAAAGTGCTGGGATTACAGGCTTGAGCCACCGTGCCCGGCCTCCTATTCACTTTTATGCATCCACCTTGGCTAAAGTATTCATGGGCCACGAGCCCCAAAGTACCTTTTCCCTGATCCAGAGTTGCTGAGAATTAAATTGTCCACTGAGCCACTAGAAACAACCTGGCCCTGGCCCTGGCCCTGGCCCCGTTGTGTTTTTTCTCTTTGCCAATCAGAATTCAATGTTCATAGAATTAGTTATGGTTGCCTATTCGCTTTCTAGTTTTTCCCTTATCGTTCTCCACATTAGTTTGCAGATGCTTGTCTCCCACTGCCACACCTCATCGATTCAATCTTTAGAACTGGTTGTCTGGTTTAGACCTTGTCTCTTATTTCTAAGCAGATTGTCCCTGAAGTGCTGGAATGTGCTCGAATGCTGTGACATATTGCAAGATCCTGCTATGTTGCTCTGGATATGCCTCTCTTCAGACCAGAACCTTCTCCCAGTTATTAGAATGGCAGTGGAATCCTGTACTGATCCCATACATGACAACTGCCCATCCTCCTGTCTCTTTAGTCTTGGCCACCCTCTGGATGGCCTCACGTTGGGCTATCACCAGAACTCATGTTGATTGTACCTGAGTTAAGATTGAGCTGCATTTGTCTCTTGGACTCTGCACCTAGCTCACTTGTTTGCTCCTTTAGCGGGAGGTCAGTCTCCACTGCAAGGTCCTCTCCAACATATAATCCTGAAAAAGTATTAATATTGAGATTTATGCCCATTACTTAGACTATGACTAAATACAAAGTTAAGAGTATACCAAATGAAAGGACGGTCTAGGCTAAGCTGTAGTAGCAAATGTCTCTGAAATCTCAGTGACTTAAAGCAGAGTCAGAAACTTTTTCTGCAAAAGGGTAGTAGGTAAATATTTTAAGCTTTGTGAGTCACATGATGTCTGTTGCAACTACTCATTATAGTGTGAACGCAGCCAGCCAGTGAATACATAAACAAATGAGTGTGGCTGTGTTTCAATAAAACTTTACTTACAAAAACAAACAAATAGGGTTTTAGTTTACTGTCCACTGATTTATTTCATGCTCACAGCTTATTACAGGTTAGGTACATGATACGTTCCACATTGTCACTACTGGCACTCTGGAACCCAAGCGAATGAAAGAGCCACAATTGGGAACATTACTTTTAATTGTAGCAAAGAGAAAAGTTGCAAGATACTCACTTGTTCTTAAAGCTTTTGTCCAGAAGTGGCATATGTCATTTTAACTCAAATTTCATCAACTAGGGTATATTATGTGCTCTTGCCTGAGTTTAACAGAGCAAAGAAGCATTAATCTCCTACAGATGAAGAGAACTAAGAATTGGTGAGCAGTAATACAGCGTGCAACAAGGATTTGTGGTAAGAAAAGGGAATTCCAAGATTAAAAACCTTGATGATGCAGTTTTAGATAATACAAGTTCAAAGTAGTGTGCTTTAAGATAGCTGAAGAGAAAATGGCACTGCAGGCCGGGCATGGTGACTCACGCCTGTAATCCCAGCACTTTGGGAGGCCGAGGCAGGCAGATCACGAGGTCAGGAGATCGAGACCATCCTGGCTAACACTCTGAAACCTCGTCTCTACTAAAAATACAATAAATTAGCTGGGCATGGTGGCGGGCACCTGTAGTCCCAGCTACTTGGGAGGCTGAGGCAGGAGAATGGCGTGAACCCGGGAGGCGGAGCTTGCAGTGAGCTGAGATCGCACCACTGCACTCCAGCCTCGGCGACAGAGCGAGACTCTGTCTCAAAAAAAAAAAAAAAAAAAAAAAGAAGAAGAAAAAAGAAAAATGGCATTGGATATGATTGGAGTTGAGAGAGTTGAGTAACTATGAACCCTGCATATGTCAAATTTCATTAGTATTCACATGGAAGTGAATACTAGCTGTCCTTTATATCTGGAAAAAAAAAAAAAAAAACAAGAAAAATAACAACATGTCTTAGATAACGTGCCAGATCTGTGTAGCTCTGAAATTCCCTGAATATTCTAGCCCAGTAGTTGGAGACAGGCAAAAGGTCATGTAAAAAAATAATGTAAACACCACAATTTATTCCTAATACACACCAGAATACATCAGAAGTGTCAATTGTTGTATCTAATTATTTATTTTATGATTCCCTCTCTCTCCATACATATGTATCCTAAATATAAAATTTATATTCAAAATATGAAAATATCTTGAAATAACCACCTATGCAGTAAATCAATTAAATATTATCATACATATTTGAAAAAATGAGAAACCAATGGTATACATTTGATGACTGTTTTAGCACTTTATTGTTGCATTGGAAAAGAGCATGAGCTACTTTTTTGGCATGGTGGAGCAAGATAGAAAAGATGAAGAAAGGGAAGGTGTAAGCATATATCATCACGGTTGCTTTCACCATTTCTTCTCCATAATGCACAGGGAAAATAAAATTCTAATAATCAAAATTCCTGAACCAGTAGCTGTTATTTCACTGCTCTGCATGCATAAAATCACATCGAAACACAAGAGGTGGATAGAAAAAGTGTTTAGTGATAACTCTGAACCCACTCCACTCTTATGCATTTTAAACAAAACATAGTGTTTGCTTTTGTTTGCTTTGTTAACTAGTATTGGTAATAAGCTACTTGCAACAGCTCTCAGAAGTGACGGGGCCATGCCAATGTCATTAGACCCAGACACAGAACAGCTGAATTAGAATATGTTACCAGAGCACTCAATCTAGAACAGTCATGATCTTGTTAATTATTGTACTCATCATTTGTTCCACAGTCTGACTAGTAGATCAAATGCTGACTACAATAGTTTATTGGTTTAATCAGTTAAGGGCAACTCTCAGGAGAGGTTTGCCTTGGCCTCTGCTTCAAATTTGTAATTTTGCATGTGTTTTTGCCACCTGTACTTCTTTTGAGAGAAAAGAAATTTCTGTTCATGTCCTTTGTCAGTTTTTAATAGGGTTGTTTGGTTTTTGCTGCTGTTATTGTTGAGTTGTTTGAATTCCTTGTAGATTCTAGTTATTAGTCCTTTGTCAGAGGCATAACTTGCAAATGTTTTCTTCCATTCAGTAGGTTGTCTCTTGATTACTTATTTTTCTGTGCAGAAGCTTTTTAGTTTAAGTCCCATTTTTGGGGGGACTTTTGTTATATTTTCTTTTGGGATCTTTATCATAAATTCTTTGCTTAATCCTATGTCCAGAAGAGGTTTTCCTAGGTTTTCTTCTTGGATTTGTATAGTTTGAGGTTTCACATTTAAGTCTTTAATTCATCTTGAGTTCATTTTTGTATATGGTGAGAGATAGGGATACAGTTTCATTCTTCTGCATATGGGTAGTCAATTCTCCCAGAACCCTTTATGAAGATGGTGTCCTTTCCTCATTCCTTATTTTTGTCGACTTTGCAAAGATCAGTTGGTTGTAGGTATGTAGCTTTATTTCTGGGCTCTTTATTCTATTCCTTTGATCTTGAAAAATGCTCAACATCAGCAATCATCAGGGAAATGCAAATTAAAACCACATTGAGATATCATCTTACATCAGTCAGAATGATTAACATTAAAAAGCCAAAAAATAACAGATGTTGGTGTGGATGTGTGGAAAAGGAAATCATACACTGCTAGTGAGAATGTAAATTAGTTCAACCTGTATGGAAAGCAGTATGGAGATATCTCAAAGAACTAAAAATAGAACTCCCATTCGACCTCACAATCTCACTACTAGAAATCTACCCAAAAGAAAAAAAAAATCATTGTATAAAAAGGACACATGCACGCTATGTTTATTGCAGCATTATTCACAATAGCAAAGTCAGGAAACCAGCCTAAGTGTCCATCAATGATTGACTGGATGAAAAAAAATGTGAAATATATCTATATATCTATATACACCATGTACACACACACAAACACACACGGAATCCTATGCTACCATAAAAAAATAATGAAATCATCCTCTTTGCAGCAACATGGATGCAGTTGGAGGCCATTATCCTAAGTGAACTAACTCAGAAACAGAAAATCAAGTACTACATGTTTTCACTTATAAGTGGGAATGAAACACTGGTTACATATGGACATAAAGATAGAAATAATAGACACTGGGGACTCTAAAAGCAGGGAGAGGTGAAGAGGGGTGAGAGTTGAAAAATTACCTGTTGGGCACAATGCTCGCTATTTGGGTGATGGGTACACTAGAATTTCAACCCTCAACTTTACACAATATACCCAGGTAACAAACAAGTGCATGTACCCTCTGAATCTAAAATAAAATTTTTAAAAATGTGTAACTTTGTGTGGAGACATCAGCTTGTGGATCTGGAGTAAAACAAAAATAGTGTCAGTCCTTCATTCAAAGGAGCATAGCTTTTATGTTGTAAATTGTTATATGTTTTGTTGTCTTATTTTTCTTTTTATTTATTTGTGAGAAAATGCATACAGGATGAGGGATTAGGTATTATATTTTATTATATCATGATATAATAAAAAAATTTTGAGAAACAAAAATAATCACCACACAAAAATATGATCTTCAATTTTCTGACATTATACTTATCTTGCATTGGAATAAAGACAATAGAGGAGATCATGGAAAGTTTATCATCTCTGTTTACCATTTGACTGAATTTTCCATTTTGAATTTTGAGGTATATTACCTCTAATCTAATTGCAAATACTAATTTGTTCCATGATTTAAAATAAATATTGTTACCATACTTGTAGAATGCTTCTGCATGTTCCTTACTACCTTTGCATCTTATTGATTGCATTGCTAGTTTCTATGGGAACAGAGTGGAGAAGTTAATTAAGATCAGGAGGTTAGAACTGAAGAAAAATAGAATTTTCAACACAGTTCATTTATCATGTACATTTAAATTAGTTACCTTAATAAAATATCTATTGGAGTAGAATGGTGATGGCTGAATCACCTTAATAAAAACAAATGATACATGTTAAAAGTTTAACTTCACTTATTTGTACTCAATTCATCCCATTAAGAAGCATTTTGGCTTTGGTAATCAAATTAACAAAAGTCATTAAAAAAGGTTTCTGCATCTTAATGCTGTTATTCTAAGACTTTTAGTATTGAGTAATATGTATTATGCATTATTCTTATTATTTATTAAGAATAAGCCTGAGGTTTCTATTAAGTTATTATCTTCTATTTTCAAATATACCCTTTTATATCTGGCTTCATGATGCTCTGGCTGTGACTGTGTAAACTATATCTGATTTTCCAGTTGCTTTCTAGATTCTGTCTGTAGGTGGCAACAGGGAAAGATTAGGAGGCAGGAGGGTGGAAGAGAAGACTTATTTTCTCTTGACTTACCATTTCTATCAGGATCTATTCAACAATGACCATTCACCCAGGAGAACTAATGGGTTCCAGCCTCTGACACTCAACACCTGTGACTAATTTGTTATATAATTTTCCATCTCGATGTTACATTTTACATTAGAAATATCTAATGTATTTCTGCTTTTCTAGCTGATACAAGGCCATGACTGGTTTCACACATAAAAGGTAGAGTGTTAGGTACCTTAAAAAAGAATAAGGTCTATTTTTCCATTATAAAAAGATCAAGATATAAAGAAATGTAGGAAAAAAGATTATTTCTCAGACCCAACACCCACATACTACTTATGCTAACACTTTGCTTCTTTTCTGTACAGTATTTTTTTGTGCATAGGTACACACTTTATTTTTTCAGAAACATGCACTATCCTATTCTGCATCTGCTTTTATCTCCTTTACTTCTTCTTTTTTGCCTTAAATCAGTACGATGTTTTGGGTTTACACACTCCTCATAAACATCATTTGCATAGCTACGTAACATTCTGCAGGGTATTTTACTACTACTCAATATTTAGATATTTGGGTTGCTTTCAAATGGTTTGTAATTGTAGAGGCTGTTATAAACATCTTTATGCTGCAAGGTGTTTTTAAAATATATTCAGGCTTTTTTTTTTCCCCTTAGGATTTAAACCTTTGTTTTTACATTGTGCCAGTCTCTTAATGTGAAACCACAGCCCTCTTCAAAGTCTGCACACCCACAGATCTTTCTGGAATTTCTCAGAGGTTGTCTTTCACAGAACTCACAAAGCATTCTTCCATTTCCCTGTGCTTCTTGTGTGTGTCTCTGTGTATCCATATGTGTATTTCCCTTATTCATTGTCCCTATTTTTAATATTATAGTTGAGGGTATATATATATAAACTATTTTAGACTGCATTAGGAGAATTATCACACCACTCTGGCTTTTCTAAAATAAAATTCATATTTAACATATACTTAGCATTTAATTACATATATTAGTATATATAAACACTGTTATGATACACAGTATTACTCTCCTTGCAGTAGGAGAAATAAAAGGTAATCATAAGGTTGTATTTTTAGTTATAAGACTATTTGGGTTATAAACTGAATAGTGATATTGAAATGGTCAATATGAACCAATCAGATGTTCAGTATAAACCAGAATAAATCAATTAATGTCTCGGTTTTCATTTTTTTCACATGTATAATGCTATTATACTTGTAACCACACTTACTTCAAAAGACTTTAGAAAAGTCAAATTGTTTCTCTACGTCAATGTCCGTCTATGTCCATATTTATGTCTATATGTAAGTACATTGTATATCATGAAGCAAATGAAAATATAAAGCAGTCATTGCTATTTTTCTAAGCAATATAAAAGTTAAAACCCATAACCCTGTGTTTAAAAGAAACAGAAACTTAATCCAACATGCTCAAAGAAGGTCTGGAGCAATCAGTTTTGGATTTCTATAAACATCTCACGTGCTGCGTTTGTCTCAACTTAAGGGGCAAAGTTGTCTTCTGTTTCCATTTCCTCATGCTTCTTCCCTCAATTTCTTGGCACTGCAGATGGACCCTTTTATCTTTAAACAAATGCTAGCTAGTTTATAATGTGACGTCTTAACCTCCAGTCTAAAAAGCTGCTCTTGGTTACATTTGTGGTTTTCTGGAGGCCACAATATATCTGTTCAACTGTAATAATAGAACTAGCAGGAGGGAAGAACTTATTGTTTGAAACAAGAACGTTTTCTTTTTGAAAGACAACTTCTAAAGTCATATGGGTAGCCTAATGCCCTTTGTAATTCAATTTCCTTCCAATAAAAAAATAATAATTTAGCACTTGCAATATGCTAGGCACTGTGTTTTGAGCTATGTGTGATCTCATTTGCACCACACAACAATGATATAAGGTATTTATTAATCTTGTTTTACAAAAGAGGAAACTGGGGATCAGAAAAGTTAGAGAGCATTTCCAAGTTCATGCAGGGTGACAGAATCTGGATTTAAATGTCAGTTAGCCTGACCCAATAACCCATTTTCTTTCATGGCGATAATTATTATATTTTAAATAGCAGTCAGTAAGGATATGTGCCTGTCACTGCCTAGGCACTGAGTTTCAATGCAATAATTCTTGTAGAGCATATTTTAGAAATGTGCTCAAAATATAATTATAATTAAGTTGGACAATTTGATTACAAGCATGCACTTACCATAATTATGATTTTTTTATGGTTACGAATTTCTTAGTTCTTAATACTCTAAAGAAAAATTAACCTTGCTCCCAGCCTCCTAAAACCAGAATTCCTCAATTCTTACATTCTTGTCCTTTATCATTTTTATCAGTTCAATCAATATTGAAGGGTTATACCTTGAAAAAAGTTTTCGATACATTGTAGAGGAAACTTCATGTGTTGGAAATGTATCAAAATATATTAAATTTATATATACTGTAGCCCTGTGTTTATATAGATTCTTTGTCTAAATATACACAACACTATATATATGTAATATATAAAAACTATATATATAAAATATATAAAAAACTATATATATACACAAAACTATATATATATAGATTTTGATTAAACTCAGTGGCCAAATATTTTGGGTTCAGTTGTTTCCAGTGATACTTCAACTCTTTAAATGTTGGTCAGTGTTCCTCAGTTTCTCTACTATTAAATACATCTGCCCTTTCATCATGAAAGTACCTTAAATATTTAAACAATAGCGAACATAGATGTTGACAAGAATCTATAAATTAAGAAATGCTAAAGTGTAAATACACATGATACAATTTCACTAGAGTATTGGGGTGCATCTTCCTATTCATTTACACTGACTGACTTAGTAATACATCAAGAGTTTTGGAAGAACCTTTAGGAAACAGGCTGTTAAGTAGCCCTCCATATTCATTCCTTTTTTTTTTTTTTTTTGAGACGTAGTTTCACTCTTTGGCCCAGGCTGGAGGGGACTGGTGCCATCTCGGTTCACTGATACCTCTGCCCCCCCACAGGTTCAAGCGATTCTCCTGCCTCAGCCTCTCAAGTAGCTGGGATTATAGGCGCATGCCTGGCTAATTAGTAGAGATGAGATTTCACCATGTTGAGCAGGCTGGTCTCAAACTCTCCTGACCTCAGGTGATCCACCCGCCTCAGCCTCCCAAAGTGCTGGGATTACAGGCGTAAGCCACCGTGCCTGGCCCAAAGTCGGAATTGGATTGGATTTGCTATCTTTTCTAAATAATAAATTTTGTGCATCCATTTTTGGGCTCAATTTAGCCAATCATGCAGCTGATAATTGTCTACAAATAACATGACTATATTTGTCGCTGAGCTGACCAAGTATTATGAACATAATGCTGACAGGTCTGAAAATGTTTCACTCGACTAATGTGGAACTAGGGTGAATTGTTACAAATATTCTCACTTAGAATTGACAGTGTATAACCAACTATTAAATCTAAATATGTAGCACATTTGTATATTAAACAATCAGATTTAATTATATGGTTACATCTTTTGAAACAACAGCCTGCCATCCAGGATTAAAGCTATAAACTACCTGGAAAATGAAAAGCACAGTTTATCCTACCAGTTCCAGAGTGGAAATCAAAAAAAGTAAAATACCAGGAGAAAGTTTGTAAATTTCTTATATTCTGTTGCTTTATATTTACTAGAAAATCTGGACTGTTCACTTCCTAAAAATGAATTACGTATTGGGTCACATTCTGGGTTCATTAGAATTATACAAGTTAGAATTAAGGTCTCATGTGATACTGAATGTTCATGCTTTTAACCTGAGAGTGACATGTTCAAAGTTATATTTGGTTATATTATGGGCACATGTATGTTTACCAGACTTGATTCTAGTACCTTTTAAAAGAATTCCCTTGAAAACAACTTTCTATGATCCTGTTAGCTTTCAATTCGTGTGGATCTTAAGATATATGCCACCTAATACAAAATATATATACTATAAAACTCACAATCTCCCTAAAACATTTATTCTACTTCTTTCTTCTATTAAGAGCAAGGGATTATAGCAGGTATGTAAAAAAAACTTGGAGTGAGTAGGCTTGAAAGGCAAATAATGGCAATTTTGTGTAAATGGTAGAGGAGGGTAGGAAATGTAGAAAAACTAGCATTTTCTTTAGTTGGTTTCCTCTTCAAATATGGCTACATATATGTGCATTTCAGGAGCATGCATTGAGAAGGCACACTAAAGTTTTTATCATTCTTGCAGTGAACGCCTTTGTCTTAGCCAATTTTATGTTAACATTTTTATTAGATAATTTTGTACCTTTAATTAATTAGTGTTTTTTTGTTTTGTCTGTATTTTTTTTTCCTGCAGTTCCTTTCAAAATCAAAGAGCAAGGATTCTCCCAGATGTGCCCCCAGTCTTGACCTTCTTATGTACTATAGGAATTTCCTTTTTGAGTGACTGAGGCTTGATAGTAATATAACAATGGCTCTGCTGGCCCTGTCAGACCTCTGCAAGGATATCAGCCTTTTACATTTATTCTAGTCTGGGAGATGATTTCCTGTATTGGGTAGAGGGCACTGGTATTTCTTTAAATAGAATTTCCTATCTGCCTTTTTTCCCCACCATCTCATCACTCTTAAAATGACTGCCAAAATTGTTCCTGCTCTATTTTAAGTCAACACCATTTGACCCTTTGCTTTACTGGAAGTGCTTTCTAACTCGTGAGCTGTAAGGATTGTACTATTTGCTGTTTGCCTATTTTAAACTTTCTGGTAGTATAGTCTGTTTAGGTAAACTCTGAAATCCTGGTCATTTTCTTGACAACGTTTTAATTGTCTCAGTGCATTCTCATTCCAAATATTGTATCAAGCACTAAAATATTATTTATGAATAATTGAATGGAATTGCAGTTTGAGTTCCTTAGAAACTCTTCACAGAGTAAATCTTAACCTGTTTGAAGGGATGGAGACAGTTTTCATACAAATTTTTTGGGTAACATTTCTTAATTAACTCTTTTCTGCTCAACTCTTCTCCCTTGGGGAAAATGTGTTTTTATGTAGAGGTGGCAAGTTGTGTCAAGCACATCAGTGGCTGCAAGAGTGCTTGATTTCTCTCTACAAATGAGACTCACTACAAACTTTCTATGTTTGCACCTCCAGACTCAAACTTTTTGTCCCCAGAAACCATTAGATCCAAGGGTAGACCCAAGACTATCCCACAAATTCCACAGTTGGCATGGAACATTTTGAAAAACGTGGGTACTTGGGTTTGAGTTATGCTATGAGCAAGTTTCCCAAACTCTACTGCTGGGGCTCTTAAGGTTCCCTGATTTCTGCCCTGCCCAATCAAATTTTACTTTGATTTTCTTATGTACCCTGAAATCTTCCCACTGCATTCCTCTTTTCATGTGTTTGTTTAAGTGCTCAAATCAGCCAGAGTTGGTTTCTTTTGCTTGAAAGTAAATGAACTAACACAGAAGGATTGAGAGAGAAAAAATATTGAATCAAAAGATCAGGAGGACAAACAGAATTAGAAAACATTGGCACTTTTGTTGGAGATAAGAATGGGAGTAGGAGAGAAATAAGTATAGTCCTCTATAAAGGAATCCGAGATGCTGAAGGAACTCCTCAAGACAGGTGAAAAGAGATAGAAGGATGGTCCTCAGAAAGCATACTTATTATAAATAACTGGTACGTGGAAGATTTTGGATGAGAAGTTGGGATAGATGGACTCTGGCCATGGGCTAAAATGAATTTTGAACTGTCATCTGAAATACGTGCCTTGTCTTTCCCACACCTACCTAAAGGGCCTAGCTAAATAGAAAAAAAAAAAAAAAAAAGCCTGAAAATGAAGGAAATTCAGTTTTCCCCTAAAGCTGTCCCTGAAAATGTTTATCTCTTGGTCTGGGTGGTAATTTATTGAGTTACATACATGTATAAAAAAATAAGTGAGCTATAAATAAGATTTAGGCTCTTTACCTGTATTAAAGAAGGAGGAGGATAAAGAGGGGAAGAAGAAGGAGGAGGAGAAAGAAAAGTAGAAAGGAGGGAGGATCTTATTTGCTCCTCACCTGGCCTGATCTGAATTTTCCAGAAGTACAGAGGACATCTAGAATGCCCCCCACCTCTACCCCACCTATTTAGTAACCTAAATAACAGTACAAGGGAAAGTAGACATCAACGCAACAGAGATGTCAGGTAGGTAAGGATGGTTTAGGGCAGCTAAAACCATGCTGAAAGCTGCCCAGCATCATTCAACAAAGATCACATTTGATGTGCTCAGTTTCTACCTTCTTTGTAGAATTATGCTTCCTATTTCATATATGGAAAATGCGTTGATTCTTAAGACACGTGATTATGTACCACTTAGAAAGAAAAACAACACTGTCAATTATCAATTTAACACATATTTTTAAAATAATTACTTGAGTCATTTAGATTTATTTTGAGATCTTTTCCAGTGCGTCACTCACTTTTATGCATATCTAGAACAGAAAAAAATGTTATACTTATTATAAATTTATCACGAATATATAATAAATGGTTAAGGTGTTACAAAAATGTGGAATAAGATGTGACAGGTAATCCTTTTACATATACAAAATGTAACACAACCTGTTGTAATTATATGAGTCTTCTTTGAGTAGTCTTAGCACTTACATTGTGTTCCATGGACTGACAGCATGGACAACATTTGGAAGCTTGTGAGAAATTTATAATCTCAGGACCCAACCCAGACTTAGTGAATCAGAGTCTGCATTTTAAGGAGGTTCCCAGGTGATGCTTAAGCGAGCTAAATTTGGAAAAGCATCGTTGCAAAGCATTTGATTGTTGCTTTGCAAAAAAAAAAAAAAAATAGAATAATGCTCATTTTTTTCTAATAAGAAGGAATTTGTTTGCTTAGTATAAAATTTACAAAACATCATTTTCTTTATGTGCATTTCTGTGAACATAGTAAAATTTTTTATTGCCAACTCACAGAACAAGAATTTTGGAAGATATTTTATAGAGCAACTAAACTAAATATATATAATAGAAACAGTGAAGCAAATTCCATTGTAATAATGACAACCTGCAGAAAATGTCCAAATTTACAGATGCATAGACCATGGCAGTTAATGTCCTTTGCCTGCAGTAATTGCAACGTACTATCTATTGTATAATGCACACTAATGTTAGGAATGCCCAGATATTTTTAAATTCATGCCCTAGAATGAAATTTAGATATTTTTAACAGTCCCAAGTGTGAAAAAGCATCCTGTTAGCAAGAAGAATCTGTTGACCTTGGCTTCAGTCCTGGGAGATTTTCCTTTGTTAGAAAGTGGTGATAAAGTAAGGAAAGAGTTGCAGCCCCTTTGTCCAAATTACATCAGTTTTTCAGGGAAAACTAGAAGAAAGAGTGACGGAAAGATATTTTTAAAAATATTAGAATAGAGGTTGAAACAGAAATGGAGCATAATCTACATTTAACTATACCAGTGTTATTCAGAGTGTGATACACATTCCACATGCTTCAATCATCATCTCAAAGCCTCTTTTCAAAATGAATATTCCTGGGTTATACCCTAGAACTGTAACAAAATTTCTGGGATGGTGTCTAGTCACCTGCACTTGTACCAAGTGCCTCAGATGACTCACATGCACACTAAAATTTATTATGCAAAAGATCAGTCTTGATCTTTTGCCATGTTACCCAGGCTTCTCTTGAACTTGTGAGCTCAAGCTATCCACCCACCTCAGCCTCCCAAAGTGCTACAATTATAGGCATGAGCCACTGTGTCCCACTGAATTTTATAATTTTAGGGGAAACATTTCATTATAGGGACATTAGGTGCTTAGAAGAAAAAGAAGCAGTCAGACTTTGCAATAATTAAATGATAGTAAAAGAAGACACAAAAATGACTAAAAAAAAAAAAAAACAGAACAAATCACCCAACTAAAAAATGAGCAAAAAACCTACATAGACATTTCTTATGAGAACACATACAAATGACCAATAGGTATATGAAAAAATGGTCAATGTCACTAATCATCAGGGAAGTGCAAATCAAAACCATGATGAGATATCACTTCACTCCTGTTAAAATGGCTACTAAAATATAACAAAACAAAACAAGTGTTGTCAAGGATGTGGAGAAAAAGGAACCATACAGAGTATTGGTGACAGTGTAAATTACTACAGCCATTATAAACAGCAGTATGAAGCATCCAAAAAAAAATTGAAAGTAGAACTACCATTACATGTAGCAATCTCACTATACATCTAAAGGAAATATATACATCTAAAGGAAATAGAATCAGTATGTCAAAGAGATATCTGCACTCCCATGTTATTGCAGCATTCTTCACAATATCCAAAATAAGAAAATCGACTTAAATGTCCATCAACAAATAAATGACTAAAGACAATATGGTATATATACATGCTGGGCTACTATTCAGTCATTAAAAAAGGAAATTCTGTAATTTGTGACATGAATAAACCTTGATGACACTATATTAAGTGAAATAACCTGGCACAGAGAAACAAATACCACATGACTACATTCATATGTGGAATCTAAAAAAGTTGATTTCACAGAAGAAGAGAGAAGAATGGTAGTTACCAGGAGCTGAGCAGGTTTGGAGAGGTGATGTTTAGGGATATGTTGGTCAAAGGATAGAAAATTTTTGTTAGATAGGGGGAATAAGTTCAGGAGACCCATTGTACAACATGATGACAATAGTTAACAATTGTGTTGTGTACAACTTTAATCATGTTGTGTACAACTTCACTAATGTTGTGTACAACTTCACTCATGTTGTATACAACTTTAAAACATCATGCTGTACACAACAAATACACACAATTGTATGTCACTTTACAAATATAAAAGAAAAAAATGACTGACTGAAATTTTTTAATTTTGGAAAGCTGGAAGCCTACAACAAAAATTGCATAGTTTTAAAGAGACAGTTTTATGGGGAAGGTATACATGTTTGGGGAAAGGATAGTTTGAAATGGCAGTAAAATAGCTAGGTAGGATTAAATTCAGACAGTTGGAAAATATTATCAATAAAACATATCAGAACTGAGAGAAATCTTGCAGATGACCTAATTCCCATGCCTCATTCAGGTTTATGTAATAAAAGGGATATACTTTTGTGTTACAGCCGGTTGACTGCAGGACCATGGCGAGGTCCTACTAACACCCAAACTGGGGGCTGTTCCTCCTTATCTGCCAAATAAACTTGTACAAAATCCTAACTTCAAAGATGCATAAAATCTTGATTTTTTGTGGACTGATGAGTGCAATATTTTAAGAAGGCATAATATTTTTAAAATCTAAGAGCATATAACATGATACATATTATACAGTATAACCAATTCTAAGGCTAGAAGTGACATAATTCATATCATAGCAGATGAGTTTTTTTGAAACAAGGTCTAGTTCTATCACCCAGACTGGAGTTCAGTGGCACAATCTTGGCTTACTGCAACCTCTGCCTCCTGGTCTCAAGTCCTCCTCCCACCTCAGCCTCTTGAGTAACTGGGAGTACAGGAGTGCACCACCACACCTGGCTAATTTTTGTACTTTTTGTAGAGACAGGGTTTTGCCATGTTACCCAGGCTTCTCTTGAACTTGTGAGCTCAAGCTATCCACCCACCTCAGCCTCCCAAAGTGCTACAATTATAGGCATGAGCCACTGTGTCCCACTGAATTTTATAATTTTAGGGGAAACATTTCATTATAGGGACATTAGGTAATTTTCACTGTTTTTATTCAAATGTCAATATAGCCTATTTTTATACATGTGCCACTGCTTCGTTCCTTTTATTTCTTCTTCTTCTTCTTCTTCTTCTTCTTCTTCTTCTTCTTCTTCTTCTTCTTCTTCTTCTTCTTCTTCTTCTTCTTTTTTTTTTTTTGGTCATGTCTTCCTTTTGGGGCACTACATTTGTCTGTATCACTTGGAGATGGAGGTGTTCTTTCACAATTTCTCTTAAGCAGAAAATAATAGATGTTTCCTAAATTTTTTTGTCACTTTAGCCACACAGAGTCTTGCATTTTTTTGGACGTTAAACAGACAGACAATTTGGTCACCAATAAGGTTTTGTTAATTAGGGGTATTGAAAATATTCAACCAGGGGGTCCATCTGATCAGGGCTAATATTAGCTTAAAACTTAGATTTTATTTTTGAAACCAAGTTGTCTTTTTTAGCTTAGACTGTTCTCTACCAAGGCCATGTCACTGTCAACTACTGAACATTTCCAAAATTAGAACATTTTAAAACCTCCTAGGAGCAGAAACATTTTACCAAGTATCCATGAATTCATATTTAAACTCCTAAGTGACATTTCTTTCTTTTCTAGAAAAAAAAAGAAACCCGGCTCAATATATATTAATTCATTCAAAAATTGCCAAGCATAGTGGCTCATGCCTGTTATCTCAGTGCCTTGGGAGGCCAAGGTGGGAGGACTGCTTGAGGCCATGGGTTTGACACTAACTGGGGCAACATAATGAGACTGCATCTCTACAAAATATAAGATAAGAAATTAGCCCAGTGTGGTGGTACACACCTGTAGTTCTAATTACTCTTGAGGCTAAGGCAGGAGGATCTCTTAAGACCAGGAGTTTGAGGTTAGAGTGAGCTGTGATAACACCTTCAGTCTGAGTGACAGAGCAAGAACTTGTCTTTTAATGTATACACAGTGTATTATGATGTATACACAGTGTTATTAATGAATAAAACAAAGTCAAGTAAAACAAAAATGCTACCTTCAAGGTAAGAGATGAAGTCAAGGAGGTGGTGGGTGTTAGGTAAGACTTGTAGGCTACAGTAAGAATTTAGAATTCTGCTTGGAGATATGAAATCATTGTAAAGTTTTGAACTATGTGATATTACATCTCTTCCCTTTAGAATCTTCTATTTTTAAAATTGTTTGGTCTGTAGATGTAAAATAAAGGTGGTATTTACAGGATTTATTAATAGCTTCAATGCAGGTTCTGAGACAAAGAACATCTCAAAGTGCCAAGAATAATACCAAGGTCTCAGCTTAAGTATCAGCAACAGTGGAGTTACCATTTGCTGAGGTTGGTAAGACTAGGGAAATAGCTGGTATAGGGAGAGAAATCAGGAAACCATTTTTGTTCCTACTAAATGTTTTTAAATATACAAATGTAGGTATTAGGTAGGCATTTGTCCAACAAGTTTGGATTTCAGTAGATAGGTAAGGCCTAGAGATGCAAATTTGGAATTTTCAGCATGAGATGATATTTAAAGCACTGTGATTGGAGGATATACCCACAAGGCACTGAGTACAGATAGGACTGAAAGACTTCTGGGAATATTTAGTATTTTGGAAAATGAGGAGAAACCAGTAAAGTAGACCAAAAGGGAGAGTGCTAAGAAGTAGGGGAGAACAAAGTAACAGTGGGTTTCTGAATTTCAAAGGGTACAAAGCAGGCTTCAGAAATAATACGCAAGGCATTGTCTACTGATACCCAACACCATCCCATCCTCCTAATCTTTTCCCTATAATAAAACTGAAAACCTGAAAGGTGCATTTTGCAGAATCCTTTACCAGCAGAGATCTAGTTTAATTTACATCTCTGAAAAACATTCACTCATTCATCAAAGATGAAATAGAAAGAATAGCTATTAGATTCCAAGAGTAGTGGCCACTTGAATGTACAACAGTGGTCCCCAACCTTTTTGGCCCCAGGGACCAGTTTAGTGGAAGACAATTTTTCCATGGATGAAGGTGATGGGGGAGTGGATTAGATTCTCATAAGGAGCGTCTAACCTGGATCCCTTGCAGGTTCAGTTCACACTAGGGTTGCTGCTCCTGTGAGAATCTAATGCCACTGCTGATCTGACAGGAGGTGGAGCTCAGGCGGTAATACTCACCGGCCAGCCACTCACCTCCTGCTGTGTGGTTTTGTTCCTAACAGCCCACAGACCAGTATGTGTGTGTCGGCGGGGGGGTGTGGGGGTCACAGTTGAGGAACCCTGGTGTACAATAGTGAGCTTTGCAGTGATTTCAATGTGAAGTCCTATGAATTATTTTTATTGTTTCTAAAATTATCACAAAGCTGAGAGGAAGCTGAGTTAATTGTTGGAGGCCTCAGGGAATTCTGGACTTTTCTGATTTCTTCGAGGCCAACTGTACTTCTCTCAATCCTGCCAATGGTTTCATAGACATAAATTTATTTCTTTTATATCCCTTCCTGTTGAAAAACCGACAGTTTCTGTTTTCCTGCTTAAACCCAAAATGATATAAATACAGAATAATCAACTCTGTCAATTGCCGTTACTAAATCCGTAAGATAAAGACTGAGTATACACCATCAAATTTACAATGTTGATGCCATTGATGATCTGGTTGTGACCATTTTCATTGGAGTAGTATGGAGAAAACATTCTTGGCATGACTTCTATGGAAATGGGAGGATAAAAAACAATTTTGATGAGTTTTTTATAAAGCAGGGGTCTCCAAGCTGTGGGTCATGAACTGGCACGGGTCCGTGACCTGTTAGGAACCGGGCTGCACAGCAGGAGATGAGTGGCTGGTGAGTGGGCATTACCGCCTGAGCTCTTCCCCTTGTCAGATCAGCAGTGGCGTTAGATTCTCATAGAAGCTCAAATCCTACTGTAAGCGGTGCATGCAAGGGACCTGGGTTGCATGCTTCTTATGAGACTCTAACTAATGTCTGATGATCTAAGGTGGAACAGTTTCCTCCCAGAACCATCCCCCCAACCACCCTGCCCCTTGTCCATGGAAAAATTGTCATCCATGAAACAGTCCCTGGTGCCAAAAACAGTGGGACTGCTGCTGTACCGGGAAGAATATAATTGCTAATTGGAAGATAATGTGGAGTTAGAAGAACATTTTTTGTAGTGGTTATTGTGATTTAAAAGAAACATTAGAGCGTGTACATAATAAGCTAATGTATATGATCCAATAGAGTGGAGAAACTTACTGATGTCAGAAGGAGAGGGACAGTTGCAAGAAAATACTTTAACAGGAGGGAAGAGATGAGATTGTATGAACGAATGAAGAAGACAGTTCATGGACAAATGAAGATTGAAGTCCAAGAACAGTGCATTCGACTCACAGGAAGACAGGTATAGTACATGAGCACCAACACAGGGGGTTTGGTAGATTTGGTAGTGGGGGCATGTTGAAACTCTCTTCTGATTGTTTCTGTTGTGTTAATGAAATGAGAAGTAACTTCATCAGCTGAAGATGAGGAGGAAAAATGGTGTTTAAGGCTTGAGAAAGAAGGAGGACGTGTAAAATAATCATCTTGGAGAATGGTAGAGTGAATGGACATAAGAAATGTATCTGGATTGAAGAGTGATGCTAAGGCTCGGTTCAGGATAGGAGTCATGAATTAAAGAGAAACATATTGACATGTTTTTGTGTTTTTCTCCCAAAATTTCAGTTGCTCTGATACAGAGTTAAAATAGACAGAGAAATGAACTTAACTGGGGATACCTTTACCAGCTGAGTTTAACAAAGGAAAAAAGGTGCAAGGGATTAATGTGTTGGAAAAAAGTGGTGGTAGTAATGGTTTATGGAACATAAGCTACATAACAAAGGGAGTGAGGATATCAGGGGAGGAAGGGACTAGTGAAAG
The DNA here is from genome assembly GCF_043159975.1 of Macaca nemestrina. Lineage (NCBI taxonomy): Eukaryota > Metazoa > Chordata > Mammalia > Primates > Cercopithecidae > Macaca > Macaca nemestrina. The sequence goes on from NC_092137.1 coordinate 50,016,783, forward strand.
ACGGCAAGGTCAACTCATGGAAATTCGTGATATGGCAAAATCATTTATTAGAGTTGGAATAATGACAGAAAACACAGGGACTGTTGACTAGAGATGTACTGCTATATACGGAAACTGAAAAAGTGGCAGTTATTGGAAATAGCAAGAGAATTGTTATGGCAGTGAGTATCTATGGTGGTAAGTACTACACAGTTATTGAAGATATGTTATGTTTGGGTAAGTATTGAAGACATGTATGTTGTGAATTGATAAGCCAGAATATTGGATAGATCACTTTTGTGAATGTAGAAATCGCTAAGGATCAGTAGTGATGTTAGTAGTATGAAGTGCAACAGAATGATCTGGCACTGAAATGATCAATAAATCAGATAATGATTATGAGGAAAGCAGATGATTGCCATTTGGAAGTATAGTGTGACATTAGTGTGATAATTGTTTCAACATAATTGGAATATTTTGCAAGTCTCTACTTCCTATTCCCTCCACTTTCTCAGCTCTTCAGTCAACAGTTGAGCAAGTACTTTTAGCCCCAAAATGCAACTTTCCAAGCCTTACCACCATCTCTCACAGAAGGCAAGAAGAAAAAAGGATTCCTTAACTTTTTTTTTCCATCTTCCAAAATATTACCCGACCCCTAGTCCATTTGGGTTGGAAGAGGTGTTTGTTCGTTTGTTTGTTTGTTTTCAGATATTTGCATTGTGGTGACTGTATTAGTCCATCTTCATGCTGCTGATAAAGACATACCCAAGACTGGGTAATTTATAAAGAAAAAGAGGTTTAATGGACTCAGTTCCACATAGCTGGGGAGGCCTCACAATCATGGTGGAAGAAGAAAGGCACATCTTACATCTTACACGGCAGCAGACAAGAGAGAATGAGAGCCAAAAGAAAGGAGAAACCCCTTATAAAATCATCAGATCTTGTGAGACTTATTCACTACAATGAGAACAGTATGAGGGAAACTGCCCCCATGATTCAATTATTTCCCACAGGTCCCTCCCACAACATGTGGGAATTATTGGAGCTACAATTCAAGATGAGATTTCGGTGGGGATATAGCCAAAGCAGATCAGTGACCTTGATGTGTTCCTTGTGTAAGAAGTTGCCTTAGCCATAATTTTCTAGAAAATAGCATTCAGAGCAAAGCTCATATACTAATGCTTTATTGGGAGGAGAAATCCCAAGACAAGAGTGAGGTAAGGGGGACATGACACAAGAAAGGAGCACAAGCAACACTACATGTTGCATTAATGAGCTGCTACAATTTATAAGGAAACCCACATTATTACTCATGTTAGAGGCCATATAATGCCACAGCTTCTTGGTAGCATCTACCCAAGGAGAGAAAGAGAAAACATTTTCAATTGGTAGCTTCTTTCTGTATTCTGTTCTTCATTGGTTAAGGGTCAGCCTATAAGCCCTTAATTTTTGTGTACTTCTGGGAATTCTATGGGGCCCTCCAGGCAATTGCTTGGAAATGATAATCAGTAGATCCAGTCAGGCTGAAATTGGACACTTGAGATTCTAAATGCTGTATGGCTCCAAATAAAGCTAACTCATGAAGATGTATCCAGGCTCACCTCTTGCTTTGGGGACAAACCGAATCAACTGGTAGTATTTCAAGATGAGGCAACAACAGGAAAGGCCAGGGTATTAAGACTTTAAGAGCATGTTGAGCACGCTCCATCTGAGAAACAGGATAAATGACTAAGGGTTACAGGACAAATAATATTGATTGTACCTGAGGAGATGCATAGCTTGGATCTGGCAGAGTTCATTTCTTGCACTACCCAGATCTGCTTACACCTGTCTTGTGTAAGCATACAATGCATTCACTTCTATCCTAAGAGAGGAGAAACAAGTCCAGTTCTTCAAAGTATAACTAATTGCAGTACTCCAGAAAGACTTGAAAAAAACTATAAGAAAAAAAGAAAAAAACTGTAAGAAAACTATAAAAAACTATAAGAGAAAGCCACTATATCCCCTGTCATTGCTGCTGGTTCTAAAACAATAATTGATATTTATCATCTCCCTATTCTATTGCCAACTTGAGATTTTTCTTGACCAAGACTTTAACTAGTCTTGGTTGGTTGCCTAATGGGGTCCCCCAGCCTTTTATCCACAAGGAGTTTAAGATCTCAGTTGCCCTACCATTTAGGTGGTGGTGGCTGCTACAATTGTCCAATCACAGTTATCACCTGATGATGTAATACCAAGAGACCCCCCAGAAAGTCTCTGGTGGGAGATATATTCCTCTTTCCTCAATTGTATGATATCAGCCTTAGCTCGTTATAGAAATTATGTATCAATCCACTGAGAAAACTAGCTTCTTTCATTTCTTACTGGCTTGCTGATGGTAGCCAGATGGTAATAACAGCTTCTGGAAAAACATTTTCCATTTTGGGAACCAGTTAACTAACTTGGCATTTTGGAAACCAAGTTAACTAACTTGGCAGAGACTAATTTTGCAGAGTTAGACAACAAAACTTCTGCAAGAGAGTTACCAAGAGTGATGGTAAGAAGGCTCCAGTCTTTGTTTTTTTTTTAAATTATTCTTGGACTTTCAGTTACTGTGAACACAGCTCAATGTGTCACTCATTTATTCAATGAATATACTAGATTCTGTAGAACAGCTTTCCAGCTCACACAATGTTGTCCCTGAACTAACAGATTAACTGAGCCTTCAGGATGCCTTTCCACCAATGACTACTTCTAGATGATGCAAAGCCAGTGAACTCCATATTTGTACCTGCATTTTCAAAGCCCTTTGCAATAAAATAGGTTCCTATGAGACAATATTACATAGGACACTAGGTTGATAGCTCAGGCATTCTATAACCACTTGAGTGACTTCCAGAAGAAGAGACGAATCCAGATCAATGTATATATTGATTTTGGTTAGGAATAATTTCTACCCCCTCCAAGATCCAAGGCAATCAACCAATCACTGGGAGGTTGTCTTTTTTTTTTTTAATTTTTCTTTAAATTCGGGGATACATGTGCAGAACATGCAGGTTTGCTGCGTAGGTGTACACGTGCCATGGTGTTTTGCTGAACCTACTGACCCATCCTCTAAGTTCCCTCCCCTCACCCCCAATCCCCCAATACGCCCTGGCGTATGTTTTTCTGCTCCCTGTGTGGAGCAGACATATGTGTGCAGGTGTCTTTATAATACAATGATTTATATTCCTTTGGGTATATACCTAGTATGACGCAGGATTGCTGGGTCAAATGATATTTCTGGTTCTAGATCCTTGCGGAATCACCATACTGTCTTCCACAATGGTTGAACTAATTTACATTCCCACCAACATGTAAAAGCATTCCCATTTCTCCACTGCTTCACCAGCATCTATTGTTTCTTGACTTTTTAATAATTGCCATCTGATTGGCATGAGACGGTATCTCATTGTGGTTTGGATTTGCATTTGTCTAATGATCAGCGCTATGTTGAGCCTTTTTTCATATGTTTATTGGCTGCACAAATATCTTCTTTTGAGAAGTGTCTGTTCATATCCTTTGCCCACTGTTTAATGGGGTTGTTTGCTTTTGTTCTTGTTAATTTGTAAAGTTCCTAGTAAATTCTGGATATCAGACCTTTGTCAGGTGAGTAGATTGCAAAAATTTATTCCCATTCTGTAGATTGCCTGTTTATTCTGATGATCGTTTCTTTTGCTGTGCAGAAGCTCTTTAGTTTACTTAGATCCCATTTGTCAATTTTGGCTTCTGGTTGCAATTGCTTTCGGCATTTTCATTATGAAGTCTTTGCCCAGCCTATGTCCTGAATGGTATTGCCTAGGTTTTCTTCTAGGGTTTTTATGGTTTTGGGTTTTACATTTAAGCCTTGAATCCATCTTGAGTTGATTTTTGTATAAAGTGTAAGGAAGGGGTTCAGTTACAGTTTTCCACATATGGCTAGCCAGTTTTCCCAGCACCATGTATTGAATAGAAAAATCCTTTCCCCATTGCTTATTTTTGTCAGGTTTGTCAAAGATCAGATGGTTGTAAATGTGTGGTGTTATTTCTGAGGTCTCCGTTCTATTCCATTGGTCTATGTGCCTGTTTTGGTACCAGCACCATGCTGTTTGGGTTACTGTAGCATTGTAGCGTAGTTTGAAGTCAGGCAGTATGATGCCTCCAGCTTTGTTCTTTTTGCTTAGGATTGCCTTGGCTATATGGGATCTTCCTTGATTCCATATGAAATGTAAATTAGTTTTTTCTAATTCTGTGAAGAATGTCAATGGTATTTTGATGGGAGTAGCACTGAATCTATAAGTTACGTTGGGCAGTATGGCCATTTTCATGGTATTGATTCTTCCTGTCCATAAACATGGAATATTTTTCTGTTTGTGTCCTCTCTTATTTCCTTGAGCTGTGGTTTGTAGTTCTCCTTGAAAAAGTCCTTCCTATACCTTATTAGCTGTATTCCTAGGTATTTTATTCTCTTTGTAGCAATTGTGAATGGAGGTTCATTCATGATTTGACTCTTTGCTTGTTTACTGTTGGCATAAAGGAATACATGTAATTTTTGCACATTTATTTTGTATCCTGAGACTTTGCTGAAGTTGCTTATCAGCTTAAGGAGTTTTGGGGCTGAGATGATGGGGTTTTCTGAATATAGAATAATGTCGTTTGCAAACAGAGACAATTTGACTTCGACTCTTCCTATTTGAGTACGCTTTATTTCTTTCTCTTGCCTGATTGCCTCAGCCAGAACTTCTAATACTATGTTGAATAGGAGTGGTGAGAGAGAACATTTTTGTCTTGTAGTGGTTTTCAAAGGGAATGCTTCCAGCTTTTGCCCATTCAATATGATATTGGCTGTGAATATTTCATAAGTAGCTTATTATTTTGAAATATGCTCCATCAATACCTAGTTTTTTGAGAGTTTTAACATGAAGGGATGTTGAATCTTATCAAAGGTCTTTTCTTCATCTATTGAGGTTATCATGTGGTTTTTGTCTTTGGTTCTGTTTATGTGATGAATTATGTTTATTGATTTGCATATGTTAAACCAGCCTTGCATCCCAGGGATGAAGCTGACTTGATGTGGTAGATATGTTTTTTGATGTGCTGCTGGATTCAGTTTGCCAGTATTTTATTAAGGATTTTTGTACCAATGTTATTCAGGGATATTGGCCTGGAGTTTTTCTTTTTTGTTGTGTCTCTGCCAGGTTTTGGTATCATGATGATGCTGGCTTCATAAGACGAGTTAGGGAAGAACACTCTTTCAATTATTTGGAATAGTTTCAGAAGGAATGGTACCAGCTCCTCTTTGTACCTCTGGTAGAATTTGGCTGTGAATCCATCTGGTCCTGGGCTTTTTTTGGTTGGTAGGCTATTAACACTGTCTCAATTTCAGAACTTGTTATTTGTCTATTCAGAGATTCCACTTCTTCCTGGTTTAATCTTTGGAGGGTGTATGTGTCTAGGAATTTGTCCATTTCTTCTAGATTTTCTAGTTTATTGCCTAGAGAAGTTTATAGTATTCTCTGATGGTAGTTTGTATTTCTGTAGGGTCAGTGGTGATATCCCCTTTATCATTTTTATTGTGTCTATTTGATTCTTCTCTCTTTTCTTCATTACTCTAGCTAGCATTCTATTTTGTTACTTTTTTCAAAAAAACCATCTCCTAGATTCGTTGATTTTTTGGAGGGTTTTTTGTGTCTTTGTCTCCTTCAATTCTGCTCTGATCTTAGTTATTTTTTGTCTTCTGCTAGCTTTTGGATTAGTTTTCTCTTGCTTCTATAGCTCTTTTAATTGTGATGTTAGGGTGTCAATTTGAGATATTTCTAGCTTTATGTTGTGAACATTTAGTGCTATAAATTTCCCTCTTAACACTGTTTTAGCTGCATCCCAGAGATTGTAGTATGTCTCTGTTTTCATTGGTTTCAAATAACTTCTTGATTTCTGCCTTAATTTCATTATTTACCCAGGAGTCATTCAGGAGGAGGTTGTTAAATTTCTAAGTAATTTTGTGGTTTTGAGTGAGTTTCTTAATCTTGAGTTCTAATTTTATTGCACTGAGGTTGGAGAGACTGTTATGATTTCAGTTCTTTGCACTTGCTGAAGCATGTTTTACTTCCAATTACGTGGTCGATTTTAGTATGAATGCCACGTGGCACTGAGAAGAATGTAAATTGTGTGGATTTGGTGTGGAGATTCTGTAGATGTCTATTAGATCCACTTGATGAAGAGCTGAGTTCAAGTCCTAAATATCCTTGTTAATTTTCTGCCTCATCAATCTGCCTAATATTGACAGTAAGGTGTTAAAGTCACCCACAATTATTATGTGGGAGTCCAAGTCTCTTTGTAGGTCTCTAAGAACTTGTCTTATGAATCTGAGTGCTCCTGTATTGGGTGCATATTTATTTAGGATAGTTAGATTTTCTTGTTGAAGTGATCCCTTTACCATTATGTAATATCCTTCTTTGCCTTTTTTGATCTTTGTTTGTTTAAATCTGTTTTGTCAGAGACTAGGACTGCAACCCCTGCTTTGTTTTACTTTCCATTTGCTTTGCTAAATATTCCTCCATCCCTTTATTTAGTGCTTATGTGTGTCTTTGCACATTAGATGGGTCCCCTGAATACAGAACACCAATGGGTCTTGATTCTTTATCCAACTTGCCAGTTTGTGTCTTTTAATTAGGGCATTTAGCCCATTTACATTTAAGGTAGCTTTGTTATGTGTAAATATGATTCTATCATCATTATGCTAGCTGGTTATTTTACACACTAGTTGATGCAGTTTCTTCATAGAGTCATTGGTCTTTATATTTTGGTGTGTTTTTGCAGTGCCTGGAACCAGATTTTCCTTTCCATATTTCCTTCAGGAGCTCTTGTAAGGCAGTCCTGGTGGTGACAAAATCCCTCAGCATGTCCTTGTCTTAAAAAAAAATATGTTTATCCTTTACTTATGAAGCTGGATTATGAAGTTTGGCTGGATATGAAATTCTGGGTTGAAAATTCTTTTCTTTAAGAATGCCGAATATTGGCCCCAATCTCTTCTGGCTTGTAGGGTTTCTGCTGAAAAGTCCACTGTTGGTCTGATGGACTTCCCTTTGTAGGTGACCTGGACTTTCTCTCTCACTGCCCTTAACATATTTTCCTTCATTTTGACCTTGGAGAGTCTGATGATTATGTGTCTTGGAGTTGATCTTCTTGTGGAGCAAGAAGCAAGGTGGCCTTCAAACTCTGATATTTCCCCTTGGTTGATTTAGCTATTGATACTTGTATATGCCGCACAAAATTCTCCTGCTGTGATTTTTAGCTCCATTAGGTCATTTATGTTCCCCTGTAAACTGGTTGTTCTAGTTAGCAACTCCTCTAACCTTTTATCAAGGTTCTTGGTGTATTTGCATTGGATTAGAACATGCTCCTCAGCCTCTGGCTGGAGTTGTTGGAGTTCCTGCAGGGAGACCCTGCCCAGTGAAGAAGGATGAATCAAGGTCAGACCTGAGGAGATGCTCTGGCCACAGCCAGTGTGTTGGGCTCTGGGGGAACACCTCTTGGGACCAAGACATCCACTCTCCCTGACTCAAGCAGGGAAAAAGTGTGGCCTGGCGCTATAGAGATGGATGCTGCCTTTCCACCGCCCAGCGAGCTTAGCGTGTTAGGCACTTTTGAGTTGCAGTGCTGGCTGCTGCACCTCTCACAAGGAACTCAAAGAGCTTGCACAGCAGGCAGCCACAGCCGTGGTGTTTGTTGCCCCTCTCCCTGGGAATTCAGCAGGCTTAAGCAGATTCTAGTTGAGAGGATGTTTAGAGACTGCGTGGCTCTGAGATTGGGACCCTATTCCCTGATGGCATGCGTTTGCGAGTGGGATATTCCGATCCATGGGTTGCACAGTTCTGTGGAAAAAGCATGTTTTCCCCAGCTGAGTGGCACACTCACTCACTGCCTCCCTTGGCTGGGGATGGGAGTTCCTGTGCCACGTGTGGCTCACAAGTGGGCCACCACACCACCCTGCTCTTCCTTCTTCTTTGCGGATCACGCCAGTGGTCTAGTCAGTTCTGATGAGAGAACCTGGATACCTTGGTTGACAGTGCAGGATTCACAAGCAATGGGAGCTTCTGATCACATCTGCTTCTAGTTGGCCATCTTGGCACCGCTTCCCCAAAAGTGTTTTTTGAATGAGGTTGTCTTGTATCATTGAGGCTGGTGACATTTTGAGGGCTCAGAGTGAGACCCCAGCAAAATGAAAGGTTAAATATTTAGTAGTGTTGATAGCTTTATCAGCCTTGGTGAGATAAAATCCATGTTACTGAATCTATGCATAGCCTGTGATAATAGTTCTCTGTTCATGAACATACAGCACAAGCACTGTTATGTTTAAAGAAGACTGGCTGACAACCATAGATAATTTATGCTGACACCTGATTGTTGACAATCTTACCTGTAATGAATGTTTTCTGGTGAACAAACACCTAAATACAAAGATTTGCATACTTTTAGCCTTCGCCCATAGGTATATTCACTTAATACTGCTTTAGACCTTCTTGTTCCCTATCTTCATTCCAGGTGCACAACCAATCAGTTAAGCCATTCATTCTACTTTCCTGGAGTCAATATATATCCATACATCACCTTTCCCTCCACAAAAAGTTGTCCATCAAATGCACTGGTTGCCTCACTCAGACAATTATTTCCCTCCCCATCATCCCTCAGGGCCACTCCTGAGTGGGATGTAATGAAACAGTCCATTTAAATATGAGTAAGTTCTCAGTATTGACCTTCTTCCACAGTTGGATATAAGAAACCCATAGAACATCCTCCTATGAAGACATAAGTGTGAGTTGAAGAAGCATCAATACAACAGAGATATATGACAGGTAACTTACTTATTCATGTAATTCACATGTGCCTTCTGAACTTGCCTCAGCTAGTCCTGAACATATCATCTCCATCCTACAGTGAAGCTAATGCTCTAATAACTCTCAGTTTATAATGGGTAGCTCAGGCTGCATACTTTCTCAGTGTCACGTGACCTACTGCTTAATCTTTGTTAGGGTTCATTAACATGCAGACAGCTGTTATTCCAGTGAATAGTAGTTCACTGCAGATGTCCTGCTTCAGTGCCCTAACGGTCTGTATTACCTCTTTCTCAGTTGTAGGAACTGTGAGATGCAACAAGTTCCCCTTTTCCTTACAGGGGATATTCCAACCTGTCTCAGGCCACTGGATCCCTAAAAAATGACCTGCAGTCTCCCAAATCATCATAGGATTTATCTCCTGCCTTCTGGAACACATCCCTTACTAGGGCTTTTAAGGTTGTTGCCACTTTCTTCTCCCCAAGTCTAATTAGCATGATGTTGTCAATACAGTAGACCACCATGATATTCTATGGCATTTCAAAATAATAAAAATGCCTGAACACTGTGTTATGAGGGGGCAGGAGCTTCAAACTAATCTTGAAGAAAGACAGTAAAAGGGTATTATTGCTGCCCTCGCCACTTAAAAATAAATTCCTCATACCAAATGCCAGAGGTTGTAATTGAGCTGCTCTAGTAAAAGACACCACATCTCATAGCAACTGCAATTGGATTTGCCACCTGTATAAGTTCATGATAATTCATCAACATCCACCATCCCCAACTAGGTAGTAGCAGAAATCAAATAGGTGAATTAAATGGAGCTATTATTGGAACTATCAGCCTTCCTTCTTTCAAGTGTTTGATATTGGCAATAACCTCTACCATTCCTTTCTAGCTGTAGTATTTCTTCTAATTTTTTGTCTAATGGGATGGAGGGGCAGTTTTAGGAACTTCTGCTTTCCCTTTCTACCATAACAGCACTTACACTACAGGTCAGAGAACCAATGTGAAAGATTTTGACATTTTAATAAAAAACTGCTGACTTCCCAATTAACTATTTGAGGTTCAGGAATATTGTTTTGTGATGAACCCAAATACCCACTGAACCAACTATAAAAGCATTTGGCCTAAATTTCATTTATTATCTGGCCCTTACAAATTCCCACTCTACTCAGAGACTCATAATGGCATTTTTAGTTCCCTGAGTATCAGTATCATGCCAGATATATGTCTTAGAAAGCCTGGAAAGCTCTCACAGAAAGCACAGTTACCCTAGAAATTGTCCAAAAGTCTGTCTGGGGGAATATTATAGAAATATTTACTGTATAAACTTACAGATTTTTTTTTGAGAGTCTTCCTTTCAATCAAGAGCTGTTTCAATTAATTGGCAGATGAGGAACCAGGGTGAGGAACTATGATTCTCCCTCCTTAAAGCTGGTGTCAGCTTGTCCACTAGTCAGATTTGTTTTGTTTTTATTATTATACAAATTTATTATTATACAAATTATTATACAAATTACCCTGGCTTAATTGTGCAGGCTATCTGTCCATCTTTGTTTCCCTGATAGCCATTACTCTAGATCTGTACAAATTGAGGCATCCTTATTGCTACTCTGGCTTTGCTGTCCATTTCAGCAACTGCATGCACCTTGTCAGTGCTAGTTACATGTTGCCATCTGGCCCATGCCATTTCAAACTGCTCCTTCTCATTGAAATCTGGAATCCCAACTCCATGGTGACATCTTCCTGCAGTTCCTTCCTGCACTACTTCCTGCACTACTAAAGTGCTTCTCAAAATGCATTCTTTATTACCACACTGAAGGCAGTGTCTTCGGGTCCTCCCTGGGAACATAAATGGGTGATAATTTCTCAGTTGTATTTACTGTGTAAATCCATTCAAACATTACCAATTCCCTCTGACATCTAACTTCTTCAGTATTACATTGAATATTCTGAAATCTCTACCTCATTTCTCATAAATAATTATTATATCTAATGTTTAAGGAGTCATTAGAGCAAACTAGTATAAAGAGCTTTAACTACGCTTGCCAGGATGTTGAACTATTACTGGTGGTAAGTGTCCTATGAGTTCTTCCCATCTAAACTTATATTTCATCTCTTTGAATAAACATGCTCAAATCCACTTCTGTACATATGTCCTCAGTTCACGACAATAATATGTACCAGATCCTACCACTCCTTTGGTGGGTACACTCTTTGTTCCCAGAACAGTGTTTCTTACTGACTTGGAAGCAAGAAGAGTAAACTGGGATAAGTCTTAAGGAAAACAAACATAAACTTGCCTCGGATATGGGCATTTCCTGGTATTCAGATACAGGGAAACTCTTCTCCTTTAGCAGGGGGAAGCTGTGTTTTTCTACCAGCCAGAGGGTTCAGTGGAATGTGGAGACTCAAGAATCTCATGTTGATAAAACTAATGAACCCATTTCATATTTCAGGTTTCCACTCTCTCCAATCAGAGGCTATGCATTCAAGCTCCTTTTGCAGCTCTCCCACCATTATGATCAAATCCTAAGCCTCATTTTTAGTGTAGAATGTCTTGTACATTAAGGGATAAGAACCTTATTAAGAGATGCATCTGAGAACTTTGGCTTTGAAAGCATGCTTTAATTTGGCCTCCAGTGCTGTCAGAACTAGCCGTTCAAATGACAGTCATGTAAATTATCATTTCTCCTACTCATCATTGGTAAAGTCTATAACAATTTGATTTCTTAATGCTCTGCCTTCCACGAGCACCTCAATTCAATTGATGATAGGTGAAACTTGTAATAATCATGTACACCGTAGTTTTTTGTTTTTTTTTTAACCACTCTGCTTTTTACCAGCAATGAGGCCCTATTGCCTTCAGTTAGGCAAGCAATCTAATCTCAAATCGCCATCCTGAAGGTCCATTTAACAGACATAGGTACCAAATGCATTAGCCCAGGTTTACTAGAAAATAGAGTCTGAAATAAAGTTTGCATGTGAATGCTTTCTTGGAGGAGCATAATCCCAGGGGATTGAGAATATCACGGAAGAAAGGAAAGCAAACACAAGGGAATGTGTTACCATATCAATTTGGCCACAGCTTTAACTGTAAACAAATGTGGTTATGCAGGCCTTAATTTGTCTGCCAGCTGCCCCTGAAATCCTCTCTCTCTTTTACCCACAGAAAATTAACTCTCCTAAAGTTTTAGGTTGTTTTACCTATACTCTCTAGGCAGCTGCTGAGACACCCACGGCATCTGTGGGCACCGTCTGGACTCCTCCTGCAGAGGGTGTTTTGGAGGCTGTATTACTCCATTTTCACACTACTTGAGACTGGGTAATTTATAAACAGAAGAGGTTTAATTGACTCACAGTTCTGCAAGACCGGGGAGTCCTCAGAAAACTTATAATCATGGCAGAAGGGAAAGCCTTGCTCACATTGACACTCACATTGCAGTCACTGGAGACACTCAGTCTGGAATGCAGGAGACATGGCCAAGGCCAGAGAGGTTGATGGAGCCACACGAATCTGCGCAAGTACACAAACTCCAGTTGCATCAAAGAGCCATCATTTGGTAAATCTCTCTAAGGCAGCATCTTAGTGACTTGAAAAACGGGCTCTTTGGAGACACATGATGACTTAAAAATGCTAGAGTTCCAGGATCTAATATATAATAAAGAAAGTAATTCACCAAAGAACTGAAGTAGCAACATAACGGGGAACAATATTAAATAAATAGAAAAGTGATAGAAATCTGCCCAAATTGAAAGTTAGGTCATTATTAAAAAGTCTTTGACACATCTACTTCATATGAAGAAAGCAAAAGGCACAAGTAGGATGAAATGATAGTTTTCCAGGGACAAACTGGAAACATGAGAAGTTTATTGACAAATTACAAGGTTATTTTTTATTTTTTGAAAATAGTCTCTTTTTTGTCTTTTGAGGTTCTGGGTCTTTACAAGAAAGTAATTTCTTTTGTTGAATTGCCCTTTCCTAGGGACAAATATCCATCTTATCCCTCAAAAAAATATTTTCTTTTACTATGATCTTATCCCTGATAGCAATAACTTACTGTTCAGACTCTCTTCCGAAATAAATTTGGCAAGAAAGAAACATCAGTTACCTTAGCCAAAAAGAAAAAAAGTAACATATCTAGTCTGTCAATCACCTTGTATAGTATGGAGTACACAGAAATAGTATATTAAATATCAGCTTGCTTTGATAGACATTTCAGCACTTATTACATGTTTAGTGAAGTAGGATGTAAAATTCTTGGGTATATCATGAGCAGAGCAAGGGGAGTAAACAGGAGTAGACTTGGGTATGAAATAAAAGAAGAAAATGAAGCAGATTGTCAGCTTTAAGAGATAAATGGTGAACATACTGTTGCTTTAGATATTTTAGTCAAAGAACTAGTCCAATTAGTTTTTTCCTCTACTGTTTTTCTTTCCTGAATATATGCCTACTTTTTATTAAAGTAATGCATTCTCATGATTTATACTAAAATAGCACCAATGAGCTTAAAATAAAAAGCAGCAAGCCCCTGTCTGCCACTCCCATCTGCAAACGTACTTGTAAAAACAACTACTTTTATTTTTTCTGGTGAATGCCTTCTTGTCTCTAACTAGAATGCCTCATAAGACATTTATGCAAGTTCATTAATTTTGACAGTATCTACTGCTGCTATGATAGATGTTTTAGTGCATGTGCACTAAAACCACCTCCATCTACATACCCACTTTCTAAGTTTCATAGTTATTTTAGTATTTTTAGTTTGTTAATTATTTATGTAACTTAAAATAGTATACCCAATGTTTCTTGTTCCACTGATGTTTGATCGTTTCTCTCAACTGCCATTTTGTGATTGCTACAGTCCCTCTACCCCAACTCTCTGCCTCGCCTACACATCCTAACTTCTCTTTTCTATACCTTTATGTTTACATTGTCAAAGCATCTTGGTAGGGTTCCTCCAGATAATCCTTGCTTACGGAATTTAGGGCCCTACAAAGAAAAATAAGCAACTTTACTAGAAGTCTTTTTCTTTTTTTGTTCACCAAGGTTCAGAAGACTTAAAGTAGATTTTGTTATTTAACATAGCATAATCTTAATTCAGATGCCAATGCATGAAATGTAAGCATGGGAATGGCTTTTGGCTACATGCTTTAGAAATGCCAATCAGTTTTTGGCTGCAGGATAACCAATTATAAGCCTAATCCCTCTTCGACTACTGGTGGCAGGTTAGCATATAAACACATGGCTGTCTCCAATTACTTTAGGCTGCTTACAGCAACCAAATAAGAAGAGCCCTCTCTTCAGGACAGCTCGATGTAACAAGACAAGTATTTGACCTATTCTGCAGGTGACTGGAACCTCTGATGAGATTCCTCCAAAGCTGTGAAATGGAACTCAACTATTTAATAACTTATGGGTCTCTGGACAAGGCTCATTTCCTCCCTGCCATCAGTTTAAGCATTCCTCTACCAGTAATGGTAAGAAACTACAAAGCTTAATGCCCCTCTTTGTTTGGGGATCTTCATTTTCTCTTCTCCATTATGGCTTGCAAGTTAAGAGAGATAAAATTAAAGCTTGTTTTAGTTCTTGTCCTACTCAGTGGGTCTGAGTCTCTGTAAAAATTCACATTCCAAGTTCCACCTTTGGTGCTAGTAAATTAATCTGTATTTAATCTAAGATAGTAATATTTACATTCTGTTCTATAATATCAGTGAAATCATCTGAGGGTTGTCTAAATGTTGATTATAAAGGTTGAAAGACCAAATACAGTATTTCAGTTAATATGAGTATATAAATATTGTTCATCACAGATCCAACTAGAAGCCTATGATTTCCACTTCTTCTCTATGTGCTCAATGTATAAACCTATCACAACTCAAACAAAAGTACTTTTAGCATTGAATTAAAAAGAATCTCCTTTACTGTATTGCCTCAATTGCTCAAGTCATGCCACTTTTTTTTTCTTTTTCTTTTTTTTTTGGTTTTTTTTTTGAGATGGAGTCTCGCTCTTGTTGCCCAGGCTGCTCTTGGCTCACTGCACCTCTGCCTCCCAGATTCAAACGATTCTCGTGCTTCACCCTCCTGAGTAGCTGGGATTACAGGCATGCCCCACCATGCCCAGCTAATTTTTTTGTATTTTTAGTAAAGAAGGGGTTTCACTGTGTTGGTCAGGCTGGCCTAGAACTCCTGACTTCAGGTGATCCACCCATCTCGGCCTCCCAAAGTGCTGTGATTACAGGTGTGAGCCACGGCGCCCAGCCCATGCCACTCTTTAATTTGCTTTTTGGGGGGACAATTACTTCCTTGTACATTTTGTTTGGTATTTACTAAAATATTTCATAGCCTTTTTTTGTTTCTTTGTTATGAAGAAATATAAGCCACCCATACTATACCTATAATATTTTTCAGCTTTGTATTCAGCCTATCTTCTAGTATTCTTTCTGAAGATATTCCTCTTAGCAACTGCTGATTTCCTTCTGTATGTACAGTTGGTGTTATTATTGGGATCCTTAGTTATTCTTACCATTTCTTGTATACCCTGTCTTCCTATTTTTTTCATCTGCATTTTCTGGAGTTCATGTACAAGAAATAGCTTCAGAAAAGGTTGTTTGTGGCCAGGCACCGTGGCTTACATCTATAATCCCTGAACATTGGGAGACCAAGGTGGGCAGATCACTTGAGGTCAGGATTTTGAGAACAGCTTGGGCAACATGGTGAGACCCCGTCTCTACTAAAAATACAAAGAATTAGCTGGGCATGGTGGCACATGGCTATGGTCCTAGGTAATTGGAAGGCTGAGGTGGGAGGATTGCTTGAGTCTCAGGGGGAGAGGTTGCAGGAGCAGAGATTGCGCCACTGCACTCTAGCCTGGGTGACAAAGTGAATGAGATCTTGTCACAAAAAAAAAAAAAAAAAAAAGCGTGTAAACCAGAAGGCCAACTGGGAGCTCTGTGTACTGCATCAAGAGCACACAAAGCACGAGCCTTTCCCCTACTTCATTCCCAATGGTGAAATGAGAAAGCGTTATTATTGAGCACTGACATCCGCCTAGATGGAATAGGCATGCCCAAATACTTCCTTTACTTTCTCTAGAGAAGAACTGTTCATTATTCCTGTGAAAGTAAATGCATTCCTGGCTGCTTCTCTTCTGAAAACAGAGACAATTACAAGGTAGTAAATCTGGAAGGAGGGGTGATATAAATCTTTTTCCTACCAACCTTCAGTTGATGCCTCCTTTTTCAATTCCACTTCTTACTGTGGGTCTCTGTTATATGTGCTATCTCTGAATTCAGGATTCTGAGGTTTGGAGCCTGAGGGGAGATTAACTTCTGTATCTACTCACCCTCTCCATGCATAATCTAGGATATTTATTATTTTATTCTGTTTCCTAATTCTACCAATTTTTATTCCACTTACATATTTGAGATATTTGATAAAATCTCTTATTACTGATATTTATTGTTTTGTTACCATTTTTACTGTTTTCATTGTTTTTGGTGATACTTTATTTATGGATTTATTATTACTTTGGTTCTCAAGAGGGAGAAAGGTCCACAAGTGCTCAGCTGTCTTAAGTCTGAATTCCAGCTATCCTACTAAAGCAACACAATCAGTTTAGTTGTGAATTTTATTAGCTACTAGCTAAACTGATTGGTTCATCAGTCAATAATTGTTCCATAAAGAATGAAGAGACAGAAAACACATTATTAAAATGAATAGGGAGAAATAAAGAATTTTTTATAGTTAACAAAATATTTTAGTTAATATCTAGTCAACATAGCCTCTCTGAATTTTCTAGATTATTTCATTTAAAAATCTTTTGGGGAGGAATTTCTTCAGGTACATTTGTTCCTACCTGCTGTGGGCTCAATACCCAGCACTTCCAATCTGATCATAAGTTGTATGAGGTTTTTTTAATACCTATTATAGTTAAGAACTAATTTTATTACTTTGATTCTCTAATAAAATTCTATGATTTCTCATTAATGTCAAAATATGTCCTTTTACACTTCAGGAAATGTCACTAATTTTAGGGGAAATTGATATACAGTTACAGGATAGTAAAAAGATATTATGTTATCTTGTGGGTTGGCTTGCATGTACAATTTCAATCACACTGGCTTCTGAGAGGCCAATCATCTGTAATTTAGAAGAGATTGTAGTGTTGGAGCCTTTTGCAGGCCCCATTTCTCTTACTTTTGAGAGTGCTTGTCTACTTGATAAAAAAATATGAAGAGAAAGAAAAATGTATTTTCTGTTGTCTTTCTTAAATTCAAATGAGCAGATAATGCTGTTTTTTTTTTTCTTCTTCTTTGGTGATGGAAGTCAGTCAAGGGTCTGGAAAAAGAATGTATCTAAGAGAAAGTAGATTTTACTGTTAAAGAGCCCAGGATATAAGCTGTATTTTCCAAGCATCCAGCCAACGCAATCATAAGCAAATCTCCCTGGGACTGCCAATTTAATACTATCTTATGTCTGGTGGCAATATATTATGTTCAAAGACAAATGTGTCCCTGAAATTGGTCTGCAGTTTGGGTAGACATAAGGCTGGCAGATAACTTTCTATTTCTATTTCTTCTTCCTTTTCTTTCCTCCCTTCCTTCCTTTCTTCCTTCCTCCCTTCCTTTCTTTCTCTATTCTTTCTTTCTTGTTTCCTTTTTTCTTTTATCAATGACTGGAAAATCATTTTGGACAAAACCCAGATGTGGCCTGTATTTGATGTTGTGCTCAAGTTATAGGGGTTTGGTTACAAACTCTTTATCCCCTTATCATGCTCCCTGACTTAACTACCTCTGCCATCATTCGAAGTCACTACTATCTTAACTAATTGGGCTGGAGCTCTCTCCCTGCATCATTCCAGAGAAGAGAATTGGAGAAAAGAAGACAAGAAGTAGATAAGATTGGTTACAAGTTCTTAGAGTCAGTAGAACTGAGTCTATTATCTGAGGTCCTCAAAAACAAAACAACAACAATAACAATGGAAAAAAATACTTAGGAGATTTCAGCTTTTTGTTTTCTCCCTCTTCTCATAAAATTAAACCATAGAAGATTATAGTCATCAATAAAGAGTTTCCCTCAAAACCTTTTTGAAAAATGAGATTGGGAAAAAAAAAATACTTTAAAATAGGAGGACAGGGGAAGTAAGGAGACAAGAAAATGTGGAGAATAAGAATTATGGGGATTATCCTGGATTATCCTCACTGCCACTACTTTATCTTTACCATTACCATTTTACCTCCCAGCCCAGATCAGAAGTGCTACAGAGGTATCTTTATAGATGTAGATTATAAAATTTATATTGTAATATATTATATTAATCAGTATATGTATAATATATATTTTATATATATATAATGTTTTTCTCTATAACTAATAGGGTGGTAGATAAGGTGTTAGTTTAAACTGCTAGGCATGTATAAAGACTATGAGAATGCAGAAAATAAAAAAGCTACTATTAATATTAAATAAGAACTACATATGAAGACAAGAAACCCAGAAAAGAAAAGACTGGTAAAAAAGAGAGAGAGAAATGAAACCCTCATAATAGAAAAAGAGTTTGTAAGCTGAGACCTGTAGGCTCTTGGGATTATATTTTCCATTACAGTTATCTTGAACGGCACTGTTTTATGGACCATTTTCACCTCTGAATTTTGAGGAGTTCCCCTACCAACTAATCTACTCAGCTCAGTAAAATTCTTAAGTTAATGGCCACTGATGGGAGTGAGAGGGAGAAAACTCATTTTTCACTCATCATCAAATTTAAGAAGCCAGATGCCTTCCCCATTGCCTTCTATCTCTTTTTTATTATGTGAAACTCCAGGGAGGTAGAGAAGAAAAAATGAAACATGTTTCTAAAAGTCACTGCCCTTCACCTTTGTCCTGAGTTCCTCTCTAAACAATCTTGGAAAAAAATTTCCAGTTTTCAAAAAATATCTGGGAAACCTTAATTAAGTCTCTAAAATTCAAATCCAAACTGGAGAGCAGCAATATGCCTGTAAAACATTCAAATAAAGGCTTTATATTAAAAAAAATCAAAATCTTCTGACAATATACATTTTTCACTAAAGGTCTGAAGCAAAGACCAGTACACCTTTCATAGATGCCTAGGATTGCTTGCTGTTTGTTACAGGTAAAGGTAGCACTCACATCCTGCTGTCAACTCAATGAAAGCTAATTTCACAAACCCCTATAGAAATATAAAGATATTTTCACTTTAGGCTTATGAGGTCTGTTTTTGCATGTATTGATATTCTATGTTTTAATATTTAATGATTTTTCTATTCTTTTGATTATTTCCTCATAGGGAAGACTTTTAGAGAAAATAACTCTTCTTCTTAAGCATTCACATTATTTCTATAGCTTTTCTACTCATCACTCTTCTTTAATTTCTGGGTAATCCTTGTTTTTAGGTCAGTGACTCACACCTCTTGCTTTTGGCTAAAAAGATTAGAGTAGTTCCGTGGTTTTGCTACCTGTGAACTGAATCATATTTTTATATTTCACCCACGTTTCTGTTTATATCTTAGCTCTATGAAGCCTTATATCTACCAGATAACTACTTCACAAAATCTTTGCCAAAAGTATCTTATTAGAAAAATTTAATCTGCCTTTTTTTATAGCTTCCTGTCATAATTTGTATATTTCTTATTATCTTGCAGATTAACACTAAGGTTTCTCTTGTTCCCTTTTTGTTTGAAATCAGACTAATTACCAGGCTCTGAAAACAAGCAGGAAAAATGGGTAGCATCTCAGCCAAACTGCAAGTAAGAAACTGGAATGATACAATTAACAATGAGCTCATTTTTCTGTTTCTGAGCTCATTGTTAGGGTTAAGGTAGGTTTAGGGTTAGGGTAACAAACTGGAATGAAACAATTAACAATGAGTTCATTATTCTGTTTCCAAGCTCATTGTTAATTGTATCATTCCAGTTTCTTACTTGGAGTTTGGCTGAGTTGTTACGCATTTTTCCTGCTTGTCTTCAGAGTCTGGTAATTAGTCTGACTTCAAAAAAAAAGAGGGACAGGAGACACCTTAGTGTTAATCTGCAAGACAATAAGAAATATACAAATTATAACTGGAAGCTATAAAGAAAGGCAGATTAAAAGTTTCTAATGAGATACCTGTGGCAAAGATTCTGGATATCCAATATCCATTGTCTTCCTTTTTCTTACAAGGAACACTCTGATTTTGTATGTGGCAATGTATCACTTAAAAAAAAAAAAAGATAGAAATTTAAAAAAAAAAAAAAACCCTTCACTGTCCTGATCTCTCATGTAGCTACAGATGCCCATGCAACACAGCTCTGACTAATTAGATACAAGTAGATGTTCTCTGGATCGAGCATCTAGCAAAGATTGTCAGAGCAGAGAGACTCAGCCCTCCCTTTGACTCGTTGCCCTTCTTCTTTCTGCCAAGAGCAAAGATTCAAAGCCTAGAGATTCATCAAGCGTTTTGTGATCATGAAGATGAAATCCACAAACTAAGGAAGCCAGAACAGAAGGAGCCGCTACACCAACTCTGGGATGCTTATCTTTGGATTTGTTACAGGAGAAAAACTAGAGCCCTTATTTATTTAAGCCACTGAATGTAGAATTTTCTATCATTTACAACACATTTCTTACTGTAGGAAACAGAATAATTATCAGCGTTTCAAATGACATAACAAAAATCCTGTCTGAGTTTGTTTCAATGAGGGAGACATAATTTTTTTTTTTTTTTTTTTTTTTTCTGAAGAACTTTAGCAACCAGAAGCAAGTCAGAGTTTGTTGTATAAGGCATCCAGCTTTCTTTGGAACACACAGTTGCCTGAGTTGAAGCAACATTTCTGAACCTGTCAAAGCAATCTTTCTTTACCTTCAAGGCATTCAGTCTACCTAGTATAGTAGATAATTAAAACACATTTTTATCCAGACTTACACGGTGGACAAGCTCACCTTTTAGCTTTTTATGCCTCTCTGTGGAGCCCTCTGATGTGACAATCATATATCTGAATAGCCTTCTGGATAAGGCAGAGGAGCTCCTGGGAATATGTCAAACCTTCTCAAAAGAATTATTATTTTATTTTTAAGTACAAATAACAGGTGCTTCAAATGTCTGTAATTTCTTATTTCCAATTAATAGATAATTACAGGGGCCATTTCTCTAAAATCTGACATTATTCCTCAGTTTGACAGATTTCTTCTTCTTTAAACAATAATAGCTGTTTCCTAATTTTTCTTCACTGGGAGAAAGGTTTTTCTCCCACCAATCCCGCTCCAACAAAAGAAATTCTAGTTCATTCACATGTTATCACTCTGAGCACATTACTGTACCAAACGTTTCAGACTGTCTTCGTTATTTGTGTTAACTGACATGACATAACTAAAATCTTCTGTCATCCTGTTGGTACAAAAGTAAATCTCTTTCAAATTTCTATGAAATTTCAACAATATACCTGTGTTCTCTATACTGGTTTTACACTTTTTCTTTTTCCTGTTTTTTTTTTTTTCTAGAAGTTGAGGCTCCAAAAGTAACCTTACTTTTTTTAAAAAAAGATGAACCCAGCCTCCATCTCACTAAGAATAACCTGTTTCACTCATATAAAATACAATCTTTAATAGGAAGTATGTCTTCGTGATCATCTTACCTAGATAAGTCTCTTCAGTTTAAACCAGGAGCTACTTTGAGAAGTTGACTGAGCTCCTGGATACTCTAAAAACAGTAGTTTTAGCAGACGTTGCACTTGGGGATAATTCAGACCTTGTTTGTATTATACATTTTAAAAGTAAAAAGCTTACCAATAATTGAATGCCATAATAGGATGTGAAGTAGAACTTGACTAAAGTTTACCTTTAATTCATTAGCATTTCCTTACAGTGAAGGTGAGTTTTTTAAATAAAATTAAGGGGTTGTATGAAAATAAGACATTTTCAAATACTCTAATGCATTAGAAAGTAGCTACGTGCAATTAGCATGCTATTAACAAAACATGCCTTACCTAGTCATTAAAACAAGTTCCCTGGGGACCTGGCCAGGTAAGGATTTGTTTCCTTTAATCTATATCATTGAAACTAATGCATGTTATTCTATGTCACCTTTTTATTTACACTGTTTATAAGAGTAATCTCCTACATCTTCTCCACTCTAGTTACCCAGTTAATAGGGTTTACTAGTTTTACTAAACTACTTACAGTTTGGAATCATTAAATGAAACATTAGGTGGAAGCCTACATTTATTTATTTACTTTTAACTGATATCTCTGGATTTGACTATTCATTCTTCCCTTCTCTGGATTGTCACATTTGTCCCTGCTATTCTTACTCTTGTCTTGTTCCTCTAGCACCTCCATTCTAATTCCCTCTGTGCTCTGTTGCCTTCTTAGAACCATGTTTCTAACATTCTTTAAACCTACTAAAAATATTGCCCATATCTCAGGATCTATAGAATGCATTTCTGACTCCTTTGGTTAGAACTCTTGACCCTTGCCCATTTGATTCCAACCTACATTTACACTTCTGGTTTTCTGCATGGATTTTTTTTTTTCTTGCATTCTGCTCCAAGTCTTTATTCACAATTTTCTCTTTATTCTCAGCTCTCAAAATCCATGTTTTCTTTTTTATATAAGAACACTTAGGACATCTTCCAATTAATTGCCCTGTACCTTCTTCCTCTTTGGAATCTTCTCCTCTCTCTTTGGATCAGAATTATAGCTCTTACTTTTGAACTTCTATAACACTCTTTGGGAAAAAATCACTGTTAGAAGTAGAAGTTTTATGATGAGATAGACTCAAGTCCTATCATCATTTAATGTGACCCTGGAAAATTTTTTTCTTCTCTACAATGGGAATAATTAAAACAACAACAACAATAATACAGCATGCATCGAGACCAGAGAGTTCCCTTGACCCTTTCATGAGGGAGAACTGGAGTGCACCAGCTCTGAGTCTAGCCAGCCAGTTTGATGCTGACAGGGATCAACTTCACTCACTTAAACCCCCTGAGCTCAACCCCTTATGGAAGGGAGCATGCAGGTGAGTGAGTACTGGGGCTGGGACCAGCACTTTTGGGCTGTGGCCCCATGGCAGCATCTAGTGGTATGTTACAATTAGTGCTCTTTTAGCTTTGCCATCCATGGATGGCTAAGTGTTAATAGGTCAGTGGAGGGTCAGGGTGACAGCCTTCTGCACCTGCCCCTTTGACACCTGAGTTCTTGTACGACATCCAGGAAGAACAGGGTCCCATGAACAATTTGAAAGGTGATTAATGTGGAGGATTTTATTAAGCAGTGGAAGTGGCTGTCAGTGAAAGGGGAACTGGAAAGGGGATGGTGTGCGAAGAAGATCGTCTTTCCCTAAAGCCCAGCTTTCTGTGGCGGGGCTCCTCTCTGAAATCATGCCAACTGAAGTTAAGCCACATCTATCTGTAGTCTCTGACACTCAGTTGTGTCTTCTCCTCTTGACATTCAGCTGCTTGTCTATTTGCCAGTTGAGATCTGGGGTTTATATGGGCACACAATAAGGGGGCAAGGTGGCCAAAAAGGCAACCTTTCAGTGGGAAAACAAGGATAACTGTTCTAATTGTGGGCCATGGTTTCCAATCTTGAGGTTGGGCTCTTTGTCAGGGAGCCTCCCTCTTTTACCCAGTATTTCCCTGCCTCCTGGTTTCCAGTCTTGAGGGTGGGCTCTTTGTCAGGGACCCTCCCTCTTTTACCCAGTATTTCCCTGCCTCCTGCCCATATCAACACCATGTTCTTAGAACAATATGTGATATAAGGTAAACAATATGCTGGGTGCAGTGGTTCACACCTATAATCCCAGCACTTTGGAAAGCCAAAGAGGGGTGGATCACCTGAGGTCAGGAGTTCGAGACCAGCCTGGCCAAAATGGTGAAACCCCCATCTGTACTAGAAATACAGAGAATTAGCCAGGCTTGATGGTGGGTGCCTGTAATCCCAGCTACTCGGGAGGCTGAGGCAGGAGAATCGCTTGAACCCAGGAGGCAGAGGTTGCAGTGAGCCGAGACGGTGCCACTGCACTCCAGCCTCGGCAACAAGAGCAAAACTCTGTCTCAAGAAAAAAAAAAAAATTGACAAACAATAAATGTTTGCTATTATTATTTGCAGTTATTATTTTTACTTCTCTCTCGTGATTAAGTCATATTTATCTGTGGGTAGCTCATCTCTCCAACTAGATGTTTCATTAACTGAGGTCAATTCCTTTTTCTTAAAATTTTTTGTGATCCCAGTAGCACCTAGGATGTACTTTGCTTACAGGTGTTCAATAGGAGTTTGCTGATGGACTGAGATTATATGTATAGTGCCAAGAGTCATCAACAAAAGGTAGCACATCAGAGCTGGTAAGCAATGTTTTCATAAGTTTCTAATGAAGTGAAATTTTCTGGTTCTCACTACAAAAATCTCTGCAAAATGAAAGGCATCCATCCAAGGCAAAAAAAAAAAAAAAAAAAAAAAGGTATTTTTCAACCAAATGCTCCAAGCTAAAGTTGAGTAGTTTAAAACAGTCAATGAAATAGGAAAGTATATTTAGAACTCATTTTATTTTACTATCTCCTCTTGTCTATCAAAAGTGTGTTTACCAAAAGCTACTTAATATGCAGATCTTGTATAATAAGATCCACACCCTATTGTTGGATATATACAACAAGCAAATAGCAGTACTCTAAAATGGGCCATAAAAAAGGAATACTAATAAATCAGAGCATTTCAAATTGTAATTTCATTGTGCATGTAGTAAGTATCATCTTGGGTCCACAGGTCAGAATAAATAGTAATATCTTGTGGTGAATAAATTAGGAAGAAATAAGAAACTCTTTGGACAAGAAATGTTGCTATGGAAACCTCAATGTTCACAAGCTGCTTTTAAAGGATCTGCTGCTTTGCCAGACTTTTTGAGTTTAACTTTCTTTCAAGCTTTTTATTTAAGAAAAATAAAAAAAATCCTTTTACTACTGAGACTTAAAATATGACAATGACAATATACTCTGTAGCCCTCTAAGATCCATGTTAATAACTTGTCCTATGAATTACTTCATAGCATAAATACAACTAAATTAGGGTTGAAAAGAGGGTGGAGGTGAAGCAGTGCATTCAGGCTTGATTTGAGTTTCCTTCCACAGTGAAGTTATGGGGCGGGGGACTGCAGCCGGGACTCACTTTACTGATGCAATTTTAGTGCCAGGTCACAGAGCTGACAAAGATGGTTTTTTTAAACACAAGTTAAAAGCCATTTTAAAAGTTTCATTTTTATTGACACAGAGCTGTCTGAAACCCCAAAGTCAGTGTTGCTGGAGACAGAAAAGAAGGTGTGTTTGTGGAATTCACAAATAAATCAGAAATGTCAGAACTTAGACTAGAAACTTTTGGCTCTGAACTTTGTAAATTTTATTTACTTTATTCCCCAAGCAACTTAAATGTAAAGCAGCCACCTACGTGTCTGGTAAGCTGAGACTTAATGAGGCTTAATCGACTTCTGCATTGCGAGTCTTATCTGCTTCCTTCAGTTTGTGCCTTTGCTCCTCTCACTCTCTGCCCACACACTCAGTGGCAATTATCTGTTAGGAATGATTTTTCTCTCATTTGGGTCACCATGGTTGAGCTTCAAGATAGACAGCTTGGCCAGATTCAGAGGAAGTAGTCACTGTTTGAACAGGATTCCTTGATGAACAACCTGCCAGACTGTAGATGAGACCTTTGACTTGTTTGTATTTGGTGCTTGCCATGGTCTCCTAGAATTATTGTTTAAGCCACCATGCTCCCTGCTTATCCTTCCCCAGTGGCTGATAACTAGAACCCTAGTGAATATAAATGGGCAATAACAACTACAGGGACTTTCAACTGAAACAATTTTTCTTTAGAATGAATCATTTCCTATCTATAACAATTTATAAATACAAAGGGCTTTGTATTCATTGAGATGTTGTTATTATCTGTGGGTATATTACATAAGGGTATAAGGGGGCTCCCATGCCATTTTTGGTAATGGATCCCAAATTTGAGTGTAACAAAGAGCAATAGCTTGATGCCTCTCTACACCTACCAAGAGGAAACAAAATGAAAATGAGAACATAAAAGCCTGCATCTTTTTATTGGATTCTTAGCCATAACGGACTCTAAAGTCTTACTTCAAATCTTCTAAAACATGTCTCTTAAAAACTCCCCTGAGAAAATGCTCTGATTTTCTTTACACTAATGAACAGCTCATCTGTTTCTATAAAACAAAATAGGAGTTATCCAATAAATTAAATTTAATCCAACTGTAGTGATTGATTACCATATTGCCAAGTTTTATGGATTGTCATTCACTTTAAAGAACTGCACTTGAATATTTTGCTGCACATAATGGTTCATTTCATCCCTAAGAAGTTTCACATCATTTTTTTGCCTGACATGATACCTTAGCTGGTGTTTCTCTTAGAAATTGGACGCATCATTTAGATCTACCATGCTTTTTCTAAAAATCTAATTGCCTCTAAATGTAAACTCACTTTTATCGTATAGAACGAAGGGACAGTTCATAATATTCTAGCAGAACTGCCTCAAGGAAAGACTAAGTTTACAGAATTAGTTACCTGAGAATTTTTAGTTCTTACTAGTTCATATGCCTTCAAGTTAGTTAGCATCTACCATAGGTAAAGAATGGTATACTTTTAGATATAGAATTGTAAGTTGGGGACCAATGATGGAAACCACTTAAATAGATGATACTAGTCCACATTTTTATATTGAACATAACAATCAGCTGCTGCCTATTTTTTCTTACTAAACGTGTAAAGCTAACAGATTCTATTTGATGGTTTAGCTTGCTTTCCGCTTTCTAGATCACCTCAAGATATGTTCATGGTTTCTCCTGTTTTCTCAGTTTGCATTCAGTTGTTATTTAAATGCTAGGTGTTAATACCTTACACCTCTCTGCTACTTAATTTCAGTGAGAAAGATTTTATCTGAATCTGTTTCTACTATGTGAATTTACCCACCGTCACTCCTAATTCACTAGAAATCATTTAAGTGATTATTTCTTAAAGGAGTATTCTGAAACTATAGACAAAATAGGGCAAACCCAAATTTAAACAGAAGTTCGTGTACTAGCTGAAAGTTGGGATTTATGTAAAATACATAGATAGACGTGATATTCTTAAGACTTGGGTTTATTTTTGATCCTGGATCAACCCAATCACCTAACCCTCAATCATAGAATAAGTACACTGAATCAGATCAGATGTAGTATATACAATGTACCTTCTATAGCAAATGTGCTCAGAATAAAGAAAAAGTGCAGCAATCAATTAACAATGCTATGGGCCCTGCACGCGAATATAAAGGTATGAAACCCATGTATTTCTCATCTCTGGATTGCATGTGTTCTAAAGATTGTTTCAGCCACATCACTCTAGCTACCAAGCTGTTTAATAAGAGTATCATGTCTAAATCTTCGTTTTCAAAAGAAAAATTTTGAATAGTCTATACTGCCTATTAGGAAAGATAGGCAGTATGTATTATAAAGCTTTGCAGCAACCAATGACAGTAAAAATAAAATTATCTCATCACCATTCAACTATTAATTTATAACATTTTGGTTTAACAATTCTTTAGAAATATATGAATTACAGACTGTTTGATGGAGTAATTCAGGGACCGACAAATATAAAAAATAAATAATATGCTTTCTTACCCTTGTTTAAGAAACTCTTTACTTTTCATAACAACTCTGTGGGCCTTTAGAAATTATTAATACGGCCGGGCGCGGTGGCTCAAGCCTGTAATCCCAGCACTTTGGGAGGCCGAGACGGGCGGATCACGAGGTCAGGAGATCAAGACCATCCTGGCTAACACGGTGAAACCCCGTCTCTACTAAAAATACAAAAAATTAGCCGGGCGTGGTGGCGGGCGCCTGTAGTCCCAGCTACTCGGAGGCTGAGGCGGGAGAATGGCGTGAACCCGGGAGGCGGAGCTTGCAGTGAGCCGAGATCGCGCCTCTGCACTCCAGTCTGGGAGACACAGCGAGACTCCGTCTCAAAAAAAAAAAAAAAAAGAAATTATTAATACAATTTTATAAATAAAGAATCTGAAAATCAAGGGATACTAAGTGAGCGATCTACCCAAGTAGCAGAGTCTAAACTTGATCATGGGTCTGTCAACTCCAATAAACTGAATAATCAGGGACCTAACTTTTCCAAATAACAATGAATATTTTTTCTATTTTATTTTATTTTAAGTTCCAGGATACATGGGCAGGATGTGCACAGGTTTGTTACACAGGTAAACGTGTGCCATGGTGGTTTGCTGCACCTATGAACCCATCACCTAGGTATTAAGCCCAGCATGCATTAGCTATTTATCCTGATGCTCTCCTTCCCCCTGCCCCTCCAACAGGCCCTACTCTGTGTTGTTCCTCTCCTTGTGTTCATATTTTTTCATTGTTTAGCTACCACTTATAAGTGAGAACATAAGGTATTTGGTTTTCTGTTCCTGCATTAGTTTGCTGAGGATGATGGCTCCCAGCTCCATCCATGTCCCTGAAAAGGACATGATCTCATTCTTTTTTATGGCTGCTTAGCATTCCATGTTGTATATGTACTGCATTTTCTTAAACCAGTCTATCATTGATGGGCATTTGGGTTGGTTCCATGTCTTTGCTATTATAAAAAGTGCTGCAATAAACATATGTGTGCATGTGTCTTTATAGTGGAATGATTTATATTCCTTTGGGTATATACCCAGTAATGGGATTGCTGGGTCGAACGGTATTTCTGGTTCTAGGTCTTTAAGGAATCGCCACACTGTCTTCTACAATGAACAATCCAAATTTTAAAAATCTCACTTTTCTCCTAATTATACATATTCCCCTACTCTAAGAAAAACCAGTCATATTTATTGCATATACTTAATAAGATAATAAATGATATATTTTAAAAATTACAATATACTATAAAATACCAATTGTTCTAAGACTGCTTCTTAAAATGTATCCATCTTTTATATTATTGAGCATTATTAATTTTCTGCTAAAACAAAAATAATTATAAGGATTTAATGTTTTCAAGTATATATTTTCTCTAAAAATGAAAGAAAGGTGATGGAACTTCTCAAACACAATCATGTATTCACAATTTATATATTTTGCTTAACAACAGAGATGGGTTCTGAGGAATGCATTGTTAGGCAATTTTATTGTTGTGCAAACACCAGAGTGTATTTAAATGAACCTAAATGGTATAGCCTACTATATACTTAGGCTACATAGTATAGCCTATTGTTACTAGGCTACAAACCTGTACAGCATGTTACTTTACTGAATACTACAGGCAATTGTAACACAATTACAAGTATTTGTGTATTAAAACAGAAAAGTTTTGGTATACAGTATTAAAATCTTATGAGACCATCATTATATATGTGGTGTGTCATTGACTAAAACATTTTTAGGTGGCACATGCATATATATGAATTCTAATAGAGTGACAGTTCAGGAAAATACATTAGCTTGAAGGTAAAACACGTTAGGCCAATATGACAATATTTAACGACAGTTTGTTTAACCAGAGGCACCTGTGTGAATTACATTTCAACCAGAAACTCATATCTTGGAGTATAGCCTCATTAACGCTGCATAAGAAAATTCTTGAAATTGCACTTGATAGGCAATCTAGGGAGCTCCCATAAGGTAGTAAACTGCTGTAACACTTTACAAATAGGCAAGAGTGGTTTGACCCTGGTGCTATTATATGACTACTTTATGTCAACAAACTTGGGAAATAAGAAAAAGGATAGATTTGACACATACTCTCTCCTATGCATGGTTTCATTCAACCTACGTAACATCAACTTCTATATCTTCTGGAAAATCCCAGGGATGTACTGAATTTAATAAAAATTAAAGTATAGAATCTAATGAAAGCAATCTTAAAGATACAGCCACATATTAGTCCTCAAGGAAATAAACAGGGCCATGTAAAATTACTTTCTTTGCCTTTCAGAAGCTTTTGGTCTGGCTAAAGGGTCTAATTCCTTGCTGCTTTTACGCCATATTTGAGTTCATTTGTTTTTAATCTTCCACATTTCCCATGGCCCCAATTGAATTGCCACTATTTAAATTCTCTCTCAATGGGCTATTTAATGACTTTTGCTGAATTGGAGCAAATAATATTTTGGTTTATTTTATTCCAGAGGAAGGAAACTTTGATCCCATATGCAATTCTCTAAATTTCTTACTTTGGTCTGCAACACTTTGGTGGTAGTTGTATTATGAGGTCTTTAATTATTATTTGAGACTATAAACATGAGTCTGGACAACATTCTGTGAGTTACAATCTTTATTGTGTCTTCTTTTTCCAGAGGAAGAAACTTTGATCCCATAAGTAATTCTCTAAATTTCTTACTTTAGGAATTACTACACTTTGGTAGTAGTTGTATTAAGAGGTCTGTGATTATTATTTGAGACTATAAACATGAGTCTGGGCAACATTCTGTGAGTTACAAGTTTATTGTGTCTCTTCCTAAGTTGATGTGATTAAGTGAGTCATTAGGTTCCTATCAAATAGCTTTCATTTAGTCACACACACATAAGAAAACTGAAGGAGTGAGCAAAATGATAATAATACTAATAAAGATAAGATGATAATTTTGAAGAACAGGCAGGGCAATGGCTCTTCCACCACAAGGAAATGGGGGTCTGAAAAGAATCAGGAAGGGAGTAAATGAGGACAGACAGGTCCAAGAAGCAGAAAGTAAGTTTAGGAACATGGTCATATGATAAGCTACTTGAAGCATATTGAGAAATAAATTAAACCTTTTTTTTAAATTTCTATCACACTGAGATGCACATAGTTTAAAATTTAAATGGAATGAATTTGGCTGTTAAGGCAACAAAAGCAAAAAATGTTTTTAGAAAACCTCTATAGTTCTGATCCAACCTTCTAAAATCTTTGGAGGAAGCCATTTTCAAGTCATGTAGATTATTTTTTCTAAATGGTATTTTTTTCCATTCTTATAAACATCAATGCTTTTGGTTTTGTTTCTTCATTTATAAATTTTAGATTGTATCTATTGATATCTTCTGGTAGTAGATGATTTAATTTTCTTGAATTACCTTCTCTTTCCCTACTTCATTATACTTAAATAACCTTTGGTTAGAGTGATAGAATTTTTGTTATCCAAACTACGTATATAGATTGTCACCAACTAATTTATTATGATTATACTTTTGTGTTTCATATAATTTTTATTTTGCTCTTTTAAAGTTAATAACATATTATACTTTATAATCTCAAAAAAAGTGAGGAAAAATCAAATATCCATCATTTGGTAAATGGATAATCATACTGTGATAAATCCATGAATTAGAATATTACTTAGCAATAAAAGGAAACAAAGGGAAAGAATGGAATAAACTACCAGTATATGTAACAACATAGATTAATCACAAATGCCTTACTGGCTTAACCAGACCCGAAAAGCTACACACTACATAATTTCATTTATATTACACTGGGGGAAAGGCAAAGCTATGGAGCCAACACAGATCAGTGGTTGTTAGGGACTGAGAGTGAGAGGGGGAGTGGCTATTAGGATAAAGAGAAATTTCAAGATTATAGATCCTGTGATGGTTATATGTTCATATGTATTTTTAACACAGGCAGCTCTGAATACTAAAAGAATTAAATTTTAATGAATATAAGTTATACCTTAATTTAAAATGAAAAAAGCTTAAAAATAATATATTCATTTGTTGCATAATTTTCCATGTGCTTAATGTTTTTTCCTAACACCGTGATATATCTGTCAAACAGCAAGCCTGGGCAACATAGCAAGACCTCATTTCTTTTCCCCAACACTCAATACATTCGATAATCTATCAATTACTTTTATTCCTGGAGTTCTCCCTCACCCTGCCCTCAATCTTGCTACTTTTTTATGGACTGATTGCTCCTCATGCCTGATACATAATTGTTGTTGTGGGAATTCTGTCTACCAATATCCTGGGTGGATACCTTATTTTGGGTTCTGCTGTCTTCCTCTTCAATGAGGACTGCTTCTTTTTACCAAAGCACAGTTGCTTACTAAACAAGGATACAGCTCCCATTATCTTTGATATAAAATGTATATACATTTACATATACATGTAAAACTCTAAGGTTGGATAAATCAGATAGATTTGAATAGGAGACCCAGAACCTGAGGCCACAAAATAATTGGCCACAGCAGTTACCCCAGCGACTCACAAAGGGTTTTCCGATGTTTCTCCGAGAGCATCATGTTCATCAAGAGGAATGAAGAGGCAGGCTGGTGAAAGGGGCTTATTCTCATAACCCACGACTGAATCAAATCATGAAAAATTGTCAAAGATCTATAGGGAAATAAGTCAGATCCTGCAAAATGATTTATCTGTTCCTATGCCTTTGGCCTCTAGTGGAGAGCCTTGTTCTCCTTTATGAGAACTACACTTAAGTCCCTCAGGCCCTTGACTTTCTTATTCCTTTCCTCAGCTTACAGTGCCTTGCCCTGCACTCCTTTCTTCTCTACCTTCTGGAAAGTTTTCTCTTCCTTAAGGCCCCGTTCATTATTTCCTTTCATTCTCTTACAAAATTAATTCCTAGTTTCCTTCTCTTCTCATGTCACCCTGTTTATAACTGTGTAGCCAGCACACATTTTAAAACACAATCTAGATGTAGAGACATTTAATTTTCTGTCTCAAATAAAATATTTAATTTTCTTTCCCTTTGGTGACAGGGAAAAACAAACAAACAAAAACAAAATCAAAACCTTACTCTCACCCTTTTGAAATAACTGAGTGGCTTTCTTTTCAAAACTTAATTTCTTGGCTAAGTGCAGTGGTTCACAGCTGTAATCCAACAATTCGGGAGGCTGAGACAGGATGATTGCTTGATGCCAGGAGTTTGAGACCAGCATGGGAAACACAGCGAAACCACATTTATTAAAAAAATAAAAAACTAGCTAGGTGTGGTGCTGTACACCCGATGTCCCAGCTACTCTGGTGACTGACATGGGAGGATCGCTTGAGCCTAGGAGGTCAAGGCTACATTGAACTATGATTGTGCCACTATACTCCAGCCTGGGCAACAGAGTGAGACCCTGTCTCAAAGAAATGAAAAAAAAAAAAGAAAGAAAAAAGAAAAACCTTTACTTTTCTGCATTTAACTCACTGTCATTTAGATATGCCCTCAGTATTTCATGGTTTTTGTGTCCTCCCAACACCCCTCTCCCTGCCACGTGTGGGAAGCTCAGGTTCCACTCTCTACCGTTCTCTGTGTGATATTCAACTGACTTCCCTACTTCTGTGGGCCTCAATATTAGATTCTATACTATGAGGAAGTTAACTAAAAGATTTTGAAAGCATCTCCATGAATGAAAAATGTAAGCTTCTGAGCAAACATAATGACTGTAATATTGACTATACACTGGAGAAATCAACACTTAACTTCCTTAATTATACAGACTAGAACAATTTTAGACAGCCCATGAGCCTTCTTAAACTTCCTTTGGCTGATGTGCAATGGAATTTCCATCCATTTTCAAAGGACTCCATATAACTTCTCAAACAGGCTTTCAAATCCACCACTATGTTTCTTTGCCTTCCTCCACTAACCCTGGAAGTGACTCCAATCTCCTCTAGGATCTTATAGTAAAATTCATATCTCTATCTATGGATAAAATGTTCTCATTAATTAGGCCCCTAACTTCATCTCCAAACTGCCAGATGCTACACACATGTCATCTCCATGCTCCAGTCACAATTGCCTCTTTCTCACACTTGTACTCACTTCAAGGATGTGTCTCTCCCGCCTCTTAACTTTCCTTTTCATTCTCTTCATCTTAGATTACAGATGAACTCCTTAGAGAGGCCTCCCCTAACCACACTATCTAAAATATATTATCTAGGGGCAGGCATGGTTCGCGCCTGCAATCCCAGCACTCTGTGAGGCCAAGGCAGGAGGATCACTTGAGCAAAGGAGTTTGAGACCAGCCTAGGAAACATATTGAGACCCCATCTCTACAAAGAATCTTAAAAATTAGCCAGGTTTGCTGGTACATTCCTGCGGTCCCAGCTACTCCAGAAGCTAAGTGGGGAGAATCACTTGAGCCCAGGAGGTCAAGGCTGCAATGGGCTGCGATTGCGCTGCTGCATTCCAGCCTCAGTGGCAGAGTGAGACTCTGTCTCCAAAAATAAATAAATAAGTAGGCCAGGCGCGGTGGCTCACGCCTGTAATCCCAGCACTCTGGGCGGCCGAGGCGGGTGGATCACGAGGTCAGGAGATCGAGACCATCCTGGCTAACCCGGTGAAACCCCGTCTCTACTAAAAATATAAAAAATTAGTCAGGCGTGGTGGCGGGCGCCTGTAGTCCCAACTACTTGGGAGGCTGAGGCAGGAGAATGACGTGAACCTGGGAGGCGGAGGTTGCAGTGAGCCGAGATTGTGCCACCGCGCTCCAGGCTGGGCGACAGAGCGAGACTTCGTCTCAAATAAATAAATAAACAAACAAACAAACAAATTCATAATATAATATATCATCTCTGGTGTTCTCTTTAACAGAACTTGTTTTATTTGCTTCATAAGACTTTAAATAATCTCTCGTTTTCTCTAGAATACCAGTTTCATAAGGGCAGGGATCTGAACCCTAGTTTATTGCCTGGCAAATATTTATTGAATAAGCAAATGAATGAGCCTCAAAATACATATTTTTAAAATAAAGAAATATACAGTTAAAGGAATTTTTCTCTATACTTATCTTGGCTTCAGTAGAAAAAAATATCTGGAAAACTGTGAAACTGATGCTAGCATCGATAACACCTGTCAGAAATACAACCAAGATTTCTTATGGTGGGAGTGAGTTTTAGGAATCCCATCCTTGGGGATATAAAGAGAGTAGATTTGTCAAGACTTTAAGGAAAATAATGGAAAGGAGAGAGCAGTGCATGAAAAGATAAGTCACATGTTTTTCTGTAAAGAATGCTGTTATTCTTGAGGCTAAGACACCTGTGGAGTAAATGGCTCTAGCATTTAACTTTATGACCTTTATTTTCTATTTAGAATTATTATTATCCTATTTGAAACTGCATTGATCACATGGTTTAATTTTGCATTTATTCATTTTTCTGTATATTTAATAAATATATAGCTAGCTTTTATGTGGAAGATACAGCAGATTGAATTAACTACTATTTCAATTCTTTTTAGTATAACTTCCTACACTTCTGAGGCTAGAAATAAAAAACATAAAATGTTTAGGCTCGCTTGTAGCTACATTTCTACACTTGATTTACGTTCTGCTGAAAACACACTCATGAAAGATTTGGAAGAGCAGAATAACCAATCAGAGGCAGTAGCTCTGAGCAAGAAAATCAGATACTCTGTCAAACACACTAACTGAAGCATTTAGTTATTCTATGACATCTGTGGTAGTGGGTCTACAATCCAACTCCCAGCATCATCAGTGCCAAGCACCTGGAAGAATCAATAGTTTAGGAATTTCTCAGTATTCCATAGTTCTAGGTAGGCTCTTAGACATCTAAGGCATGATGTGAGAATTAAAAATGAACTTGCAGATATTTTGGAGGTTTCCCATAGCTCAGATTGCTCCAAACTCCTAAGCTTCTTTCCCCCACCCCCACACACAAAAGAATAGGCTTTTATTATATTTTAAGTTCTAGGGTACATGTGCACAACATGCGGGTTTGTTACATATGTATAGATGTGCCATGTTGGTGTGCTGCACCCATTAACTCATCATTTACACTAGGTATATCTCCTAATGCTATCCCTCCTCCCTCCCCCCATCCCACAACTCCTAAGCTTCTTAAACATTCTATCAGCAAACATAGTCTCTCCTTAGTTTTTTTAATGTGATTGGATTTGTTTGCTTGCAGACCCCATATTCTCAGCTGAAAATAATTACTGTGCAAGGGCATATCAATTTCCTTCATTTCCCAGCTATATCCTTTTTTTTTTTTTTTTTTTTTTTTTTTTTTTTTTTTTTTTTTTTTTTTTTGAGGCGGAGTCTCACTCTGTTGCCCAGGCTGGAGTACAGTGGTGTGATCTCAGCTCACTGCAACCTCCGCCTCCCGGGTTCATGCCATTCTCCTGCCTCAGCCTCCTGAGTAGCTGGGATTACAGGTGCGTGCCACCACACTTGGCTAATTTTTGTATACTTAGTAGAGATGGGGTTTCACCATGTTGGTTAGGCTGGTCTCAAACTCCTGACCTCGTGATCCACCACTTCAGCTTTCAAAAGTGCTGGGATTACAGCCGTGAACCACCGCTCCTGCCCATTCTCTTTACTGTTATCCTATTTATAATTATATATATAACTAGCATATCTCAGGGAGTTTTAATCATAATGTCAAACTCTGGAGAAGCCTGACACACCAAAAGAATTGCAGGTTTTGCCAATTCGTATTGCCAGTAACTTAGGTAACCTGAGTGAGAATAGACTCTGAGGCAACATAAATTTAAGTCAGACTGGGTATACTGATATGAGTGTTACTTTGCAGGGATTGTGGATTCATGTGGTAGTTTTAATATCTAGGGATGGTTCAATTTGCTTGGTTCAATGGAGGCAATCTTGCAGCAACTGTGGCCTATTACAACATTGAGATGATAGAAATTCCTTTCTATAAAATAAAGAGATCTAAAAATTCTGTTATAAATATTGAAGTAGATTTATCATATATAGTTCAATTGCCTAACCTCTACGTCCCTAATAAGACATAGAGGCCTCTCCCTTAATGAACCACAGGAACTGTGTAGTAAATTTATGAGGCAAGTGTCAGCATTTTTGTAAAGTTGTATGGTTTTCCTCTATAAGCCCAGATGAAGGGAGGGTTTTGCAATTGAGGTGGGATTCCTGATTTCAGTGAGAACAAATGGTTGTCAGAGTGGTAGAGATCAAGCAACAACACGTAATTACTAGAGGTGGTATATGTAGTTACCATAGGCCGGGAGTGGGCCATGCCTGTAATCGCAGTACTTTGGGAGGCTGAGACAGAAGAATTGCTTGAGGCCAAGAGTTCGACACCAGCCTGAGCAACAAAGTGAGACCCTGTCTCTACCAAAACAACAACAACAACAACTACTACAAAAATTAGTCTGGCATTGTGATGCATACCTGTGTTATGCACATGGGAGCTACATGGGAGGCTGAGGCAGGAGGATTTCTTGATTCCAGGAGGTCCAGGCTGCAGTGAGTCATGTTTATACCACTGCACTCCAGCCTGGGTAACGGAGTGAGAGCCAGTCTGGAAAGAAAAAAAAATCAAAAAGTGGTTACCATAGAAAGCGACAAGCAAGTGTGAAAACTTTTTTTAATAGACTAGGAATCTTTGGTAAAAATTATGCAGTTCCAAAAACAAAAATAACCATTTAACTCCTACTTAATCTGTGAATATAATAATAATAATCCAAGATCTAATGAACAGGGACTTACTTTAGCCACTACAATGGAAACTCATGGTGGATCACTACTGTTCAGGACTGAGTCAGTCAATGTACAGGCCTAGAGACTAGGGCCATTTAATAAAGGTCAGAAGCAATTGAGAAATATTTATACAAAATCTATTATGAACATATACTGTAAATCTTCCTTGACTTCCTCCAAATTAACTGTTATCCTTTACCAGGTTAAATGTGAACTAGGACAATGGAATTATCCATCTTTGGGAGTAGGGATGGGCTGACTGATTACTGCTTTTGACCTAACACTAAGCCCAGAAAACACCGATTTACCCTGTGTGTGGTCCATTAGTCATGGTGGGGAATTAGATGGGAAATAGATTTTTGACCTAATCATTAGGTCCATTAACCTAACCTGTGACTGTTGTACCATTTCTGTATATTTAATTGGAATAGAAATGTTTGGCTAGTATTCCAGTATTGTCTTCCAGACCCAGAGAGCTGAAAGCCATTATGATACAAAAAGCAAACAGAAGCCTTTGGAGCTTTTTTTTCCTATCAAAAATTTTAACCGTAAGTGGTAGCTTATTCCTGGTAAGCTTCAGAGATTAGTGTCACCATCAAATACTTGAAAGATGCAGCATGACTATCTTTAAAGCATCTCCATTTTAATTTGACTCTTTGGCCTATATAGAAAACAGGTGATTCTTGGGGAATGACAGTACATGGCTGCATGGCTGTTCATGTGGTGATTCTGACTGCAGCTGCTTTTCCAGATTGGGTCTTGGTACTGAAAAAAATCAACTCATTCCCCTGCACCTGGTATTCAGCTACTGATCCAGTAAATCCTAAGTCCTCTCTTTCAGTATGCAAAGAACATCAGAAGTAATTTACTTTCAACTAGCAGAATCAGAAGATTACCTTTACTATCTTGCCTCAGGTCTATGTCAATATTTAGCTTTGAATCTTAATTTAGCCACCAGGGATCTTGTTCATTTCATCATTCTCTAAGACATCAGTCTTGTCCACTACATTGATTACATCATGCTGGTAGCAGCTAGGAAGCATATTAGCAGCTCTCGAGAGACCTTGGTAGAAAACATGCATACCAGAAAACCTCCCCACATTCAGAGATCTGTCACTTCAGGAAAGCTTTGGGAAACCTAATGACTAGGAGTATGTAGGGATAGCCTCTCTGAAGTGAAAGACAAGTTGCCATAATTTTTCTCCTCATCACTAAAAAGGGACCCAGCACTTAGGGGTTTCTTTAGACTTTAGAGGCAATATATTCCACAGGTTTGAGGTGCTATTCTAAACAACTTGCCCGAGAACCTAAGGTTCATGTCTTTAAATAGGGCCCAGTTTCTAAAGAAAGAAGATCTGCCACTTGGCTCTTAAGGCTCACAGGATTTGTAGAAGATCCAGATGCTATATGAAATGTATGGTAAACTCAGGCAGAAAAATCATGAAGCTTTTAGAGTTTTGGAGAAAAGCCATGCTCCTCAAGCAAATAACATTTCTGCTTTAATTAGCAGTCCCTATCTTGCCCCTAGATTTTGAAAAAGACTAGTTTTCTGACCATTCCAAAACAAGGCAACTGAAACCTGAGTTTCCCCTCATGGCCTAGACGTTATCTGACTCACCATCATTTGAAGGGAGGCATGCCTGATGGGAGTCTATCATTGTGTGAAGGCATAAATGAGATTTGGAATGAGAAGGTCCTGGGGAGACAAGAAACATCATGTTAGCTGATGGCTAACATCCCTAGTGCATCTATTTTTCACCCTCAATTCACACCCAAGAGATTTGACATCTAATGTCAAATCTCAAAAATGAGGGAAGTGTATATAAATTTTTCACTTCATTGGGATGGCTAACAGGTTTTTAAATAAGAGTGGTGCTAAGGAAGTTGAATGTGGCAGGATTGGAGAGAATGGGAGGCAAATAGTGAAGAATGAAAACTTAGCAGACATTAGAATATAAAGCAGCTTATCACACATGATTTAAAAAATGCTGTCATTATTTAGAAGGAATGGTAAGGCAGTGGAAGGCTTTTTAATCTGTGGGTGAGCAGCATGTTATAAACTCATCTCCCTTTTTTATAAAAGATCATTCTTGCTGCAGTTTGGAGACTGGATTAGAGCGGGCAAGTTATACCTGTGATGAAACTGTTTTAGTAACCCGGTGGAGAGATGAGAAGGCCCTGGGTACTCATTGTTGCATTGGAATAGAGAAAAGTGGATTTCTTCTAAAAATATTTAGGAGAAAGGATTAGTCAGACTTGAGGATTGAGTGGATGATAGAAATGAAAGGGAGAAACAGTAGGTAGCTCTGACTTCTGATGTGGATAAAATCTTTGGAGGGTGATAACATTCTATGATATAGAGATAAAGTTAGAGAAGCAGAATTTTGCTTGAGAATACGGAAAAGTGGGACAAGTTGAGAGAAATAATGTGTCCAGTCTTGTATATTGTGACAAGGTGTCAATATAATGTTGAAGTCAAGATATTTAGTAATCAGTTGGAGATACTGAGGCCTGACAGGCTTAGGCTGAAGAGATGTATTGAAGTCAATGACACACATAAACTCATAAAACCATGACAATGAATGAGGTAGTACAGTAAGAGTGAGAGTAAACTAAGAAGACCTAGAAGAGAACTTTAATCAGTTACAGAGCCTATTATGTTCATGTTTCTAAACCATGCATTGAGACACATTACTACCAAAAGCAGAGCTGACAGCTGTCTTTTACTGAAGATTTCTAAAATGTCTAAAATTTGAAAAGGCTAAATAAAATATGCATACTTCATGTAATGTGCCAATACCATTGAAACCTCTCTTTTGCTACCTACCCAATGCAATGAGAAAGGAACATTTGCTTTATTGAATGTAGTTTTAAAAATTAGTTTAAAAGGTGCACAAGAGATTTTCTAACTAGACTGAGCAGGTTAAAACCAATCAAGAAAGGTAAAAGAAATCATGGAATGTTTTATACTTAGAATGCATAGCTGCAGAATCAGGTTGGCAGTATTTCCTCATAAACAACTGCTTTACCTCACTATTCTGGGCATTTTTATCTCATTCTCTGGAGGATTATCTTGCATGAATATCAATCTGAAGATTTCACAGCAGTTGCAGACAACTCTTTCTGAGTGTA
Organism: Macaca nemestrina; assembly: GCF_043159975.1. Classification (NCBI taxonomy): domain Eukaryota; kingdom Metazoa; phylum Chordata; class Mammalia; order Primates; family Cercopithecidae; genus Macaca; species Macaca nemestrina. The sequence goes on from NC_092137.1 coordinate 50,057,157, forward strand.
ATAATGCCAATATATAGTATTCTTATGAAGTCTCCTGCAATATCTACCTGACTGTGCCTTGTCAAAACAGCAGAAGGAAACGTGTTAGCTGTGCTATTTTTCTGTTACCACAAAATCAAAATTAGTAGCTCATATAATAACACACAAAAAAAGTACTGTGGCTATGAATATGTGACTCTTGCTTAAGCTATATTCAGCTTGAATTTGGCATCAGTCTCTTCTATTGAAAATGGCTTTTTGTCATCCTGGTGTCTATCTTCCAAATTTTTATTAAGTTTGAATGTCTATGTTTTTTAATTAAAAACTTACCGGGGGGTGGAGCAAGATGGCCGAATAGGAACAGCTCCAGTCTCCAACTCCCAGCGCGAGCGACACAGAAGACCAGTGATTTCTGCATTTTCAACTGAGGTACTGGGTTCATCTCACTGGGGAGTGCCGGACGATCGGTGCTGGTCAGCTGCTGCAGCCCGACCAGCGAGAGCTGAAGCAGGGCGAGGCATTGCCTCACCTGGGAAGCGCAAGGGGGAAGGGAATCCCTTTTCCTAGCCAGGGGAACTGAGACACACAACACCTGGAAAATTGGGTAACTCCCACCCCAATACTGCGCTTTAAGCAAACAGGCACACCAGGAGATCATATCCCACACCTGGCCGGGAGGGTCCCACACCCACGGCTAGCACAGCAGTCTGTGATCTACCGGCAAGGCAGCAGTGAGGCTGGGGAAGGGGCGCCCGCCATTGCTGAGGCTTAAGTAGGTAAACAAAGCTGCTGGGAAGCTCGAGCTGGGTGGAGCTCACAGCAGCTCAAGGAAACCTGCCTGTCTCTGTAGACTCCACCTCTGGGGACAGGGCAATAACAAACACAGCCGAAACCTCTGCAGACGCAAACGACTCTGTCTGACAGCTTTGAAGAGAGCAGTGGATCTCCCAACACGGAGGTTGAGATCTGAGAAGGGACAGACTCCCTGCTCAAGTGGGTCCCTGACCCCTGAGTAGCCTAACTGGGAGACATCCCCCACTAGGGGCAGTCTGACACCCCACACCTCACAGGGTGGAGTACACCCCTGAGAGGAAGCTTCCAAAGCAAGAATCAGACAGGTACACTCGCTGTTCAGAAATATTCTATCTTCTGCAGCCTCTGCTGCTGATACCCAGGCAAACAAGATCTGGAGTGGACCTCAAGCAATCTCCAACAGACCTACAGCTGAGGGTCCTGACTGTTAGAAGGAAAACTATCAAACAGGAAGGACACCTACACCAAAACCCCATCAGTACATCACCATCATCAAAGACCAGAGGCAGATAAAACCACAAAGATGGGGGAAAAGCAGGGCAGAAAAGCTGGAAATTCAAAAAATAAGAGCGCATCTCCCCCGGCAAATGAGCGCAGCTCATCGCCAGCAACGGATCAAAGCTGGACGGAGAATGACTTTGACGAGATGAGAGAAGAAGGCTTCAGTCCATCAAATTTCTCAGAGCTAAAGGAGGAATTACGTACCCAGCGCAAAGAAACTAAAAATCTTGAAAAAAAAGTGGAAGAATTGATGGCTAGAGTAATTAATGCAGAGAAGGTCATAAACGAAATGAAAGAGATGAAAACCATGACACGAGAAATACATGACAAATGCACAAGCTTCAGTAACCGACTCGATCAACTGGAAGAAAGAGTATCTGTGATTGAGGATCAAAAGAATGAAATGAAGCGAGAAGAGAAACCAAAAGAAAAAAGAAGAAAAAGAAATGAACAAAGCCTGCAAGAAGTATGGGATTATGTAAAAAGACCAAATCTACGTCTGATTGGGGTGCCTGAAAGTGAGGGGGAAAATGGAACCAAGTTGGAAAACACTCTTCAGGATATCATCCAGGAGAACTTCCCCAACCTAGTAGGGCAGGCCAACATTCAAATCCAGGAAATACAGAGAACGCCACAAAGATACTCCTCGAGAAGAGCAACTCCAAGACACATAATTGCCAGATTCACCAAAGTTGAAATGAAGGAAAAAATCTTAAGGGCACCCAGAGAGAAAGGTCGAGTTACCCACAAAGGGAAGCCCATCAGACTAACAGCAGATCTCTCGGCAGAAACTCTCCAAGCCAGAAGAGAGTGGGGGCCAATATTCAACATTCTTAAAGAAAAGAATTTTAAACCCAGAATTTCATATCCAGCCAAACGAAGTTTCATAAGTGAAGGAGAAATAAAATCCTTTACAGATAAGCAAATGCTTAGAGATTTTGTCACCACTAGACCTGCCTTACAAGAGACCCTGAAGGAAGCACTAAACATGGAAAGGAACAACCGGTACCAGCCATTGCAAAAACATGCCAAAATGTAAAGACCATCGAGGCTAGGAAGAAACTGCATCAACTAACGAGCAAAATAACCAGTTAATATCATAATGGCAGGATCAAGTTCACACATAACAATCTTAACCTTAAATGTAAATGGACTAAATGCTCCAATTAAAAGACACAGACTGGCAAACTGGATAAAGAGTCAAGACCCATCAGTCTGCTGTATTCAGGAGACCCATCTCACATGCAGAGACATACATAGGCTCAAAATAAAGGGATGGAGGAAGATTTACCAAGCAAATGGAGAACAAAAAAAAGGGGGGGTTGCAATACTAGTCACTGATAAAACAGACTTTAAACCATCAAAGATCAAAAGAGACAAAGAAGGCCATTACATAATGGTTAAGGGATCAATTCAACAGGAAGAGCTAACTATCCTAAATATATATGCACCCAATACAGGAGCACCCAGATTCATAAAGCAAGTCCTTAGAGACTTACAAAGAGACTTAGACTCCCATACAATAATAATGGGAGACTTCAACACTCCACTGTCAACATTAGACAGATCAACGAGACAGAAAGTTAACAAGGATATCCAGGAATTGAACTCATCTCTGCAGCAAGCAGACCTAATAGACATCTATAGAACTCTCCACCCCAAATCAACAGAATATACATTCTTCTCAGCACCACATTGTACTTACTCCAAAATCGACCACGTAATTGGAAGTAAAGCACTCCTCAGCAAATGTACAAGAACAGAAATTATAACAAACTGTCTCTCAGACCACAGTGCAATCAAACTAGAACTCAGGACTAAGAAACTCAATCAAAACCGCTCAACTACATGGAAACTGAACAACCTGCTCCTGAATGACTACTGGGTACATAACGAAATGAAGGCAGAAATAAAGATGTTCTTTGAAACCAATGAGAACAAAGATACAACATACCAGAATCTCTGGGACACATTTAAAGCAGTGTGTAGAGGGAAATTTATAGCACTAAATGCCCACAAGAGAAAGCAGGAAAGATCTAAAATTGACACTCTAACATTGCAATTAAAAGAACTAGAGAAGCAAGAGCAAACACATTCGAAAGCTAGCAGAAGGCAAGAAATAACTAAGATCAGAGCAGAACTGAAGGAGATAGAGACACAAAAAACTCTCCAAAAAATCAATGAATCCAGGAGTTGGTTTTTTGAAAAGATCAACAAAATTGACAGACCACTAGCAAGACTAATAAAGAAGAAAAGAGAGAAGAATCAAATCGACGCAATTAAAAATGATAAAGGGGATATCACCACCGACCCCACAGAAATACAAACTACCATCAGAGAATACTATAAACACCTCTATGCAAATAAACTGGAAAATCTAGAAGAAATGGATAATTTCCTGGACACTTACACTCTTCCAAGACTAAACCAGGAAGAAGTTGAATCCCTGAATAGACCAATAGCAGGCTCTGAAATTGAGGCAATAATTAATAGCCTACCAACCAAAAAAAGTCCAGGACCAGATGGATTCACAGCTGAATTCTACCAGAGGTACAAGGAGGAGTTGGTACCATTCCTTCTGAAACTATTCCAATCAATAGAAAAAGAGGGAATCCTCCCTAACTCATTTGATGAGGCCAACATCATCCTGATACCAAAGCCTGGCAGAGACACAACAAAAAAAGAGAATTTTAGACCAATATCCCTGATGAACATCGATGCAAAAATCCTCAATAAAATACTGGCAAACCGGATTCAGCAACACATCAAAAAGCTTATCCACCATGATCAAGTGGGCTTCATCCCTGGGATGCAAGGCTGGTTCAACATTCGCAAATCAATAAACATAATCCAGCATATAAACAGAACCAAAGACAAGAACCACATGATTGTGTCAATAGATGCAGAAAAGGCTTTTGACAAAATTCAACAGCCCTTCATGCTAAAAATGCTCAATAAATTCAGTATTGATGGAACGTACCTCAAAATAATAAGAGCTATTTATGACAAACCCACAGCCAATATCATACTGAATGGGCAAAAACTGGAAAAATTCCCTTTGAAAACTGGCACAAGACAGGGATGCCCTCTCTCACCACTCCTATTCAACATAGTGTTGGAAGTTCTGGCTAGCGCAATTAGGCAAGAGAAAGAAATCAAGGGTATTCAGTTAGGAAAAGAAGAAGTCAAACTGTCCCTGTTTGCAGATGACATGATTGTATATTTAGAAAACCCCATTGTCTCAGCCCAAAATCTCCTTAAGCTGATAAGCAACTTCAGCAAAGTCTCAGGATACAAAATTAATGTGCAAAAATCACAAGCATTCTTATACACCAGTAACAGACAAACAGAGAGCCAAATCAGGAATGAACTTCCATTCACAATTGCTTCAAAGAGAATAAAATACCTAGGAATCCAACTTACAAGGGATGTAAAGGACCTCTTCAAGGAGAACTACAAACCACTGCTCAGTGAAATAAAAGAGGACACAAACAAATGGAAGAACATACAATGCTCATGGATAGGAAGAATCAATATCGTGAAAATGGCCATACTGCCCAAGGTAATTTATAGATTCAATGCCATCCCCATCAAGCTACCAATGAGTTTCTTCACAGAATTGGAAAAAACTGCTTTAAAGTTCATATGGAACCAAAAAAGAGCCCGCATCTCCAAGACAATCCTAAGTCAAAAGAACAAAGCTGGAGGCATCACGCTACCTGACTTCAAACTATACTACAAGGCTACAGTAACCAAAACAGCATGGTACTGGTACCAAAACAGAGATATAGACCAATGGAACAGAACAGAGTCCTCAGAAATAATACCACACATCTACAGCCATCTGATCTTTGACAAACCTGAGAGAAACAAGAAATGGGGAAAGGATTCCCTATTTAATAAATGGTGCTGGGAAAATTGGCTAGCCATAAGTAGAAAGCTGAAACTGGATCCTTTCCTTACTCCTTATACGAAAATTAATTCAAGATGGATTAGAGACTTAAATGTTAGACCTAATACCATAAAAATCCTAGAGGAAAACCTAGGTAGTACCATTCAGAACATAGGCATGGGCAAAGACTTCATGTCTAAAACACCAAAAGCAACGGCAGCAAAAGCCAAAATTGACAAAAGAGATCTCATTAAACTAAAGAGCTTCTGCACAGCAAAAGAAACTACCATCAGAGTGAACAGGCAACCTACAGAATGGGAGAAAATTTTTGCAATCTACTCATCTGACAAAGGGCTGATATCCAGAACCTACAAAGAACTCAAACAAATTTACAAGAAAAAAACAAACAACCCCATCAAAAAGTGGGCAAAGGATATGAACAGACATTTCTCAAAAGAAGACATTCATACAGCCAACAGACACATGAAAAAATGCTCATCATCACTGGCCATCAGAGAAATGCAAATCAAAACCACAATGAGATACCATCTCACACCAGTTAGAATGGCGATCATTAAAAAGTCAGGAAACAACAGGTGCTGGAGAGGATGTGGAGAAATAGGAACACTTTTACACTGTTGGTGGGATTGTAAACTAGTTCAACCATTATGGAAAACAGTATGGAGATTCCTCAAAGATCTAGAACTAGATGTACCATATGACCCAGCCATCCCATTACTGGGTATATACCCAAAGGATTATAAATTATGCTGCTATAAAGACACATGCACACGTATGTTTATTGCAGCACTATTCACAATAGCAAAGACTTGGAATCAACCCAAATGTCCATCAGTGACAGACTGGATTAAGAAAATGTGGCACATATACACCATGGAATACTATGCAGCCATCAAAAAGGATGAGTTTGTGTCCTTTGTAGGGACATGGATGCAGCTGGAAACCATCATTCTTAGCAAACTATCACAAGAACAGAAAACCAAACACCGCATGTTCTCACTCATAGGTGGGAACTGAACAATGAGATCACTTGGACTCAGGAAGGGGAACATCACACACAGGGGCCTATCATGGGGAGGGGGGAGGGGGGAGGGATTGCATTGGGAGTTATACCTGATGTAAATGACGAGTTGATGGGTGCAGCACACCAACATGGCACAAGTATACATATGTAACAAACCTGCACGTTATGCACATGTACCCTACAACTTAAAGTATAATAATAATAAATAAATTAAAAAAATAAAAATAAAAATAAAAATAAAAATAAAAAAAAGGAAAAAAACAAAAAACAAAAAAAAAAAACTTACCATATTTCAGAAATACCATTAGATTGTTTAGATTTTTCTGCCATTCTTTTTTTCAGAACTAAATAATTGTAGTTATTTGTTTAATTCAAAAAGTACCTCAATAAAAACAAGATTATATCACATATTCTCTAAAATAGGGCATAACCAATACCATTCAGGACATAGACATGGGCAAGGACTTCATGTCTAAAACACCAAAAGCAATGGCAACAAAAGCCAAAATTGACAAATGGGATCTAATTAAACTAAAGAGCTTCTGCACAGCAAAAGAAACTACCATCAGAGTGAATAGGCAACCTACAGAATGGGAGAAAATTTTTACAATCTACTCATCTGACAAAGGGCTAATATCCAGAACCCACAAAGAACTCAAAAAATGTACAAGAAAAAAACAAACAAACCTATCAAAAAGTGGGCAAAGGATATGAACAGACACTTCTCAAAAGAAGACATTTATGTAGCCAACAGACACAGAAAAAATGCTCATCATCAATAGCCATCAGAAAAATGCAAATCAAAACCACAATGAGATACCGTCTCACACCAGTTAGAATGGCAATCATTAAAAAGTCAGGAAACAACAGGTGCTGGAGAGGATGTGGAGAAATAGGAACACTTTTACACTGTTGTTGGGACTGTAAACTAGTTCAACCATTGTGGAAGACAATGTGGCGATTCCTCAAGGATCTAGAACTAGAAATACCATTTGACCCAGTCATCCCATTACTGGGTATATACCCAAGGGATTATAAATCATGCTGCTATAAAGACACATGCACACGTATGTTTATTGTGGCACTATTCACAATAGCAAAGACTGGGAACCAACCCAAATGTCCATCAGTGACAGACTGGATGAAGAACATGTGGCACATATACACCATGGAGTACTATGCAGCCATAAAAAAGGATGAGTTCATGTCCTTTGTAGGGACATGGATGCAGCTGGAAACCACCATTCTCAGCAAACTATCACAAGAACAGAAAACCAAACACCGTATGTTCTCACTCATAGGTGGGATATGAACAATGAGAATACTTGGACACAGGAAGGGGAACATCACACACTGGGGCCTGTTGTGGAGTGGGGGGAGGGGGGAGGGATAGCATTAGGAGATACACCTAATGTAAATGACGAGTTAATGGGTGCAGCACACCAACATGGCACATCTATACATATGCAACAAACCTGCAAGTTGTGCACATGTACCCTAGAACATGAAGTATAATAAAAAAATTAAAAAATAAAATAGGGCCTAACATATGGTAAATATCAAATAAATAATTGTTCATAAAGCACTGATGAGTTTACTACAAAAGTATAGCTCCTCATTTCTCACCTATTGTATCAGGAAAATTCCAACATACCCTGTGACGAAGTTATGTAAAAATAGACACTCTCATATGTAGCTGGTGAAAATGATCAATGGTACAGCCCTTCTGGATGAGAAATGGCAGGTGATTGTTTTAAGACGGAAAAACTGACAGCCATTGGCAGGTTAAATTGTGGCAGAAGAACATTCTCAGGAGGAAGGCCAGAGAAAGGGCTACTACAGCAGTCTATGTAGGCATAAGAAAGTGGAAATGTTTTTTAGTAACCATTTAAAAAAAAAAAAAAGATAAGAAGTTGAATTTTGGAATAAAGAGAATGTAGATCAAGGCATAACAGAAGGAGAAATTTGATGTCTCAGATACCTGGGTCTAAATGAGTTCTGCCATTTACTAGTTGCTTTTTTATGAGCAAGTTAACAACTGTAAACCTCAGTTTGCTACTTTATTAAGCGAGGATGCTATGAACTATTTGAAAATAGTTTTGTAAGACATCATGCCTAATGTAGAATGTAAATATGAACAACTTTTCTTGCCTTTTGATGATTGTTTTCCAAATGAGACAAAGGAGGAAAGAGCCAAGGGGAGAGGGAAGACAAGAAATTGACCCTAGAGAATCCAGCCCAAGACATAGAATTCCATTTACTGAAGCATGATGGGCACTTCTAGAAGCTTAATATGTGACATTCTTAGTACATCTCTGAGACACTGGCCTTTTCAAATCAAATCAAAGCACCTTTTCAGTATTCTTGAAAATACAATTATTCTTCCATTTAGAAAGCTACCATGTACCATGTCAGCACAAAATACACAGGGTCACAGCAAGCTTTCCTCTGAGATTTCAGCATGGTGGAATGGCTTTTTATTTTTATGCATAAAAGTATGAAATAGTCTCTGTAAAAGTCACTGCTGTAACTGACTGCACTACTGGAAGGCAAGCTACCTTTGAAATGGTTTTACTTGGACAGATTCCCAGTGATGTTCCTCAAAATGTACCATTGAGAAATCCACACCTAATAAAGCCTTACTACGATGAAAAAGAACACAGACAGCTGGAAATCACTTTATTCTGAGTTGCTTAGCTCAGAGTACAGTGCTTTTGAAACAAGGTACATGCTTCTAACCACAGACTGCCAAGGGATTTTGACTCAGGTCAGTGCTTGCTTTCCCCTTCACCTTATTAAGGAAAAAAGAAACAGAATTTGGAGGTTGCCATTTGTTAGCCACTAGGTGATTGGGCATCTTGCTGACGGAAAAAGACTTGTGACTCTGCAACAATTATTCATTCATTTGCCAAGGTTGCTGTAATTCTATGGGCTATTTCAGTTTCCCATAAATTTTCTATTTCTGAATGACTTTTTCCTCCAGAATATATATGATTATGGCCACTACTCTCACTCTTAAATATGCACAAGGTATCGCTGTAGATGTATGTTGTTCAGTGAAAGCTGAAAATGGTCTATCCCTTAAAGCCTGTCTTTCTTTTCTCTCTCTCTTTCTTCCTTCTTTTCCTTTCCTTTCCTTTCCATTCCCTTTCTTTTATTTTTTTGTTTGTTCTTCTTTTCTTTCTTTCTCTTTCTCCTTTATTTCTTTCTTTCCTTCCTTCTTTCCTTTCTTTCTTTCCTTCTTTCTTTCTTTTTCTTTCTTTCCTTTTTTTCTTTTCTTTCTTTCTTTCCTTCTTTCTCTTTTTCCCTTCCTTCCTTCTTTCCTTCCTTCGTTTCTTTCTTCCTTCCTTCCTTCGTTTCTTTCTTCCTTCCTTCCTTCCTTTCTGCCTTCCTTCCTTCCTGCATTCCTGCCTTCCTGCCTTCCTTTCTTTTTTAAGAGACAAAGTCTTGCTCTGTTGCCAAGGCTGGTCTCAAACCCCTAGGATCCTCCCACCTCAGCCTTTAGAGCAGTGGGACTACAGGTGCACACCACAGTGTCTAGCTTCTTATTAATGTGTATTACCATGCTGTGTGACTGTGGTCTGTGTTCTAATCTTCTAATGAGTTATACAGTCCAATTCCACATTTCTGAAACATGATGGGAGGACATCTGTATCGGAACCATCAGAGCGCTTCCAAAAATGGAAAATCATAGACCTCACCCTAACAATTTGCATTATAACCCCATTTCCACAAGATAAAACCATGCATCCAATGCTTGAAGATACTTCCTCTTTAAATTAGGTGAAATTCCTTCTGAGCAAAGTCAACAATCTGTCTAAGTGAACCTCCAGAGGGCGGGAAGGATTTACCAGGGGTAGTTAGAAATGCTGTCTCAGTAACTGCTGATATTAAATGTGTAAGTACATGTAGGCTTATATATTATTTAGGCCGGTCTGATCACTAGAAACATCCTTAACACTGATCCAGAATGCTACTTTGACTTATGTTGAAAATCTCATGGATACAAAAGGAATAACATTCATGCTAAAGCCAATTTTCCTTTGGTTTTTAGCACTGATTGTGCTGATATGGTAAAAGGGACCAAGTATTCCACAAAAAGCAAATAAATCAGATTCTAATTATAGCACTTCTTGATAGACCGATTATACATAGATTCTCTTGGCCATTCATGTGTAACAGTCAGGAATGAATAAATCTTCACTGCCTTGTTTACCCTTAATTCCTATTAAATACTGACACTGGAGATTCTCTAGCAAATTAGGAATTAAGCACTGCAGCTTTTTCATCTACTTTCTCAATCAGTAAGTGAGGTAGACTGCTTAGTAAGGTAGGGGCAGTGGCTCCAATTTTAGGTTTCTCACAAATATTTCAGACTTGTGTTGCCTAAAACGGTAGACACTGAGCACATATGGCTATTTACATTTAAAGTAATTAAACTCAAATAAGATAAAAATAATTCAGTTCCTCAGTAGCATAGACATATTTTAAGTGATCAGTGGCTATATGTCGACAGTGGTTACTGTATTGGATAGCACAGATAAAACATCTCCATCATTGCAGAAAGTTGTTTTAGACAGCTCTGTGCTCACATGATTCTGTAAATCAATATGAGTATTCTTCAGGAAAATAATTGGAAGGTACAATAGGGAAAGAATTTATTTACTGTTTGTTTAATGAATTGTCTCTAACAGGATAAGAGTGTGTCTTAAGCTAGTGTATTAAGAGTTGGTCATCCCTAGAAGAGAGTAGGGCAGGAGAGGGTAGTACTTCATTCTAAAGAGCTTGGTATCAGATCTGTAAACAGAGCATCAAGAAGAATCACAAGGATCTCTTCTTATCCTTTTCTTTTGTGTAAAGATGTCAGAGTACACAACTAAGAATAGAAGATAGATATTAAATATTTATGCAACTTTGGGTCTCAGAATATAATAGAGCAAAGATAGATTTTTCAATTTTCAATCACTTTTACTTCACAATCTTTTCTTCTATTATTCCCCTGTGAAATTTCCACTCTCAGTTCTCCCAACCCACATCACTGTTTTCCTGTTTCTTAGCTTTTACTTGAGCTCTTTTCCTGTTAACATTCATATTTTTAAGATTCACTGTCTCCTTCAATTATTTCCTTAAAAGTTCAACCCATAAAGATCTATGCTCTTAGATATTTATAAATTAATTAATTTACTCGTTCAATGAACATTTACTTAAAACCTACTAAGTTTCATGACCTTATAAATGACAATGCTTTCTGTCAAGAAGCCCATTTATTGTTTTCTACCAATGGTGGGAACAGAGAAGTAAACAGCCAATTTGAATACTCAATTGTGTTTTGCAATATATGATCAAAGACTATTATGAGTACATAGAAGCTGGGGAAGCCAGAGCAGCTGCACTGTCTAAATGATATTTGAGTTGAGTTTCAAAGGAAGGAATTAGAGGGCAAGACATTGTCATGTACAAGTGCACCAAGGCATGCAGGAGCATGGCAACCTTACCGGTGTCCAGGCAGAGTGGATGGGCATGAAGTTGGAGCAAAGAACAACCAGAACATAAAGGGCTAATGAATTTAGCTAAAGAGTATGAGTTCAAATGAGAACACATGGACACAAGGAAGGGAACAACACACACTGGGTCCTATCAGGGGGTGGGGGACAAGAGGAGGGAGAGCATTAGGATAAATATCTAAGGCATGCGGGGCTTAAAACCTAGATGACAGATTGATAGGTGCAGCAAACCACCATAATACATGTATATCTAGGTAACAATCCTGCACATTCTGCACATGTATCCCAGAACTTAAAGTGAAAAAAAAAAGTGTGAGTTCAAAACTATGTTACATAATATATCACACATACTGTAGTGCCATCTCAAATTAAAGTCATAAATTCAGAAAATCCTGAAATCTGGATGGTCTGCACTCAAAGTTTATCAGGAATCTATTTCCCATTATTTTAAATGTGAAAATCAATAAATTGTTAGACATTAACCTCACACCTCACACCCCATTCCCTAAAACACATACATATTTTACATACCTATACATTAGCAACTTTCATGCCTGTATAAATAGCATTTTATGATTTAAGATGTGTTCAATTTCTTTTTCTAATTACCAAGCAACAAATAAGGTCTCAAACAAACAATATTTTTCAAAAAGTTTATGTGACTGTGACATTCTACTAGTTGTGTTGGAATGAAATTCAAGACCTTTTCCACAGTTAGTTTTATAAAAATGCTGTCTTGAGTTTTAGAAACAGAATGATAAATACTTTCTATATAAATACAGGCAGAAAACATTGTTTTAAAGATACGCATGTTCTATGAAGTCTAGATTTGAAAAACCAAGAGAATTTCTTTCTGAAATACAATGTCCCAGGAGATGTTCTATGGAGTGAATCTGAATATACAAATGAATACACACTCTTTAAAGGAATAATGATGAAATTAATATCAGTATAACCATCATCCAGCCCTCTTCCATTTCCCTTTCCCTCTTCACCCTGAAGTAACCACTATGCTGATACTTAGCAGTTTAACTAAATACTTATGCATCCCTAAATAATATGTTGTTTACTTTTATACTTCTTGAACATTATAGAATGAAAACCTATTGTATGAATTACTATGCAGCAGTAGACTTTGATGTTGAGGTGTGCAGTTGGGATACATTAATTTTTCACAATTATGCAAAACTATGCATTATATGTATATTTCAAAAGGTACATTTTCTGTTTTTCTTTTGATTCTGCTTTGTTTGTTCCTCCAAATTATGTTGCTATTAACACTATTATCCATTCTCCTGGTACACGTATGTGAAATTTTATTTTGCAATTATGACTAGAAGTAGAATGGTTAGACCCTAACATATTTGTAAAACTGACTTTAGTAGATTGTAATACATATTTTGTGTGTGAATGCAGTAGCTAATGCTCTCAAAAGCTGTGTATAGGAATTACTGTTACTTCATATACTCACTAACCTGGGTTTTGACCAATATTTTAACTTTTGTCAAATCTGTATTGCATATGGAATATGATTGAGATTTTTGTTTGTAAGTTCATGACTATTAATGAGGTTGAATAACTTTTCACGTTTACTAACTATTTATGACTCTTAAGAACTATTCTTCTACATGTTGTTTGCATATTTTTTCTATGTTTTGGTGCAATTTTTAGGGCTTTTTGTCAAATACATTTATTTTTTTAGGAATTTGAGGCTGTAAATGTCTAATTACTTTACTTATATCCCACAAATTTCAATATGTAGTATTTTTAACATTTACTTCTAAATATGTTATAATATCCATTACATTATCTTCTTTGACCTAGGTGTTCTTTTAAGGGGGGGTGTGTGTGTGTGATTGTATTTGATTTTTTTATATTTTTACATGAATTGTATGTATCTCTAAACAATATATTTTTCAATGTTGCACTTACTTTTGGTGAGGGTTATGATTATTTATAAAAGGCAATGTATTTTCTAAGCAGTCAACATGGTTTGAACCCCAGTTCCATCACCAGTGTGACTTTGGGCAAGTTATTTCATTTATAACATTCAGTTTCTTCCGTTTAAATTGGGAATAATATTAGTTTAGGCCTACCGCAGAGATACTGCAGGTTCAGCCCCAGAGCATTAAAAGAAAGCAAATACTGCAAGAAAGTGACTCATACAAATTTTTTGGTTTCCCAGTGCACATAAAAGTTATATTTCTACAATACTGTGGTCTATTTAGTGTGCAGTAGCAGTATGTCTGAAAAAATATGTACAATGTGCATATCTTAATTTACAAATAAGTTATTGCTAAACAAATCCTAACAATCATTTGATCCTTCAGCAAGTTGTAATCATTTTTGCTGGTGGAGTGTCTTGCTTCAATGTTAATGGCTGCTGACTGATCAGGGTGTTGGTTGCTGAAGGTGGAGGTGGCTGTGGCAATTTCTTAAAATAAGACAACAATAAAGTTTGCTGCATTGATCGAATCTTCCTTGCAGGAAAGATTTTTTTCTGTAGCATGCAATGCTGTTTGACAACATTTTGTCCATAGCAGAACTTCTTTCAAAATTGGAGTCAATCTTCTCAAACCCTGCTGTTGCTTTATCAACTAAGTTTATGTAATATTCGAAATCCATTGATGTCATTTGAACAATATGCATAGCATCTTCACCAGGAATAGATTCCATTTCAAGAAACCACTTTCTTTGCTCATCCATAAGAATCAACTCCTCATTTGTTCAAGTTTTCTCATGAGATTGCTGCAATTCAGTCACATCCTTGGGCTCCACTCCTAATTCTAGTTCTCTTGTTATCTCCACCACATCTGCAGTTATTTCCTCCACTGAAGTCTTCAAGCCCTCAAAGTCATCCATGAGGGTTGAAATCATCTTCTTCCAAACTCCTGTTAATGTTTGTTTGTTTGTTTGTTTGTTTGTTTGTTGGAGACGGAGTCTTGCTCTGTCACCCAGGCTGGAGTGCAGTGGTGCGATCTCGGCTCACTGCAAGCTCCGCCTCCCGGGTTCACGCTATTCTCCTGCCTCAGCCTCCCTAGTAGTTGGGACTACAGGCGACCACCACCACGCCTGGCTAATTTCTTTTTGTATTTTTTGTAAAGACGGGGTTTCACCGTGTTAGCCAGGATGGTCTCGATCTCCTGACCTCATGATCCACCCGCCTCGGCCTCCCGAAGTGCTGGGATTACAGGCATGAGCCACCGTGCCCGGCCCCTGTTAATGTTTATACTTTGACTTCCTCCCATGAATCACAAATGTTTTTAATGGCACCTAGAATGATGAGTCCTTTCCAGAAGATTTTTGGTTTACTCTGCTCACATCCATCAGAGCAACCATTATGTATGGCAGCTACAGTCTTATGAAATGTACTTTTCAAAAACAGTAAGACTTGAAAGTCAAAATTACTCATTAATCCATGGGCTGCAGAATGGATGTTGTGTTAGCAGACATGAAAACAACATTAATATCCTTGTACATCTCTATCAGAGCATTGAACAATAATATTTTAAAAGGTATCTTTTTTTGAGCAGTAGGTCTCAACAGTGGGCTTAAAATAGTCAATAAACCATTCTGTAAACAGTGCTGTCATCCAGGCTTTTATTGTTCCATTTATATAGCACAGGCAGAGTCTATATGGCACAATTCTTAAGGACCCTAGAGTTTTGGAATGGTAAATGAGCATTGGTTTCAACTTAAAATCACCAGCGACATTAGCCCCTAATGACAGAGTCAGACTGTTCTTTGATGCTTTGAGGCCATGCATTGACATTTTCTCTCTAACTATGAAAGTCTCTGAAAGCATGTTCATCCAACAGAGGCTGTTTGTCTACATTTAAAATCTATAGTTTAGTGCAGCCACTTTCATCAATTATTTTAAGTAGATCTTCTGGATTACTTGCCGCAGCTCCTGTATCTGCACTTGCTGCTGCTTCACTTTGTATTTTTATGTTATAGAGGTGGCTTCTTTCCTTAAACCTCATGAACCAACCTCTGCTAGCTTCAGACTTTTCTTTTGCAACTCCCTTACCTCTCTCACCCTTCATGGCATTGAAGAGAGTTAGGACGTTGCTCTAACTTGGGCTTTGGCTTAAACCCATTTATGCCCGAGGTTGCAATTTTTTTTTTTTAAATTTTTGCAATCAGACCTTGTTAATGACCTTGAGCAGTAGGATATAAATAACTCCCTCATGCTTAGCATTCCAATAATCGAACACTAGGCATAAATGGCTAAAGGAATACTGTGGCTGATTTGATCTTGTATCTAGACTGCTAAAACTTTCTCCCTATCAGCAATAAGGCTGTTTCACTTTCTTATCATTTGCTCATTGGAACAGCACTTTTAATTTCCTTCAGTAACTTTTCCTTTCCTTCAGTAACTTTTCCTTTGCATTCACAACCTGACTGTTTGGCTCAAGAGGTCTAGCTTTTGGCCTTTCTAGGCTGTTGACATGTCTTCCTTAATAAGCTTAATCATGTCTAGCTTTTGATTTAAAGTGAGAGATGTGTGATTGTTCCTTTCACTTGATCATTTAGAAACCAAGATAAAGTTATTAATTGGCCTGATTTCAATATTTTTGTGTCTCAGGGAATAGGGAGGCTGAAACATATGGAAAGAGATGGAAGAAGTGCCCATCAGTGGAGCAGTCAGAACACACACAACATTTATTGATTAAGTTTGCCATCTTATGAGGGCACACTTTGTGATGCTCCAAAACAATTACAAATGTAACATCAGAGATCACTGATCATGGATCACTGTAACAGATACAACAATAACAAAATTTTGAAACGTTGTGAGAGTTACCAAAATGTGACAGTCACAAAGTGAATGCATGCTGTTGGAAAAATGGCACCAATAGGCTTGGTCAATGCAGAATTGCCACAAAACCTTCAATTTGTAAAGAACAGTATCTGCAAAGTTCAAGAAAATGACTTATGCCTGTACCTCTTAGAGAGGCTGGGAGGAGTAAATGAGATGTGGGTAAAGAAGGCCTTAGAACTCTGCCAGGACAGCGAGCGCTAGCAATGGATGAAAGCTGGCTGTTGTGTTGTTGATGATGCTATGTGAGAAAAACCACCCTCGAGGCTTCTGATAGCCTTTTGTTTATAATGTTTTCTGATTAACAGAAGTTCTACATTTGAATATTGTTTAATTTATTAGTCTTTTCTTTGGCATATGAACTTCTGAGTCCTGTTAAATTCCCTACTAAGAGGTCATTAAGGTATTTTCCTAATTGTTTTTTTCTAAAAGTTTTCATATTGCCTTTTACATTTAAGTTTCATCTGAAATTCACTTCACGTATCGTGCGGCAAAGCAATCCAGTTTCTTTCCTCTTCAATAGATAACCTGTTGTTTCAGCATCACTTATTGAATTTGAATATTTCTCTCCTCTGAAAGGTGAGTTTGTTCCTTGTCATATATCAAATCTTTAGATATAAGATATAAGTGTGTCTGTTTCTGGGTTCTCTATCCTGACCCATTGGGCTATTTATGGATCTCTGCCAATACCACTTTACAACTTGCTATTTTACTTTGTGTGTTTGTTTGTGTATTATACCAGAAGACAAACTTTAATAGTTAGTTTACCCATCTTTTTTTTATTCAATAGTGTCTTCACTAGTTTCAGTTATGTTTTAAATATTTAGCATCTTTAAGTACTATTTTATATAATATCCTCTTATTACAATATTATTTGGTATTGTAATAAAATGTATTTTATATATTCTAGAATTCTCTCTCAAATTCTATGAGATTTTGATACAAATTGTGTTGAATTAATGTTTGAAGTTTAATTTCTTTTAAATCTTTAAGCAACTACACCTCCACTTAAGTCATCTTTCCTCTTTTGTTTTTAGTCTTTTGATTAAATTTTATTATTTTCTCCACAGAGATTATAATTATATTTTGTAGCATATTTTCTTAGGAACAAAATAAATATATTATTGTAAGTAAAATTATCATCAAATTATATTTCAAATGCTTTCTTACTCATAAACCAAAATACAATTAAGTTTTGATTACGCATCTCCTGTCCAGCAACATTGTTACATCTTTTATTATGCTAACTCCCCTATGGAGTTTATGGCCTCCCTAAGTGTTGGGATTACAGGCGTGAGCCATGGCACCTGGCTTATTTATTTATCTTTATTGCCTTTTTAGCTTTGTTTTTCTGAGTACAACTTTTAGTACACTATTAGACATGGGGACAGTTAGCAATTTTATTATACCTAATATTTAAAAATGTTTCATATGTATTTGTTATACATTTTTAAAATTGTTTACCATGAATACAATGCTTACTCTACATATGTTGAAATTACTTCATATCAAGATAACAATTTTTATTCATAAGATGATTTCATTTTTAATTGATTATATTTCTCTATGCATCCAGAAAATCAATTTTTCTCTTTAATATATACACACGTTCATATAATCAATAGATTGTCTAATATTAAACTAAAGAAATTCCTGGAATAAGCATATCTTATTATATTATGATTTTCCTGCATGGTCTGAATTATCTTATAACTTTTTTTAGGACTTTTTTGCATTCTCTTTCCCTCCTTATCAATGTTTGCACTTTTACTGGCACAAAGCTATTCATAATGTCCTCTTAATATATTGTTTTTCCAAAAATCTCTTTAGCATATGTAGTTCTGTTACCATTTTTACTTTAATATTCTTTGGTTTTTGTCCCCTCTCCCTCTTTTATTATTTTTCCTATTTATATTTTTAATCAATTTTAAATAGCCCTATCAAAGAAACAACTTTTGGTTGAAGTTACGCTCTGTATTATAATTTTGCTTTTTGTTTTAATTATGTCTGCTCTTTATTTTTATTTTTACTTATGCTATGTGGTGATTTTTTTTTCTTTCTCTAACTTCTTAAGATGAACACTAAGTTGACTCAAAAGTTACTTAGAAATATATGTATTTTAATTTCCAAGTAATTGAATTCATTTTATTCAATGATTTATTTTTTAAATAGTTTTTGTTTAATTTTATGACTGTTTGTCAATAGGAATTTTAAGTCTTTCATCTATGGATATGGCATAGTTCTCCATTTATTTATACCTTCTTTGATCTTTTAGCAATATTCTGTCATTTTTCTGAATATAAGTCTTGCACATTTTTATATTATTTCTAAATATTTTGTATATTTTTGTTCTTTGGGATTTTGTTTACAAAACAATCATTTTGTATATAATTATATTGCTGTGAAGCAATATAATTTATTTCTCATTTTTTTCAATTTGTATACATTTTATTTCTTATTCTTGACTTACTACATTGGCTCAGATTTCCAGTAAAATATTGAATGGGATAGGTGAGAATGAACAACCTTTCCTTGTTCTGAATTTTAGCATGACATTAGCTGTAAGTTTTTAATAGGTTCCCTTTATTGATTCTATTTCTAGTTTCCTGAGTTTCATCATGAATGCATGTTGAATTTCTTCAAACGCTTTTTCTGAAACTATTGAAACGACCATAGAGGTTTTTTCTTTAGTTTCTTACTATGGTGAATTACAAATGATTAATTTTTGAATGTTGAACCACTATTGCATTTCTGGGAAGAAAACACTTGGTGAGGATGCATTAGCCCTTTTGTATAATGCTAGATTTTATTTGTTAAAGTTTTAAGAAATTTTTCATCTGTGTTGAGGAGGTCTTTTTAATGATGTATTTATGTATTTGTCTAGTTTTCATATCAGTCACTGCTGCCTCCTGTAGTAAAATCAGAAGTTATATCTATTCTTTTTAATTTCTTTCTTTCTTTTTTAATAGAGTCTTCTTCTGTCATCCAGGCTGGAGTACAGTGGCATGATCTCAGCTCACTGCAACCTCTGCCTCTGGGGTGAAGCGACTTTCCTGCCTCACCCTCCTGAGTAGCTGCGACTACAGGCATGCACCACCACACCTGGCTAATTTTTGCATTTTTAGTATAGAGGGGTTTCTCCATGTTGGCCAGGCTGGTCTCAAACCCTGGACCTCAGGTGATCCGCCCACCTCAGCCTCCCAAAGTGCTGAGATTACAGGCGTGAGCCACTGCACCCAGCCACATTTTTTTTCTTTTTTAATGGTAGTTTGCATAGAACTGGTATCATTTTACTTTAAATGTTCAGTAGAATTTACCAGTGAAGCCGTCTAGGAGTAGGGTTTTCTTTGTGGGAAGGTTTTAACTACAAATTAAATTGCTTTAATAGATATAGAGCTATTCATTTATCTATTCTGATTGTGTTAACTTTCATTTGCTGAGAATTTATATATTTAATCTAAATAGTCAAAAGTATTGATACAAATTTGTTCACTGTAGTCCCTCTTTATCTTTTTAACGCCTATAAGAGCTGTAGTTGTGGCTCTTCTTTCTTTCCTGATATTGGTATATGTGAATTGTTTATATTTTGCCAGATCAGTTTGATTAAAGTTTTAGCAATTCTACTGTTGTTTCAAAGAACCAGGTTCTGGAATCTGTGGTAGGCTGAATTATAGCTTCTCCAACATATTCACATCCTAATCCCTGGAATTTGTGAATATGTTATTTTACTTTACATGGCAAAGAGGAATTTGTTGATGTGATCAAGTTAAGGAATTGAGATGACAGGATTATCTTGAGTTATTTGGGCAGGTTCAATGTAACCATGAGAGTCCTTATAAGAAAGAGTCAGGAGGGTAAGAATCAAGGAAGGAGATGGGATGAAAGAAGCAGAGATTAGAGAGCTGAGAAGATGCTATGCTACTAGGTTTGAATGTAGAAATTAGGAGTCATTGGCCAAGGAATGTAGGCCACTACAAGAAGATGGAAAAGGTCATGATTCTCTCTTAGAGCTTCAAGAAACAATGCAGCTCTGTTAACACCTCAGTTTTCAAACTAGAAGGAATTCAGAGCTCCAAAACTGTAAGATAATAAATTTCTGTTGCTTTAAACTACTAAGACTGTGGTAATTTGTTATAGCAGTAATAGGAAATTAATACGATAGATTTATTTTTTCTGTATTTTTGCTTGTTTTCTATTTCATTGACTTCTGTTATTTAACATTTTCCCCTCACGCCTGTAATCCCAGCACTTTTGGAGGCCGAGGCTGGTGGTCAGGAGTTCAAGAACAGCCTGGCTAACATGGTGAAACCTCATCTCTACTAATAATACAAAAAAAACTTAGTTGGGCATGGTGATGGTTGCCTGTAATCCCAGCTACTCGGGAGGCTGAGGCAGGAGAATCACATGAACCCAGGAGGTGGAGGTTGCAGTGAGCCGAGATTCCACCACTGCACTCCAGCCTGGGCAACAAGAGTGAAATTCAGTCTCAAAATTAATTAATTAATTAATTAATTAATTAAAATTATTCCTTCTTATGTTTAGTATGAGTTTAATTTTCTCTCTTTTTTTCTAGTTTTTTTTTCTTTCAAAATAGAAGCAGTGAATTCTATGATTTTCTCTCAGCACTACATTACTTACACCACATAAATTTTGATATGTTAGTTTCATTTTTATTCAATTCAGAACAATTTCTAACTTTTCATTCCTTCATTCAAGGGTCATTTAGAATTGTGATTTTTAAATTCCAAATACATTTTTCAGTTGTCCTAATGGGATTTCTATTTTAATTTTATTGTTTAAGAGAACGTACATTACATGATTTTAATATTTTTTAATATATTAAAACTCTAACCACCCAATGAGTTCTCCTTGCCCACGACCCAGATAGAGCTGATTTATCAAGACAGAGGAATTGCAATAGAGAAAGAGTTTAATTCATGCAAAGCTGGCTGAACTGGAAACCAGAGTTTTATCATTAAAATCAGCCTGGAGTTTCTTAAGGATAATTTGGTGGGTAAGGGGCCAGAGAGTTGGGAGTGCTGATTCGTTGGGTCAGAGATTAAATCATAGGAGGTCAAATAGGGTTTGTCTCACTGTCTTTTGCTGCTGGGTGGGATCACAGAGCTGGCTGAGCCAGATTACTGGTCTGGGGAGTGCCAGCTGGTACATCAGAATACAGGGTCTAAAAGTCCCAGGAACCCCAGGTTATCTTGGGAGGTCAAGAGGAGAGGAATTTACCAAACTCACAGGTATTTGAGCGTACAAACCCACGGCTAGACTCAGCTTTAAAAAAGTCTTATCTGAGATTTCTTATGGAAAAGAGTTTCATCAAAGCCAATTTTAAAAGCCTATGTAAGAAATAATTATTCTTGTTGTACTTTATGCAGATAATCAGGCCAAGTATAATAAGACTAAAGTTTGTTTTGCAAACAAATCAATCCTATTATGATTTGTTTTTAATAAAAATGGTGACTGGAGAGAGAAAAAATACGCTTAAAAAAAGAAAGAAAGAAAGAAAGAAACTATAGTACACCTGTTGTTAGCTGTCCTTGGATTTCTTGTGCAGTATGGACTAAATCCTAAATTCTTTGTGGGCTACAAGTCCCCAAACTAATGCTTTCAAATCTTTACTTTTAAAACTGGGAATTGCACTCCTTACCCTAGTACTCATTATTCACCTTGTAGTGCACTGTTCCCTTAAATGCAGTACTATAACTTTAGATGATAATACTAACATCTTTGCCATGCAAGCCTTGGAACCCCAGCTAGGCCTGCATGAGTACATTAAGAGTTGCAAAGCGGTTCCATTCCTCTCATCTTAGGGTCAGCACATACCCCCACTATGCCCCTGGTTGGCAGGAAAAAGAGCTGTCTTTGCCCTTTCTCCATCTTCATTAGCCAACACCTTAAGTTTAAGGTGTTATAAAACCCAAAGGGAGGAATTGAAATCACCATTGCAAAATTGTAACTGAAACAGTCAAAGAGATCTGACCTAACCAACTCCATCTTACTTCTAACCTCCTCTTCCAGGTGTCTTTGTTCACTCCTGAACATAGGCTGAACTAACTTTGGGAGGAATTTATTTTATAGTTTATAGTTTAAAACACAGATGAAAACAGCCCTTTCGATGAGTTTGTGTCCTTTGTAGGGACATGGATGCAGCTGGAAACCATCATTCTTAGCAAACTATCACAAGAACAGAAAACCAAACACCACATGTTCTCACTCATAGGTGGGAACTGAACAATGAGATCACTTGGACTCGGGAAGGGGAACATCACACACCGGGGCCTATCATGGGGAGGGGGGAGGGGGGAGGGATTGCATTGGGAGTTATACCTGATGTAAATGACGAGTTGATGGGTGCTGACGAGTTGATGGGTGCAGCACACCAACATGGCACAAGTATACATATGTAACAAACCTGCACGTTATGCACATGTACCCTAGAACTTAAAGTATAATAATAATAAATAAATTAAAAAAAAAAAAAAAGAAAACAGCCCTTTCCTGAAACAAACTCCCTTCCTTCCTGGGTACTAAACTGCCTTTGTAGGACTAAAAAATTAGCCACAAGAGGTTGTGCACGGTGGCTCACACCTGCAATCTCAGCAATTTGGGAGGTTGAGGCAGGTGGATCACCTGAGGTCAGGAGTTTGAGACAAGCCTGACCAACATGGAGAAACCCCATGTTGGGTTTCTATTTCTATTTCTAAAAATAGAAAATTAACTGGGCGTGGTGGCGCATGCCTGTAGTCCCAGCTCCTCAGGGAGCTGAGGCCAGAGAATTGCTTGAACTTGGGAGGCGGAGGTTTCAGTGAGCCAAGAACGCACCATTGCACTCCAGCCTGGGCAACAAGAGTGAAATTCCGTTTCAAAAAAAAAAAAAAATTGGCCACAATATTAGAAATTATGGTTTAGGAGTCATGCATCTGGGGAATACAAGGCTCTGACCCTCCCCAAATTGCTCCTGGGGATAAAATCACTATTGTACAACTTCAGACCAGTGCTAGAGATATTTTGCAGACCCTGATTTAATGGATCAGCCGGCACCACCCAGATCAATAAACTGGTTCATCTGATCTTGTGGCCTCCCCCCAGGAATTGACACAATACAAGAAAACAACTTCAACTCCATATGGTTTCATCACTGACCTGACTGATCAGCACTCCCAGCTCACTGACTTCCGTCCACCCACCAAGTTGTCCTTAAAACTTTGATATCCACTCTTTTTCTGGCCGGAACAATGGAGGGTGTAGAAGAGGAGAAGAAGAAGGTTACTGCTGTGCCAGAAACCCTTAAGAAAAAGTGAAGGAATTTCACAGAACTGAAGATCAAGCACCTGAAAAGAAGTTTGTCCAAAAGATGCTTCAAAAGTCAAGGAGGAAGCTTATCTATGAAAAAGCGAAGCACTTGTACACTTTAGGCAGATGTACAGAACTGAAATTTGAATGGTGAGGATGGTAAGTAAAGCTGGCAACCTCTATGTACCTTCAGAACCCAAATTGGCATTTGTCATCAGGATCAGACGTATCAATTGTGTGAGCCCAAAGGTCCGAAAGTTGTTGCAGCTTCTTTGCCTTCATCAGATCTTCAGTGCAATCTTTGAGAAGCTCAACAAGGCTTCAATTAACACGCTGAGGATTGTAGAGCCATACATTGCATGGGGGTACCCAAATCTGAGGTCAGTAAATGAACTAATTTACAAGCGTGGTTATGGCAAAATCAATAAGAAGTGAAATGCTTTGATAGATAACGCTTTGATTGCTCAATCTCTTGGTAAATATGACATCATCTGCATGGAGGATCTGATTCAAGAGATCTATACTGTTGGAAAACACTTCTAAGAAGCAAATAACTTCCCGTGGCCCTTCAAATTATCTTCTTCACGAGGTGGAATAAAGAAAAAGACCACCCATTTTGTAGAAGGTGGAGATGCTGGCAACAGGGAGGACGAGATCAACAGGCTTATTAGAAGAATGAACTAAGGTGTTTGCCATGATTATTTTTCTAAGCTGGTTGGTTAATAAGCAGTACCTGCTCTCAAACTGAAACAAACAAATCAACCAACAAACAAAAAAAACCTCTTATTTCCAAATGTTCGGGGAGACTGACTTGAGTAATAGTAAAGTTATGGTCTCCCGCAAAACAAACAAACAAAATCCAAGGTCTGAAAAATATCTTGAACATCAATTTTAGGTTGTATAATAGTGATGTTATCCTTAGAAGCAATCAGGGAGGGAGATTAGGAATCTTGTGGCCTCTGGCTGAATGACTGCTAAACTATGATTTCTAGTCTTGTGGTGAATTTGTAATTTGTTATTCTTAAAAAGCAGTCTGTTCCACAGGCCAAAGAGATGTTTGTTTTGGTAAAGGGCTGTTATCACCTTTGTTTGAAAGTTAAACTGTATATTAAATTCCTTCCAAAGTTAGTTCAGCCTATGCCCAGGAAAGAACAAGGGCAGCTTGAAGGTTTAGAAACAAGATGGAGTTGGTTAGGCAGAATCTCTTTCACTGTCATAATTTTCTCACTGTTATAATTTTTGCAAAGCCAGTTTCAAAACTCATTTTTTTCCTCAAAATATAGGTTATCTTGATGATTGTTCCATATGCACTTTTAAAAATGAATATTTTTTAATGTTTTATTTTAGAGTAAAGTGTTCCATAGATTTTACTGAGCTCAAGTTGAAACCACCTTTGCAAAAATTATGACAATGAAAGAGAACTGACCTAACATACCCCATCTTGCCTTTAACCTCCAAGCTGCCCTTGTGCACTTCTGAGCATACACCAAGCTAAGTACAGAAGGAATTTAGTTTAAAGTTTAACTTTGAAACAAAGATGATAACAGCCCTTTCCCAAAACAAAGCCCCTCTGCCTGGGGACCAGACAGCCTTTGTAAAACTAACAAATTAGCTACAAGATTAGAAATTATGACTCAGGAGTCATGCAGCAAGAGACCACAAGACTCCTAACTTCCTCAATTGCTCCTCTGGATAACATCACTATTGTAAAACCTAACACTCGTGTTCAAGATATTTTTCAGACCCTGCATTCTCATGTACCAGTTGGTGCCACCCAAACTGGTAATCTAGTTTAACTAGTTCTGCTCTCCCACCCAGGAACAGAAAATAGCAAGAAGAACCCACGTCAACACCCTGTGATTTTATCCCCAACCTGACCAATCTGTGTTTCCCACTCTGTAGCCTCCTGCCTAACAAATTATCCTTAAAAAACCTTAGTCTCTGAATTTTTAGGGAGACTGATTTGAGTAATAATACTTGGATGATATAGCCAGCTCTGTATGTATTACACTATTTCTCTATTCCAATTCCCCTATTTCAATAAATTGGCTCTATCTGGGCAGCAGGCGAGAAGATTCTGTCAGGCAGTTACAAAATTAATTGAAGGGGATGTTTATGTATTTTATAAATTTACTGACTTTTTGTCTATTTTTGTATCAATGAGAAATGATTGTTGAAACCTCCAATTATAATTGTGGTTGTTTCTATACATTCTTAAGTTTATCAGATTTGTTTAATGTACTTTGAAATTATGATATTGTGTCTGTGTATGTATGTATACATATATATTTTTTCAGATTCTTTTATCTACTTGATGATGGATGATCCACTTGATGGATGATGGTTTTATCCATTTGATCAACTTTATTTGCTATAAAATTTCCTTCTATATTCATGCTAATATGCCTTATTCTAAAATCTACCTTGTTTGACATTAGTATACTGACTCCAGTTTACCTTTGTAGTTACATAGTATATTTTTTACACTTTAACAATTAATGTATCTGTGGCCTGATATTTAAAGTGGTTTTCTTCTAGCCAATAGAGAATTGGATCTTGATTTTTTTTAATCCAGTTTTATATTCTCTGTCTTTTAATTGGTGTGTTAGGGTATTTACATAAAATTTTATTATTCATATAGATAACGTTTACTTCTATTATGGTTTTGTGGTATTTTTCTTCCCTGTACGTTAAATTACTATTTATAAAGATTTCATTGAGCTCTTAAAGATTCCAAATTCCTTGGATGCTCAAGTTACTGTTATAAAATGGCTACTGCAGTATTTATATATAACGTATGCACACCCTCCTGTATACATTAAATCACTTCTAGATTATTTATAACACCTAATGCAATGTAAATGCTATATAAATAGTTGTTATCCGTAATCATGTAAGATATAATGACAAAATTTAAAAGCCTATACATGTTCAGTACAGACGCAATTATTTTTCAAATATTTTTGATCCATGGTTGATTGAATTCATAAATGCAGAAACCATGAATACAAAGAGCTGACTATACCTATTTTTCCTGTTCTTTCAGTGATATTTTAAGGCTTTCAAGACACCCTTTTAAATTATCATGGTTTAATTGCAATTAATCAATACTTTATAAATATAAAAATTCTGGGTTGCCGGCAAGATGGCTGAATAGGAACAGCTCCGGTCTGCAGCTCCCAGCGAGACTGACGCAAAAGGTAGGTGATTTCTGTATTTCCAACTGAGGTACCCGATTCATCTCACTGGACTGGTTGAACAGTGGGTGCAGCCCATGGAGGGTGAGCTGAAGCAGGGTGGAGCATCGCCTCACCTGGGAAGCGCACGATGTCAGGGAATTTTCTCCTCTACCCAAGTGAAACCTTGAGGGACTGAGACTGAGGAACTCCAGCACAGATACTGCACTTGTCCCATGGTCTTCACAACCCACAAACCAGGAGATTCCCTCCGGTGCCTACCCCACCAAGGCCCTGGGTTTCAAGCATAAAACTGCGGCCATTTTGGTAGACACCGAACTAGCTGCAGGAGTTCTTTTTTTCCACACCCCAGTGGCGCCTGGAATGCCAGGGATACAGAACCGTTTGCTCCCCTGGAAAGGAGTGCTGAAGCCAGGGAGCCAAGTGTTCTGTCTTGGCAGGTCCCACCCCCAAGGAGCCCAGCAAACTAAAATCCACTGGCTTGAAATTCTCGCTGCCAGCACAGCAGCAGTCTGAGATCAACCTGGGATGCTCAAGTATGGTGGGGGGAGGGGCGTCCGCCATTGCTGAGGCTTCAGTAGGTGGTTTTAGACTCATAGTGTAAACAAAGCCAGTGGGAAGTTCAAACTGGGTAGAGCCCACTGCAGCTCAGCAAGGCTGCTGTGGTCAGACTGCCAGATTTCTCTTCTTTGAGCAGGGCATCTCTGAAAAAAAGGTGGCAGCCCCAGTCAGGGACTTACAGATAAAAACCCCATCTCTCTGGGACAGAGCAGCTGGGGAAAGGGACAGCTGTGGGCACAGCTTCAGTGGACTTAAATATCCCTGCCTGATGACTCTGAAGAGAGCAGCAGACCTCCCAGCACAGCCTTCAAGCTCTGCTAAGGGTCAGACTGCCTCCTCAAGTGGGTCTCTGACCCCCATGTATCCTGATTGGGAGACACCTCCCAGTAGGGGCCAACAGACACCTCATACAGGAGAGTTCTGGCTGGCATCTAGCACGTGCTCCTCTGGGATGAAGCTTCCAGAGGAAAGATCAGGCAGTAATCTTTGCTACTCTGCAGCCTCTGCTGCTGATACCCAAACAAGATCTGGAGTGGACCTCCAGCAAACTCCAGTAGACCAGCAGCAGGGGGGCCTGACTATCAGAAGGAAAACTAACAAACAGAAAGGAATAGCATGTCCACTCAAAGACCCCATCCGAAGGTCACCAACGTCAAAGACCAAAGGTAGGTAAATCCACAAAGATTGGGGGAAAACAGCACAAAAAGGCTAAAAATTCCTAAAACCAGAATGCTCCTTCTCCTCCAAAGGATCACAACTCCTTGCCAGCAAGGGAACAAAACTGGATGGAGAATGAGATTGATGAATTGACAGAAGTAGGCTTCAGAAGGTAGGTAATAACAAACTCTTCCCAGCAAAAAGAGCATGTTCTAACCCAATGCAAGGAAGCTAAGAACCTTGAAAAAAAGTTAGAAGAATTGCTAACTGGAATAACCAGGCTAGAGAAGAACATAAATGACCTGATGGAGCAAAAAACACAGCATGAGAACTTCATGAAGCATACACAAGTGTCAATAGCTGAATCATTCAAGCAGAAGAAAGGATATCAGTCATTGAAGATCAACTTAATGAAATAAAGAGAGAAGACAAGAGTAGACAAAAAAGAATGAAAAGGAATGAACAAAGCCTCCAAGAAATATGGGACTATGCGAAAAGAACAAATCTACCTTTGATTGGTGTACCTGAAAATGATGAGGGCCAGGTGCAGTGGCTCATATCTGTAATCCCAGCACTTTGGGAGGCCGAGACGGGCAGATCACGAGGTCAGGAGTTCAAGACCAGCCTGGCCCACATGGTGAAACCCTGCTTCTATTAAAAATAAAAAAATTAGCCACTTGTGGTGGCAGATGCCTGTAATCCTAGATACTCAGGAGGATGAGGCAGGAGAATTGCTTGAACTCAGGAGACAGAAGTTGCAGTGAGCCAAGATTGTGCCACTGCACTCCTGCCTGGGTGACAGAGCAAGACTCTGTCTCATGAAAAAAAAAAAAAGAAAGAAAGAAAGTGATGAAGAGAATGGAACCAAGTTGGAAAACACTCTTCAGGATATCCAGGAGAACTTCCCCAACCTAGCAAGACAGGCCAACACTCAAATTCAGGAAATACAGGGAACACCACAAAGATATTCCTCAAGAAGAGCCACCCCAAGAAACAATCATTAAATTCACCAAGGTTGAAATGAAGGAAAAAATGTTAAGGGCAGCCAGAGAGAAAGGTCAGGTTACCCACAAAGGGAAGCCCATCAGACTAACAGTGGATCTCTCAGCAGAAACCCTACAAGCCAGAAGAGAGTAGGGGCCAATATTCAACACTCTTAAGGAAAAGAATTTTCAACCCACAATTTCATATCCAGCCAAACTAAGCTTCATAAACAAAGGAGGAATAAAATCCTTTATAGACAAGCAAATGCTGAGAGATTTTGTTACCTACAGGCCTACCTCACAAGACCTCCTGGAGGAAGGACTAAACATGGAAAGGAATAAGCAGTACCAGCCACTGCAAAAACATACCGAATTGTAAAGAACAGCAATACTATGAAGAAACTGCATCAACTAATGAGCAAATCAACCAGCTAGCATCATACTGACAGGATCAAATTCACACATAACAATATTAACCTTAAATGTAAATGGAATAAATGCCTTAATCAAAAGACAGAGACTGAGACTGGCAAACTGGATAAAGAGTCAAGACCCATCAGTGTACTGTATTCAGGAGACCCATCTTACGTGCAAAGACACACATAGGCTCAAAATAAAGGGATAGAGGAATATTTACCAAGCAAATGGTAAGCAAAAAAAGAAAAAAGCAGGAGTTGCAATACTAATCTCTGATAAAACAGACTTTAAACCAACAAAGATCAAAAGAGACAAAGAAAGTCATTACATAATGGTAAAGGGATCAATGCAGCAAGAAGAGCTAACTATCATAAATATATATGCACCCAATACAGGAGCACCCAGATTCATAAAGCAAGTTCTTATGAATATATATATATGTCTCCACAAAGAGACTTAGACTCCCAAACAATAATAGTGGGAGACTTTAACACCCCACGCTCAATATTAGACAGACCAACAAGACAGAAAATTAACAAGGATATTGAGGAATTGAACTCAGTTATGGACCAAGCAGACCTAATAGACATCTACAGAACCCCAAATCTAGAGAATATAATTTTGTGTCAGCACCTCATCGCACTTACTCTAAAATTGACCACATAATTGGAACTAAAACACTCCTCAGCAAATGCAAAAGAACAGAAATCATAACAAACAGTCTCTCAGACCACAGTCCAATCAATTTAGAACTCAGGATTAAGAAACTCACTCAAAACTGCACAACTACATGGAAACTGAACAACCTGCTCCTGAATGACTACTGGGTAAATAACGAAATGAAGGTTGAAATAAAGATGTTCTTTGAAACCAGTGAGAATGAAGACACAATGTACCAGAATCTCTGGGACACACTTAAAGCAGTGTTTAGAGGGAAATTTATAGCACTCAATGCCCACAAGAGAAAGCAGGAGAGATCTAAAACGGACACCCTAACATCAAAATTACAAGAACTAGAGAAGCAACAGCAAACAAATTCAAAAGCTAGCAGAAGACAAGAAATAACTAAGATCAGAATAGAACTGAAGGAGATAGAGACACAAAAAAACCCTTCAAAAAGACAGTGAATCCAGCAGCTGGTTTTTTGAAAAGATCAACAAAATAGACAGACTGCTAGCCAGACTAATAAAGAAGAAAAGAGAGAAGAATCAAAGAGATGCAATAAAAAAATGATATAGGTGATATCACCACAGATCCCACAGAAATACAAACTACCATCAGAAAATACTATAAACACCTCTTTGCAAATAAACTAGAAAATCGAAAAGAAATAGACAAATTCCTGGACACATACACCCTACGAAGTCTAAACCAGGAAGAAGTTTCTGGTTTAGAAACTTAATACACCAGTAACGAGTTCTGAAATTCAGGCAGTAATTAATAGCCTACCAACCAAAAAAGTCCAGTACGGATGGATTCACAATCAAATTCTACCAGACGTACAAAGAGGAGCTGGTACCATTCCTTCTGAAACTATTCCAAACAATTGAAAAAGAGGGAATCCTCCCTAACTCACTTTATGAGGCCAACATCATCCTGATAACAAAAACTGGCAGAGACACAACAAAAAAAGAAAATTTCAGGCCAATATCCCTGATGAACATTGGTGTGAAAATCCTCGATAAAATACTGGCAAACCAAATCCAGCAGCACATCAAAAAATCATATCCAACATGATCAACTCACTTTCATACCTGAGATGCAAGGCTGGTTCAACATACGCAAATCAACAAACATAATCCATCACATAAAGAGAACCAATGACAAAAACCACATGATTATCTCAATAGATGCAGAAAAAGCCTTTGACAAAATTCAATACCCCTTCATGCTAAAAACTCTCAATAAACTAGGTATTGATGGGATGTATCTCAAAATAATAAGAGCTATTCATGACAAACCCACAGCCAGTATCATACTGAATGGCCCAAAACTGGAAGCATTCCCTTTGAAAACCAGCACAAGACTAGAATGCCCTCTTTCACCACTCCTGCTCAACACAGAATTGGAAGTTCTGACCAGGGGAATCAGGTAAGAGAAAGAAAGAAAGCATATTCAAAAGGGAAGAGAGGAAGTCAAATTGTCTCTGTTTGCAGATGACATGATTGTATATTTAGAAAACCCCATTGTCTCAGCCCCAAAATCTCCTTAAGCTGACAAGCAACTTCAGCAAAGTCTCAGGATACAAAATCAAAGTGCAAAAATCACAAGCACTCCTATACACCAATAACAGACAGTCAAATAATGAGTGAACTCCCATTCACAATTGCTACTAAGAGAATAAAATACCTAGAAATACAACTTGCATGGGATGTGAAGGACCTCTTCAAAGAGAACTACAAACTACTGCTTAAGGAAATGAGAGAGGACACAAACAAATGGAAAAACATTGCACATTCATGGATAGAAAGAAGCAATGTTGTGGAAAAAGGCCATACTGCCCAAAGTAATTTATAGATTCAATGCTATCCCCATCAAACTACCACTGACTTTCTTCACAGAATTGGAAAAAACTACTTTAAACTTCATATAGAACCAAAAAGAGCCCACATAGCTAAGACAATCCTGGGCAAGAAGAACAAAGCTGGAGGCATTTGAAGTCACTACCTGATTTCAAGCTATACTACAAGGCTACAGTAACCAAAACAGCATGGTACTGGTACCAAAACAGATATATAGACCAATGGAACAGAACAGAGGCCTCAGAAATAACACCACAAATCTACAACCATCTGATCTTTGACAAACCTGACATAAGCAATGGAAGGCATTCCCTATTTAATAAATTGTGTTGGGAAAATTGGCTAGCCATATGCCAAAAACTGAAACTGGACCCCTTCCTTATACCTTATACAAAAATCAACTCAAGATGGATTAAAGACTTAAACATAAGACCTAGGACCATAAAAATCCTAGAAGAAAACCTAGGCAATACCATTCAGGGCATAGGCATGGGCAAAAACTTTGTGACTAAATCACCAAAAGCAATGGCAACAGAAGCCAAAATTGACAAATAGGATCTAATTAAACTAAAGAGCTTCTGCACAGCAAAAGAAACTATCATCAGAGTGAACAGGCAACCTACAGAATGGGAGAAAATTTTTGCAATCTATCCATCTGACAAAGGGCTAATATCCAGAATCTACAAAGAACTTAAACAAATTTACAAGAGAAAAGCAACCCCATCGAAAAGTGGACAAAGGATATGAACAGACACTTCTCAAAAGAAGTCATTTATGTAGCCAAAAGACATATGAATAAATGCACATCATCATTGGTCATTAGACAAATGCAAAAAAAAAAAAAAAAAACACAATGAGATACCATCTCACACCATTTAGAATGGTGATCATTAAAAAGTCAGGAAACAACAGATGCTGAAGAGGATGTGGAGAAATAGGAACACTTTCACACTGTTAGTGGGAGTGTAAATTAGTTCAATCATTGTGGAAGACAGTGTAGTGACTCCTCAAGGATCTAGAACTAGAAATACCATTTGACCCAGCAATCTCATTACTGGGTATACACCCAAAGGATTATAAATCATTTACTATAAAGACACATGCACACATATGTTTACTGTGGCACTACTTGCAATAGCGAAGACCTGGAACCCACCCAAATGTCCATCAATAATAGAATGGAAAAAGAAACTGTGGCACATATACACCATGGAGTACTATGCAGCCATAAAAAAGGATGAGTTCATGTCCTTTGCAGGGACATGGATGAAGCTGGAAACCATCATTCTCAGCCATCTATCACAAGAACAGAAAACCAAACACCACATGTTCTCACTCATAAGTGGGAGCTGAACAATGAGAACACAGGACATAGGGAGGGGAATATCACACACTGGGGCCTGTCAGGGGATAGGAGGCTAGGGGAGGGATAACATTAGGAGAAATACCTAATGTAGGTAATGGGTTGATGGGTGCAGCAAACCACCATGCCACGTGTATACCTATGTAACAAAACTGAACGTTCTGTGCATGTACTCCAGAACTTTAAGCATAATTTTTAAAAATTCTACAATTTCTCTTCCTGTCTTCTGTGCAATTTTTGTCCTGTATTTTTCTTCTACATTGTATAAATTCCAGAATACATTGTTATTATTTCTGCTTTATATATTTAATTATTTTAATATAATTTTTAAAAATCAAAATTAGTTCTATATGTATTCACATATTGGCCATTTCCAGTGCTCTTTATTTCTTTGTGTAAATCTGTATTTCCATCTTGCCTCATTTTATTTTCTGCTGAAATAATTTTATTTAACATGCTTTTTGTATGGATTTGCTGGTGATAAATGTTCTCAGTTTTGTTTGTCTGCACATGTCTTTAACTCTAATTTTTGAAAGGTATTTTTTGTTGTATATAGAATTCTAAATTGACAGGTGGTTCACTCTGCCCTCACAATATTTAAAGATATTATTCATTGTTTTCTGACTTGCTTGACCTCCAATGAGAAATATGCTGTCATTCCAATCTCTATTCCTCTGAATATAGTGTGTCTTTTTCTCTGGCTGCCTTTTTTTAAACCCCAGAATTTCTCACAAAACAGTCAAATATACCTCTTTAAAGACAGAAGGCAAAATAGCGCTAGTTTTCTCTTCTTGTGCAAATCCATAAACTGCGACCAGTAGATAGAAAGGAGCGCAGTAAGAAGACTCTGACTGCTATAATGTTTTTTCTTTATTACTGGTATTCTACAAATTGAATATGAGGTGTCCTGCTTTGGTTTTCTAAATATTTATTCTGTTGGAGATTATTTAAGTTCTTCATTTTGTAGTTCACCAAATTAGAAAGTGTTCTTTGTTATGTATGTCTGCCCCCCACCTCAAACTTCCTTTCCTTCTGAAATTCCAATTATCCGTATGTTAGCTCACTTAATGTTGCTTTATATTATAGATATCCTGCTCACTTTTTTCAATGGTTTTTCCCTCTATATTTCATTTCCCATAGTTTCTATTGTTATGTAATTAATATTTTCTTTTGTATTTTCCAATCCACTATTAATCTCATTCAGCTTATTTCTTATTTTAGACTTTTTGACTTACGGAAATCTGTTTTGTAATATTAAAAAAAATCTTTCACATTTTTCACTGTCATGTTGTGCTTTTCTTTACATTCTCAAACATAGAGAACACATTTATAACACTTCTTTTAAAGTCCTTATCTGCTCATTTTATCATCTATGCTACTTCATGTTCTGTTTTTTCCAATTTGTATCATATTTTTCTGCTTCTTTGCATCTCTAGTAGTTTTTTATTGAATGCTAGAATTCACATGCTAAATTCCTTGAATTACTTTAGATATTTATTTTTAGTTTTCTGGAATATAATTTAGTTTGCATTATTTTTTGAGGCTTGCTTTTAAGTTTTCATAGGTGGGTTCAGGGCAGTCTTTAAAACAAATTTAACCCCATCATTAAATGGACATAACTTTTGGCAAATTCTATCCAATGTCTCATTTTTACCAGGTCTTCACACACTGGCTGGTAGAAATATGAGCAGAAATATTTCCAGGACCTATATGATAACTGTGCATTGTTCTACCTGCTTCTTTCTAATGTTCTTTCCCTGGTATGAGATTGTTTCCTTATGTGAATATGCACTCATTATGTAGTCATGAATTTGGTGGAATCCCTCTGCAAATCGACAGATCTTTTCACTCTGTCTGTAATTACCTTCCTCTCTATTCATTTTCTCAGAAATTCAAATTAACTTGACTTCCCTGAACTGTCTCCTCAATTCTGAGACTGCTCCCTTTATTTGAGCCTCTTCTCCTTGACTGTGGCCTAGAAACTCTTTTCAGACAGTAGATTGGGACAACGAGAGGACTCACTTTGTTTGTTTTTTTATTTTTTTTTCTTTTCAATAGACTTTATCTTTTAGATTAGTTTTAGGTTCACAACAAAATGGTGCAGAAAGTACAGAGAATTGCCATACATCCTTGTCTTCTACATGTCCACAGCTTCCTCCAACTCTTCTTTTTTTTTTTTTTTTTTTTTTTTTTTTGAGATGGAGTCTTGCTCTGTCACCCAGGCTGGAGTGCAGTGGCATGCCATTCTCCTGCCTCAGCCTCCCGAGTAGCTGGGACTACAGGCGCCCACTACCACGCCCGGCTAATTTTTTATATTTTTAGTAGAGGCGGGGTTTCACTATGTTAGCCAGGATGGTCTCGATCTCCTGACCTCGTGATCTGCCCGCCTCGGCCTTCCAAAGTGCTGGGATTACAGGCGTGAGCCACTGCGGCCAGCTTCCTCCAACTCTTAACATCTTACCAGGGTTGTACATTTATTAGAACTAATGAATCTGCACTGTCACTCCACTATCAACCAAAGTTCACAGTTAACGAAAGAGTTTACATTTGATGTTGTGTATTCCATGAGTCTGGACAAAGACATATGTATAATGAATGACATGTACACTATCAACCAAAGTTCACAGTTAACAAAAGGGTTTATATTTGATGTTGTATATTCCATGGGTCTGGACAAAGACACGTGTATAATGACATGAACGCATAATATCATGCAGAGTATTTTCACTGTTCTAAAAATCTTCTGTGCTCTGCCTATTCATTTGTCCACCCATCTCCAACTCAACCACCTCAACACTCGCAACACTGAGATCCTCTAATACTTTTACTATTCCCATAGTTTTGCCGTTTCCAGAATTTCATATAGTTGGAATTATATAATATGTATCCTTCTCAGATTTGGCTTCTTTCACTTAGTAATATGCACTTAAATTTTATCCATGTCTTTTCATGGCTTGATAGCTTATTTTCAGTGCTGAATAATATTTCATTGTCTGAATTTATCACAATTTACTTATCTAATCACCTGTTGAAGAACATCTTGGTTGCCTCCAAGTTTTAGCAATTATATGTGAAACTGCTATAAACATGTGTGCAAGTTTTTGTGTAGACATACATTTTCAACTCCTTTGGGTAAATACCAAGGAGTGTAACTGCTGGATCATACGGTAAGTGTATGTTTAGTTACGTAAGGAACTGCCAAATTCTCTTCCACAGGGGCTGTAAAATTTTGCGTCCCCATCAGCAACAAATGAGATTTTTCTATTGCTCCATATTATTGAGTTGTGAATATTTTGAATTTGGGACATTCCAATAGGCGTAAGTGATATCTTATTGTTTTAATGTGCCTTTTCCTAAAGACATGTAATGTGTAGCATCTTTTCATATGATTATTTGCCCTCTGTTTATTTTTTGGTGAGATTGTTAAGATCTTTGGCCCATTTTTAATTAGGTTACTCATTTTCTTATTTTTGAGTTTTAAGGGTTTTTGGTATATTTTGGATAAGAGTCCTTTATCTGATGTACTTTTGGCAATTTTTTTTCTAGTTTTTTTTTTGTTCTCTTGACAGTGAATTTTGTAGAGCAGAAGTGTTTTCGTTGCTGTTGTTTTTAACTGTTATTTTAGGTTCAGGGTACATGTGCAGGTTTGTTACATAGGTTAACTAATGTCACAGGGGTTTGTTGTGATTTATTAAGTATTCATCTTATGAATTGTGCCTTTAGTGCTATGTCTAAAAAGCCATTGCCACAATCAAGGCTATCTAGATTTTCTTCTATGCTATCTTCTAGACGTTTTATATTTTTACATTTTACATTTAGGTCTATGATTCATTTTCAATTAATTTTTTCAAAGAGCATGAGGAGTGTATCTAAATATACCTTTTTTTGGATGTGGATAACCAATTGTTTCAGAATCACTTGTTTAAAAGACTATCTATGCTCTATTGTATTGCCTTTTCTCCTTTGTCACAGACTACTTAATCATATTTATGTGATTTTGTTTCTGGGCTCCCTATTCTGTTTCTTTGATATAATTGTCTGTTTTTACACCAATATCACACTGTCTTGATTGCTGTGACTTTGTAAAGAGTCTTGAAGACATATAATAGTCTACCTAATTTATTATTCTCCTTCAATGTTATGTAGCTTATTATGGGTATTTGACACTCTATAAAAACTTCAGAATCAGTTTTCAATATCCACTTGCTGATATTTTTATTGGGATCACATTGAACCCATAGATCAAACTGGGAAGAAACTGACATCTGGAAAGAACTGATGTCTTGACAATATTGGATCTCTCAATCCATGAATGTGGAATAGTCATTTATGTAGCTCACTGATTTCATTTATCAGAGTGTTGTATTTCCCTCATATTGACTCACATATTTTTTGTTAGATTTATACATAATTATTTCATTTTGGGGGCTGTTAGTGTAAATGATAATGTGTTTTTAATTTCAAGTTTCACTTGTTCATTGTTAATATTTAAGAGAAAAATTGGCCAGGCGTGTTGGCTCACGCCTGTAGTCCCAGCACTTTGGGAGGCTGAGGCAGGCAGATCACGGGGTCAGGAGATCGAGACCATCTGGGCTAACACAGTGAAACCACATCTCTACTAAAAATACAAAAAATTAGCCGGGCGTGGTGGCGGGCGCCTGTAGTCCCAGCTACTCGGGAGGCTGAGGCAGGGGAATGGCGTGAACCCGGGAGGCGGAGCTTGCAGTGAGCCGAGATCGCGCCACTGTACTCCAGCCTGGGCGACAGAATGAGACTCCATCTCAAAAAAAAAAAAAAAAGAGAGCTATTAATTTTTGTATATTAATCTTATATCCTGCAGCCTTGCTATATTTTCAAGGATTATTTTGCTGATTATTTCTTAAATTTTCTTCATAGTTAACTATGTCATCTGTAAGTAAAGACATTTTTATTTTTCCTTTCCCAATCTTAATATCTTCTATCTTTTTTTTTTTTTTTTTTTTTTTTTTTGTCTGTGTTATTGCATTAGCTAGGATTTCCAGTACAACGTTGAAAGAAAGTAATGACAGGGAATGTTTTTGCCTTGCTCCTGAACTTAACAGGAAAGTTGCTAATTTCTCATCATTAGGTATGATTCTATCTGTAGGTTGTCAGTGTTCATTATTCAGTTGATAGAGCTCCACCTTATTCCTAGCTTTCTGAGAGTTTTAATAATGAATGGGTATTGAATTTTGTCAAATGCTTTTTCTGCACCTACTGTGTGACTTTTAATTTAGCCTGTGGGTGAGATTGATTACATTAGTTGAATTTTTAATGTTGAACTGACCAAATATACTTGGTATAAATCTGACTTGACTTTGGCATATAATTCTTTTCATATATTGTTGGATTCAATTTGGTAATATTTTGTTGAAGATTTTTACGTCTATCATCATGAGAAATGTTGATCTGTAGTATTCTTCTCTTATAATGTCCGTGTCTAGTTTTGGTATTGGGAAAATGCTGGCCTCATAAAATGAGTTACAAAGTACTCTTTGCGATTCTATCTTCTGTAGGAGATTATAGATTATTGGTATGATTTATTACTTAATGTTGTAGAATTCACCATTAAGCCCACCTGGGTTTGTTGCTTTTCCTTTTGGAAGGTAATCAATTTTTGGTTCACTTCCTTAATAGATAAAGGTCTATTCAGATAAACTATTTCCTGTTGTGTGAATTTTTACAGTTTATGTTTTTCAAGGAATTCATCCATTTCATTTAGGTTATCAAATCTGTGGGTCTAGAGTTGTTCATACTATTCCTCCGTTATTCTTTTAATGTCCTTAGGATCTGTAGTAACGCCCCCTCTTCCTTTTTTCCTTTTGGGAATCACTATACAAAGCTGCCCATTTTTCAACATCTGAAGGTCATCATATTAATATTTGGTAGAGTTTTCTAGGTTCTGTAAAGACGAAGGTTAAATCTACTTCCTGTTATACCAGGATGGATACAGAATTCATCTGTGTTCAAATCTTTTGGAAATTCTGCAATTAGGTTAGGTTGGTACCTCTCAGAATTTCTTCTTAAATCCTAAGTTTAAAATGGGAAAAGCCTCCACTATTCACTTGAGAATCTGTTATAATTTGATTATCACTTCTTGGTGTTTTCACATTAGCTGTTACAAATATTTTCTCTACATTTCAATGTTTTATGGTTTTTGCTTTGATTTATCTTGGAATTCATTCAGATTCTTCTATGTGAATATTGGTGTGTTTCAAAACTTCTGCAAAATTATCAGACTTTATCTCTTTGAATATTGCATATTCATGTTCTTTCTAGCATGTATTTCTGGAGCTCCAATTAGACAAGCATTTCTAATTATTTTTATTTTTGCAATTGATTCCTTTGGAAGTCTGGCAAGGACTAAGGACAACTTCA
Source organism: Macaca nemestrina (assembly GCF_043159975.1). NCBI lineage: Eukaryota > Metazoa > Chordata > Mammalia > Primates > Cercopithecidae > Macaca > Macaca nemestrina. The sequence goes on from NC_092137.1 coordinate 50,097,114, forward strand.
CATACTAATACTTTTAAGTGCTTAGTAAAAAAAAAGTAGGATGGCAAAAGAAAGCAAATAAATTTGTGATATATTAATATATTTACATCTTCACTAAAACAATAAAACAAAGCTCTGACTAATTTGTAAGTATGGTCCAATAACTACCATAGTTTCTGAATAATGATTAGTATAAACAATATCTTGAGATCCCTACAACTGTAATGTGATATAAAAATAGTCATGTTTTATGGTGAAAGATACTGGCAATATTATTGTGATTTGTTCTCTACATGAATAATTGAAATAAATGTTGGATTTCATTTGGATCTTAGTCAAAATAAATTTAATTTTCCCATGCTTGTCACAGACTCCCTGATTTCTATCCATAAACACTTAAATGGTTGTGTTATTTCATGATAAGAACCTCTAAAAATGACATTACTTATACCTTCTTGCTCTTTTTACCCAGTCTTTTAAGTTCTATGTTGTACTTTTCTTTTCTTTTTCTTTACTATATACTGGATAATTTCTTCATATTTACTTTACAGTTCGCTAACTCTCATTTAAACTGGTTGTTATTCCATGCATTAAATTTTTTATCTCGAATCTTATTTTTCATATCCAAAAGTTCTAGTTCTCTTCTTCTATCTAGTTATCTTTTTAATAATATCCTTCAAGTTTTTCATTTTTCCCCTCTAAATATTTTTTCCACATTTTTTGTCTGATATTTTTATAAAAATTTGAGGATTTACAGTCTTTATATATCTGAGTTTAACTGATTGCTTTTTTATTTATTGCACACTGTTTTCTCCTATTATTTACAACTTTATTTTTTCTCTAACTTTAGGTAACTTATTTGAGAACTGAGTTTTTAATGTATACTACTGATCTGAGATCACTATAAATTAAATTTGGGGGATGTGTTGGACTACACAGGTTTTGTGAATAATATTCCATATCCTTGTTAGAGCAGTTTCTTTCTTTGAAACAGAGTCTTGCTCTGTCACCAGATTGGAGTGCAGTGGTGCAATCTCGGCTCACTGCAGCCTCCGCCTCCTGGGTTCAAGCTATTCTCATGCCTCAGCCAACCAAGTAGCTGGGATTACAGGCATGCACCACCACACCTGGCTAATTTTTGTATTTTTAGTAGAGATGTGGTTTCACCATGTTGGCCAGGCTGGTCTCAAACTCCTGACATCAAGTGATCCACCTGCCTCGGCCTCCCAAAGTGCTGGTATTACCGGTGTGAGCCAATGCACCTGGCCTAGTTTCTGATTACAAGTTCATAGGGAAGATTTTTTTTCAAATATAGCCAAGGCAATGATAAGCATTTTTTGAAACCACATCTCATTGTGGTATGAGTTATTTTGTTTGTTTGATTTGTTTTTCTAGTCTTCCCTTTTATAGTGTATTTTCTTAAATTGACAGATAAAATTGTACGTATTTATCAGATGCAACATTTTGATATATATATATATATATATACACTGTAGAATGACTAAATCTTGCTAATTAACATATGCATTACCTCCCATAGTTATCATTTTCGTGGTAAGAATATCTTACACATTTTTCAAGAATATGATATATTGTTAACTATAGTTACCATGTCATACAGCAGATCTCTTAAACTCATTCATTCTATGTAATTGAAATTTCCACTACCACTGTTCCCTTGGTAGGTTAGGTGAGGTCACAGCTTTATGTGGAATACTTTGATCAACTGTCTTGCCTTCTTCAAGCCCTAGATTGAGTCTCCTATTCCCTGTACAACCTCTTAATCTGATAATCTAAAGATCTAGGTAACCAAAGATTGGATGATGACCCCAGGCAACCGCCTACTTCTGTGGTTTCTTATATGTCTAGGTACATGTTTTCTCATTGATTTGGTCATGGGAGAATTTTTTGTTACTCTTCCTCTCATCTATGTATGTAAAAGAGTATTAAGTACTTTATCTAACATTTTTATTTGTTTCTGTTTTTAACCAGATGGGTTGTTCAAGAGTTCTAATATGCCATGTTGTTGGAAACAAATGATTTTTAAGCAAGGGTAGACATATATAATAAGATGTTCACTTTAGAGAAATTATGAAGGTAGAATCAGGAAATATGGTATAAAGGGTGAGAGTATGATGGTAGATGGGATCATTTCTTAGGAGACTCTTATAGGATTCAATCAGAAGATAAAAAGACACTAAACTGAAGCAATAATGTTGGGTGGGGGAATGGAAGAGTTGCATGCTAGAGATAAATCGGGGCCACCCCAATGTATCTTTGCAACTTTGTGATTGCAAGAAAGTATAAGCTATCTTGAATGGTTACAACTTTTCAGCCATGTGTCTTGTACATTGCAGTTATTGATAGTGACTTTTATTAAGATAGACCATTTTGGAAATGCCCATGAAAACTCTTCCCCTGGTGCACCACGTACATATTAAATATCTATGGACTTGTTAGAATTAGAACAGAAATTCATATATTCTACTATTCTTTCATTACTAACTTGAGAGAGAGAGAGAGACATCCATTCACATTTCCACATGCTATCTCAAGAAGCTTGGGTTTCTATCTTCAAAGATTGAATGAAGGGTGAAAGACTAAGCTAAAGATGATGGAGAAGACTGCATGCAGGCTATAAAATATGTATGCACAGATATGCTTACCGAAAAATTATTCATAATTTGATGTCTTCATTACTCTTTTTCTGTTAATATCTTCCATTCAGCCTAAGAATGAATAAATCCAAATCAGTGAATGCTAATAAAAGTACATTTGAGATTTATCTGATAATGGTGCAGTAATCATTATCTGAAGGGTCAACTATCTCCTAGCTGAATAAAAGTGAGAAACAAATTAGAGAAGAAAAATTCTAGGTTGATTTTTAGTTTTATGCCATTATAATTTAGCTCAAGTTTTTTTCTTTTTTTTTCTCTCCATGAAACCTTTATAATTAAGAAACAATTTTCAGTCCTCTTTTTTTTCTACTTGGTTCTATTGGATAATTTAAAAATCTGCTTGTTGTTGCTTCAGAAAGTAAAAATTCCAGACGCTTTGTGTGCTGATTAACATCTAAGAAATCTATAAAGTTTAATTAGGAAAAAAATGAACAATAAAGTTTTATTCATCCTGCTAAATTTTAGTGGCTAATGTACTGCTTTATTTTCCATAGCTTTACTTCTTTGCAATCCTAAAAAGGCTTGAAAATTCTCATTAGGGAAACATGTTTTTACTTTGCATATGTTGAGTGGTACAAAGTACAATAAAACATTAGATTCATTGGTTTTGTTTCTTTTTTAATGGTTAGAATTCAAGCAATTGTTCTTAATATCCATTTTCAGTATTTTGTTACATCCAACCTAATATCTTATTTTGTCCTGTGTTTAGGTGTTATCTCCTGAAATAAAGTAGAAGATCATGATGGACAGAATCTAATTTAATTTAAGTGTCTTCACTAGTTTTTAGGGTACTGGGCATGTATAAGAAGAATCATTTGAAAAGTGAGAAATTAATAAATTGGAGAGTAACTGAAATTCCTCTTCCATTAACCACTGTGTAGGGGACTCCCAACACAGAAATTTATTGATGGTAAGCTTTAATACATCTTTATATTTTACTCTCATTTTATAATTTAACATATGCGTTCCTCTCTTTTCTTATGTAATACTATCTTCTAAATTATTAAAAGCTCTAATAAGTTACAAAGACAAGTATCCCTCCCTCCATTTGATGGATGAAGACATTAAGATTAAAAGCAATGAAGTATATTAGTCACAGTTCTCCTGAGAAATTGAACCCATAGAATGGAATTGGCTTCCATGATTATGAAGTCTGAGAAGTCCCACTCTCTGCCCTTTGCAATCTGGAGACCCAGGAAAGCTGGTGGTATAGTTCACTTTGAATTCAAAGACCTGAGATCTGGGTGAGCCAAGGGTGTAAATCCAGTCCAAGGAGCACAGAATACAATGTAAGATGTCCCAAGCAGACAGGCAGAAAGCAAAAAGGGGCAAATTTCTCCTTCTTCTACCTTTTGTTCTATTCGGGCCCTCAATGGATTAGATAATGCCTACCCATATTGGAGAGGGCAATCCATTTTAATGAGTATGTGGAATCAAATGATAATCTCATCTGGAAGTACCCTCAGGGACACACCCAGAAATAACGTTTAATCACAGCACCCTATGGCCAGTCAGGTTGATGTGTAAAATTAATCACACAAAGTCATCTACTTCCCTAGAAAATAAGCACAAAATTGGAAATAAGAACACAGGATTCCTGGTTTCCAAATGGTAATTCAGGCATTATAACACAGATTTCAAAACATATTTTAGGAACTGGCTGAAATACAGAAGCATATTACATCTCCCAGATGACTGAGAAAAGGTTTGATTTTACAGTAGTTGTATTTCAAATTGCCTCAAGATTAAATATAATGTAATATATCTTTTTAAGTGAGTATGTCTAAGTATCTTATGAGTTTCAAAAGACTGGCAGTACTAGACTTTATTGATAAAACAGTGGTAACAAACTAGGGTGATCTCGTCAAAGAGGAATTGTACAATGGAAGACTGCATTCACACTAGCAACTTAAAAATGCATTACGAACTATGATATGAGACAGCATTAAAAGCTTTATACATTTAGTACTCAAAGATAACAAAGTCATTGTGAGAGAGTCCATTCATTTACTGTTTGTGAAATTATAAACTGATATAATTTTTTAAACATAATGATAAACATCAAATAACATTGAGGATTTTCATCTTTAGCATTTCTACTCTTACACGTTAATCTTAAGTAAATAATTTAGTAAACAATAAATGTCTGAAATGATTGAACAGCAATCTGTAATGGTATAAAATATTAGGGAAAGTCTAAATGTATGACAAAAATTATTTTAAACATCATTGTGTATCAGTACAATTAAAATGCTATTTAGTCAACAATGATTATCACAAAGTATATGAGAATATGGACTGTATTAGTCTGTTCTTACACTGCTATAAAGAACTACCTGAGACTGGGTAATATATGAAGAAAAGAGGCTTGACTCACAGTTCTGCATGGCTGAGGAGGCCACAGGAAACTTACAATCATGGCAGAAGACGAAGGGGAACCAAGGTACGTCTTACACAATGGCAGGAGAGAGAGCAAGAGACGGAGGAAGTGCTATACTTTTAAACCATCAGATCTCCTAAGACTCACTCACTATCACGAGAACAGCAATAGGGAAGTCCAGTCCCATGATCAAATCACCCCCCACCAGGTCCCTCCCTTTACACACAGGGATTACAATTTGACATGAGATTTGGGTGGGGACACAAAGCCAGACCACATCATGCACCTATTTGCAATTTGTAACAGAACTGTGAAATGGCACTGGAGTTTGGAATAAGTGTATGATCACTCTTCTAATAAAAGATCGAACCCAGTGGTTTACATTACTAAGAAGTACCATTCAATTCACTAAATCTTCCAGCCATGTTTAGGGTGGGGCATTTTTCAATCCTGCTGTGTTCTTTCCTCCTTCCTGTCAGGTACCACTATGTTACACCCTGTTGGTGAACACGCGAGTCTCTTGTTTTTGTGTATGCAACTTCTAACAGTAATAAACACAACAAACATTTATACAAGTATGTGATGTTCTCTGCTTGAAGTTAGGGCACCACTTCTTTCCATAAATGGCCTGCTTGCCCATGAGAAAATGTTGTCACCTAGCAGAGAAAGGCAAACCCTGGATGCTTCATGTTACTCCAATATACTATAGTGGAGCGTATGAACCCTGACCATAGCATTACCCTTCCAAACAGATTCTGTGTATTTGCTGCTGCTTGGTTAGCTCAGAACATTGCTGTGACCACACTGCATGACTATCTCAGCAGTCCTGCTGATGTCTTGGCTCCTTGCCTGACTTCACAGCCTGCAGAAGGGCAGGGCCAGCATGATGATCTGGTTGTGAGGTCAGAGCAGTAATTACTTAAGAATTGCTAGCACGCGAAGATGCTAGCGATTTGTTTTGAAGCTTCCATTTTCCCTTCTCTTCAAAATCACTCAAGTTGATCACAACTAGCACAGGATGACAGACGCCTGTGTTGATTTTAGGTGTTACCCCCAGGTGCACAGTATTGCCATCAGAGATTTTCTTCAATCTCTAAAAGGAGAAATATCCAACCAGGGATGAATTCTCAGCATTCAACAAGTCAATCAGGAAACCCCATGGAGAAAAGGGATTTTTTCCTCTGGTGGAAAGTAGATAATGCCCTGAATTTCTCTCCAGGAAAAAACGAAAAAGGAAGAACGGATTATAAAGGAAAATGTTTCTGAAAGGAAATATAATCTTCAAATATGGAGGAGGACGGGGAGAGAGGGAAGAAATTTAACCTGCAGCCACCTCTCTGCAGGGCTTCGGCAGGAAGTACAGCTCAAAGCTCGTCAGAATCCTTCCTTGCAAAACTTGGCTTATTTTCTTAACCTCATTCTAACTTTGACCCATTCCTTTTGTTGAGTCAAAAGGAACCAGTAGGAACCAAGAATAATTTAGAAGTTTTTTGCTTTCTAGAATGAAAGTTTCTTGAGAAAAGGAAATGAATATGTCATGTTCACCTCCACGTGCCAGGTGCTTAAAAAGAGTCTGACACGTTAGAGGGTCTTGTTATTTCTTGAATGAAATGAATGCATCCACCCACAGTTCTGTTTGAACCATTTTGCCTTACAATACATCAGTCAAGGTTTGAAGCAGGAGTGAAAAAGAGCTCGAAACCCTGTACTATCCTTCAGCCACTTAGAGTGAAGTGAGGTGAGGGACTGAAATAAAAAGGGCACAAGAGAAATTGGTAAATAGAGGAGAGAAATCGAAGGAGATGAGAACACAAAGAAAATACATCCCCTCCTTAGGTTATAGAAGTAAATCCTTACGACATGAACTATCATATTGAATACTTTCCTCCTCATTCTTTTTTTTTTTCTTTTTTTGAGACGGAGTCTCCCTCTGTCGCCCAGGCTGGAGTGCAGTGGCCGGATCTCGGCTCACGGCAAGCTCCGCCTCCCGGGCTCACGCCATTCTCCTGCCTCAGCCTCCCGAGTAGCTGGGACTACAGGCGCCCGCCACCGCGCCCGGCTAGTTTTTTGTATTTTTAGTAGAGACGGGGTTTCACCGTGTTAGCCAGGATGGTCTCGATCTCCTGACCTCGTGATCCGCCCGTCTCGGCCTCCCAAAGTGCTGGAATTACAGGCATGAGCCACCGCGCCTGACCCTCCTCATTCTTAAAGATTATATTCAGGAAAAAACAACTGGCCAGGCTAATGGAGAGAGAGAGGAGAGAGAGGAGAGAGGACAGAGAGAAAAGGGAGAGAGAGGAAAGAGAGGGGAGAGAGAAAGAAAATTTTCCCCATGGAAACACTGCGGTTACCCTTTCTTTACTTACAGGTGACGCTCTGAAACTCTCACCAGGATGTGGATAACCTAATCCACACTTCTTGTGTTGCTATTTGTGGTGATTTAGGTTTATAAGGTTATAAAGAAAACCATTTCCCGTTTACCAAGGGCTTAAAGTAAAGTGGGTTCTGGTGGTGGTAGTGAAATGATTTAAACATGGCTTCCTATATTGAAATACAAGATAAAAATGTTCTCTCTTTGCAGGCATTTTCTAAGAGAGGTTTTCTCTTTTATCTGATTTTTTCCTCATCCCTGTGCCAGATTGAATTAAATTATTGTATCAACATTTTGTATTCTTGCCAAGAATCCCTAAGTCCAGTGGCAACATTTTTAATAAATCAAAAGGATTCAATCAAATAAATAAATAATTTGGGTGACAAAAGGCAAAAAGAGTTACAGATAAAACTCTGAAAGGCTTTTGGCTCAGCTCAAATTGAAAACTGCATAATCAGCAGATTTCCGGACGTTTTCAGGTTATGAGACAAGGTTTTTACATTGCACTAATTATGGCTGGAGTTAAAGAAACATAAAACAGAATAAAGGAAAAGCAAAAAATAGTGATGGGAAAGTTGGCCACAGCTATCACTCTCAAAAGCCTCATTTCTCATGACAAAATGTTTGAAATGTAGCTCTTTGTGGCGGTTTGTAAGAATGAGCAATTTAGAAGGCTCTGTGTCTCTATTCCTTTTTTTTTTTAAAACCATAGTCATCCTTTTTGTCTTGGGGGGGTAGAAAGTGGGTTTCATTTTTTTTTTTTCATGGGCAAACGTTGCTTGATGCCTTTTTAATTCTTCTAAGTGCACTGGTGTGCCCTTGAGCCATTTCTTAAAGTGTTCTTAGTTTAGTACCAGCAACACACACACACACACACACACACACATATATTGTTTAGCGAATACAAACACTCATTTCCAACATTTTTACTTTGTGAATTTGTTAACCATTCAGCATGGATTAGCTTCTACAAGCATAAAGCAACTGCAGCAGCACTGTTCCATTTATTGCTTCTCAAGTATTGCCTGGTTTAAAAAAGTTTTACCATCTGTTCTGACTTAAGCCGGAACTGAATTAAGAGGATAAGCTTTCACTGTTGCTTCTGTTACTGTTGCGGTATTATTATATTTTACAAATGGGAAGGAGGTGAGAAGGCAAAATAAACCTATATAAAGTCGCTAAGAGAATAGAAAATGAAAATTCTCTTTTGCCAACTAGTGATATTATTTTTGTACTTAGCCATAAAGGGTACCTCATTACTCCTCAGTAAGTCTCATTAAAAGAAGTTGCAATAGCCTCATGAAAATACCAGTAAATCAATGAGTCGAATATTTTTCACATTTCTTCTGAGTTTCAATATTGAATTTAGGAATAAAATCACATCCTTTGCCTCAACATGTTTGAAGCTGGAAATCATAATCTAAGAGAACTAGCACAGGAACAGACAAATACCACATAACCTCACTTATAAGTGGGAGCTAAACATTGAGAACATGTGGACACAGAGGAACAACAGACACTGCAAACTACTAGAGGGGAGAGGAAAGGAGGGGGCTGTGCTTTGAAAAAACTATCTGTTGGCTACTGTGCTATTTGGGTGCAATATACAGATGAAACACACCTGCACATGTAGTCCTTCTATCTGAAATAAAAGTTGAAAATGTTTAAAAAGTTGATTGTTGTCCTCAAGGAACTCACATTGTAATTGTAGCTGGGGTGCTGAGCTATACCTATATGAAATGAATTAAAAAGACTGTCCAAATTAGAAGCAAAGGCATCTGGACACAATAACTATCACTGGAGCTATGAAATGGAAAAAGTAAGATTTTGATACTAGCAGCTGTTTACTGCTTATGACTGATACTATTAACTGTAGGTATTATACCTTAACTAATATGATTTTAAATTGTTTTGAGATACATACATAACATGGTACTGGATTCCTCTAATTAACCAGGAAAAATCAAAGAGGAATTCTATGTGTGTAGCCTAGGGGCACATGGACACGCTACTTCATGGAAGCAAGGATTTGAATGGGTACATTTTTGTGATCTGTCTCAACCCTTGGTGCCCATTAAAACCACCTGGATAGCTTTTATAAATTAATAAATGTACACATTATTGATTAACTAGTAAATTACCTTATTAGAAAATTAACACTCCTGGGCCCTACCCAAGACCCAGGGATGAGGCCTGAGCAGTAGTAGTCCTTAGAGTTCACCAGGTGCTTTTAATGAGCTGCTAGGGTTGAGACTCTCTGCATTAGGTAATTAGATCCAGACCTTATTTGAATGATTCCTTTCTGTCTTAAACTTGTGAATTTATTGTCTTTAATTCAACTCTTTGAACTCTGACTTTTGAAGATTATTGCTTAAAAAAAAAGTTTATCTAGAATTTTTATTTTTTTAAAGAAAAATACTCTTACCATTTACTTAGTTGCCAAATGCCCAGAAGTCATCTTTGGTTTATTCTTTTTCTCACCACTTTTTACATCAAATCCATTGGGTAGTTATCCACATTTTACTTCTAATACATATGTTTAATCCATTCGTTTCTTCCCATCTCCACTTTATCTCCTTGTTTTAGCAAACCTCTTAAGGTTATTTACTAATTTTATTTTGTTAAATTTAGAATAAAATCTTAACTACTTAATATGGCCTGCAATGCTTGGCATAATCTGGCACCCCATGGCCTTTTCAACCACATTTCTTATCATTCCTCACTAGTCCCTATTTGTTTCTCTCCAGGATTCCATTTACAACCTGCCGTTCTGTTTGTGGTTTTAGAAACTTCAAGTGTTTCTGCAGGCTGGATTACCAACACATAGCACAGCAGAATGTGACCATCTAGTACGCTAAGACACTCTCTCTTGCACGTTCTCTCCCTATTGATGTTTGTAGAGCAGACAGGGGAAATGGTAATACTTGTAATGTGTTCGTTGATAATCAAATACATTTTCTTGTTTGTACCAGCTATCTAGGTTTTTTTTAATGATTGTTCAATCTTTGTTGCATTCTTCTATGTCAACTTCCCCACTTCTGGTTTCTTTGTTTCTTTCCTCTCAAATACACATTAACCTCAATATAGAGTATATATACATGGACATTGAATTGTTGGGTTGTTAAAGAGTATATAGCTTCACATTTGCTAAATAAATGCCAAATTGTTTTTGAAGTGTTAGTTCCAAATTACTTTCTCACTGGATGTGGCTAAAAGTTTAGTTACCCCTGTGTTACCCATCTGTCCTCATCCATCCCTGATACTATCAAATTTTTCACATTTTGTATTCTGCATTTTGTACAATTTCATACATACGAAATTGTATTTTAACATAGTCTTAGCTCTATTTTCCTGATTACTAATGAGCTTAAGTAATGTTCCTGTGTGCTTATTGGGAATTTATATTCTTTTTTGTGAAGTGCCTATTCACATGTAAGCTTTTTATATAATTGACTTAGAAGTTTTAATATTTTATATATATATATCAGTTATTTATCAATCCCATGTATTACAAGTTTCTTTCTCTAATCTATGGTATATCCATTCACATTTTAATGATTTTGTTAAATTTTATGATCAGAAGGTATTATAATTTAATAAATTTATCAATCTTTTTATTTGTAATTTGTGATGTTGAATCACTTTTTAAAAGAAAGACTTATCAATTATATTATCTTCTAAATGTTTCATCCTTTTAAATCTTTTCACATTTAAATCTTTAGTGCACATGGAATTGATTTTTTTATCTGTCGGGAGGTTAAGTCTAGTTGCATAATTTTTCCGTATAAATAATCAGTTGTCCAAGAACAAATTATTTTCTTTTGCCTCTGATCTCAGTTGCCAGTTATCATAAATCTTGTTTCAAACTGTGTGGATTTGATTGTTTCATTTCATTGCTCTGCTTATCGAAGGCTGCACCGATTCTATGCGTCTCAAATATGGCTGCTTTATACCTGGTAGTCATGTCAGCCCTCTTTGTTTTTTTTTTTTTTTCAGGAGTCTCTAGGCTATATTTGACCCCCTGCTCTTCATATTAATTTTAGAATCAGTTTATCAAGATCAGTAGCAACAGCCAACTACTTAGGATTTTGATTGAAATTGCTCTCAATTTGTAGATCAATCTGGGCAGAATTGTTTTATGATATGGAATTGTGATATTGGGTTCTAGTCCATTAACACCGTATGACTGTCATTTTGTTTATAGTTCCATTATAATGTTCTTTAAATGTTTTATAATTTTTTCTACAAAAGTCCTGCAAAAGCCTAATAGAAATCTAACTTTTGTTGGATCTCTTCTATTTTACACTGTGAAGCTATTTAAACAGTGTTTTACTTTAATTTTATGTCTTTACTGTTGTATGGAAATACAATTGAATTCTATTTGTTGATCTTACATTCAGAATCTTAGTAAACTGTTATCAGTTATAACAAATTATTATGTGCAAATAATGACAATTTGCTTCCTCTTTGTCAATCCTTATATAGTGTGTGTGTGTGTGTGTGTGTGGTTTTTTTTTGTTTTTTTTTTGTTTTGTTGTTTTACCTTATCATGATGGCTAGATAGACAGAAATCATGATGGAAAGTGCCCTTGTTTTGTTCCAGAATTTAAAATAAATGTTTTCAACATTTCACCATCAATTATTATATTATGGTTTTTTGGTAGATTGTCATTATTAGATTAAGGAAATCTATTTGTGGTTTATTAAGAAGTTCTTATTTTTTGCCAGGCATGGTGGCTTAGGACTATAATTCTAGCACTTTGGGAGGCTTAGGTGGGAGGATCACTTGAGCCTGGCCGTTTGAGACCAGCCCACACAACATACTGAGACTCCATCTCTACAAAAAAATAGAAAGAAAAATTAGCCGGTCATGGTGGTAAGCACCTGCAGTCTCATCTACTCAGGTGGGAGGACCATGTGAGCCCTGGGAGATTGAGGCTGCAGTAATCTGTGATCTTGCCACTGTACTCCAGCCTGAACGATAGAGTGAGACCCTGTCTCAAAAAAAAAAAAAAGTCCTTATTTTTAAAATTATGAATCTATATTGAATTTTATTCTTTTTTTCTTTTAATATGTTAATGTGATGAATCACAAATACAGATATTTCTAAGGTTAAGTGAACTTTGAATTCTGAAATAAATTCATCTTAGTCTCTTATTATATACATGAAATAAGTTCATTAAACATTTACCACTTTGACATATATCTTCATGAGTGATATTAGTCTATGAATTTTCTATGACTATTGTACTTGTTAGTCAAGGATTTGTTAATTTCCTAAAATAAGTTACAATGTTCCCATATGTCTATACTCTGAAATAGTTTATATAAGGTTGTAATTATTTGTTCTTTGAATGGCTGGTACTCCTTAGCAAAAATATGGACCAAGTATTTTTCTTTGGGAAATGTTCTACCTATTTATCCAACAATTTTTATCTTTATTAATGCAATTCAGATTTCTTCTTGAGTCAGTTTTGGCAAGCTATGTTTCTCTAGAGACGTTTATTAATAAATTTTGAAACTTAGTTGAAATCACAAAGCTATAAACTAACATCTTCATAATACCTTCTTTTAAATTTTTGTAGTATTTGTAATTTTGTGTTCTTTTATACAAATTCATGACTTTTAAAACATCTTCTTGGCCTAGTGTGGTGGCTTATGCCTGTAATTGCAGCACTTTGGGAGTGTGAGGCAGGAGGATCACTTGAGTCCAGGATTTCAAGACCAGCCTGAGCAACACAGGGAGAGCCAGTGTCTACCCAAACTGTCTTAAAAAACTAGCCAGGTGTGGTGGCACACATCTGTAGTCCAAGCTACTTGGAAGGCAGAAGTGGGAGCATCTACTTGAGCCTGGAAGGTCAAGGCTACAGTGAGCCATGATCACACCAGTGTACACCAGCCTCGGTGACACAGAGAGACCCTGTCTCAAAAAACAACAACAAAAATCCCAGACAGCAACAACAAAAACCTTCTTTTACTTTGACCATTCCTGCCGCAAGTTTTCTTTTAATATTTTATGAATGTTATTTTGTTCGTAATAAAATATTTTATGAATATTTTATGAAATATTTTATGAATATTCCTCCAAAACCAATATTTGACTTTATTGATCCCCTGTATTATTTATGTTTGTTTTCAGCATAGGAGAATGTCCCATCCATATCTTCTTAGGCCTTATCATTATAATGCCATTGTTAGTATGAACCATACAATTTCACCCATACTGGGGAGATACTTTTTATTATTTGTGCCAAACTAGAAGGGTATCACCTAAAATGGTCTTTGGCTATTTATTCATTGTCCAGTTTGAGCAAGATTTTCCCCATTGGCTAGTGGTAATCACCAAGAGACTGAACATTTATACTGGGTACAGGTTATTGCCCTCTCTGCATTTACTGGCATCACATGCATCCTCAAGAATGTCCAGGGAATAATACATTTCTATTCTCCGTCTCTCACTGAATTATTTCTCTAATATTTTCGTGTGGAATATGAATATTTCACTTGTTACAATAGCCTTTTAAAAGTCAGAAAGAATTAGTCATCCCAGATACTCATAATGACAAATATCAAGTTTTTGGCTCTGTGTGTTTCCGTGTATGTGTGTATTCTTTGGTTAAGATTTTAATGCAGTTCTTCTTGGTTACTACAAAAGTCATTGCTGGTCACTTACAAAGGACTAGTAATATATATGTACAATGAGGATATTTCCTACAAACATAATTTCAGCTAGAGGTGCTGATTTTTCAAAAAAATAGAATGAGACAAAAATGTAAATAACGTGGATGATTCAGGTCTCTGTTCCACTCAGCGATCAGAAGGTCTAGAAGGAACATGAGGTGGACATTAGAAATGTGATTTTTCCTCAGTCTTAATTTTCACATATCTATTTTACATTCAGAGAAAAATAAAGATACAAGTTTTTCATATAACACAGACCTTAAACACAAACATTTGATGCTCAAGGAAAGGTGATTTCTTCTGTTATAGAATTAAAATTAGTTATATGGGATTTAATGAGGGATAATACTATATTGTATGACTGTGTTTTGGCATAATTTTACTCTATCTAATATTTTTACCTTAAATATTGACTTTCGATCTTAATTCCAAAGAGAGTCAATTCTTTCCTAACATGATAGACCTTTAGGATAGGAGAAAATATTGTCAAGTATTAAGTAAAGTCAGCTCTGCTGGTGGTATAAAACGTGAGTTCTAACCGGATCACCTCTAACAAAACCATACCTAGCCAAATGCTAGAAAGGGATCTGTGTTAGGGAATGGTGAGAATTCTTAGAAGGACCGGCTTATCATTGCTTTAGGTTTTCTACTATGTGAATCATTTTGTTTCCTCAGTAAGATAGTTTAAGTAGCACTTTTTGTTGCCTGCAGATAAAATTATCCAGCCCCTTTTTAATACTCCAGCTCCTTTTGCAAATTGTTCCTTCCCATCCTGGCTCCCCTGCTAACTGTGCTCCATCCTCAGTGATTTTCACCTGGTTGCTCATGTACCAGGCTTCTCTTGATCCCGAGCTTCAGCTTACAGTGCTCCTCCCACCGCTTTCACCTAGTTAGTTTCATCTTCAGAGTTAACTGAACTGCTCAGTTAACTAATCTTACTTCAGGGTAACTTCTTTTATCCTATACTCATATTTATTTTGTTACACAAGTAATGTTTGTAACACAAACAATGATTGTAACACATGATTTATGCCTGTGGTTCTTTGATTCCTGTTTGTTTCTCCTATGAAATGTAAACTCCATGTGAGCTCACAACTACATATTGAATGCCTAGCTCAGGGCATAGCACATCACAGATGTCTCACAAAGATTTTAATAAATGAGTTTTTTTTTTAAAGCAGTGTTCTTATCTACCATGGGTGTGAATACAAAATGATTCATAATTAATTATATTATGAATAATTACTATATAAAGGTTGCTTTAAATGCAATTCCAGGGATAGGAACAGTGTGTCACACCAATACACAGGAGTAGAAAGTGATTGTAATTTCTGCAATTATAAGATTTTTCTGTTGGAGTTGAGATTTGAACTTACAACTAATTGAGAAAATATATCAACACCTAAGTATCAGCCGAAGCTGATGAAAATAAATGATAACCAGAAGCCTGAGCAAACATCTATGTGAATGAAGGAGTAATTAATTATAACTGGGTTGATCAGAGAAAGCTTAACCGAAGATAGTAAAGTGGGCCTTGAGGGAGGACAGTAAGTTCTATTGGTAGAAAAATTGGTTAACAAACTGTTACTTTTAGGAAGAGTAGCAAAATGGGGAAAGTTACAGAGACAGGCAAGTGCATGGAAAATTGGTTCAGTTTCAGAGGAGGAGAGGTAGCAAGCTCCAATGTAGAATGTGGAGCCATTGAACTCCTTGGAACCAGAGAGTACTGTAATCAGAATTGTGAAGGGTAGATCAGAAAAATGATCAATGTGGAGGAGAGATAGCGGTTTTAAGGCTATTATAAAAGTCTAGACAAAAATAATAACATTCTGAACTAACCAAGGATATTGCACAGGTAGAAAACTAGACTTATTTGAGGTAGTAAACCTAGAAAAGAGATTTTTTAAAAAAATAAATTTTATATCGAAAAGAGAATTTTTTAGAATCCCATATGGAAAAGAGATTTTAGAAAAATTCCTTAGGATGCCATGTGTAATTTAAAATATGTTTCTTTGATTTTCATTATGTGTTCTTAGGAGGATATTAATGCTATTTACCTATGATTTTTAAACTGGAGATAATAAAGTCCATTTGTTGTGATTGAGATACCTAAGGAATTAGATGTCTAACGCAATTGTCAATGCATGCAGCTCAAGGCAATGTAAAATGCTTAGAATTAGGATAGAGAGTGGAAACAGAGGATGGATCAGCTTACCGCAGAGATGCAGACGGGCTTTCTACTATAGCAGTCCATAAAATGGGTGAATAGAAGTGTTCTTGGAATGGCTTTAGGAACACTATTAAGTACAGTTTGAGTTTTTGTGTAGGCAATGTGACAAGTATATATGAGACATTAACATAATGATAGAATAGGATAAAAAGACAGCCCAAGATATTATAATTGAGGCAAATAAGGTTAGTTGGAGTGACACATGGAAAAGAGGAACAATTAGGATACACAGTTGACCCTTGAACAATACACGGGCTAGGTGCACAAACCCCCTGAGAAGTGGAAAATCCACATATAATTTCAAATTCTCCAAACTTAACTATTATTAGCTTACTCTTGACTAGAAGCCTTACTGATAAGATAAACAGCTGAATAACATGTATTTTATATTATATGTATTATATACTGTATTCTTACAACAAAATAAGAGAAAATGATATGTTTTTAAGAAAGTCATAAGAAAAAGAAAATGTATTTACTAAGTGCGTGCTCTTCATCATAAAGGTCTTCCGCCTTGTCATCTTCATATTGAGCAAGCTAAAGAGGAAGAAGAGGGGTTAGTCTTGCTGTCTCAGGGGTAACAGAAGTGGAAGAGGTAGAGGAGGTAAGGGGAGGCAGGAGAGGGCAGTACATTTCATGTAACTTTTATTGAAAAAAATCTGCATGTAAGTGGACGCATGCAGCTCAATCCCATGTTGTTCAAGGGTGAAGTGTAGAGTCGTTAGTGGAGATCTCAGAATTTTGATTTTAAAAATAATGCATTTCTGTTTAACATTTTTTGGATATGTATGAATTATTACTTAGTAATTGAGACTGAACTTAGATGGAGCTCCTTGGGATGTAACAAGATGAGGAATTCTGAAGCCAGGCCGTTGAGAGGATTACTAACAGAAATACTGAAATTCAGAGAGATGGTGGCAAGGTTTAAAAGAATGTTCTAGGCTAGGTGTTAAAGCAAAAATAGAAGGCGAAGGAATTATTTAGTAAAAGAAAATGTTGTGTAAATGTGTGGTGTAAAAATCAAAAGTATTGAGAAAAGTGCTGCCTCTTTCTCCAGGCCTATAAGATAAAGGCAGTAGAAGGCAAGTTTCGTAGTTGAGATAATAGATCAGAAAATACTGTCAGCAAAATATAAATCCTTTGCTTATCTTTTCCCATTGACTTTTGAATCATCTGTTGCTCAACTACAGCAGAGAAATAAGATGCGAATATTAGTTAAAATGCCAATGCCAAGCCAATTGTATTGATTCACTCATTCCAAAAATGTCTATTGACTAGCCACTCTGTGCTAAACATTGTACCTTTGCCACTAACTTTAAAGTAATAATTTTATCTGATAAACCCACAGGTCAGCTGCAAGATTTACATCAGAGAGGTGGAAAGAAATCAAGTTTGGGCAAGGAATGATGGCTTTTTTATTTTCTGGTTGCAGGATTTATATTTCTTGGCTGTGAAGACAGGATGTTGGAATTGGAGTCAGGGGCACCAGGCTTTAGTCCTAGTTTTGCTGCTAACAGGCAGAGTAATTTAAAGTAAATTTCTTAAAGTTAAGCCCCAATTTCCTTATCTATAAAATAAGAAATTTTAAAATTTTTCATATCTTCTAATCTATGATACTAAATTTAGTTCCCCTAGTTTCAGGAGAGACCTGACCTAATATATAAAATATTGATTTATTGCTAGCAGTCACTTTACATTTGGTTTCTTAACCTTTCTGGCTCTCACTGTTATCATTTACAGAATGGAGATATAAATCTGTTGTATCTACCTCGCAGGAACATTGTAAAAATTGTAAAATATTTTATTTTTACATTGTAAAAATATTTTATTTTATTTTACATTGTAAAAATAAAATAGGATAATAAATTGGAAAGTGCTAGTAACAAGAAATATCATTACAGCCAACACATTCCTCAAATGTATAACTACGTTTAGATTATTTTGTTTCATCCTTCTCTCCTTAACATCTTTTGTATTAGCTGAGACACATGTGCATGTTACTCACTCGTTACTGAGTATTTTTTTCTTTTGTTTATTAGTAGCCTTTAAAGAAATAAAAGTTGTGCTATTTGCCAGTTGCTCCAATAAATGATTTGTAATATGATAAAGCTAGAAATACCTTGTTGAATTATTATAGATTTCTGTTAACAACGTTTTTCATAGCCTCATAACCACAGAATAAAAATAATTGAGAACTTGCTAGTTAATTTGGCTAGTTATTTTTTTTTTTTGGTAATACTTTCTAAGTTACTTAAAGATTTCTAAAACCATTGTGTTCCTAAACATTTAATATATAGTTATGTGATGTATAGAGATGTTTTGGTCCATGGCATATATATATATGTATATACGTATATATATATGTGTGTATATATATATATATATAGGATGGCGGTATCATAAGATTTTTGCTGTACCTTTTCTGTTTAGATATGTTTAAATTATACTTAACATTATGTTACAATTGCCTATGGTATTCAGTACAGTAACATTCTGTACAGGTTTGTCGCCTAGTAGCACTAGTAGCAATAGGCTATGCCATATAGCCAAGATGTGTAGTAGGTTATACTATCTAGGTTGCATAAATATACTCTATGATGTTCACAGAATGATGAAATCTCCTAATGACACATTTCTAAAACCATATCCCTGTTGTTAAGCAATGCATGACTGTGTGTGCATGTATGTGTGTGTGTATGTGTGTGTGTGTAACATCAGGACATTGAATACCTGAATTTATTTGGTAATATCATATACAGAGGGTTGTGGTTAAAATCAAATGAAATGCTATTTGTGCCATTACTTTGTAAGCGATAAAGTATTCCAAATATGTTTGTAATCATTAACTATTAAGCCACGTAGAAAATTTTAACTACATGTTTCAGTATTCATGAAAAATAATTATAGTCAGTCTTATTGACAAATGTAAACTGAGTATTACATTTTAAAATCACATATTATCAGAAGTAGAGTGTCTCTCCATGTAAAATATTTGTTCAGTAACATTACCATTTAAGTATGATGAGATTTGATGACAATTAAAGCATAAAGAAGAAAAAATGACATTATGTAGAGCAACGGATAAGATTTTACACAATGGGTAATAAAACTGGAACAGAACTAAGGTGTCAAAATTCCAGCTACTTACATTTTATTTTAATAAAAGTAGACCATTTGCATAAGTCTTGAAAGGCAACAAATTCAAATGATAGACCTAATTCTCACTAACAAGAAATAATGAAGTGCTGTGGTAATGATGCAAGGGACAGAAAATCTTGTGGGATTTATAACAGAGAAGGAAGGGAACTTTTGGGACAAGTCATATGTATGTTATAAGCTTTGGGAGAAAAACTTCGTAAAAATATAAAGAAAATATGTATTATCCAATAGCCAGGTGCTCTGGAGGTAAATATGGCTAAAGACAAATGAGAAATACTAAAAATAGAGTAGCAACTCTAAAAAATATAAATTTAGAGATAAGATTCAAGAGGAAATCAATGAAAAGACATCAAAAGTAACTGTGGTGGCTGAGTTCAGAGCTCTCTGATAGCTCCCATTCTAAATCTGCACCTGGGAGCATGGCTACCTTATTTCTGCCTTCTGCAGGCAGGAATGAGAGGCAGCGGAACAAGGAGGAGGTGAGAGAATATGGCTCCTACTAAAGTAGTGGAGGTGTCTTTATAACATGAGTCAAGCTCAGTAAGAAGATAGTAACTCTTTTGCATAATTTGGTCTAAAATTAAGCAAACAGTTCAGGATTCCTGTAAGGACTGCTGACAGAAGAACAACATGCACAGTGTGATGTTGGATTTTTTTTTTTTTTAATATATAAAGAGAAACAGAAAAACAGAAAAATAAAACTGTATCCAGAGTACAAGACCTCATGGATGTCTCCACTCTCTTTCTCCATTTTCAGTTTTTGTAAACTTCTCACGCAGAAAGTCACAATGGCTTTGCTTTAAAACCCATACCAGGGATCAAGATTTTCAAGTCACAGGAGAAGCAAAAACAGTAAGGTTAAAAGAATTAGTTGAAGGAGAAACAGCAAGGGTGTAAAGAGTTAAGAGGCTATCTTTCTGGACTACTCTCCACCATCCAATGGAAAGCCACACAAACACAGGCCAAGTGTTTGTACATGAGACCCAGACCATATGTAGTGTACCTGAGTAAGCTAAGCGATGCCAAAGGCACGGCCTCTTCCACCTCATCTCCTGACTATAAAATTCAAACTTACCACTGGGAACATGGAGTAAAGAAATGCTTAAACTTCTTACAGGTTCATTCTCAGTTTTTTCCACAGACACGAAAGAAATTGATTCCACCCCCATTCCCTCCTAGCTAATGGCAGGCATCTGAGACAACTTCACAGCGGACAGTAGAACGTAAAGTGAGTTATTTTGAATAATCAAAACAGCTGAATCTGATTTCCATGACTACATTTTTCCCATCCACAGAGGAGGGCTAGGACACATCCAGGGGTGCCGGGTTATGTTTAGAGAGAATACCATCCAGGATTTGAACTTCAGCTGCTACATGTGACACACACTGGGATAAACTATCCCATTAAAACTGAGAAAAGGATACAAGTTCATAGACTACTGCAATCATTTTGCTGTAAATGATTGCAAGATGAACAGAAACTAGCCCTAGTGGCTTTAAGGAAATCATAACAGGGCCACAGAGGAGAGAAAGAGACTTCTCTGAGAATGGAATCACATTGTTCTGGAGCGTTGAACCAATTTTACTAGACAGAGAACTGAATGTATTTAGTGTAAGTACAAAGTCACACACACACACACACACAAACTGTAACAATGTTACGGGTGACTCACTCACATACCCTAGCATGCATCATTCTGGAGCAAAATAACCCAGTGGCTTCCAGCTGGAAACACTTGCAGCTTTTTACTTGAGGGCCTTCAACCACAGAGCTTACCCAGTCAGTAGGAAACGCCACACAAAGTACTTTGAAGTTAATTATCATCCTTACCTTCTTGCCCTCCTAATAGCCCTTTACCTAAGACTGATAGAAATCAATGGATACATAGTTCCATTTCTTGGCTTTCAGGTGGAGTAATTCTGAAGCATGCTTTATGCTATCTCCTGGAATTCCCAAGTAGTATTCCTCATGGCAGTAACCTATTATATAATCAATGTTAATTAGCTTTTTAAATTTCCCTAACTTATTTCCTTCCTCCCATCTAGCGCTCCTCCACAATCACTTCTCTGAAGAGCATTCTGATATTGAGAAACCTTATTGGATAATGGAAGTAAAAGTCACTTATCAGGGCCCTCTGAAAATGGTACAAAATAACAGAGATCCTGGAATGGGCTAAGCAGCCAGAAATCACACACTGATGCCTAAGCCCCTTGAAATCAGATCCCCAAAACTAGGGTACCAGTGAGAACTGACGTTCAAGGTAGGCAAAGAATAAATGATTTCTAAATTCCTTCTTCAAAAGTTTATCTGTCCATGTCAAGGTCAATTGCATTCCAAACAACTTGAATGTGAACTAAAAATTATACTGGTCGTTTTGACATTTTTTTTTTTAGGAAGATGTGATACTAGAAGAATGAAGGAAGCAAGTTTTGCCCTGATTTCAATTGTAATACTCAAAAGATGTATTTAATTCTACAATGATGAGCTTGAAATCAAAATAAGAGGTTTTTTGTTTGTTTGTCTTTTGAGACAGAGTCTAACTCTGTCGCCCAGGCTGGAGTGCGGTGGCGCGATCTCCGCTCACTGCAAGCTCCGCCTCCCGGGTTCACACCATTCTCCTGCTCAGCCTCCCGAGTAGCTGGGACTACAGGCACCCGCCACCACACCCAGCTAATTTTTTTTGTATTTTTTAGTAGAGAGGAGGTTTCACCGTGTT
This sequence comes from Macaca nemestrina, assembly GCF_043159975.1. NCBI lineage: Eukaryota > Metazoa > Chordata > Mammalia > Primates > Cercopithecidae > Macaca > Macaca nemestrina. Next base: position 50,119,309 of record NC_092137.1, read on the forward strand.
AGCCAGGATGGTCTCCATTTCCTGACCTCATGATCCGCCCGCCTTGGCCTCCCAAAGTGCTGGGATTACAGGCGTGAGCCAGCGCACCCCCAAAATAAGAGTTATTTTAAAAAAAATATACTTTCTGGCCACTTTTTAAAATAAGTGGTAATAATTAATAAACAGCATTACAAATTAAGCTATTTCCTTTTCAAATAGATTCACTGACAAATTAGGAGGAAATCATTTCGTATCCTCATTGCAAGGCAACTGAGTTTCTTATGATTTTTTTTGGTAGATGGAAAATTCCCACTCAAAGATTATTAGCAACTTGATATATATTATCCTTGCCAGTGGATATGTGTTATGCCTATCAAACTTGGCACTACTGGCATTTGGACAGGACAGTTGTCTGCTGGGATGAAGGGAGGGCTGTCCTGTGCACTTTCGGTTGTTTAGTAGCATACCTAATCTCTACCCTATGGACACCAATAGTTCTCTCCACCCAAAACATGACAACCAAAACTGGGTCCTGACATTACCAAATGTCTCCTGGGCAAAAGTGCCCCTGTTTGAAAAGCACCGTTTGCAGGGAGGTCTTTTTGAGGCCTCCCTCAGAATTCTTTCCCTAATGAACTTATTTTCATGTAAATGTATGCAAAATTTGCCAATGGTGAATATTAGGACATCATATGAGAAAGTCAAGATATAAATTTATCTGAACTGATCAGTCTTCAATACAATGAAATTTCTCATGGTTAAATGTAAAATACTACATTTATATTCGAGTAATAATTGTCTAGGTACAAGTTAAAGGAGACTTTACCTGGAAAAAATCTGATAATTTTGTTGATCATAAATTCAATGTAATTCAAATAAGCAATATATGCTTTTGAAAAATCATGAAATCTTAAGTGTCATTATCTGGGAGAAAAAGTTCATATCAAGGAAGGTGAAAAATCCATTGTATTTTTGGCTGATCACCAAATGCTATGGTTGTTTGGTGTCAGATTTTGTGAACAGAGGTTCAGGAAAAGGTTACTAAGATTATGAGGTGCTTAGAATCTATATAATTTGAATAATGGCCATGATAAACCAGAATATTAAGATTGGAGAAGAGAAAATCCAGACATTGTTTAGGGGAGGGTGATGGTATTGGAAAGGCTGTCATGGGGAAAAAGGGTATATTCTATTTTGCACAAAGAGAATTAGAATCAATAAGTGAAAGTTACAGAAAACTAGATATAAGGAACCAAAATTATCCTATCATGAAATCGATTGCCTTGCAAAGGAGCTACCCTTCCTCTAGCCGTGGCTATGCAATGCTTTGTCTGGGACATTGTAAAAGTGTCTCCTATGTTGGGAAAAATATTAACATAAACACCTACAATAGTCTTAATTTTAAATCTACGAATTTATGATAATTCTACTCTCTTAGTAGCTACCTAGCACACTTTAATTTTACCCTATTACACAGGTGAACTTTAACTTTTATCTTTTAGTAAAATATTGAACTTTATGCAAAGCATTTAAGTGCATTATGTTTTTTATTCCTCACAATCCTATAGGTTGTCTCCTTATCATTCTCTTTTATGGCTGAATAAACTTAGTATGATTGAGTGATTGCACGAAGTCCCACAGCTAGTAATTTTCAAATCTAGTATTTAGATCCACTTTGCTTGAAATGTTGGTGCTTGTGACAGATCATTATTAAGATTATTTTACCTAACTGAAAGCACACTGTTCTAATCAGTAATCATCTGAAATTTCACAGACCAGAAGCATTCAATATTTTTTTATTGATTGTTATTTTTACTGAATGAATGCTATGGTTCCATATTCTATGTTTCTCAAGAAGTTATTTTCTTCTTTTTACTTAAAGGTGACCACATATTTAGGGGTCAGTAAGGTATTTTTCATAGTCTAGCTGCCACTCTCAAATACTGTTGACCTCTACATGCTTAAAGATGGATGCATTGTTGGGTAAGACCTTGCTGCATATTAGATATTCACTGACTGTCTTCAAGGTGCTAAATCAAAGATTCCAATTCTTGGAGAAGTTTGCCCTTAAGTTAATATTAAGTTGTTCAGAAGAGTAGAGATATGTGGGATGAATGGGGTGATTTTCATATACTAGACCTCAATAAATAATTGAAGACTGAACTTGTAAAAATGAAGCAAGATTAATTTCAGTAAAAATTGTATAACTGGACATTTAGTTATAGAGAAGGATACTGTAATGGTTAAAGTTAGTTCATGCCATCTCCTTGACGATTTTTTTTTTTTTTTTTTTTTTTTTTGCGATGGAGTCTTGCTCTGTCACCCAGGCTGGAGTGCAGTGGTGCAATCTTGGCTTACACAACTTCCACTTCCCAGGTTCAAGGAATTCTCCTGTCTCAGTCTCCTGAGTGGCTGGGAACACAGATGCCCACCACCACTCCTGACTACTTTTTGTATTTCTTGGTCTTCTTAATACTCGCTGAACCATTCATCTTCAGTATTATTTCTTAAAAAGTTTTGTTTATATCTAATGTCTGTTTTAGTGATTCTCAATCTTTTGGGGAATTTTGAAACCGTTTAAAGATTTGATGAACCTAATGAATACTTTTACTGGGAAAATGCTCATTCACATATACCTGCCAAGTTATTATATGTATAAATATATATTATATATAATTTTATGTTAAATACTTAATACTTATATTATTTAAATTCAATATATATTTATATATTTATATGTAATAGCAATTATATATAATGTTAATATCTATCTATTATATATACATATATATTTTACATATATCTCTATTATTACATATATGTAAGTTAGCAACCCTTGAGGCCTAATCACTGGGCCCTGGACATCTATGCCCTCTATAGGTTAAGACCCAAAATACTTGGCCTGATTACTAATAATAGGTTTTATATAGCAACCGCCTTTGAAGTGCTTACATATTTTTAAGGGAAACTAAGTTATATATCCTTTAATTTAGACATTAATAAAATGTGGATTGTTTCTGTTACATTTTTACAATCATGCATTAATAGTAATAAAGAAGTAACAAATATATCTAGACACTGCAGGTTCAAAATGAATTAAGCATTCATGTTCAGACTTTTTACTGTTGAAGAAAAAAAGACTTAAACTTACGCATTTTCATCAGAAAATCATTTTCAAGTGCCAGGGTTTTAAAACAGTTACCAACTGTTGAACTAAAACTTACTCTGATGAATCATCTGATTTCTAAAAAGCCAATTTGTGAGAAATAAATATAGTTCTATGGAAACAAACACTATGTTCTTTTATACATTTTTTTTTTCAAATAACATGTGAGAGTCAAAGAAATTAGGCAAATGGTAACTAGTATGTGATAGTGTTGGAATTTAATCACAGGTTTACTTAACTTGGATTCCATTGTTTTTTATAGAGAAAAAGCATATTTATGAAATTAGTATTTTAATGTTGTTTTCAATAATTACTGTATCAGTTTATGGTTTCTGGCATATCAAGATGAACAAATGTATACAAAAGTACATTGAGTGGCTCTGCCTTTAATTGTATGAATATAGAGGTGTTTAATGACTAGTAAAATTCAGACAAAAGAGAGTCAACATTCTTCCTCTGTAATATAAGGATGGGTCTTCCCTTCAGATGCAGTCTTCCTTACTGTCCCACTTTCACCACTTTCCCACTTTCACCACATCATGAAATGGTGCCGCATATACTTTTTTAAATCAATAAATCCACAGTTGTATTAAGAAATATTTTATTAACAAAACAGTAAATTCCACTTGCTTAGCATTTCCAATAATGGATAAATTGGCCTTGCAACAGAAAAACAAACAAATAAAAAAAGAAGAAGAAAACCCCTTAGATACCCAATCACACAAAGCACTAGAAGGGTAGGGTTTTGTGGCCTTTCTTTGATGTTTTAGGGATTGACCACTTCACACATTATTGTAGTATTTGTTGTTTTAAAAAAGGCAATACATTACATGGATAAAAAAGAAGCATAATCAATCAGAAAAGTTACAGTCTAGAGATGTAATCAAATTTATGCCAAGTAGTGTGAAATCCTCAATCAACTGCAAACTATGCATGGAACCCTGATATGTTTGGTATGAAGATACTTGGGATTCAAGTCATTTTCTCCTTCTAACTCTGTTCCCCTCTTTTCTTTTTCCATTCAGGAAAAAATAAGTTTTGCTAGAGTGAGTTTGTGTAAGCCAATAATATTAGAAATAATCTTACTGATAATAAACTATATCATTGCATGTAACTTTAAAATTTATGCTGGGGAGAAACATTGAAATCAATCCCAAACAACACATTTCATAGATATACTGCTTAAAATTACCATTATTCAATTTATTTTCTATTATATTTTAGAATCTATCCAGATGGAAACTGGTTCAAGCTTAATAGATAAAATAGAAAAGCAACCTTAAAAACAAAACAAAACAAAACAAAACAAAACAAAACAAAAAACCCTTCAAGCTGTAAATTAGTAGTTTTACACTTCCCTTCTTATTTTACTGGCTTTCCCTGAGTAAGACTGAATGAGACAGGGGAAAAGAAAAGACTCATGAATTCTTTAACGTGGCAAATTAAAAAAAAAAGAAAATCTAGAAAAGAAGTAATGGATATTAAATTTTCATTGTATACCTTCTACTTTCTGGGTCATAAAAAGCCATTAAGATTCTTTCACAACAATTACTTGGCATCCATAGATAGTGGTGATTTGCTATGAATTATACATATTTCTAAGGTGCTGTATGTCTGAAATCCAGGCCACTTCTTGGCTTTTTTTCATCAACTAAAGTATCATAAAAGATGTTTTGCATTTTTTGCCTTTGCTGATTAAAGCTAATTGTAAAGGTATTCTTCTCTTCTACAAAATTTATTATCGCTCTTTTAGAAGGTATTCAAGTAATGCAACCAATTTTTACTGAAGCATCAACTTGCAATCTAATAATGCATTTCTTTTGCACTACCTTCTCATATTAATAATTTATTGCTGTGAACATCAGTGAATAATATGCAAAAACAAGTGTATACTCTATACTTTTCTACTACTTAATGTGTTAAACTAAAACTATATTTAATGATATATATGTAAAACCAGAAAAGTTAAAACATAGTCAATAATTAACAGAGAATGATTTTCTTAAATGGGTAATACAGAATAAAAAATTACTGAAAAATACTTTCTTAGTTGAGAAAATGTTTACTTTCCAGAAATGTTCATCATGCACATCAGATTCAGAGAATATATATATTACTTTACTAGAAAGAAAGTTTTCAATTGCAGCAGCCAGAGTTAAGGTGTAGATTAATCAATTTTGCTTCCATAACCTGCCCACATAATGGTTCTTATTCATGCAGCAGTATATCAGTGATATTCTATTTGATAAGGAAAGGTTCATTTCATTAGGGACTAAAATCTTCTTGGGGTTACCTGGGAGCAAGATCTCAATGAAGCAAATCACCCCATTTGTCGTCAATACCTTGGCACAACCCTCTTCCTTCCTGCTTTTCAATATGTCAATAAATATTTGCTACTGTATGCACGTTTGGATCTTCTAGTACATCTGATGGATTGCTGTGGATTCGTGTGTGTGTGTGTGTGTGTGTGAAAATAGTGAATGTATGTGGGAATGTATTTCAGGGAGAAAAGATTATAAGATACATATGTATATATTTGACTTTCTAATTCACACCTTTCATACAAGTACTAAAACTCAATTGCAACAGAATGAAGGCTGTACATATAAGAAAAAAAGTAGCTGAGTCTTTTTATATACATTCATACATATCTTCCTTAGAATAAACACTACACTGTAATTTCTTTAAAAAATAAAAGTAAGTAATTGTGGCAATTTATAATGGTGGCAAAGAAAAAAAACCAAATGAAATAATTGTTGCTCTGATGTCATAAAACTCCCTATACTTAGCAACACTTATAACATTGAATTTACCAAAAATGGCTGAAGAGCAGAGATATATTTTGCATTTTCTATACAACAGGCTATAAAACGTCACTTATCACAGTCCAGAAAGCACACAGAGATGGATTTTATATAAACATATGTAATAACATAATAAGCGTGCATGAAAATTTCCCAATGATTGCATCTATGCCCTCTTGTTTTTGTTTTGAAATTTTGTGTGAAAATGTGCCTTATATTTCACATTTTTGAAAATAAGGCCTCCATACTTTTTTTCCTCTCTCACAACCAGAAAGGGGCTTTTTGAATGTGTTCCTACACAAGTCTTCAAAAAAGCCAGCACTTTGTTTCAAATGCAAGTTCCAACCACTGCTCCAGTTGCACCAGGCGGCAAACTCTTAAAGGTTTGCAGGTTGAGTCACTCAAAAGGACAGTCTTCTCTGGCAATTGGACTAACTGACTTCTCAGGAAAGCGCTAGCACTTTGGCTAAATCCAGGATCATAGGTAGCTTCTTTTTTGTGTTATGCTTTGTGTTGGTTTCTGTGTTGTGCCTTGATGCTGTAATACTCCTTTGCTTTATGAATGCGTGCGGTCATCACTGTCTTTTAGAAATGTTCCAGCAACATAAAGACAAGCAGAGTAAATGAAAACACTGTGGATGTTAGGGAATTTATTGGCCCCTACTTTTTGTTTTTTGTTTTTCTTTTTTGAGAAACAAGAGCATGAGATACTTGTTTTTATTTTTTAAAAAGTCTTTCCTTCCTGATTGCATTCCCTGTCTTCTTTTGTATGTGCTTCATAAAAAGGAAAGTAAATAAGTTTATATTATGTCTCAGATAAAATGAAGACTATTTCTATACAAGTGTCCATTTAAGATCTTGGGATCAGACATAATACTCTTTATCCTTGTTTTTCTTATTTTTGTTGGCGCTTTTCGCACTGCTGGGTTGTTTCTCCTTTACGACAGCCCCATTGGACTGCGCTGAGTTACTGATGTAGTTTCGACTCTCGTCCACATGGTATGAGCCTTCATCCCGGTTTCTGTACTTGTACATGGCATAGAGGAGGATAAGGATGCACAGGGCTGCAGCAGCTACTATCCCAACGACCATACCCGTGGTGCTGCTGGACTCCCGGATCACTTCTGCTGAGCCTGGGTACGGCTCTCTGCCGCCTGCTCGGGTTGGGTTGGCTATAGAAAAGAGGATGAGAACAAACACAAAGTGATCATTGAGTTCACTGAATACCAGAGAGCTACATTCACATTTATTATCTATTTCTAACAGCACCTATGCGTTAGGAAAGGTATCCTGTTGATACCTGTAGCCATCCCTCTGCCTCATGGGTACTAAAAACTAGGGACTATGATTCAAAGTTCTCTGCGAGAGATTTGTTGCTATGTCTTCTTTTTCACAAATCAATTTTGTTTACAGAGTTCTGTAAGCATTGCCCTAAATAAACCCCAATTAGCTCTAAAGGGCCATGTTGGTGGGTTAAGTGGAAAAACCACAAACCCAACATAAAGAAAAGCAGAACAGCCCTACCCTATAATACTAGAGGGAATCATAAGAATCAAATTGGTGTTGCTCTAGAACATAGGTCTAACTAGACTGAATCAGGAAAACTAAATTTAGGACTACTTTAGAAATCATATTCCCTTGTATTTTAAAGAATACAGTATTGAACAATAAGATAATTCACACATTTTAACTGTCTGCTTTTTAAAGTATAACTTTAGTTACATTTTTATAAATGAAAATAGACTAATTTCCATTTTGTTGGAGATTTACTTGTTTACATAAGTATGTGTGTATTTTATTAATTGATTGGGGAGCTCCCAAGCTAAACTTTGGAGAAGAAAGTAATAAAATATTCTTTCTCAGTTTTAAATACAGTCTAGATTGATTTTTTAGTCAAAACTCAGAACTACCTAATAGATAATAATAGAAGACTGGTTAGTTTTATTCAACTGACAAAACCCTTCTTCAGTCTTCCCAAAGTATAAGTAAGGTTCTTTCTTGGATGAGAACAATGGATTTGGGGGTGCCTATATCTTCTTGAAGGCTTGGTCAGACACTGAAATTGATCGATGGGGAAGAATGGACCTGAGATTTAATTGGTAGATAGGAGGAGAAGGAGCAGCTCTTTTCCTCTATATATAATAAACTTTTTTGATATTAAAGGATAGAAACTGTAGAGAGAGAAGAAGATTCTATCCTACTCTGACTGTAGGTCATTTTTTCCTTGTGAATTGTGTTTTCTGCTTTTCCCTGAATCTCTATCCTCTCACTTGTCCTACATAAAAATATTACTTTTCAGATGTAATGTTTTAAAAATGCTACATCTTTCAAAACACGATTCTTTGCCAATTATGCATAATGAACTTAAATAATCTCGATTGCATATATATTAGATAGGATGTATGTGTATGAGTGTGTGTTCGTGTGTATGTAAGAACTGAAAACTTAAGAAGACTAAAATTATGCTTTTATTTCACTACTACTAAACATCATTTAGTAATTAGTTTTAATATTTCTGCAAAAGTTCTTGTTAATTACTGGGAATCATTTTACTAAACATATGGCTCTATACGGCTCTGTAATTCCATTTTCAAATATCACCAAGATTTCTTTTGCCTAAATGTGTATGTGTGTGTGTGTGTGTTTCTGTGATTTTCCTTTCCTTCTCCAAATAAAGTCTTAACAAATATAGCCATTTCCAAGGTAGTAGCTCTCAGTCTCAAATTAGCAATATGCTATGTTCTGGTGCTACAAAACGTAGCAGGTGAAATTTTTTATGCTGAATATGTCCTTGCTTGTTTTACAAAAGCCCATGGAGTGCGGCTTAATAAAAAGCTTTGGAGTTGCTTCTGTGGCCAAGGTGGAAGGAGACAAAGACTGTAATCCACAGTATTTGATTACAGGAATTAATTTTCTCTCATGAAGAATAGAATCTTCTGCAGTAACTCTGTCACTACCTGACAAACCAAAGGCAGCACTTTCTCTTTTAAATACAGTCATCTTTGCCAAAGTGTGCCAATTAGCTCAGCTGCTTTCACTAAATGAAAACTTTCATTTTACAGAGCATTCTTTTACTATGGTGTCTCGAGAGCTAAAAAGGGAATTTTATTTAAATGTTACCTAAATCATTTTTTTCCAACCTGATGGAATGCTTTCATTTTAAACACATTTTCACAATTACCTCACTTTTACTTTCTCTGACAGAAGGGAATAGGGAGAATGGAGATAACATTTGAATCATTTAGCTTATGACAGTAAAATTGGAGAATTTTGATGGAATGGAGGGTTTATATTTTGTATACTAAGAATAGACATGTATTTTTTTGATAAGGAATTGGTATCAAAAATGGACTACCTTATCAAAAAAACATTTATTTTATTTTTATCTGCTACAATATTTCTGAGAGGTTTTCAAAACAACTATGCACATAGCCTATTTGTGTTAAAATAAGAATGAGGTCACAAAGACCACAACAAAGCCTGAAATCCTTCAACTGTGCCATACACATTTGAAAACATCTCCCGTTTAAGGAAAATATTTTCTTTTTTGCAACACTAGCCAAATTGTTGCTTAAGTCATATGAGGCCTAAAAATATCTCTATACAAAACTCAGATGTAAAAATTCTAAATATCATGTTTCTTAAAAATATAACCTACAAAAGCTCTACCAAAATTAAATAAACCCAATAAACATGTTATCTTTCTTTTCCCTGATTCACATTAAAATTTTAATAACCATCATAGCAGATATTATTATAGGTATGTTTGGAATACTACCATGTCTGACTGATTAATATTCTTTTTCTATTTATGCTTCAAATAGGAAGGCTAAGTGAAATTTTTCTTGACTTTTCTTCTAAGACTAGAAATATTTATGTGTTGGTCAGGCAGGGTGGCTCACGACTATAATCCCAGCACTTTGGGAGGCCTAGGCAAATGGATCACAAGGTCAAGAGATGGAGACCATCCTGGCCAACATAGTGAAACCCTGTCTCATACAAAAATTTGCTGGGTGTGGTGGTGCACACCTGTAGTCCCAGTTCCTTGGGAGGCTGAGGCAGGAGAATTGCTTGAACCCAGGAGGCGGAGGTTGTAGTGAGCTGTGATCGCACCACTGCACTCCAGCCTGGCAATAGAGTGAGACTTGGTCTCAAAAAAAAAAAAAGAAAAAAAAATATATATTTATGTGTTAATATAAATATATATATTTACGTGTTAATATAAATATATATATTTATGTGTTAATATAAATATATATATATTTATGTGTTAATATAAATATATATATATTTATGTGTTAATGGGACATCTCTCCCAGATATGCAATAAAAGGCCGAAGACATTTAAATATATTCAGTAATTATAAATGTGGCTTCTCTTATTGTCGCTAATGATTTATTTTGATGATCACTGAAAAATCTCTGAAGAAAATTTATATTAATGTAAATATAGATAATAGTATCAATGACTAATATATTAAATGTCTTTTTATGTAATTTGTTCGAAATTTATATAAAAGGGAAATGCTGTCATCTCAGCCATTTACGAAAATGTGAAAAAAATAAGAAAAACTTATAATTAATTTCATGGATTTAAGAATTTTGCATTCCCTCTAAACTATATAATAAACCAAAATAAGATATTTTAAAACAATTAAAGCCATCTGCTACATGTTTTGTTCTTAGCAGTGCTGAAATGTGAATAATGTAATTAACTAAAATTTACTTTCACCCCTTCTTTCTTTCTTTGTTCCAGCATGTGACAAAGAAACAAGTGAAAGAGAGTAACTTGTTAAAAAAGATTTAACTTGTTAAAAAAAAGCAAGTGAAAGAGAATAAAGGAGGAGGAGCTAAAATAATGGAATACAAACAAATAAGCTTAAGTCCTGAATCTTCAAAGATTAACTCTGATGTGTAGGTAAAATTAAGCCGACGTAGCCAGTTCGTTATATTGGGCCCAGGGATATAAGGAATTTGGATCAATGGAAAACTTCAGTAGGATTGACATGTGAGGAGAGCGAGAATGCACACCTTCATCACAATATGAAGGCTTTGACTTGTGCTGGCATTTTTAACCTAAATGATTTGGAAGCTACTGATTATTCTAGCAAGGAAACAGAGCAGTACAATAATTATGACCCATTTCATATTTGCATTCACTTCTTTCCTACTCACTTCTGAGATTCATTTAGCGAAATGGCTATAGAAAAATTCCTGGGACTCTTGCACTGATAAAGCATGTTACCTGAAAGGACCACTGAAAAGTAGCTTTTAATCCTTCCTCTCTCTCCTAGCATTTGGTAAGATATGGTGGTCTCTAGAAGTTTTCCACATGGTCTGCTTTGTCCCTGTAGATTTATCAAGAATCCTATGAATTTTCTTGTTTTTTGTTGTCTAATTAACATTGTGGTAACTTAGGTAAACATAAGCTGTCAAGTGTTTGGACAGTTAGTAACATATTTCTGCATTATAGTCTAAATCAATTTGTTCATATCCAATGATAATTCAGATGATAATTCATTGTGGAAAATGAATAGCTAATGCTAAAGGCATATTTTAGTGCCTTATCACATAGAAAAAATAAATGCAACTATTGCTCTGAATTAAAAATTAAAAAATCTTTCAGATTTTAATTTGTCTTTTGCTGAGATAGTTATTTCAAACTACAACAACAGGAAAGGAAATCGCCCTATGTGTTATTTCTTTATTTTTGATAGTCTTTGATACTGTACCTGTGAAAGAACATCATTTCCTCAAATTAGAACAAATTTAGATCCAATTAAGAAACACATGGGGAAAATATATTCGAGACACATTAGACTTCAGTACAGAGCAGAGAGGGATGTCAGTGCAGGCTTCATCTCTTACCAGCTTCTTGCACCCTCTGTTGCTTCCTCCATGTTCCTCTCTATTTCTCCTCCCACTTACCCCTCTTTATGGCCTCTGTGCCTTGGTCTTCCAGCTCCCGAATTATCCTTGTGGGGGCCCTCCCCACCCCCAGGTAAATGAAGAAGGTCAGGCCAGCAGGGGTCAGGACTGTTTGCCTCTTGGATTGGTGTATTACTCAGGAAGGTGTTCAATAAACCACAAAATTTATTGTCAATTTCCTAATTTCAAAACACAATGTAAAATAATTCTTACTGGCACAAGTGTCTACGTGTGATTATTTCAGCAGAACAGGTTTTGTGTTTCATATTGGCATGATTACTTTAAAATGTAACTTTCTAAATTTGCTTGCAGATAAAATTGTATGCTTTGTCAAAACAAATAATATTTGATCACTAATTTAAAAAACTTTTGTGATACATATGATGATATGATGGGGGCATATTAAGCCATTAAACTTGGCATTGTATTTATCAGTTTGCATTGTTTGATTATATCTAATCATACCTTAGCGTATGCAAATAGAAGTTAAAGATTGCAATTACTGAGGACAATGATTCACAACTGAAGTGCTACAATACTAAGCAATTTGAAAGGTACATTTTTGAATATTAATAAATTTTTCCAAGGAGATTTCACTTTGCAGTGGTAAGTGACATCCTTCATTTTTCTTTCTGAAATTGGAAACACAGCAATCAATTATTGTCATTAAAGAAAACTGCTCTTGATCTATGTTTTTGCAACTCTGCATGATAAATGGTGTTTATAATCCTAATTCCTGATATAGAATGGGGTTTGGTGGGTGGTGGGACCTTGTCTTTCTATTGACGAGTTCACCAAGGCATTAGCATGCCATCAGATGCTCTTTTTATCACTCAAATTGTCACTTTTATGAAATTATTTTGTATACTTGAATGAGCTTTTCTTCCACTGTAATCTTATATATATATATAGGTTCCAAAGTTAACTTTCAAGGTTAGATTGTAGTTTCTAGGTAATTTTTTGGGCTTGTTTTATTTCTTCAGTATAGACTGTTAATGTATGTGTATGTCGTCAACTATGAACCTGGCACACCAAGGATAAAGTAAGAGTATCATTATAACCTGATGACAATGAAAATTCAGCTTTTGAGCTTTGAGAAAAAGATTGTAAGAAACTACCAGTCTTAGGAAATAAAAAAGAATAAAACATGCTAGTGGTTAAAAAACAAACAAATACAGGTTATATATTTAAGATCAAGAGGGGATCATAAAGGATCATTAAACTCCATAATGCCCAGCATATATCATTCTGCTAACCAGAATTGTTAGATGTCCTGTCTTGTAATGATCCTTTTAAAAAAAAACTCTTGGCAAGAAGCATTTACTGAATTTCTTCTCACTAAGAGTTTCTGACCAGTCTTTCTGGTTTTCTCATAAATTAAGCTTAAAGTAATAGATTTTAAATTTCTGTCTCCACCCCACCTAGGAAAAAGAGTTGCCTAAAATGATCTCATTAGGCCAGGGTTCTATACTGTGTCTAATAGATGTAGAAGTTATTATAATTCTAGGCTAGCCTTGAAAATTATTTTGGATTTATAGGGGAAGATTTGACTTTTCCAGTACTCAGTTTCATTAATACTGTGAAAAGAAAATTGGAATTGTAGCCTCCTGGGGTGTTTGTGAATTGAGATTAGCACAGTTTTTCTCTTCCCCATTTGGAAAAAAAACAACTCAAAGTTTATTACTTTTTCCCATTTGTTTGCTTCAATACAATGTAGGCCAGAAGAAACAATTATGATGCAATCATTCATAAGAAGCCATGTTTAAATGCTACATTTGTAGGAAAGCAGGTACACAGTGATTTATATGACATGCATTAATTTCGACTCATGCTGTGGTTTTGTGAGAAGTGAGGGATGCTGGATGTTTCAAATTCCCTCCATTCTCCCTCCCACCAACTCCACCTATGCCTGCACATTCTTAAGTTCACTTATGGAGGTCAGACAAGTCTTGCGAGAGGACATGTCTGACACATCTTAGCCCTTCCCCAATACATCGGAGATTTAGAAATAACTTGGAAATCAATAAACCTTTGCTACCTGCCTGGCTGCTGTCTCTGACATTTTCCTCTGCTTCTTTCAAAACCACCAAAGCATGCATTTGAAGGGCAGTTAAGGGGCCACCACTCTGATACTGAGAGGTTCATTATCTTCTCCAGAGATCTAGGTATTGAATGGGAAGGGATACTATACACCGGAAAACTCATCACGTGCCTGCACGATAGAGAAACCCAACTAGGACAGGCTGCTACCTCAAATGGTACCACAGGGAACAGAAGAGACAATGGACGTCCACACTCTGTATGACCTTGGTGACACTGAAAACGAATAAGCAGAGAACATGCACAATCTCCCTCATCTCCAGGGGGAGCCATAGGATCATGCTGTTTACAAATCTTATTCTTCAATTATTCAGTATGTTCTAAACTATATGTTACAGCTTAGTCATCTATAAGCTTCATAGACTTTTTACATAGTCATTGTATCCTTGTGGTTTGCATCCACTGTGGTGCAATGTCCTTACTATTCTCATGGCCATTCATAGTCTGTTCACAGCTACCTACTCCAATTTGTCTTCCATATTTGTCAAAGGAAGTTACAGTCATATATTATTGCTGTCCCCAAGTCCCCACATACCCACAACAGTTCAACTTTTATGCCTTGCTCATATAACCTTTTTTCTCCTCCCTGTTTAAATCGTACTTATTTTCTCAAAACTTGGCTCAAATATCCCATCTTTTATGATTTTTTTCTCTAATACCCTCCTTCTATCAACAAATATATAATGAGCTATAGTTAACATTCCAGGGACTATATGAGGTCCTGAGGGTATAGGAGATAACCAAACAAACTTGATGTATATGTCCTCATGTACCTTAAAATATAGTGAGGCAGAGAGGCATACAAGAAGGAATCACACAGTTAAAGTAACAGCTGGGATATATATGATGAAGGAAAACTGTAGGTACCATGCAGGAGTAGGACAAAGGTTTCTGATTGCAACTGCAGAATCAGAAAGATCTTTCTGAATTTGTGACACTTATGATAAAAATGAGTAGACAGTAGTCAAGTGAAAGTGGGCAGAGGAGTCTACAAATAACATGTCGAATGACCTTGAGGAAACAGAGTTTACTTTTCAGGAATTAAACAACAGTCAGAGTGGCTGTAGCACAGTGAGATTAAAGGGAGAGTGAGAAGAAATTTCAAGGTGGACATGAAATTTATCACAGAGACTGTAGACTATGGAATAAAGCCATAATAAAAAGATAAGGCCGGGCGCGGTGGCTCAAGCCTGTAATCCCAGCATTTGGGAGGCCGAGACGGGCGGATCACGAGCTCAGGAGATCGAGACCATCCTGGCCTACACGGTGAAACCCCGTCTCTACTAAAAAAATACAAAAAAAAAAACTAGCCGGGCGAGGAGGCGGGCGCCTGTAGTCCCAGCTACTCGGGAGGCTGAGGCAGGAGAATGGCGTCAACTCGGGAGGCGGAGCTTGCAGTGAGCTGAGATCCGGCCACTGCGCTCCAGCCTGGGTGACAGAGCGAGACTCCGTCTCAAAAAAAAAAAAAAAAAAAAAAAAAAAAAAAAAAAAGATAAGCGTATTTGACCCCATAAATAACAATTTTATGTGGCAAAAGCCATAGTATCATTAACAAAATGTAAATGACAAAGGAGGGGGGAAATATCTGTAGTACATATGATGGACCAAGAGTAAATACCTCTAAAATACAGAGTGTGTGTCACTAATAGGAAAAAAGACAAACAACCTACCAGAAGTATGGAGAAAAATACACACAAGCAAGTGGAGAAGAGATGTCAATGCTGGTAAGAATATTCTTAATAATTGTTTGATTGTTATTAGAAAGGAATCCAATAACATCTATTAAATTTTTTAAATAAATAAATTCTCTCAACCGTATATCACATCACTAATTTTAACGTTAATTCTATACCATTGTAAAATCTCACTTAAATATTTCATTCAATTGTTTTGTCTTTTTTCAACTACATTGTTGGTCCTTTGACAGTTTCCTGTGACTCTGTTTCTTTTTCTTATTAGTTCTCTCACTTTCCAAACTCTAATGAAGATTGAACACACTGGCTGAAAACTGTATGTTTTATGTATAAGTAGAAAAAAAAATTTGTAAGTTGATAAAATTTCAAGGGCAAACTAGGTTGAATCTAATCATTAAAGTGTGAAAGCCAAGAACTGTGGCTCACAACTGTAATCGCAGCACTTTGAGAGGCTGAGATGGGGGATTGCTTGAAGCCACGTGTTCAAGACCAGCCTGGGAAAGACAGCAAGACACTGTCTCTAGAAAAAATTGAAACAAACATTAGTTGGGCATAGTGGTGCACACCTGTAGTCCTAGCTACTCAAGAGTCTGAGGTAGGAGGGTCACTTGAGTCCAGGAGTTTAAGAATACAATGAGCCACGATCATGTCACTGCCCTCCAGCCTGGGAGACAGAGCAAGAAAGTGAGAGACCCTCGATTTTAAAGTTTTGAGTAAAAGTGCTAAGCAAGGGGGCTGAACAGTGACATTAATGTCGCATATTTCTTTATAAAATATTTTAACTCACTATTTCTCTAACCTTAAACCTTTGTAATATCTTCAGTATAAAGGATAAATGTAATATTTATTTCATTAAATCAGAAATCACTTTTTGTGTGCTTGGGAGAATTTGGATCAATGTACAATAATTAAAATATTGTATCTGCTTTCCCTATGCTTCAAGGTAATATGTCACTTAATCCCAATGACTAAAGTCACTAAGCTATTTAAAGTTAACTGAGTCATCAGTCTGCAGTTTGATTCATTTGGATGCCTTATTTACATCACCATCATCTGACACCCACAGTATTGCAAATAGTTGACAGCTAACTTGGGGCTCTTTTTTCAATTCAGAGTACTTGTAGAAATTTCTAGGGTGCTTTTCAGTCCTGCTGCTATTGGAATTGAAAAGGGTCTCATTACTCAGGCACAACTTTCCAAAATTGTCAAGCAGAAGAAAGCCACATAGGCAATAAATGAGAAAATCAGTTTCAAAACTAGGGAGCCCAGAGAGTCTGTATATGTTTTTCATCAAAATGTATTACATTCCAGAAAAATGCAAGAAGAGTTATATTTTGAAATGTAGATGATATTCCTTATTAACTGATTTCTACTCAACTAAGCTTCTTGATACCAAAATAGCTTCTCTTCCTGGGAGCTCATTGACTACAACACCCAAAAATATATACATCCAGAAATCACTTTTCTTAAGATCACTTTCCTTTTATATATATAGAAATTTGAATAATCTATCTTTACAGAAAATGAGTTTTATTCCACAAAATCCTTAAGGCTTGAAACTAGAAATTTTTTGAAAACCTGGTTTATAGTAAGACAAAAATGGCAACATTATAGCTAGAGTAATGAGGAGTATAAGTGTGAATGTGTGTGCATGTGTGTGCATGTGTGTACATGTGAATATTGCACCATTCCTTCCAATTGTCTATCAGAAGTTGCTGAGGTTGCTGGGCATGGTAATTCATGCCTGTAATCCCAGTGCTTTGGGAGGCTGAGTCGGGGAGTAATGCCTGAGGCCAACAGTTTCAGACCAGCCTGGGCAACAAAGGGAGGAGATTCTGTCTCTACAAAAAATGTAAAAAATTAGCCCCGCATTGTGGTGCATGCCTGTAGTCTCAGCTACTGGGGAGACTGAGGTGGGAGGATCACTTGAGCCCAGCAGTTTGGGGTGCAGTGAGCCATAATTTCGGCATGACACTCCTGCTGGGCAATAGAGAACCTAGTTAAAGAAAATGCTGAAGTCATTCTTCCCTTCTCTTCCTTTTTACTTTCCTTTCCTTTTTCCTTCCCTTTCCTTTCTCTTTTCCTTTCCTTTTTCCTTTCGTTTCCTTCCTCCCTTCCTCCTTTCCAAATTAATAGGTAAAGCCAAGCTATTAAATAGTTCTAGGAAAACTTTAGCAATAACTTGGGTGTGAACTTACTTAAGTATCAAAACCCTCATCAAAACCTTCTTTCTTACTTTCTTCCATATATTTTAACATTACTCAATCGTCAACTGTGATGCTTAACACAGCTACTATGACTTCCCTGCAACACCTATATTTTGTTTCTTATTTTATTTAGTTAACAACTACTACTTTTACTATTATTCTATGGTAGTTGCTGTGCTGTACACTTTACACATAAATTTTATCTAATTTATTCCTTATAACACTCTGTGGTGTAGGTATTATCATTACAGGAAAGAAAACTGAGTCTCAAAGAGATTAGGCTATTTAGACTTTATAAATGGCACAGCCAAAATTCAAACTCAGGTCTGTCTATGGCTACTAACATTTTATATACTCAGTGTATATGCATTTACCACTGTGGATCAATTTGTTATTGTTTCTGATTTTATTCCTGCGTTAAGAGTAAAAACAGTTAGCTCTTTAGGTGTATTTTCTAAGCAGTTGCCCAGTTCTACCCCTTCCAGCCACATTCCTCTTCACCTGCTGCCAACTCTCTGCCCTTTGCTGTGGGAGTTAACATTCCCACAGAATCTTCGAAAAGCAGTGAAGAGTGGTAAAAAGAATATCAAATTATATATTAGGTTCTAGTCTAGGTCCTGTACCTAACTTTTTGAGTGACAGTTCGCAGTTCATTAACCTCTGCTAACATTCTTTTATCAGAAACATGATAATGACACATAAATTACTGTGGGCATCAGATCAGGTAGGGCATTCAATATGAAAGTATCTGAGGAGGATGAGGACTTTGTAAAAACAGTGATCATCTGATTGTTTTCTCTACATCTTCCACACAAAAGGTACTGAATCAGCAGCTGTCCCAACAATTACACAGTTCTGCAATATGTACCACACACACTGTCTCAATCAGCTGTGGCAGTGACCATCAAGGACATTATCTCCCTGGGAGTAGTTGTATTTGAGGACTTCCCTTCATGAATGGAAGCCTTGTGAATTCAGGTGGCAAAAATGGTCATTTGCATTGTAGGGCATGTTGTTTCAGGCCATTCATTGTGGTGCTGCATGTGGAGCTTGTTTCTTTTTTTCTGTGAGACATTCTATCTTTAATGGATCAGTGCTCTCTGGCTCCTACGGTTGGAGTGAATTATATTTCTCTCTCTTTCAAAATTTTATTATGGTATTTTATGTTTTAGGTGTCATAAAATCAATCATCTAAGACTATTCTTTGGTAATAAATAGCTGACAGCAAGGCTTATTATATTGGTAAAAACTCCTTTGATTAGGTTTCATTGTTTCTTTCTAAAATTGTTAAGTCAATTTTCCCCTACTTCCTTCCCTGCTCTGGAATTGCACAGTGTACTCTGGATGAAATCCAAAGTAGACTTTCCACTGTAGAGTTGCATGCTGGGTCCTAGGTGCACCCCTCCTCCACCACGGTGCCTGCACAGCATCTATATAAACCAGAGTCATTCTGTGTAATGGGGCAGTGTATGATTTTCCTGATTTAGAACTGGGTCTGTTCGCTTTGGGTGATCATCTTTATATTCCTGTCATGAAGCTACTGCTGTCTCAATTTTCTTTTGTTGGGAAAAGATCATATTCTTTTTGGTGAAAGAACAATAGCTAAGGTGAAAGATTAGACAACTTCCCCTCTGAGCCCATTAGAGAGAAGTGTGTCAAGTCTAGCATTAGGAAATATGAAAGACAAGGCATCCATCATGGTGGGGAGGCTGTGTGGGTAGGTGTGCCTGGTAAGTCACGCTGCTGGGAGTATTCCTCAGTGTCCTAGGAAGGAAGCAGGAAAGTTAATCATTTCTTCTCTCAAAAGCACTCTCCCTTTCTCTCTCTCTCTTTTTGTTTAGTATAAAAAGCCTAATTTTTTTTTCCTCCACAAATAAAATAAGAAGAGCAGAGGATATGTGCTCTCCTCCTACCACAGGAACCTAAATTTATCCAGCTAAAGCATTGCTCCTGTCTTAGTAGCTAGTGAGGAAAGTTTTATGCTGATAGAATTTAGAAATACTTTGAAAAACTTGCTAGATGCTAAAGTATCCATCAGTAACATTTCCTTTTCTTGTTTGGGGATATTTCCATTTATGATATGGTTTACTATTTAGTTAATTTGCTGGTATTACTAATAAAAGCTAATTTATATTATCAAAGCTTAGACTATGTTAAGTGCTTTAGATGCATTGTCTCATTTTTATCAGTACAGCAATGTCATGAGTATTGAACACTATTCCTTTCATTTTGCAGATGTAAAAAGTTGAGTACACAGAGATTCAATGATTTGCCTCTAATTACACAGTAGGTGGCCGAATTGAGATTTGAACACAGGCATTGGGATTTCTCAAGTTTACTCAATGAAACAAAATATTTTAGTGTGTCCTTAGATGTGAGAACATCAGTATTTTTCTTTCTCCTATTTTTTCTTTTTTTTTTTTAGTGTAATTAATGGCCTCTGGCTGTACTGGCATCTTTAATACATCATTTTTAATAAAGTATTCTGGTCTATGCTATTATATTGCCAGTGCCAGGCTTCTTATAACATTTTGTTTATGACTAAGGAGCAACTCATGATGAGAGTGATCTAATCGACAAGTTACTGTGTTGAGATGAGAGCTGAAGGCTAAAGCCAAATGTAGCATTTGCTGCTCCGTGGAGCATATGCGCCAACAATGGAAGCATATTGGCTCCTCACGGAGGCAGCATGTCCTGTAGATGGGAATTCAGAATATGCTGGCTTATCTCTGATGTCATCTGAGCAAATATAATTAATGAAGTACCAAGAAAACGCCACAGGAAGCCAATTTCATTATCAAAACAGGTATTTGACACAAATTACAAGACAACCTGACTTTATCCTTCCTGGATTTAATGTTTTTGTAAGAGATAAACTTACCTTATCTTTTTTCTAAACTTGTGCTACATTCCTCCCTTCAAGGTGGTTAAATATTTCAGAGCATGGATGTGCATCTTGTTGTCTTCTTCCAAAGCTCAACAGGACATGTGCCATACTGTTAAAAGGCTCTTATATTTTAGCATCTTCCAATAAGAAATTGCGATGTGAAACTGGTTATTAATGCTCTAAGGCTGGATACATACAGGTTGCCTAAAAACATATGCTGTACTCATTACTGAACAGAGTTTTCTGTTTCTTATTGTAGTAGGTTTCTGTATTAGCAGCCATCTATTTTTTACAGACTTCAGGTAAATGCTTAATCTCCCTTAGCAAACTCACTTATATGCTAAGTAATTATTTTAAGTGGCCAATCATATGTTAGTTAAGACATTTTAATACAGCCCATTCTCTCTAATGCCTAAAGAGACTGTGCTGATTTTTTACTCTGATCAAATGCGCAATGCCTTATGAAGGACCTCACCACAAGGCAGAATACTGCCTCCATTGGCACACAACCAATGCTAGTAGCAGTGGGTCCTTCACCTATCATTGGATGTGTCACAATTATTTGTTAAACCCTTAGTATGTGGTATGTGCCAGACACTGTGCCAAGCATTATGTATGAATCCTCTTTTTCCAATCTCATAATTAACCCTATTCTCCCCTATTTTACAGACAAGGAAACTGAGCATCAAAACTACTAAGTAACTTTCCCAAGATCAGGAAAGGGCTGCATCTCAAACTAGTTCTATATAATTACAAAGTCCTGGCCATAACTAATATTCATTTCTGGTGGCATGTCACAATTCTTTTAAAATGTTAAGAGCTTTTCTAAAGTGTGACAACCATTGTTTAAAAAAAAAGTCCAAACCTCACAAAAGGGTAAAAATAGTTCAATTAAATACAAATTCCTATATTCTAAAAAACAAAACAAAACAGAAAGACACATGTATATGCACACACATACACACACACACAAAATACCTTTTGCTCGTGATTTTGTTTCCTGCTGGACTCCTGGTAGAAACTAATTTTGTTCAATAAAAACTGGTTGCTGGGAAAGTTGATCTCAACTTAACCAAACAAAGATAGGCTTCTTCCTGCCTCTGGTCCCCTGGCGTTCCATTTCTTAGGGCATTTGTAATTTCAAATACTTTATCTGTCCCTTTGATGTGTAAATATGCAGGACTTGGGAGCCATCTCTTTGTAATATAAACATCAAAGAAGATAGCACCCCTATCTCCTAATTTCTGTGGGAAGGGTAGGAGCCTAACTTCAGTGGGCTCTTGGCTCCAAATTGTTAAACTACCCCCTGTCATGAAAACATGAGATACTTTGTTTACATTTCCTTTGGGTGAAGCCCATTTGCAAGCACACTTGGTCCCAAATCCATCCATCCTAGCAATTAAATATTCGCCATCCTTCTTGTTTGTTTGTTCTCAGTGAGTTGTGCTCAGGCTGAACTCTGGCCCACCTCCCCTATTGCGATAGCCTTCACTAAATCTTCCTTGCCTGTTTAACTTTGTTCAATGTAATTTTTAATCTGACTTTACTGCCTTCAGAAAAGCAGGGGGAAAGTGAATAAAAATGACATGTGATTTTGTCATTTGTCATAAAATGGCTACTTTAACCATGTACCATTTACTTTTACTCCAGTGTTCTGAATAATTAACTATATATGGAAAAAACATTTCCTACACCAGCATGTTGCACCCTGAAACCCAGCTAGCACATCGGTTTCCAACTCCACCTGCCCCATCCTGCACCTGAATGATGAGCTGAGCCCTCAGCACTGATTCTGGCCTGGTACTCAGGAGATGCTCTAGATGTTCCCTCAAATGGAACACTCATTGCCACAGTTTTTCTGGCTGCAGCTCAAAATCCTCCATTTTGATAGCAATGTGTTGCCTATTATGGGCTAATTAAAGTCACTTTTGAATAATTACATAATAAATAACACACATTTAAATGTAGAACAAAATTATTTTCTAGTCAAGCTCTAAAAATATGATCTAGCAAGATAGTCCTTTAAATGATCGTGATACTTACTTAATGAAAAGATGCACCTTGTTCAATATACATATCTTTATTCCTAATGTGGTTAATGATATCAATCAATAGAAATCCCTTGATCTTTTCTCAAAACAGCACACCGAAAAACCACTCAAATTGCATGGTAATTGCAACAAATTTAGCTTAATGAATAGTAATACATGTAAAGAATATGACATGAAATTATTTAAATGAACTTTTGAAAAATCGATTCTGTATTTGTGAGGTGCCTGAATTTTAGAGGAAAAACCTTCTGCATTCCAAGAAATTATAAGCCCACCTCTTCTTAACTAGAGAATACACCTGCTCTCTCATACTGCATGACATGACTTAATCTCTCTGAATCTCTCTGAATCTCTTTAGCTATGAAAATGCTTCATAGTTTCACAAAATAATGACATGGAATAATGTTTGTAAAGGACTGAGAACACAGAATAAATCTTCACCAAATACTAGTTATTATTGCTATTTATCAGTGCTTATATAATCTGAACCTTGATCAACATGATTCCTCTGACAGGCAATCAACCGTTCTTTTGAGTGGTTGTACTGATGACCTCACCTCTTGTGTTCCAGCTAAAGAGATGCCACAAAAATGGGTGATGCTTTTCTTTTTCCCTATGACCAATGAGATATTTTATTATTCAATGGAGTTTTTCTTTTCCAAGTTTGATAAAAGTTTAATTGATTTGAAAGTGGCTAATATCCCATTAGCTACCCATCCCTTAACCACTCATAGAGAATCTTAGCACTGTAAATCTAACAGGAAATTGTCCTTCCTAAACAGGGCTCCCAGAAAACAGGAAGCAGGTCCAATTCCCTTTGTAACAAATGATAAATTAGAGTTATTTATTAGGGACCTCCTACAGCAAAGAGGGTCATTATCTTCATTTAAGATCTTGAGTATCAACATAAAACTCACCTTTTACAAACTTCTTCAGGAGTTTTGAGAAAGGGTTCTATTCAGAAGAGGGCCCCCAAACTAAGAGATACTGAGATGATTAAAGACCTTCTTGGAACTTAAGTGGTTTTGCAGTGTTGCCATTTTGTCAATTTACTAAGTGGATCTAAAATGTAAAATTTCAAAGACATGTTTTACAAAAATTTGATTCATGTGAAAAACGAAGTCTTGGAAAATACGTGTTTGTGTGTGTGTGTGTGTAAAAATAATAATAGTAATAACAGCAAACACTCATATAACACTTATTTTGAGCAAAACATTTTTCTATAACACACTTTTCATATATTAACTCCAGCAATCACATATCTAGGCTGAGAAAAAAAATCACAGAAGGTGTAAATGTTTTGTGAGAAAAATTATGAAAAAAAATGTTATCTCTCATGTGTCTAGGCTTCTTAAACTGGGCAGCCTAGGACAATAGTGACCTGTGACCTTGTTACCAATAGCTGGCTCATATTTCTACCTGTTCACTAACAGCTGGGGTTCAGTTAGCCCTCCTCAATCACATCGCCAATATTTTGTATTCTGAATCCATTCTTTTGTATTCTGAAACTAATTATATCAATGTGAAGTTATCATCCTATGCTAACTGTGCAGGACAGTGTGGCTGAAACAAGTATAATTGAGTTCCATGTGTTCCCACCCAGGAGGTTGACCCTGATCTAGTTTTAACACGTACAGTTCCCATCAGGAGGCCTGAGTGGTTTCATCAGTGGCCCACCAATTTTCAGCCAGGAAAAGTAACAACAATATGTAAAAGGGAAAATAGCTTGGAATTTCTTTTGTATAACTGAACTGGGGGAAAAAGCCACCATTTATGTTCTACTTCACGTCAGACATTGCAATAAATGCCTTCAATATATTAATTAATATAGAACTGAAAGTATAAACTCTCTATTTTTGCTCCCAGAGCTTAGCAGAGCACTGGGTATATAGCGACACTCAATAATTGATCAATGACGAAGCTGACAACCCACCAAATATATAACTTCCCTGTTTATTAAGAGTTCTGAGTGGAACCACAGGTAATTCCAATTTATCAAATATTTGATAAAAGGAACAATTTACTAGTACTCAAGATGATGCTAGATTTTTCCAATTTCTTCCACTAACAGCTTTAGGAAGGTACCTAAATAAGGAACATAGCACATTTTCAGAGAAAAAGCCATTTTTGGAAGGTGGGGGAGGGTCAGAGTGATTAGAAAACTCATGAGTAAATACTTAGGGAGAGTGAGGTACCCAGAAGATTTGGGCAACACACCTATAAAGGTAACGGTGCATCTCCTTACAAAGATTTGTTTTCACTTGCCCAAGGACTAGCAAATGTGCATAGAAGATATGTCTTTCAGAATATTTACCTCAATATGTTAGTTTTATAAAAAGCCACTATCCCAAAATACAGCCTAATATGCAAAATAATTTTTATTAAGATATTTCTAACATCTAATAGCATCTACAATTATCCAATGTCTAATAACAGCAGCAGCTATAATTATTGTCTATTATTTTACATTTGCATTCAAGATGAATTGCAAGCAGGGAAAAGAGATTTAAGAAAACCAGTACATTAGGAAACAATGAGCTGCAGGAGGGGCAGCCTATGATGGAGCATTATTCAGATTTAGGATTCAAAACAAAAACAAACAGAAAAATGCAACCCCTATTCCAAGAAAAAAGTTGAAAAAATAGAAAAACATCATATAAACTAAGAATTTCATTAGAAGCTATCACATAAATAGAACCAATTTCTGCCAAAAGAGTCACCTCCATATGAAGCATGAAAGACAGACTTGAAAAAAAAGTAAAAGGGAGTTGGACAGAAAAGGCTAATGTAGAAAGAGATTTAACATCAGAAATTGAAAGAGACATGATTCATGGCATACATTATCAAGACCAGGGGAGATAAGATCACAGGACAGGTTTACAGTGAATGATCCCATTATCACAGAATAATCTGAAGTTCTTGCTTTAACAGGAACTGATAAATTGAAAACTGAAGAGTGAGGAGGGACATGGAGGGACACGTGGAAAGAGAGGAGAAAAAGTCAAAGGAGGCTTGGTGCAAGAGTGTTAAAGTAGCTGTCGTTAGATGGAATCCGTAGCTGGTGTGTTTTTCATTTTGGGCAACAGACTTTGGTGCGGTAGAACAGAATTAAAATTGACAGAACAAGTCCATGCAGGCAGCAAGAAAAACAGGGTTCCTGCTTCCTGGAGTTTACCTTCTTGTGGGGAGATTCAAGCTATACATTAATGAATGAAAAACAAATAGATAAGTAAACATGATTCTTTCAGGTAGTGATACTGTGGTAAAGAAAACAAAGGCAGAAAGATTCCCTGGAGTATGGCAATTAATAAGCTGCTACTCACTTTCCATTGTGCTATGATATTTAACAAAGCAGACAAAATTCGGGTGAACAAGGAGAAGACGATGGCAAAAGGGTCACCCCATTCCCCTTTTCTCTCCTCTCCTCTATCTTCTTCCTCCACTATCTTGTTCTTAGGTCTAGTGTCACCAGAGCAAAAGGCAGTAAACTAGTCTATAAGGAATGGTTAATCAGACCTACAAGCAATGGCTCAAAGAACTGGATCATTCAGCTGAGCTCAAGAAGAAAAAGTGACAATTGTAAGTGCAATTAGTTACTGTGATTCACTAGGTACTCAAGGTAAGGATTCTGCAAGAAAGGTATGATAGCTTATACTTAGACAGTAAAAGACGGATTCAGCAAGACCTGTAATTAGTAAGAACTTCAACAGTTTTCATCACTGTATTAATACTGTGTAAAATACTGAAAAAACAGACTAACCTCAAGAAAACAGTAATTGGGAAAACAAAATTAACTACACATAACACAAACACCCCAATATACAAAGACCAGACTTTGTTACATGGACAATTCATGCTAGAGGATCTCAGAGAAGAGCTAGAAAAAAGAATGTCCTCGTATGAAAGATTAACACCAGGAAGGTTGGACATGTGAGCATAGAAGAAATGGGGAAGGTAAATTTGAGGGTGGGAAAAGGCAGAGAGATGGGACTGATATAATGACAGAAAAGCAATAGCAATGATTTTCTTTTTTGTTGTTGTTGTTGCTAACTAACAGAGAGATTAAGCATACCAATGAAAACAAAGGCAAGATTGTAGTAAAGGGGCCTGGGATAGTGCCATGATGTGACTATATCTGTCACGACAACCAAGAGGGAATGATTGCAGAGGTCAATGAGCTGGGAGAATGGAATGGATGATCGTGAGAGAGCTGATCATTGTGAATGACAGATGTTTCTGGGGGCTGAGAATCCTGACTGGCACTGTGCAGCCTGGAGGAAAGAGGACCAGAGCATACCCAGCCTGGTCTCCCACGCCCTCTCCTGTTGCGAGGTGACTGCAGAGCTCTTCCCCCTCCCTGGCACTCAGCAGCTGCTCTCTAAGCGCTAGAGTCAGTAGTTACAATCAGTGGGGGAAGTGATCTTCAAATATTCAAAACGAGATGCACGATACACATCCTGATTTACTCTAAAGAGCAGATTTACTCTAAAAATTTACTCTAAAATGTATTCTTCACAAGAATGCAAATTCATTGCTTTCTTGTGACATGAAATTCTCCTGGGATTCCAGGTGACGTCAATAGACACCACTAGCAGAGAGTGGCTAGTCCATATCCACCTCACTGATTTTGTTAATGCAAACAATATTATTATTATTATTATTATTACTACTACTATTTTGAGACAAAGTCTCACTCTGTCATCCAGACTGAAGTGCAGTGGCGTGATCTTGGCTGACTGAGACCTCTGCCTCCAAAATTCAAGTGATTCTCCTGCCTCAGCCTCCCGAGTAGCTGGGATTACAGGTGCACACCACCACCCCTGGCTAATTTTTGTATTTTTGGCAGACACGGGGTTTTGGTATGTTGGCCAGGCTGGTCTTGAACTCCTGACCTCAAGTGATCTGCCTGACAGGTTCGCAAAGTGCTGGGATTACAGGCGTGAGCCACTATGGCCAGCAAAGAATATTATTGGATTTAAATACTGCTTTCCAAAAACAAAACAAAACAAAACTAATGGAAATGAGCCTAACACTTGAGATTATGAACATCTGGAGTCAAATCTAGGTTCTGCTTCATTTATTTTTCAGGGTCTACAGCCACCACTTAATGGTATAAGGGCTGTATGGTAATATTATTTATGTGTTAGTCACATCAGAAGATGCAAACATATCATAAAGAAGTAAAATGCTTCAGCTTGAATTTTAGGGAAACAAGGCAAGAATCAAATATTTCTCTATTAAATATATCAAGGACTCTACCTGCTGTTTGTTTTACTACTGCCATAATACTCTCACTTCCAAAATTGAGAAATATATCACTTAAGGTAATTTGCTGGCAGAGTGAGTGGTGGGGACTTTTTGTCAGCAGAAAGGTCAAATAATTTTGCACAATGTGCTGCAATTTTTTAGCTTTATAATTTTACTATGAGTGACCCAAGGGAAAGCTCATTATACTGTTCCACACAAAAATTATGTTGTGAGCTAATGGAAAGTGAACAGTAAGGTAGCAGCCTTGTGTGCTATACCCACTGCTTTTTCTGAAATACATAATCTTGGCGTGTTTTGTTTTTAATTTTTTTCAATAAATGTAGAAAAATTTATGTAAAAAGTAAGAGTCCTCATCTTACAATCAACCATTGTATAGGAGGGTAGCCTTCTAGACATGAATGTAAGGCCCTTCTAAGGAATATAACATGCAACAAAGATTCACAGTAAAGCCAAGGAAGTAAGAAAAAAAAGTCGACTAACCTAACCCACCTGAGCTCGGCTCACAGGGGTCAATGTCCTCATCATCACTGGGACACTCTGCTGAGGCCACAAGGATATCATCTGTGGTCTGCAAAAGAAACATATTCAGTAGATTAATTTAAAGAGTCCTAACAGACTCTCTCATCTTTGTCTCATTGACAAGTGAAACGCAACTTGTTTATCAATAAACCAAATTCACCATTTCCCTTTCTAAAGACACAGAGTTTAAATTTTAGATCCTTCATAGAAGTAACTGCCTATTTGTGAAAACTTGATTACACCTTAGTTTACATGAGGACGTAGAAATGGTGACAGCCAACTTGTCGATACCTATCCACTCAAATGCAGATAGAAGCTGCACACAGTATCATACAGAGGTTTAAAACAACCTGGGAGAAACAGATGATTTGACATGTATTACAGCCTGGAGAGCTACAACGTATGCATCAGTGGGCTTTATGTAGTACTTGTGCTTGGCCTCCTAAAAGCAGAATAGCCATAACCTTTTACATTCACGACTACGTAGAGTTTGATGAATCTTTGAGATATAGCTTGTTATTGTAGGAAACACAGATTAAGTAGAGAATTAGATAGCTCTTTCATTGGTGCACAAAGGCAAGGAAATATAATCCATTTAAGACACTTTTCCATTTTCATTATGATTTCACACTTGAAGCTCATTTTTGTAATGTTCAGATAGCAGGTATTTCTTCCCCATCATCCCTTTCATCATTACAGTTTCGTAATAAATGAAAAGTGCATTCAAAGTGGGGGAGGGGAAGAGGTGACAGTTTTCTCTGTGACATTCTAGTTGCTTCACTGCGCTTATAGCAAAAAAGATAACTATCACTGTAATAAAAAGCAGAGTGTGTAAATCCTAGCAGTTAGTCACATAATCAACACATTGATAAGCACGAAAGGTTGTTCTTTATTGCCGCTTACAAGCTGCAGTAAATTCAGCATAGATACTGCATGGAATTTGTAAAGGCTTATATCAGAGTTGGCTGTGCTAAAGTAAAACAGAGATTCCAATGTATACAAATAAATAAAAATATCTCATTACATTTACTAAGGACTAAAGAGATCAGAATTGTTCAAACAATACTCAGAACTGCAACATTGATACAGTTCTTATTTAAAGGTGGAATTAAAATAATATAGAAAACAATAAAGGTCTTCAAAGAAAAAGCAGAAATACGATATGAGCACCTAATATTAAAGGAGCACCTAATATTGTCACAGATTAAAGTGTAACTAAATAATTTTTAGGAAAGTTGTGGCATTTTGAAAAATGGAGACAAGGGGTGATGCACTTTTATAGAAAGTATTAGGCTTAAAAACCTTTCAGGTGCAGGGTCTTTAAGAACAAAGAATTTGTTCAGATGCAAATGCTTTACAATATAACTTTAAATAAACAGAAACCTTTAAACACCATTTTAGATGGTTTCCTGTTACTCTGCTCTTAATTCTGAGACAATTGGGAGAGTTTCTGGATTTATGCATTTTGCTGCTGCTATTTTAGAAAGGGAAGTTAAAAATACTGGTTTTCCGGGAAGTGTAAGTCTTTTTTTTTTAAATTGTTGAATTTATTGACAAAGTTATTCATAATATTCTAACTTTTCATTCTTCAGTGTTTGTGGCATTTACAGTGCTAACTCCCCTTTCATGCCTGATATTTGATAATTTGTGGGCATTCTCTCTTTTTTTATTATTATTATACTTTAAGTTCCGGGATACATGTGCAGAATATGCAGGTTTGTCATATAGGTATACATGTGCCATGGTGGTTTGCTGCACCCATCAACCCGTCATCTACATTAGGTATTTCTCCTAATGCTATACCTCCCCTAGACCCCCACCCTCCGACAGGCCCCAGTATGTGATGTTCCCCTCCCTGTGTCCATGTGTTCTCATTGTTCAACTCCCACTTATGAGTGAGAATATGGAGTGTTTGGTTTTCTGTTTCTGTGTTAGTTTGCTGAGAATGATGGTTTCCAGCTTTATCCATGTCCCTGCAAGGGACATGAACCCATCCTTTTCATGGCTGCATAGTATTCCATGGTGTATATGTGCCACATTTTCTATATCCAGTCTGTCACTGATGGGCATTTGAGTTTGTTCCAAGTCTTTGCTATTGTGAATAGTGCTGCAATAAATATAAATGTGCATGTGTCTTTATAGTAGAATGATTTATAATCCTTTGGGTATATACCCAGTAATAGGATTGCTGGATCAAATGGTATTTCTGGTTCTAGATCCTTGAGGAATCACCACACTGTCTTCCACAATGGTTGAACTAATTTACACTCCCACCAACAGTGTAAAACCATTCCTATTTCTACACAACCTCCAGCATCTGTTGCCTCCTGATTTTTTAATGATCGCCATTCTAAACGGCATGAAATGGTATCTCATTGTCATTTTGATTTGCATTTCTCTAATGACCAGTGATGATGATTTTTTTTTTCATATGTTTGTTGGTCGCATAAATGTCTTCTTTTTATTTATTTATTTATTTATTTATTATTATTATACTTTAAGTTGTAGGGTACATGTGCATAACGTGCAGGTTTGCATCCCATTACTGGGTATATACCCAAAGGATTATAAATTATGCTGCTATAAAGACACATGCACACGTATGTTTATTGCAGCACTATTCACAATAGCAAAGACTTGGAATCAACCCAAATGTCCATCAGTGACAGACTGGATTAAGAAAATGTGGCACATATACACCATGGAATACTATGCAGCCATCAAAAAGGATGAGTTTGTGTCCTTTGTAGGGACATGGATGCAGCTGGAAACCATCATTCTTAGCAAACTATCACAAGAACAGAAAACCAAACACCGCATGTTCTCACTCATAGGTGGGAACTGAACAATGAGATCACTTGGACTCAGGAAGGGGAACATCACACACCAGGGCCTATCATGGGGAGGGAGATTAGAGACTTAAATGTTAGACCTAATACCATAAAAATCCTAGAGGAAAACCTAGGTAGTACCATTCAGGACATAGGCATGGGCAAAGACTTCATGTCTAAAACACCAAAAGCAACGGCAGCAAAAGCCAAAATTGACAAATGGGATCTCATTAAACTAAAGAGCTTCTGCACAGCAAAAGACACTACCATCAGAGTGAACAGGCAACCTACAGAATGGGAGAAAATTTTTGCAATCTACTCATCTGACAAAGGGCTAATATCCAGAACCTACAAAGAACTCAAACAAATTTACAAGAAAAAAACAAACAACCCCATCAAAAAGTGGGCAAAGGATATGAACAGACATTTCTCAAAAGAAGACATTCATACAGCCAACAGACACATGAAAAAATGCCTTATTTTGAGAAGTGTCTGTTCATATCCTTCACCCACTTTTTGATGGGGTTGTTTATTTCTTGTAAATTTGTTTAAGTTCCTTGTAGATTATGGATATTAGCCTTTTGTCAGATGGATGGATTGCAACAATTTCCTCCCATTCTATAGGTTGCCTGTTCACTCTGATGATAGTTTCTTTTGCTGTGCAGAATCTCTTTAATTAGATCCCATTTGTCAATTTTGGCTTTTGTTGCCATTGCTTTTTGTGTTTTAGTCATCAAGTCTTTGCCCATGCCTGTGTCCTAAATGGTATTGCCTAGGTTTTCTTCTAGGGTTTTTTATGGTTTTAGGTCTTATGTTTAAGTCTTTAATCCATCTTGAGTAAATTTTTGTATAAGGTGTAAGGAAGGGGTTCAATTTCAGTTTTCTGCATATGGCTAGCCAGTTTTCCCAACACCATTTATTAAATAGGGAATCCTTTCCCCATTGCTTGTTTTTGTCAGGTTTGTTAAAGATCAGCTAGTATTCAAAGAATTAGAAAAAAACCATTTTAAATTTCATATGGAATCAAGGAAGAGTTCATATAGCCAAGCCAATCCTAAGCAAAAAGAACAAGGCTGGAGGCATCATGCTACCTGACTTCAAACTATATGACAAGGCTACAGTAACCAAAACAGCATGGTACTGATACCAAAACAGATATATAGACCAACAGAATACAACAGAGGCCTCAATGTAACTCTTAATGTCAGTGAAGATCATTAGCAATTGGCATGATAATCATGTAGGTATCTTTTTAAAGAAAAAGCTTTAAAAGCAAAGACCCATTCTCCTTTTGGCACAACTAAATCTTGCTGGGTAATATACAAACAGACTTGATAATGACAAGTTATTGAATTATGTAGTCTTGCCAGTCAATTGCTCCAATTCACTCCAGAGGAGATAATCAACTTTTTTTTTTTTTTTTTTCCCCCCCTGGGACCAACATCTAGTGGAAAGCTACTTTTATTCTCAATTTCAAATTAATTTCAAGGCTACAGATAATTTCTCATTTTCTTTGAGGAATGTTAAATATATTGATGAAATCAATATTGTGTTGTTGTTCCTATTGGTGTTTTATTCTCATTAGAGGTAGGAGGATGTAAATAAATTCTTTTTTTTTTTTTTTTTTTGAGACTGAGTCTCGCTCTGTACCCCATGCTGGAGTGCAGTGGCGCGATCTCGGCTCACTGCAAGCTCCGCCTCCCGGGTTCACGCCATTCTCCTGCCTCAGCCTCCCGAGTAGCTGGGACTACAGGCGCCCGCCACCGCGCCCGGCTAGTTTTTTTGTATTTTTTTAGTAGAGACGGGGTTTCACCGGGTTAGCCAGGATGGTCTCAATCTCCTGACCTCGTAAATAAATTCTTTAGGCCAATGGCTCTCACATTAGCAGTGATATTGCCACTTTTTCCTTCCTCCACCTGGAGGGACATTTGGTAATGTGTGGAAATATTTCAGGTTGTCACAGTTGGAATCGTGAAGTCTGCTACTATAGTTTCCTATTTTTGACTGCTAAGTATTATTTTCTCTCCTCCTTCTCCTCCTCCTCCTCCTTTTCTTCCTCCTCCTTTTCCTCCTCCTCTTCTTACTCCTCCTCCTCTTCCTCCTCTTTCTCTTCCTTTTCCCCTTCCCCTTCTTCTTCTTCTTCAAGCAAGGTCTCAACTCAGTCTCACTGTGTTGCCCAGGCATATCTAGAACTCTTGGCCTCAAGCAATACTCCTACCTCAGCCTCCAGGAGTGCTGGGATTACAGGAATGAGCTACCACAGAATGCCTGAATATTATGAAATACACATGACAGTTTGAAGACAACAAAGAATGATCCAACCTGAAATGTCAATAATGCCAAAGTTGAGAACCCCTGCTCAAAACATTTAAAAACAGTTCTGTGTCTTATTTTTCTCCTAAAAAGTGGACAGCATAATAGTATCTATTGTTACAAGGATTAAATTAGTACATGAAAAGTACGTAGAAGGAGACAGCACTGTAAATGTTTATTAAAACTTTCAATATTATTATCAACATTGTCTTCAATATTTCATGAATGTAACACCAATTTAATGTTTTTTGCACTATATTTATAAATAATATAATTATAGATATTAAACTGAAACTTGTACATATGAATTATTCTTAACTTGAGGTCTCACGTTAAAATCTGTATCAAAATACAGTAGCTATATTGGTATTTTTTTGAACTAAGTACCATCTTTTACTGTCTAGGTTCAAACTCTGACCTTTTAGAAGCCAAACATCAAATATAAACTTAAAAAAACGCTTCTTAAAAAAATCATGGGCTACAACTGTGTGACTCAGTGGGTAGTGTTTCACGCAGACTAAATTATTTAGGCAATACAAGTTAAGCTTTGTTTTAAAAGTTGACTTATTTTCTTTTGGAACAATTCTACACTAACCAGAAAGTGTGAAAATGTTCTCAGTGTTACCTTCTGCAAAACACAATTCCTAAAATAACAAAAGATGTCATACAATGGTACTTCCTATAGCCCTCTTATAGTAGAAAAAAATAACTACAAATGTGACTTTTTTGTAAAACTGTATTTTACTTTTTAATATAATTTCCCTGGTATAATGAAATACATTCTTGATTTTCATATATGTTTTTCCTCCAGAAATTAAAAACCAGCAACAATCTTGAGAATAAAAGATCTCAAATCAATAGATGGCTTGGCAAAAATCATCATCACAGTATGAAAAATCAGGAAGTGACTCAAGTGTAGGGGAAAAAATCAAATTTCACTTTAGAAGCTAAATTACCTGCACAATTTTCTAACCAAAGCTGTGTAATTTTAATTCACTGTGTTTGGAGCTGCCTCTCTATGACTTGCTGTTGAGAGAGTGGTAGAAAGAAACTCAAATATGTCACATTAATCAATTCTATTCTTTAGTATTTTTCCTGATGTTTATAACCTTTTTGAGAAAAGAGACAACCTGCTGAAAAAGATAGAAGTATGATCAAGCAGAAGCATTAGCTTTACATAACAGTCCATTTAGATGAGTGTCTCTAACTGTGCATTTAACCACCCACAGGTGAAAGTGCTATGCTTATCTTCCTTAATTCAGACTGGTCTGTACATGCACATGGTAAGCATCTCTTCTTGTTTAAAATGTGCACTAAAATTTAGGCCTCTATACTTTTAGGAAGAAAATGATTTGAACAGAATTCAAGAAATAAAGGCTCTAAAACTTAATCCATCCTTTTTTATATTTGAACACAAATATTTTATTGGGTTTGAGAAATACATCATCAGGATGGGGGCAAAATAATGTTCTTAATGCTTGGTAAGAAAGTAGACCAATTGATTTAATACTCAGGGATATTAAAAAGAGGGAGCATTCGGTTGGCTGGAATTTAGAGAAACACAGATGGAGTTTTGTTATTTTTTCCTCCCTTACAGGAAGCCTTTTATTTTTCAACATAATTAATGGTGGAATTTTCTGAATATGCATTTGCTGTCACTTTTAAAAGTATAGCCTAATTGAATATCTGTGTGGTAAAAATATACAAGGAAAGCATGAATAAATCCAGTATGTAATATTATATCCCTGCTAAGAATAGCATTCCAAGACTTTATTCCTTATGATAAACAGCTTTCCTGAAGACTAATATATTCCAATGAAGACACTTACAGAAAACTATACTATTAAGACAAATCTGTTTTGTAAGGAAAAGAGCAATTTCCAATTGTAAAATAGGATATTCATCGTCAGTATATGATGCCCACAAATGAACCCTTGATTTATTCTAAAATGTTAATTGAAACTTTATTTCTAAACAGCAATAATGTATCCTGCTATATATCTAAATATAATGCCAAAAAAATTGCCTCAAACAATGACATAAGCATTGTATAACATTATTTAGCCTAATATTTAACTGTTGTGACTGATATTTAGACTGAATTGATAGCAACAATTAATGGGTCCAGGACAGTGCTAGCTGAAATATGATATCTTTGGTGAACTGACGGGCACTTGTTCTTGCTGACACTTTTCTATACATAAAGCTGCTTTGGAAGAGAGAGAGCTCTCAAATGTGGTTTTCACGACTGAATTTAACAGTTTCTCCAGAAAATATTCATCACTAGGTGGGGTTCCTTGAAAAAAGAAATTAACAGGATTCAGGATTAGTATCACAAATTCCCAAGTAAGGTCCAACCCATTGTACTGATAACCTATGGAGCAAGAATTTTCTAGGAGGTAAGGGAAGTCATAATTCTCACCAGAAGGAAAACCTGCAGAAAATAAGCCACTTGTAATGTGTATATAGGTATGATTACCAAATTGTAGTCTATTTGATTAAATCAAATCGGTAAAGAAATATATCAAATTGGTAATTTCAGTTAATCAACAATCCTATTAAGGTACAAGAGAAATTTAGAGGCTGCCTAGATCTTATTCTTGTCTCCACTGTCTCAATGAAGTTGCCTCGATTGACATCATAAAGATGTCAATTTCATGGCACACTATTTAATAAACATAAAAATAATAAACTGAGATCCAATATGTGGAGGATGAATTTTACCTCCAGCACTTGAATAACAAAGATAGTGAGGCCCAATTACTCAACAATGAATACAAAGCACCTCATCTATGCATAGCATTTTCTGATAGGCATAAAATATGCCCAGTACATATCAAGGTATAAATTGTGGTTCTGACATGCCAATAATTTATTGCTCCCTCTATGTTCTGAGGCAAATGAACAAATAACTCTTTAATACAAATAACAATGAAGTAAATTCAAATAGCTTATTTTCCTCAGAATGTAACAATGTTCCCATATCCATTACTTCATTTACAATTCACCAATAGCATCCTTATCTGGAATGCAGATGGAGGTACTATTATTCAGAGTGTTATAGTGAAGTGTCTGCTAAAAAAATACTCATCTGTACACTCATCTACCCAATTTGAATGTGTGAACACTGGCTTTCATGAATATGTAGGGCAAAGCTCAAATATCCCTGAAAACAGCCACTTTCACATTTCTTTAATGTTCTTTCCCAATTGATGCCCTAGGCTATTACAAAAAGTGACCATAAATCAGCTGTCTGCTTGGGAAAAAGGCAGACTTGAAAGCCATTCAATTTTCTTCAAATTTTTTTCAGCTGTTTAAAATGTATGCAATGGTTCCAGAACCATTAAAGTGGGTTTGACTATAAGAACTCTGCCATGGTAAAGAAACCACATCTTACTCAATCTAACGTTCATTTTTATGTACATTTGATACTGGTTCTCCCAGCAGGCAAAACTCAAAGGAAAATATAGGAATGTGGAAATAATGTCATAGAAATACACTTTAATTAAATTATGGGGAAAAGAATAAGACTGAATTTTTGAGTAATCAAAAAATAACATCATTTTAGCAATCTTATTAAAAATAGAAAACCTACAAATAAGAAACCTGCCATTAGGGAACCTGAAATTAAATTTATGTTTAAAAATATGCTTTTTACTATTTCTTCATGCTACTGATGACTTCTATGCTCATATTGCATTTCCATTTTTAGCCAAGGCAATATAGGAGGACTGGCAAAATAAATTAATATGAAGTTTAAACTTTCAGGAAGCCATGGAACAGCCTATTTTTCTGAATTCTCACTAATTAGAATTTGGGAATGTCAGACCTCCGAAGACTGCTGGTAATGGAGTAGAGGTACTGAGTGAGTGAGCGACTGTATTTCCCATCTCTTTGTTTCGCTTTTGGACAAAGCACCTTCTGAAATAATTTTGGCCATTTCCAAATTAAGTAAATACTGAAAGATGTTTACAAATGTAAATTTAGGCTTCTAGCTGTATCAATATGAATATCTAGTCTTATGATGGATTAGTCATGCAGGTTGAAATGAAAAGTAGGGTTCTAGCTGTATCAACATGAATATCTAGTCCTATTAATGGATTGATGGACTAATAAATAGATTAATTAGTCACACAAGTTGAAATCAAAATCCTTTTTGGTAAAAGGCCAAAATAAAAACAGACTTCATGATTGTAAAATGCCCATGATGGATAATTTCAACTAGCATGACTCCAAATCCAAGCTTTCATTGTTGTCATGCTACGGAATGAAAACATGTTTTAGTTAAGCAGTCATATATCTTTTTGTACTGAGTCAGATCTTAAAGACCATTAATCTAAGCTCTTCATTTTACATGTTGGGAAACTGAAGCTAGAAAATTTTAATTGGCCACAGTTATACTGCTAGTTAGCGGCAAATCTGTGAGATTATCTGACCCCCAGTAGATTGTTTTTCTATTATCCCAGATGACTTCTACCTATCCATTCATCTATCTATCCATCCATCCATCCATCCATCCATCCATCTAAAACCATCTTGCTCTTTAATGAATTTGATGTGATTTACAAAGGTACGTGATAAAATAAACTTAAAATAAGTGAAAAGGATGCAAAGGTAGAGTACTGGATTTTAGATAAGTAACCATTAAAATCATCCTGAAGAAATACACACAGACAGGAGGTGCATATCCACAGCTTCTGTACCATTTGATATGGCAGCACATCACATAACACTAAAAGGGGAGCACAATTAATGCTAGAGTTCAAATTTTAAAAATCCAATTACAGAAATTCAAATATTGACACAATTACAGTTATTTTGAAATGGAGTTAACCCAGAAAGTTTTTTATTTATTCGTGAAAATCTTTTCTTAAATTATTGTTTTAAAGCCCTTAAATACCATGCCCTCAGTCTCTGTACCCAAATGCATAACTAATTTTCCGGTGACAAAAAGAAAATGCAAATTATTGAATCTTTTTCTGTCTTTTTATCCCTTTGACTTAGAACACTGCAGGCTATGCTGGCTACAAAATTAACTCAATGAACTCCCTCCTCTCTTCTCATTAAGCCACTGATGAAAATCCTTCCAACTTCCAAGGTCTCTCTCTTATTAACTACTGTCTTCACAACATAAGTGCTAATGAGATATTCATCTTTGTTTCTCTCACACAACAATCATTAGAGTTCTGTCAGATTATTTCTTATTACATCGTAGGAATAAATACATGGAAGTGATCATTTATTAGCCATTTTGGTAGTTTCTCCAGAAACAATCTAAACATGTATTGATCAAGTCAGTCTTTTTGACACAATGACCTTAGAAGTGAAGGTTCAATATCAAAGATGTAGAAGGAGCCATATTTACCTTTGGAAAAGCAGCCAGTTATAAAAAACATTTCTCTGCTACTGGGTAGTACTATGACCAATGTCACCTTGATAAGTTTTAACTTGGGGATATATGAGAACTTCCATCCCACACAATGCTTGGAGTATAGAACAGCAAGAAGTATGGATATGGCTGGAAATAATGATGACGCAGTTAACAGAAAGTGCATTTTCTGATTTTGATTTGATTCATGAGTTGAATACATGCAAGGATCAGGACTGCATGCCCCAAAATAAGCCAATATCTGAGTAGCATCTCTATGTTTCTATCTATCCAGTGGTGATTGAGAATAAACATTATCTGGCTGAGATATCACAATGTTATCTTGTTCGTGCGCTAGGAGGATCCAGTGTCTTCTAGTTCTAGTTCAACTGGAACTACAAGCTTCTATACTTGACTACTTCATTCCTTATGGTGCACATTGGCTCATTAATACATATTTAAGACGTTGTACTACTGAAACACCTTAGTTTAATTTATACTACGGTGACCAATAATGAAAAATAACTACTACTCCAGAATTCGAGTCTCAGTCCTAGTTTTCATGAGCAGTACACATCATCTTGGACTGGTTTCTGTGTTCTAAACATGACATATGAATATATATATATATATATATATAATTATATATATACACACACACATATTTAAATACATATATTTATATATGTAATTATTTGTGTCTCACAGGATGTTAAGGGAGTCAAATTTGATATGTGTGAAGACATTTTGGAAAGTATAAAAGTGCCCACGATGCAGTGTTTATATAAATTATTATTATAGAAAATACACTGACACAGGGAGGGGAACATCACACAACAAGACCTGTCAGGGTGCTGGGGACAAGGGGAGGGAGAGCATTAGGACAAATACCTAATTCATGCGAGGTTTAAAACCTAGATGACAGAATGATAGGTGCAGCAAACCACCATGGCACATCTACACCTATGTAACAAGCCTACATATTCTGCATATGCATCCCAGAACTTAAGGTAAAATAAAAAAATTATAACTAATAATTTTTGGCCCTCACATGATGCTGCAAAGGAGAGCTCCGGATAGTGCTTGAAGAGTGCAACCAAATGTCCATTTACCTTAATACATTTTATTTTAATGTCCTGAAATCCTCTTGTCCCTCAGTTGAATAGGATCTGTATCTCTCACTTACACTAGCCCCTCACATAGATGCTGTTCTTGGGCTGCTTCCTATTATGCCAGTATTTAGTTAATTTTGGTATTCCTTATTTAGGGCATATGTGTGGATCTCACTGGTAACCTACAAGGTAGGCAGCACCAATCTATGTGGGGCACTATGATTACCTTTTCTCCAATCCAGATCTCCTGGAGAGCTTAGTGCACAGACTCAGGGATACTTGAGCTCTCTCTAAATTCCAAGTTCTACTCATTAGATTGTGAGAACCTGATTTATTTTATCACTGCATCCAGAATTTACCACTCTGTTATATCTACAGCATATAAATGTCAGATAAACAGGAAAAAACAGACCACTTAGCAAACAATGCTAATTAAAGTAGAGAAAGAGAGAGAAAGAAAGAGAGAAAAAGGGAGAGGGAGAGAGAAAAAGACTGATTCTCTAAGTGTAATTCATGCATGACAATGCTCCTTACAATAGGAGTGGTTGTATTTGTAGTTATAATATGACATTGCCTATGGTTTGTATTCTACATGGATTAATAATATGCCTATCAACTCCTCTTAAGACAATGAGCAGTCTCTTCTTGGTGCATTAGAATAGTGGGAGTAATTGCCTTTCGAAATCAACTTGAAATCTAAAAGTATGAAGGCTGCTTAGTGATATTTATTATTTTATTTCATATGCTCCTTTTGGGTAGAGTTTATGTTTTATGCCCCCAGGGCATCTATACAGGAATTCAGTAGAGTTGATTTAAAATGACATAATCACTCAAAAACCTGGCTTATATTCTTAAAGCATCTGCATGAATAAAAGGATTTTTTGAAAATAATTAGACTTGAAAAATAATCATTATGAAAATACAATTTAGTTAAAAGTGAGGGATTCATCTTGTTAAAAATAGAAGAAATATTATACATGACACTTGAATTTATTAGAATCATCACATTTTAAATAATCTTATTCTTGACGGTCATCCCCTGTAAGCTGACTACATTTTTTGTTATGAGAAAGGTATGATTGTCACAATTGCTCATTCATACCAACTAATTAAATCTCAATATAAAAGTGAGCAAGTATAGATTATTTTCTAGGAATACAGTTCCTAAGAGTGGGAGATGAGAATTGCGGCAAAATAACACTTTTTCACAGATTTTATCTGCCTTATAACATCTCTAGAAGTGACAATGAAACTTTCTAACTGGCTTCCACATTTTTTGCCCCATGGCTGGAAATGTATGGTAGAGAAATAGCAAAAAGTGACATTATCTTTAACTGAAAGAGAGAATGACTGAAGGTTAGAAGGAAGGCAAAGCTAAAAATGTCTTGCAATAAGTTGGTCTTCCTGCTTTTATGAAGCATTCCTGTCCTTCAAGAAAGCAGTAAGATAAAGCCTACTCTGTGGAAGGGACTGAGAAAAACATAGTTAACTATCATTTTGCTTTTTTTGGTTTTGTTTTTGTTTTTGTTTTTTTACCTATATAATATTCCTCAACTATCTCTATCTCTTACAAACTCTACTGCAATAGTCTTACATTAT
Source organism: Macaca nemestrina (assembly GCF_043159975.1). NCBI lineage: Eukaryota > Metazoa > Chordata > Mammalia > Primates > Cercopithecidae > Macaca > Macaca nemestrina. Next base: position 50,161,135 of record NC_092137.1, read on the forward strand.
AAATGTTTTTACTTAGTTGCAAAACAACAACAAAACAACAACAACAACAAAAAAGATTCCTTTGTAATGTTTTCCTTCAAAATCTAACTACAGGATGAAAGCTTTATCTTTTTCCTGAAAGATGCCAGCCATAAGATTCACACCAAGAAATAGTGCAAGACAGAATGCACTAACCAAATGTATATCTACTGATTCTTCCATTCATTCATTCATTCACCCATTTGTACTCATTTGTTGAATATTTTCATTTAATAAGGGTTACATAGGGAAGGAATAAAAATACAGTATTCTGACTCAGAACATTTAGAATACTGTGGTGGAGCATGCAATCCAATTTCTTTTGGATTTGGAGAGGTAATCTATCGTTTTATGAATTAATATTTTCCACATGTATTAACTGTTCACACTGTATATTCAAGGTTGCATCCCCAGGGCCTGCCATACTACCTAGCATATAAGAGACAAATATCTGGCCAATGAGTCAGAAATGATTCCAGCCAGTATAATCAGAAAAATAGAAGTGATTTGATAGGAAAAATAAGTCCAACACTATAAATCACCTCATCTTACTGGACAAAACAAAAGTACCTTAGACTTTTACAAAAACATTTCCAAATGCAAGAGATTGACAGAACCAAAGATGCTCTATGTTCTCTGATACCGAGCTATCAGATGATTAGAAAAGGTATCAATTTGAAAAGCAAGAAGAAGCATTGTCATGTTAACTTTTTCGGAAAATGTGACTGCTACCACCATTCATTGTAAGGCAATTGGTGCTCCTTCATTTTTACAACTAACAAATGGTGCCAGTGTTTACTTTTCTCCTTTTCCCTTTGATTTCATTTTTTTCATCTCTTCCTATTTCATTTTTGGTGTTCCAACTCCCAGAGGAGCTACCTCAGGAAATAAGATCTCACATAGCAAGAAAAGTCCAAGGAGCAAATGCTGTTTGACTCTATCCAACACACCGTAGCACCTTAGGTCCATGTGTAAATTTAGGGAAGAGAATTACATGCTCTCTTCCAGTTATTATTATATGATTCCATAAGTCAAAGAAATCTGGAAATGTTTCTGTGAGTAGAAATTTGTGATAAAGGAGATAGTCTTTTTTACTCTGCCAAAATACTTTTTGGTACAAGGAACGTGCCCTGTATATAACTGTTGATTCAATTTGAGATATCATGAGCCCTGACACTTGACTTCTAGTTCTCCAATTTAAGTTACTAAGCTGCCTACATTCTATCAGGATAATTTGCCATATAATCATGAATGGGTGGGGGAAATTGGCAGCTTTTAATAGTTCTCAAAGGTAGTTCCTAAGAGAGGTGAGTTGGAACTGATGAAATTGAGATAGATGCTAAGTGACCAGGCATCCCTGCTTTGAATTTTAAAGGGAAATTCAGTGTGTAACAAATGCAGGCTCTCTATGAGCAGCAAGTTGATTTTTCCACTATTGAGCATGGAAGAAGCATGAATGTTGTAGCTGAACAGACTGGACTTAAATCCCACCTCTGCCACTTACTAGCTGTGTAACCCTGGGCGAATTCCCCAACTTCTCTGTATTACTTTCTATGTAAAAGTGAAGTTATTTACACCTATTTTGCATGAGTATTACATGTATTACATTATCTAGACCTAGATAGGTATACTGTACAGCACAGTAGCTGGTATATGGAAGACATTATCATGAGTATTTATTACATAGATATAACCAGCTTTCAAAATGAATGGCTCTTGTAGATATTTTCACATTATTCTCACTGCAATATGGAAATTAAACTTTATTCCTAGCACTGGACTCCCTAATCTTTAGAGACTAACACTCCCTTCACAAAGAAAGTACATGTTTCTCACCTAAACTCACACATCCCTGTTTAAATATTCTATAAACAGAGAAGATTATATATTTGATAGGACAGTGCTTGTAAAAGCACCTCACAAAAATCACAACATTGTCAATGTATTGAAGATACAAGGATCGTCTCTTCTCTCTAGCTACACGATGTAATCAAGCATTTGTCAAATCATATTTGGAGGCTCTTTGAATTATGTACTCCAGTTCCCTTTTAGGTAAAGAGAAGGAAACCCTAAACTGGCACTGTCAGGCATGGGTCAGATGTACAGTGTCAAATTACTGCACTGCACTGTTCAGGAGGGACTTAGGAGTCTATCCTAGTCTCCCGGCTCTCCACCCAGTTGGCATCTTACTCCTTCTACTGCTCTTAGTTTCATGTTTGGGTATGGGACAGACAAAAATAACAGCAGGAATAATTTACTACTTTTCCCAAGTTTCTCATATGTGACTTGACTTTTTAAATTCTGCCCTATGTCTTACCGAAATTTTAAGGAAGGCCTTTGAAAAATACTAGGGAATGGTGCCGTCACTCACAGCTGCCAGACTAGAGAGCACTCAGTGGCTGATGCAAAGCCCAGTAAAATCCAACTGAAGAACACACGTGCAGAAACAGGACAAGAATTTTGCTAATTGTCTTGAGAACCAGGAGCTTCATTAGAGAACTTGTGCACGTATTTCATGAGATGGGATCTGCTGCTGAACTCTTCCTGCAGGTATTTCAGTGTTTTATTTAGTTATGATATTGCCTAATGACCTCTTTTTTTTGGGTCCACTATTCAGATTTTGGTCATTTAAAAAGTTGTTATAAATAAACATCACTTAAATAACATTTAGATTTCTAAATGATTAAACATATCCTCTCTTGGATAGCTTTCCTCTCACCAGCCTTGCATTTACAGTCTGTCTCACTCAATGCTGACATGTTTCATTGCAGTTGTTATCATGCCTCTGCCATCTGGGTTTGTCCTTTTCCTTCCCGCACACCTCTGCAATCCCCACCTGCCCTCTTCCCTTCATTATCATTGCTTAGATGCCTACTAAGTAAGGACAAGAAAGAAGGCTACTCAACATAAATATACCTTTTATCATCATGAGAACTTATATAGGTGTAGCTCTTTAAACAGATAGTTCAGAAGACAAACTTTTCTTGATGATTTGGTGTCATGTTTATGAGCACGAGGCTGGAAACACAGTAGTGATCTCAAAGAGTATCGCTGACTATTCCCCATAGGTGCCCAAGGTGCTTGTTTACTTTTTAGTCTATGAAAGCTCAATCTAGTTTTTGTCTTTTGTCAGCCTTTATAGACCTCTTTCTTTCTTTCAGTTTGCCCCTTCAGATCTGCTTTGAGCTGGAAATCCAGATAATCAAGGTTCTCTATCTTGAGAGATGAGAAATCGGCTATAAGGCAAAGGATGTCAGACAGGTTCTCAAATGAGAAAGCCCAGGTGCATGAGAGCACTCAGTCAAGGCTGATGGCTTCAAATACACAGGACCTGTTAGTTTCTTCCAAATGCAAAGTTCTTCATGAAGGTAGTACATTTATTTGTAAGTGACTCTCCCAGTAATATTTTCACTATGATAATTTTCAAATGGGCTTTTCTTATTTTATTGAATCCAAGAATCCTTATTGAAAGAAGGTTCCACATTTCTAAATTTCTATTTTCCAAGATCTATTCAAACAGAAGCCAAGCCTCCTTTTGTGTTCCATTGAGTTGGCTGGAAGGGAGATAAAGATGAAGTAATATAATAAGGAAGGTGGCTATCTTACTGTCATTGACTACTTTGCTACCTGAAAGACTTGAAGGTACACTGGTTTCTATTTTTTGGTAGAACCTGATGCAGCCATACAGGCATCTAGCTATATCTATCCAGAGTGGGTGATTCACCTGGTGTACCCTGAAGAGACGGAGAGATGTGCTCCATGGTAGCATCTTTTTGGTTTCCTAGGACCAGTTGTTTGCTTGACAAATTGAGAAGTCCTGGTACAGGTTATGGGACCTTATAATGCTGCTTCCCAGTGATCTGCTGCATAGGCACTGGAGTCAGACATACCCACGTTTAAATCTGGACTCTACTATTTCGAGCTGGTAGAACTTGGGTGACTTATTTAACCTCTCATTTGTAAATGGGAGGGATGCACTGCCAATCTCTGCAGTAGTTGTAGGAATTAAGAAAATCATGACAGATGATATACTTAATACTGTTCCTGGTATGGGATAAATTCAAAATAAATATTGGCTATTATCACCTTCATTATTATTTTATAAGACATGCATATGTTACCTCCGGCATGCTGAAAATAACGTTTCTTAATAAAGTGGGTAAAATCCCAGTATCCTAGCATTCACAAGAGGCAGACAATCCACTTTTGTCCTTGTCTAGCATATTGTGAAGTGGAAGGGGAAAGAGCCAAACAGTGCATGAAGAATGCAAATGTATTTTTTTCCTGAATGTTCTATTTTGCTTTTTGACTTTTAAACTCCACTTTATTTCAAAACACAGTTCCAACCATTCCAAAGCATTTTTGAATTGGAAAGCCTTCTTTTTTTTGTTTCATAATAAGCTAACTGCAGGTGCAAACTCAAGGGAGACAGACCTTGGAAATTTTAAGTATGTTGCCATGGCAATGGTTTCAAGAATGTGTATGAGTTTCATCTTAGCTCTCAAGCATTCAACCGAGTTCATATGTGGAGGTTCAAATCACGAGGCACACAATGTTTGCCACTCATTGTGTCTTGAAAGGTTTGGAAATAACTGTCTGTGTTGCTTATAGCAACCAGAAACCACAAAATTCTATTTATTTATTTATTTATTTATTTATGCAAATATAGAGATCCAGTCATTCATATCTGCTCTTAGGTGGCCTATCTCACCAGTTTGGCTACTCTAAGAGAAGCAGTACACATAAATCCAACAATAATCATTTTCACCATTGTTGCAAACACAGTTGTACTCCCAATATGGAATAGCTATAAAAATGTTCTACTGAATATCACATTAATTTCCTCATCCAAATTTGACAGATCCTCCAAGAAGCACGATACTTATTCAAAGATACTGCATTAAAGCAAAATTTCAGTCTAATGAATTGTGGAGGATCTCCTTAAAAGTATCGCATCTTATAGTGTAGGAAAGAAAGTGAAAGCATACAAGTCCAGTCATTAAATTAACACCACCCACCCCAGAGAAAGCACCAGCACCAGCACTGCCAACAAAAAGACATGCAAAAAACATCATTTTATCATATATCACTACCTCAATGGTTCTTAAATAGTTCAGTTAATGCTTCTAAATTCCAAAACCTGCACAATGAATTCATGCTTCATTGACAAAAGAGGCAATGATTCTTGATAAAAGCATTCTTTTCCCCATAAATGGAATCCACAGCATACTATGCTTGGGAAGGTTTTAAAGCTACCTATTGGGTACAGGAGATAATTATTAACAAATTTTCTTCTAATTACGAGGCTTTTTTTTCATGTAAAATGAGTACCAAACAAATAATATCATTTTTTAAATTAAATAATTGATTAATTAAAATCCAGCAAGAAAAAGCTGGATTTATAGGGGTGTATGTTCTTCAGGTTTCCTAGCAAAAGCTTGCTGCAAATGATTCATCATGATACAGAATGCCCTACATAAAAACAAGGCCACAGGGGACCCCAGTATCTCCTGCATTTTGTTACTGACAAAACCCTTCACAAAGGCATTATTAGCTACCAAACCCTGGCAGTTACTTAAAATTCACTTTGTTGCTTTAACATTGACCCATGTTCCAAAACACACACACACACACACACACACACACACACACACACACACACACACACACACACAAACACACACACAGTCTCTCAATCTCCCGTACTCCTTGCTGTAACATCTTGTTGATGTACTTTAAGACTGCAGTAGAGCTTCCCTCCACTGACCCTCCATTCTAAGAAGCTTACAGCAATGCTGGAATTAAACAAATGAGAACACAGTAATTAGCTATGCAAACTGTCAACTAGATCTAAAAAGAAAAACAACCCAGAAAACATAACAATCAGCAGTTTCAAGTCCTAACAAGAATCTGCATTGAATTCTCATTTATTTTAAACAAAAATAGATTAGGCCTTTTGAAAAATAGTCAGTGAAATTTCTGTGGAAATAGGACAAATTAGCCTATGGATCTTTACATCTGATTTCTGTGATGCTGATACAGTAGAAAAGTCCAACACTCTTTCCAAATAAATGCTCTTCTACACATTAATAGCCATACTTACTTCCAAAGGTGAGTAGCACCAAAAATATTTCCAAAGCGGATATGAAACAGGTTAGTGGATCAACTTATGTGGTGTAACACCCCAGTTCCCAACTCTCTCCCCACAACCTCATCCTAATCATTTTATCAATGATAACTAAAATATAAAGGGAAACTGTAAGGGAAAAACAATTCTTGAAATATCTGGTGTGGCTGGGTGTGGTGGTACACACCTCTAGTCCCAGTCACCTTGAGGAGGCTGAGGCAGGAGGGTCACTTCACTCCAGCCTGGGCAACACAGTGAGACCCTAACACTAAAAAAAAGAAAAAAGAAAAATATTTGTGTGTTTGTGGTATACGAAGGGGAGGGAATAGGTCTTAAATTCCTTGGGTGGAGAGTACTGATTATATAATTTGTAGCTAAATCTCAGAGTTTCTTCATAGATATCAACCAACTGCCTCCTTACCCTTCAGGAACCATCCTGAGTTCCGATGAAGCAACATGGATTATCTCTATGATACAGACACTTTGTCTGAATACTAATCTAATGCTTCAATTGACTGTTAAATGTTCTGTTAACCCATTTGCATCCCATAATAGAGATCTGGATTTTTTTTTAAATTGAGAATTGTAATGACTCTGTAAAAGTTTTGTTGCTTCAAGTCTTTTATCTTTAAACTTGCTGAATAACTGCCTACTTTACAAATTGAGAATGTAATGTGTAATGCCTGAAACTAGTGTAGGACAATAAATAGTAATCTAAGATTTGATAAGAGTTCTATCAGCATTCTAACCCACTGACCTGGGATAAATCACTCCTCATCCTAATATAAGTAGGTTAGAGTAGATGACTTTTCACATCTCCCATGCAATGATGGAGAATAACGCAAGGGAGTCCTGTGGTAATGGTAGAGGTTAATATCCTGATTGAGGTGGTGGTTACAAGAAGCTACACATGTGATAAAATTGCATAGAAGCCAGGCATGGTGGCTCACGAGGTCAGGAGATCAAGACCATCCTGACTAACATGGTGAAATCCGTTTTTACTAAAAATACAAAAATTAGCCGGGCATGGTGGCAGGCACCTGTAGTCCCAGCTACTAAGGAGGCTGAGGCAGGAGAATTGCTTGAACCTAGGAGGCAGAGGTTGCAGCGAGCTGAGATCATGCCACTGCACTCCAGCTTGGGTGACAGAGCGAGACTCCATCTCAAAAAAACAAAACAAAACAAAACAAAACAAACAAAAAACTGCATAGAGCTACACATGCACATATACAAACACAAACACGCAAATGAGTGCATGCATAACTGACAAAATCTGAATAAGCTCTATGATTTGTACCCATATCAACATTCTGGTTTTGATATTGGACTACAGGTAAGAAAGATGTTAACATGGCAACGAGATTGGTTGAGGAGTAGAGGGATCTCCCTGTATCTTCCTGTGCAACATTCTATGAATCTATAATTATTTCAAAGTAGGATGTTTTAGAAATAAATAAATACATACATACATAATACATACATACATAAGTAAAGTAATCTTCTCTTTCATGAAATGGCTTATTGACAGTCAGAGATAAAATGACAATATACAGTTGTCAGCCTGTCATACATACAGTCATACATACAGCCTGATGTTTTATCAATGGAGCAAAATTAATTGGTTACATACAATTTACTTTTCTGCTAAAAACTATAGTTGTTACCTGAAATAACATTGTTTTTAATGTAGTTACAATATTGACTATTTCACCATTACTCAAGGTAAAGATATTGTCACATGTTATCACTAGTGACACCATTTTTGGCTATTTTTTTGTCACTTATCTCTGAATATTAAATCCTGAAATTAAGACATGAAATAACTAAAAATTTCACCACCAAAAAATTATGTACTTGATTTAAAAGAGAAAATGGTCAGGCATGGTGGCTCATCCCTGTAATACTGGCATCTTGGGAGGCGGAGGCAGGAGGATCACTTGAGCTCAGGAGTTCCAGATCAGCCTGGGCAACATAGAAAGACCTCACATCTACTAAAAAGGAAAAAAAAAAAAAAATAGCGAAGCTTGGTGGCTTGTGCCTGTAGTCCCAGTGTACTCAGGAGGCTCAGGCAGGAGGAGCCCTTGAGCCCAGGATATGGAGACAGCAGTGAGCGATGATCATGAAACTACACTCAGCCTGGGCAACAAAGTGAGAGTACGTCTCTAAATAAATAAATAAGGACATATAGTAAAAAAAGAAAATGAAAACAAAATGCAAATAAAATGAAACTGACAAAACAGGAAATATCAGGGATTCACTAAAAATTAATTTTCCATTATTTATATCCTGAGGATGCTGCCATTTCTGCCCAATTAGCTACCCCTACAATGTGTAATCTTATTTTTCAGTCCTCAAATCCTGCAGAATCCTTATTTATCTGAGAATTCAATTGTGCTCAACATGCTTTCTTTTAATGTCACAGAATTCAGTGAATTTTCCTGACTTCCATGTGGTCTAAAAATAATGGCTAGTGACTTAGAAATTTTATTGCTATGTATTGGCTTCAAAATTTGTCTTTCAAGTGACAGGAATGGGGCAGAAAAAAGACAGTAGATGCCACTAGCAGAGTTCTGGTGTAGGCAAAATAGAGGAAAAGAGGCAAAGCAAATGGGAAATAAGAAGGAGAATGAGCAGAAGGAAGGAGAAAAGCTAAGAAAGGAGTTCCTCCACCTATGTTTGGGTGGTGGCAGAGTGTCTCTGTCCATTTTACAAGTGACATCTACGATACAGCTATTTCATATTTAGGAAAGTAGAATGAATCTCTCACGCAATGAGATGTGAAATAAGTCTTGATTACAGTATTCTAGAAAGCGGCTTAAGAGAAAAGAAGCAAAAGACTTTACTCCTCATAAATACCAAACCTTCAGAACAGAAATGTGCAGTTAGAAGATCCCTCCCACCCCCATCCTTGAACATCTTTCACCAAACAAAACAGGGTAAAACAAACTCAGGCAGTTTCTCAATTACCTTCATTAAAATGTCTAAGAATGGTGAATTAAATGACGAATCCCTTTCAGAATCCATTAATACTTTTTCCAGAGCTAATACTATCAGTAAATTTTAAATAGTGGGAGGAATTATTAGAAAAGAATAAAATATTTAACAGATGCTGAATCGGTCACGTGTTCCAGAGCTGCTGTAACATAACCAGGCCTCTAGTTTATGTGTCCATAATGAAAACAGCTGGCTGAGAAGTTATGAGGCCACACCTCACCACACCTCATTCTCACCCTGCTCTCTCCCGAGTCCCACAGAGGCACAATACAGTTCTAAAGCTTTGAAGTCTGATGTTCAGGGAATGCTTTAAAGATGAAGTGTTTGAGCTAACTATTTTCTGGAAGCCAAATCTATCATTATAAGATTACATTAAAAGCTACACTTCTACTGTACATATCAATTTATGCTCCAAACTGCTGGTTTCCCAGAACATCCATTGAATCCTGGTGGGAGGTAAATAGTTTCTGTTTAGATTTTGACAGAAAATTAAAATTTAAAATGTAATCACTGCATGCATCTTCCATATATTAAGAAGTCTTTGGTGGCTCACACCTGTAATCCCAGCACTTTGGGAGGATGAGGCAGATGGATTACCTGAGGTCAGGAGTTGGAGAGCAGCCTGGCCAATATGGTGAAACCCCGTCTCTACTAAAACTACAAAAAATTAGCCAGGTGTGGTGGCGTGCACCTGTAATGCCAGCTACTCAGGAGGCTGAGGCGGGAGAATTGCTTGAACTAGGGAGGTGGAGGTCGCAGTGAGCCGAGATCACGCCATTGTACTCCAGCAAAAAAGCCAGGCATGGAGTGGCTCACATCTGTAATCCCAGCACTTTGGGAGGCTAAGGCGGGTGGACTGCCTGAGGCCAGGAGTTTGAGACCAGCCTGGCCAAGATGGTGAAACCACGTCTTTACTAAAAATACAAAAAATTAGCTGGACATGGTGGCGGGTGCCTGTAATCCCAGCTACTAGGGAGGCTGAGGCAGGAGAATCGCTTGAACCCAGGAGGTGAAGGTTGCAGTAAGCCAAGATTGTGCCACTGCACTCCAGTCTGGGCAACAAAAGCGAAAGTCCATCTCAAAAAATAAATAAATAAAATAAAATTTAAAAGTCTTGAAATGATAAATGTCCAAGTGCTTTATTTTACTTTATTTTTTGAGATGAGGGTCTCACTCTGTCACCCAGTCTGGTGTGCAGTGGTGCAATATCAGATCACTGCAACCTCCATCTCCTGGGCTCAAGTGATTCTCCCACTTCAGCCCCCTGACAGGTGCGCACCACCGTGCCTGGCTATTTTTTGTATTTTTGGTAGAGACAGGGTTTCGCCATGTTTCCCAGGCTGGTCTCAAACTCCTGAGCTCAAACCTGCCTTGGCCTACCAAAGTGCTGGGATTAAAGGCATGAGTCACTATGTCCGGTTTCAAAGTTCTAATTATGTTTCCTTGTGTCTAGGAACAACTTTTTTCTGCCTAAGGTTTCTAATTATTATAGATGCAAGCAAGCTATATAATCTTTTTTTTTCTTTTTTTTTTTTTTTTTTTTTGAGACAGAGGGTGCCTCTGTCTTCCAGGTTGGAGTGCAATGGGGACATCTTGGCCCACTACAATCTCCAACTCCCAGGTTCAAACAATTCTCCTGCCTCAGCCCCTCAAGTAGCTGGGTTTACAGGCGCCCACCACCACACCCAGCTAATTTTTTGTAGTTTTAGTAGAGATGGGGTTTTACCATGTTGGCCAGGCTGGTCTTGAACTCCTGACCCAGGCAATCCACTCGCCTTGGCCTCCCAAAGTGCTGGGATTACAGGTGTGAGCCACCATGCCTGGCCTAAGTTTTTATATACAAATTGTGAACAGCCATAAAAATAATTTGTCCTACACAACTAACCTTTTGTTCCTAATATAGACTTTCTCTTTCACATTTATAGAAAAATGCTTACAACGCCTTTTTCTCAGAGGATCTCATTTGGCAGTTTTGAAATTTATTTTTCCACAAATCTTTATCAGTGGTAAGAATGTTTCTCAGGCTGTGCTGTCAATTGCTTATGTCACCACTTTCCTTCCCTCTTCATTAGGAACCACATTGTACTTTATTTCTTAAAGGAGAATTTGAAACTGATTTGGGGAAGAAGGACTTTTAGTACAGAGCATGCAGCACTCTATCAAATATTTATAGATATAAAGACTAAAAATACACACAGTAGGTACAGCATTCACATGGGCAATTATTTAGCAGATTCAGCTGGTGTGATTTTATACCACAGTGGTATTCTTCTTATGAATACCAGAGACAGAATCAAAGTTTCTTGACATTTGGTAATAAACATTTTCACTTACAGTGAATAAGTTTGCTCTCTTGGCATCCATTGTATAAAAAATAGTTTGAAATCATTCCAAATTAGCAAAGCTGGAAGTTTGGAAACACAAGGGGAATGATCAATATAGGCCCCCATACCTTCGTTTTCACTGAAGTGTGACTGCTTTTGAGATACAACACCGAGAAAATTTTCCTCATTTTCAAGATGAAGAGATGTTATTTCTTTCCATTGTGTTTCTGGGATTTGAAATGAGCGTCTGTATTCTTCATTATGGAAATGGAAAATGAGTTTGCCCTATAATTAATGCTAGATGTGACAATTTTTCTGGCACTGTCTTCAAAATAAAAATTTTCAAGATGACAATCTCATAAGAAAATCTCAGATGCAGATTCATCTCAAAATCCAGGTGAGATACTTCAACAAAATGAAAAATAGCCTGTTTATAAGACCAATGTTCTTTAAAATGTTTCTTTTTTTTTTTTTAAAGGAAACACATTTATTCACACTCCAAAATCATGAAATGTTAGAGCTGCGAACTCCTCACCTTACAAACAAGAAAATCAAGTGTCAGAAGATTAAGCCATTAAGTCTTCACCAGTAGATGTAGAACTTTCTCCAGTACAATGTCTTCACATAAATCAATTAAAAGAAAATGCTCTAAAATTAGATAAGCTCCAAAGAGTAATCTGTTCACATTGGGACATGTTGAATTTGAAGTGAACTGACAGCAGTTGTAAGGGTGGATCTGAAGTTGAGAAGAGAATTCTGGGCTGGAGATCTTATAGATTTCCCAACGAAACCAAAAGAGAAAAGGAGATTCTGAGACCAACTTCAGAAAAATCCAACATTTAAAAGGTTAGAAAGAAAAAAAATAGGTACAAACAAAGAACTGCTTTCCTGTTAATTGTTTTTACTCCTAAAATATTTGATTGAATGTTTCCAAATGGAAATCTGAGGAATCCAGTGAAGAGGATTCTCTTAGGCAATTGGTGGATTCTCTTAGGCAATTTATCGAACCCAGTGATAAATTTCCCAAAGTAGTCTTATAACACTCAGTGGTACCTATGACACAAGAATTGTAAAAGTAAATCACTTTTCAAAAGTAATTCACCTTAAAAAAGTGATTAAAATTAACCAGATGTTAATTTCTTAGCATTGACATACGTACAATGGGTTATAGGACATATTCACATTAGGGAAAAATGAACAAAAAGAGAATTCTCTAAAATACGTTTATGACATTTCTAGAATCTCAAATTATTCTGAATTAAAATATTTATTTTTTAAAATAAAAAAGTGTGCTGATCTGATTAACTCCCATATATTACATATAAGATGACAAAACTGTGGTATTTATAAATACATTCTCTTTTTAAAAAATGATGCAGATACATTCAACAAAGAAAAAGAAATACAACCACAACCAAAACAAGCAACTTACAAATTCTTCCCCCACTTTTGTTATGTTTATAGACATAAAACATGTATTATCTTTGTTTGAATGACATGTATTTGAAAATGTCCTCCCATTTTAGAGTTTCAAATAAAACAAGCATATACTTTTCTACTTAATCTTTTCAATTTAAACCTTCATATCTCTTCCTGAAGTACTGAAAACAGTAGATGCATCATTTAGGGAATTGCTAGGTAGAGTGAAATAGGCTGGAGTCAGTATTTATTTTGTTATTGCAGGAGAAGCCTTCTGTTTAAAATGACACCTTCTCTTGCAATTGAAATCTTACTATGTGGAAAACTAGAAAGTCAGGAATCTAGAAAACACTTGTTGCAGTGGATGTCTTTAAGAAGTGACCTTAGCTTCCTTTTCTCTAGCTTGAAGTTTTGTAAAGCAATCAAGAGCTATTCAGTTTAATGTATTACACCTAGGTATCATTTCAGTCAGTTTTAATGAATGGTTCACAAAATATCCCATAATTATTCACCATATTTTAAGCTACTTACTGAGAAAATAATAGTATTGATGACCATTCCAGTATCAGGAGTAGATAGTTTATATAATTATTATTACTTATTCAAAATTGTTTCACCTAAGGCCAGATCCTCATTTACTGCCCAGACCTACTCACACTCACCCACAGACTCCATCCCACCAAAAAGAAAAGAAAATTAAGAGCTACCGAAGGAAGTAGAATCAGGCAAAGAATTAATGCTAGAGCAATTTATAAGAATGCTCAATTATACCATAAGGGTCTGAGACAGTTATGCAGTTATGCCAAAGGGTCCAATTTACTTTTTCTAAAGAAAAACACTTAGCAACAATGGCTAATTTTAATGAATAAAGAGAATGAATACAAACTAACTATGCAGATGACTTTTCAACCAAAAGTTGCATCCAAGAGTAGCTATTCCCTGCCAAATTTTTGGCTTGCTATATGTACTTTTAAGCCTATTATTTAATATCTACATATTTAGCAATGTTTTATATAGACACACAATTTATACAAATGTTGTAGTCCCACTACAAATCTAAACAGTAGATGATCCACTCAATCTAGCTGTGCTAATGGACAGATGCATGGTATATAACTAAAACAATGATTTTGAAGCCAATGGAGGGTAACTGATCCAAAAAGCACATCTAATCATGCAAACTAATCCAATATGTAGACAGTTCATACATGGAAAATTGAGAATTGACTCCTGAGTCTATACATATGCAACTTCAAAATAAAGCACTTTACAAAAAATCAAAATTATATGCAAAAGGTTTGATTTGACAATAAAATGGTTTTGAAGTCATAATGGCAGCCTTAGTTTTATATATGTAATTATACCTTATTATACATACATTTTATTTTATATAATCTATACATTAGAATAGAAAGTTTTTTTTCATTATAGGTAAATTCATTTCACTGGACGACTGATTAGGAAAGACTTTTGTCTTTGATACACTCTCCCATCTGAGTACTAACCAGCGCCAACCCTGCTTAGCTTCTGATATCAGATGAGACTGGGTGTATTCAGTGTGGTATGGCCATAGACTGCTATATTCCTGTAGAGTTTTCAACTTGAACGATGTTAAGTCAGCCAGGTAATGGCATTTCCCTATACTGTTAAGCCTTCACTTTACCCATGACTTTACTATTAAATTTACGCTGTGAACTTATATAATCATGTTTTTCATCAAAAATCTGAAATAGTCTTAGAGCCAAGATGGTGGAGTCCTACAAAACTGATTACATTTTAATAAAAAAGCAGGGAAACAAAGGTGAGAGCATAGAGACTGCAGACCTGATTTCTTTTGAGAACTGACTTATTTTGGCTCCTCAAAATAATATTCAAGTCATTCCCACCATGATATATAGTTTTTGTCTTTCAAAGTAATGAATACTTAAAGTAATGGAGACTTTAAACAAAAGGCTGTACATTATAGTTATGGGAAAATAGTAAAACAAGTATTTGAATATTTTTTATTCCCATGAAAATGAATTGTGGCTTAATCCACAGATCAAAAAACATATACAACAACATTGAAAAAATATGTATCATTGGTTTTTGGGAAATAATTCTGAGGTAGTTACTTATGGTTAATCAAATGAATTAAAATAAAGGTGAAAATTTGAGGAGCAAATGGAAATGGGTAGTGATAATACACATAGTTTATGATGCAAAAATATAAACTATCTCTCATATATTTCTGCTTTTTAATAGTTGTTACTCAGTTTGAATTCATATTGTCTTTAAAGTGCCAAAAGACCCTAGTGATATCCATGAACATATAATTGTCTGTGACTCTCTCCAGTTATTCTGTGTACTGGAAATTGCCTACCTACTCCACAATATTGTCCTTAGCTCCATTCTCTGTGCTAGAGTGATGAGGGAAGGAGGCCTTCAGGAGATTCAAATATCAGCTGTCAAGTAAATGTAAATAAGACAGCAGAAGGTAAAATCAGTCTTTTGGGGTCAATACTGGTAACTGTAGTATAAATTTAAAAAATTTAAATGCTAAAGAAAGTATAAATCTAAACTTGGTGTCACTATACTATCTTGAATTTGCACAAAGATTATTGTTTATGTTTAATAATCTCAAGTTCTGAAGCAAATGGATGCCATTTTTTTTCCTGTCTATTGGTGTTTGAGTCCATAAATCACAGGAAAAGCAGCGGAGGAATAAAACACTGGGAACTAGGAAAATGGGAGGTAAAAGAGAAGACTAAATAATAAAAGGCACCACTTGATCTAAGTATGATTAAATATTCATTAACACTGTTCAGTTGTGGATTTTGGTAGTGCTCATAATACTAGAATTAAGAGCACTAATTTTGATAGGGTAAAATCTCATTTAAATGTCATTTTCTAAATGGGCAGAGTATAAGCTGAGTTCTTGAAATATTTAAACTTAATATAGACAAAGGCCTAAAGTACTTGGCTACATGCTTTTTTCCCATTTGAAAACTAAAAAGTGTCAGCTAAGAGGGCTTTTCCTATCAATTAGCATTCTGGTTACTGCATCCATCATATAGTTAATTGATTGTCCTCGTACTTTATAAATGCACCCAGATGCTGTGGTATAAACACATTTCATAAATTAAAGAAGCATATGGAAGTGACACAGACAGTAGCATTTCATCATAACTACCCAGAACATCTTTAATATGCGATGTTACATCACTAATTATTTTGTAAATATGTAAGCATTTCCCTAGTTAATGTGTTGGTGAGAAATTTGCTTGGCACTTGAGCCCAAATGCTATTGTAACCAGACATTTAATAACAGTTCAGGGCTCTTCTAGTTTCATTCCATTCTGCTCATAAGAAGAATGTGTCTCTTAGCCTACTGGGTAACCTTGATTGTGCAAAGTCAATGAAAATATTTATCCTTTATTACTGGGTAATTTTGCTCAATGAACAGCAGTCTACTCTCCATAACATAAATATCTGTCCAAAGATCGGTCTGGAGACTCTTTCTAAAAATGTTACAGGGAATTTGCCAAGTAAGAAGCATA
Source organism: Macaca nemestrina (assembly GCF_043159975.1). Taxonomy (NCBI): domain Eukaryota; kingdom Metazoa; phylum Chordata; class Mammalia; order Primates; family Cercopithecidae; genus Macaca; species Macaca nemestrina. The sequence continues at coordinate 50,177,556 of NC_092137.1, forward strand.
TCGCTGCTTAATAAATTCTTCCATTAATTTCTAAGGATAGAATATGAAGGAAATGACAGCAGAAATAAGTTGGCTTTATTCTTCAACTTTGGGAAAACTAGTATAATGATGTGAGTATATTATCCTGAATTTACCTTAAGGTACCAAAAGGAAAAATTTTTTTCTTCTTGTCTAAGTCATTATTTCTTCTCAAGCCAAGGTTCAAAAATTAAGTCAAAAGAACTTTTCTGTGAATGGAAACTTTCTTTGGAGAATGGAAATTCTCTACATATATTAATACAAAATCCACTAGATAACTGACAAGTGAGCTGTGGGTAACCCAAACGATTGCATTTAAACATTTCAAATTTGTGCTTCATTGTTACATTTTAGAAGCATGATTTTTGTCAGATTAATTTGCACTTAGGACTGAAAATTTTATCTGGGTTCAACTAGAATTTTGTAAGAGTCATTAAAATCAGAGGATTCAGAAGTAAGTTGATTTTCATCCTCCTTCAGTCCTATGACTTTTCTGGGTAAAAGCTGTGTCCAGTTCTCTGGGAGCTGGGGTGACAGAAGGCTTGATGGAGGCTGCTGAAAGATTAATTTCATTTCAGAATTTGAACTGGGTATTGGTCAGGCTCCATGCTGCATAATAAAATCAGCACATACTTAAATAAAACATTCAAAAGTTATTCTGTAAATGGCCATCTATTAAAAAGCCAGAAGTCACATAAGAGCAGATTACCTAGCATGGCTCTAAACATTTTCAGAATTGAAAACTTCTTTAGGGACAAATTTGGTAAACCCTATAGATGCTTGAATCATCCAAAGTCTGGTAAATAAGTTTAGTATGAATTGCCACATTTATATTTAGATGCTACCAACTAAAATAATACAAAAGCCTAATGTTAATTTCACTTCTGCTTTTCCTGAACTTGGCAAACAGAAAAATGTGACAAACACCACAAATAGACAACACACTATTTGTAATCTGGTAAAGCAACTTCCATTCATGGAATTTCTTTCCTTCATGAAGCAAGGACTATCTAGTTTAATGAAAATAGTTGTCACCACAGACATGACATTCTGTCTCCTAATTAAATGAAGATGCAATCAGAAGATCCCTTGAAAAGAGAGGCCAGGCTTCCTTCACTATTAAGCACACTCTTCCCTAAGGGCACCCTCCTACCCTTTTTCTGATATGCAATCCCTTCTGTCCTCCATCTGCTCCACCCCCACCTATTGTCTCCACTCACTCCAAGCATGCCAATCCCATCTGTCTATACTCTTGCTTCTGCTAGCTCTAATTCCCCACAGGCCTAGGCAATGTTTGAATGCCAAGGCATTTTTGCTTTTCTCGAGAATAAGGACTAGCTAGGAGGGTATCAAACAATTCCCCAAGGAATTCACACACACACGAACATGAACATGGTCTCTCACATACAAAGAGCAGTTTAGAATCCTCTTCTAGGATATAATTTCTTAAAAAATGTTTTTAATTATTTCATCTGGGAAGCATTTTAGAAAATTAAAATCTTACTATTGTTGAAGTAATCAAAATTAATATTTCAGAAATATAAACACTTTCATTATCCTAGACATGCTTTTCAGTAAGCAGAATTAATGTAAGTAAATGTTACTAATATCTTATCATGAATTATTTACATTAATCAGGTTTAATCATTGATCACTAATACATTTTCCGGTTTACCAAACATGCATTTAATTCAGACATTCCATCTTTACAAATGCTCATGAAAATCCCACTCTGCCACAAAAGCATGCATGGTCAGAATCTAAGCATATTTAAGCAAAATTTTCACCAAGTCATTAACAATAACAAAGCAGTCTGGCAAGTATTGAAAGCAGCTTTTATTCATGCTTTCACTTGAACTAAGTTAATACATATATACATACATATGCACACACACACACACACACACACACACACGTTTTGGTTGTTTTTGCCACAAGCATGCTGATAAACCCCTGAAGCTCACAAAAAGCAGCAGCAGATAAAACTAGAAGCAACCATGCTCAGGGTTTAAGGACATTTTAAATTTTAAAACAACCTTTCTACATTTCACATACAGCATGCATAAATTTGACATGCAATCTTCAAGAAGAAATATTTTAACATAAATCTTAAAATTAGTTTATCCAAATGAGTTTATTCTTATTTTCATTATTATTGTTTTTAGGCTTCTGGTATCTTAAACCCTGCATGCTGCAGATCTAAGCTGTGCTCAGCAGCGGCTGTGACAGAAGAAGCTACCTGCGAGTTTTCACAGTGCCATCTCATATCCATGTCTGTCTGGCTACCCTGCGTGCTTAGAGCTTTTTTCTTAATTCTTAATGGAAATCCTAGGAAATTTAGTCCATCCTCTGAAATCAATACTGGTGACAGGAGAGCTCCCTGACTCAGTGGGAGATCAAGATGATAAATTGCCTGCGCATCAGCCCGGCCTATCAGTGCCCTGCACACAGATGGGCGAGAAAAGACACAGAAAAGGCTCTATCAGTCACGTGTCACTGAGGAGCCAATGGCTGACGCGCTACGGCAGGAAGGGATGCTGCAGTTCCGTCTGCAGTTGACGAGGCTGTTGGTACACAGCCCAGCCCGGCACCACTCAAAAAGTCTTAAGAAGTCGTTGCTTTTGAATTTGCTCCCCTAACGAGACCGCATAGGGAAACAGACCTCCTTCTAAACCCCTGACCCAAAGAAAGGCTGATTTTCATGCACGAACATTTTCTGTATATTACATTCTAATCCAGTGAGATTGCTAAGCAGAAGGGAAACTTTTTTCCCCCCAGCCCTTAAACTGTTATGTGTTTTTCTTGAGATAATTATCATCTTTTTTGCCTAATATTAAATTAGAAGACTTAAACTGTGCAATTAGCATGCAACCCTCCTAGCAGAATCTCCTCGAAGCCTTATAATTGTAATTATAATTTTATTTGTAAGTTAATGAATGACATTTTTTGAATGCCATGTTTATAATGAGTATTTTTATGGGATGAGTTTGTAAAGACAATTATGCAACATTAAGAAATACATTCTTAGGCTTTTTTTTTTTTTTTTTTTTTTTTTTTTTTTTTTTGCCAATTACAACGGTTCCTCTTTAAAGACAATTTAAGTCCCAATAAATATGTCATTTTATCAATCATTAAAAATAAAAACAAGCACCAAAAGATGCACATCCTGTTTCCCAAAGCCTGAAGAACGAATTATTATTCAATGATGAAAATATGTACTTATTTGCTGCCTTTTCTCTGAAATTTACAATAGCTATTTGGTAAGCAAGGACTACACATCTGGAATACCATATGGAAATATATCCCCAAATACATCTGTTTTCAGTGATCATACTGTAATAACAGATATGTTTACACACTTCTTCAATGTAACTGGGATGATTATATACACAGTCTGACAGGGTAGGCTATAAGTGATGAGACCAGTGTGTGTTTCAAATGACAGTATCATGGAGAATTTTTTTTAAAGCTCAAAAGTAGCATAAAACAATCTTCAGGAATAAAATTTCTAGAAGAAAAAGTACCCTAGCCACCCTGGCACTTTTATTGCTTTTCATTGCCCAGTTTTCATGCTGTTCATGCATTTGAAAGAATTAATTCTAACATCTTTTAGAGTCAGGCAACACTATTTAGGAAAAAAAAGTGTATCAGAATTAACATTGATAGGTGTGCCTCATAAGTAAAGCTTACGAGTTGTAGAATGCTGAAATTCCAAAGCTCAATTTGTCTTGGCAACTATTTTTTAAACTAAACACATTCCTGAAAGATTGAACCCTGTCGAGTTTTTCTGCAAATTTCTTTCATTCAGTATTGACTATCAGGAAATAATAAAGCATTTTTCAAGATTTTTAAAGTAGATGTTGTCATGTGTTTTTTCTATTTATTCAGACTATTCAATAATAACATAATTCTCAACAAACTTTATTCTTAAATAATATTATGACTCAGAGCATCTGTCATCAAAAAGAAAATAAGAAGAAAACATCAACACTAAACCTATTCATTACAGCACTGTAATAGCCCCAAACTAGAAACCACCTTAATCACTGATAGTAAACTGATTAAACTATGATATAGCCTTACAGGTGAAATACTCGTCATCTGTAAAATACAATGTGGTAAATCATATGTCCTTATATGAAGAGATTTGTCAGATACATTGGAATGAAAATTAAACCCATAAAATTTAAATTGTGTATAGGCTATACTTACACAACACATGCATGTATACACACACAAATGGCTGCATATGCAGAAGAATTTTTTTTTTTTTTTTTTGAGATGGAGTCTTGCTCTCTCAACCAGGCTGGAGTGCAGTGGTGGGATCTAGGCTCACTGCAACCTCTGCCTCCTAGGTTCAAGAGATTCTTCTGCCTCAGCCTCCTGAGTAGCTGGGATTACAGGTGAGTGCCACCATGCCCAGATAGGTTTTTTTTTTTGTTTTTTTTTTTTTGTTTTTTTTTGTTTTTTTTTTTTTGTATTTTTAGTAGAAATGGGGTTTCACCATGTTGGCCTGGTGGATCTCAAACTCCTGATCTCAAGTGATCCGCCCACTTTGGCCTCCCAAAGTACTAGGATTATAGGCATGAGCAATCCTGCCCGACCTACAGGAAATTTCTGTAAGGACATAAATTATCAGTTAATAGTGGCCAAATAGTGGCTACATCTGAGGAGAGAGACTGAGTTCAAAGGTAGGACTGAGACATAGTTTTATTAGGTATCATTTTATACATTTTGTTCAAGTCTATGGTTTACTTTTCTAATTTAAAATTAACTAATTAAAATAATGTTACCAATGTTCATTTAGGTTTAGAATAACATGACTGGTAGATGTTTTCAGGGAAAATATTGAGGGAAAGGAGGGAAGATAGAGGGAAGGGTATGTGGCCTGTTTTTTTTCACATAAAGAAAATAGTGTAGGTGTGGGCAAGAAGGGAATTGTAAAATAAAGGTTTTGGCAATCTTAGCTGAAGACCTTCACATCTCACGTCAACCTGAAGTTCTTTTATCTATGAATGCAAATAATAATACAGACATGGATTAAGAGATTTACAATTTAGAGTGACGATTCACCCAAATTTTGTCTGACTCTTTGAGGCATGAACGTAAAGGGCTGAGAAGTAAATGATTTGTATATTTACCCAGACTTGGGCAAATTAACCCCTCCAAGCCTTAGTTTTCTCAGCTGGATGCAATTAGCAAAAAGTGGCCGAGCTAAACTTGAATTTCAATTTAGGGTATTGTTCATTGCTGCTTCAAAGGCAAAATAACATCCATATTTTTATCAGTAAGGGTGTAGGGCTAAAGACAAAACAAATGTTCACGTTTCCTCCCCAGAAACAGCTTATGTTGTCCAAAACTCAAAACTTGGCTGACAGATTCTATTGCTGGCTCTTGTTGTTATTCAGATTCTTGTAACTTTAAGAGATACAAACCGCCCCCCCCCCCCGAAAAAAAAAATGAATTGGCCAAATTAAGTCAAAGCTTATAATTTGAATAATTTAAGGGTTTGGGAGTTTTACATAACACTACTATAAATCAGTGGTTTGGAATGGTGATTTTGCTTCACCCCACCCCCCAGGGAACATTTGACAATGTTTGGTGACATTTCTGGTTGTCAAAACTGGAGGGTGCTAGCAGCATCTAGTGGATAGTGGCCAAGGATGCTGCTAATCATTCTATAATGTACAGGACAGTCCCTATCACGAATAACTATTTGGACCCAAACGTCAACAGCGCTGAGATAGAGAAACCATGTTTGTTCTAAATGCTAAACTTTTCTATCTTCTTTCCAAAAGATTTAAAAATATATATTCTGTATTGTGAAGCATATATTTGTAAAGTGGCAAGATTTAGATGGAGAAGAGAGGGGGACCAAGGACCAAGCCCTGGGTTTCTCCAATTTTAATAAGTTACAGAAAAGAGGAAAAAACAGCAAATGAGGATGAAGCGACGGGAGGACAACTCAAAGGATGGTGATGTAGAAGTCAGTGGTAAAAGTATGTTAGTAAAGAGATTAGGGTCAATTTGTTCAAATATTGTGATAGGACAAGTTATCTGTTCTTTACAGGTTTTTAGAAATAATTAAACAAAGTGAGATATTAACCTAATTGAAATTAACAATACAAATACTTGAAGTCTTTATTGCTCTGCATGATATCTGTATTTTTAAAGGTATGGCCAGAAAATGTAGTGGGGCGGTGGCTCACCTGTAATACCAGCACTTTGGGAGGCTGAGTCGAGCGGATCACGAGGTCAGGAGATCGACACCATCCTGGCCAATATGATGAAACCCCATCTCTACTAAAAATACGAAAATTAGCTGGCTGTGGTGGCTGGCGCCTGTAATCCCAGCTACTCGGGAGGCTGAGCCAGGAGAATTGTTTGAACTAGGGAGTCAGAGGTTGCAGTGAGCTAAGATTGCGTCACTGCACTCCAGCCTGGCGACAGAGTGAGACTCTGTCCCCACAAAAAACGAAAATGTATTAATTACAGGGATCACAGGAGGACTAGCTAAGGAAATATATAAAGGAGAGGAAACTTCTGTAACCCTCAAATTATAATTCTTAGGCTACTTTCTCTACAAAGGTGACCCTGTAAGCAAGAAAGTGAATAAATCCTATCTTGGACCATCCCACACCACAGCTTGCATGGGAGGCAGAGTGCCACCCTCTCCCCTTAGAAACTACGTCTGCAGTTCTTGTCCTCAGCCTCTCACCAAGTCTCTCTATCCATAGATAAGGTTTCTGAAAACAGAGTTCCCAGGACTAACTTCAGGTGCTTTTCCTTCTGTGACTCCTCTAATGCTAATCCCCACACCTGTGGTGTTCAGGGTTAGTGCAGCAAGGATCAAAGACAGCCAGTTGAAGCACTAGGACGCTGGAGCAGCTTTAAGCAAAACAAATGCCTTTGTTGCAAAGGAAATGTTGGAAATGTCACAGAAAAATAGCTGGGGGAGGGAGGGCAGAGGAGAGGGAGAAAGAGAGAGAGAGACAGACAGAGAGAGAGAGAGAGAGCCATAAAAAGAAAAGAGAGGTCATGATCATAAAAGATGGCCACAAACCCATGGATATTATTACAAATTCTGTGGTGTGGGGGAACACTACATGTCACAATTCTCTTAAAACTAGATAGATTTTTACAACTTGAATAGTCCAACTCCATTTTAGAGATGGTGGATTTTAATGTAGAGAGGTTAAATAATTTGTTTTAAATTTTAAGCAAAAGTGACATTCTTTACCATTCAAAGCAATCAGTGAACCTAATACTGGCAAATTTCAGGTGCTTTCAAAAATCATCATAGATATCAACCAGGGTAACACTTAGGGGAAGGGGGTTGAGTGTGGTGGCTCATGCTTGTAATCTCAGCTCTTTGGGAGGCCAAGGCAGGTGGATCACAAGTTCAGGAGTTCGAGACCAGCCTGGCCAACATGGTGAAACCCTGTCTCTACTAAAAATTCCAAACTTAGCCAGACATGGTGGCATGTGCCTGTAATCTCAGCTACTTGAGAGGCTGAGGCAGGATAATTTTTGAACCCAGGAGGTGGAGGTTGCAGTTAAGTCAAGATCATGCTACCGAAATCCAGCCTGGGTGACAGACCAAGATTCAAACAAACAAACAAACAAACAAAAACTTAGGGGGAGGGAAAAAGTTGATGTTCAATAAGAGATAGCAAAAATCTCCAAAGCCTTCTCTTTCCCATGTTGATGCTGTATTAAGGCACGGAAAGCCTTTGCTATCAGGGAGAGGAAGTATTATCCTCCAAAATATTCCAATGAGTATTTATAGGTTATGAAATACAAAAGAAGCCTTGAGTATTCTCCTTTCAGAAGAATTTAAGTGGCTGCTGAAGTTGTTTTTTTTTTTTTTTTTAAAATACAAACTCTCATTTCTATTTGCACTACAGTTGGGATGAATAGGATGCATGGATGACTGTCAAAAGACATATGTCAGAAAGTAAACTCCAGGTGAGAGGAGCCATAGCATAGGGAAATATTTTGGACTGTTTTCAGTTTTAAAGAGACGGGAAAAATAGAAGTGGTGGAAAATCCAAGCAGATTATCCTAGGTTTTTATTATTTTTCCTTTTTCTCTTTATACTGGAAGCACTACTTTGAGACCATGGAGTACCATTAAACTTCTATTAACTATTAATTTAATATTTGCAAGTATGGATTAGCGATAGGAAGGAAATTAATGTCCAAGTGAGTAAAATTCCACATAGTCTTATATTTTTTCTTCTGCTACTATATTCTTGTAGGTTTCGTTTTTCTTACACTGGTTGTTTATCCAGGTACATATGGTTTTTTAAAAGCAAAAAGAAACAAAACACCTATGGCCCCAGGCAATCTTTTCATTAACATCATATCCTGAAAATTATTATGCTAATGTTAAAAATAAATAAATTGGGACACAGAGGGATTAAATAACATATATATCCATGAAGCTAGCAACTGAAAGTCTATGACTACATGTTGAATGTTCTCTCCAAATCAGAACTAGTGCTCTAGAATAGTTGTTCTTAAAGTTTATTAAGCATAAGAACCAAAAAGGAACATGTTAAACATCCAGATTTCTGGGCTCTTCCCTGGAGACCGATTCCCACTCTAACTTAGATGTATTACAAGAGTCTGCATTGTTAACACACATTCCATCTTCCATACTTTAAGAACCTTGGGACCATATTGGAATTTCACCTTTGGAATTCTTCTTTAGGAAAAGCCATATCAACAAGATTTCTAATGAATAGAAATGGGATGCTTAAAAATAAATAAATAAAAAGGTAAGTTTTTAGTAGTAGTTGTTTACCAAGAGAGAAATTGGAACAGATAATAGCTTCAGAGCAGAGAGGAAAAATGCAGATTACTTAGAGCCATCCATAAAGGGATAGTTTCCCATATTGAATTTTATAAAGTATGAAATATTTTAATTGAAAATATTTTTGAGCAAGGAACATTAATGTGCATAGAAGAAATGTACAAATCATAGCATTTAGAATAGGATGACCCTGTTGAACCTACAAATAGGGCACTTGGCTGAATTGGTTCCTACCTCACTGCTGCAATTAGAAACCACGAATGTGCAGATCTACAGGCAGTGTCATTTTGTATATGCTCGAAAATAATTTATTTTGAGAGGGGTTTTCATAGGATGGGTTTCTAGACCTCTAAAGAGAGGTAAAGTTTCCTTTATAAGATGAGAACCTACTGAAGTCAGATCAAAACCTTCCCAACTGCTTGACAATAAATCTACCCAGAGAAAAGTCATCAGCCATTTCATGTGAAATGATGATTCATGAAAATGAAATAGTACACTGTACAGAAATCTTCTATTTGTAGTTTTTCTCCTAGCTGACTTCCAGGTTGGAAAGCTTAAGGTCAAAGATTAATGGTGCCAAAACATGCTCATTTTAGGCTAATCTCTAGATTTCCTACTGCCAGTCTGTAACCAGTTTTTAAATTTTCTGAGCTTTTTGCAGGCTATGTATTTCTTTTACTTTGACAGAAGGATGACATATTGTTCACTTGGATCCAACCTCAAGACCCAAAGGATAAGGTTAATAAGGAACTGAATCTTTCAGGACAATGCATTTTACCAAACTTTAGTCAGTGGCTAAATATTTTTAGTAACTGATTGATGAAAGCATTAATCAAAAAACCATAGTCCATGGAGAAGTTCATTAGAAGAAATTAAGGAAAATTAGAGAAAAGGAAAAATGAAGAGTAGGGAGGGAAGAAAGAAAAGAATAAAAGGAAAAATGAACATAAAACTTAACATGTAGTTGAGGCACAACAAGGGACTATACGAGAAACTTTGGTTTGTCGTGAATATAGCTTGTCAGACGTTATCAAGTGTAAATCCTCTTCCTCCCCACTTTCCCCACTCTTGATAATAAGCCAAGCAATAATATTTTATGCAACAAGAATGACTTAAATAAGACACCTATGCAGAAGGCCACAGAAGACTTCATAACCCTATGTATGAACATAAGCATATATACATACAGAGTCCACATGGAGTGAATGTCGCCTATTAACAAAACTGTGAAATCTGAGTTTGAAACAAAGCTCAGCTTCGACTGAATATATTTAAAAATCAGTGAACAGAAGATATTTTCATATGTACACTTACATAAATACAGCATTCCAAGGGAAAATTCCAGTATCAGATGCACGTATTTAATGAAGACTCAATATTTTATAGCCAGGTTTTCCAAAGTCAGGTTGCTTAAGATCTAGGGTGCTTATTAAAAATGCAAAGCATCTGGATACACGCTGATCTACGGAATTATAATTTTCAGGGATGAGAGTGAAAATCTGTATGTATAACATGTACTCCAGGTGATCCTGACTTTGTTTTAGACCTTATTTGAGATACACACTCTCCAATGTACATAAAGTCAAGAACCAGATTCTTCTCCAACCATCCCCTGCAGATAATCACACCAGACTTGGACATGCCGGGTCATCCAATTCAATTATTAAACACAATGTCTTTCATTTGGACAGAGAGAAGATTGATAAATCTAGAAAAAGATTATGAATGATGAGATGAATAGATTATCAATAGATTTCATGGAACAGGTTGCATTCAATTTGGGCCTTGAATGATGGTAGAGTTCATTATTTTAGCAAAGGCATTAAGGTATAAAGTACTTTTCTTTAAAATTGTTAGTACTTATTATTAAAATGATAAACTTCTTTATCTTTTCAGCTGGAGGGTTTAGCAATGCTTCCAGCACATATGAAATCATCAATAACTATTAGTTGAATTAGTAAATTATATGACAACAAAAAAGTAAATCTATTTTTAAAAATCACTCAAAATCCCACCACCTTGACAAAACTTTACATGATTTTTGTTGATGAGGCTGTTGTTTTGATTTTTATTTCAAAGTCTTCATTTCTTATTTGTATAGATAATTTTAAAAAGTTATAGTAATAAAGATATAATTTTCTTTGGCTTTACAAGTTATATAATGGCACATACATTTTCCATCTTGATTTAGAATATTCATAATTATTCTAGTAGCAAAAGAATAATAAATCAAATGGATGTATTGTAATGTACATACCTATTTTGTGTTTTTTAGATAATGGACGCATTTCTATTCTGCATTTCTGCTTTGTAAATAACACTTTTCTTCCTTTGTATTTTTCTCATAATATAAATGACCATAAATGAGATTACTGGACTAAAGACATAGTGTTTTTAGAGATCTTGAAACAACCTGTCAAACTACTTTTCAAAAGACTTGTTCTAATTTTCACATTGTCTCAAGTATGCTATGTTCTGTAACATCTTTATTGGCATGAACATGCTGTCTTTTCTATCTGGGGATGCCCTTTTCCCATTTAAATAAAAAATTTTGGTAAACTCCTACACATTGTTTTGTACCAAGCTCAAATGCTATTCTTTCTTGCAGCCTTTCCAAATCCTCTAGGAAGAGTTAGTCATTATTTCCATTGTGTTTCCATAGTACTTTGTAATAATGCTATTTGGGGCACTTATTCAAATAGCTCTGTGTTTGTTACAGTTTGTATATTTCTTTTCTTTTTTCTAGATTATTACCAACTCAAGGGATGAGCTGCGGTCCACTTCATGTTTGGAACGTCAGCTTCTAGCACAGGGGCTGGTTATATTAGACATTCAATAAATGCTTGTTAAGCAAATGAGGAATAAATGGATAAATGTCAACGTGATACTCAAGTCAAAACCTGTGGCTGTATGTTGGGTAAAAACGCTTTCTTTCCTTAAGTCCTTTATAGGTTACTTAGTAATAGGAACATTTATATTTTTATACATCTTTTAAATTATATTTTTATATTTTTTACATGTATATATTTTGTAGGTCTACATTTTTAATACCTTTGCTGATGACTTTCAGGCTTAGATAGCACGATTCTGTGATATGCTGTGAATCGGATCTTTGAGTCCTTTAGATAATGACTTTTAGGTATTCTGGAATCAGAAAATGTCTCTTTCTAGTTCATACAGAAACAACTTTTATTAATTAAGTGTTAGGACCAGTAAATAAGATTAGAAATCACCTGTGGAGAACACAGCATGTACATGGTCCCACTGTAGATGGAATAAATGTTTTAAAATAACTGCTGATAAATTATTTAACAAAATAAAATCAATAATTATTCTAACATATATCACTGTGCATTTTGTTGCATTTTTACATATATTCTCTCATTTTATCTTTACCAAAACTGGTAAGAAATACAAAGACTGGACACTGTGTCTCCTTCCTGTATTTTGGGAGGCTGAGGCAGGAGGATTACTTGAGGCCAAGAGTTTGAGACCAGCCTGGGCAACATAGTGAGGTCTCATTTCCATGAAATTTTTTTTTTTAAATTATCTAGGTGTGGTAGTGCAGCACCTGTAGTCTCAGCTACTCAGGAAGCTGAAGTGGGAAGATCACTTGAGCCTAAGAGGCCAAGGCTGCAGTGAGCCATGATCATGGCACTGCACTCCAGTCTGGTCAATAGAGTGACACTTGGTTTCAAAAAATTAAAAAAAAAAAAATCAGAAACAGCAAATACAGACCAAGCAAGTATACCATAAATGTAATTTGAAAGATAAGTAATCTAACACATAGAAATGTGGCTAGCAAGTGGAAAAATCAGAACCAGAATTCATGTATTTTAAACCACATTTTAGCCTTCATTCTAGTAAAATCACTAGATCCAACTGAATTTTGCTAATTTCAAACTGAGAAAATTAGATCTGATGTCATATAAACTAAACTGGTGTTTTAAAAACAAACAAAATTATCTAGCAATAAAAACACTTTTTCCAAAATAATGCTTACGAATAATACCATATAAAAAAACAGTATCAGAGGACTCATATTGAGGTGAGTGGCCAGTGAAGGGGAGCTGCTTTCTCTCTTCTTTTATGGCTCTTGGTAGTTCCTAGAGCTTACACTCAGGAAAGCACTGTGTTGGGCCATTTCTTTACTTAGTCATTCAGTCATTAATACATCTTACAGCTTAACTAGGTACAAAGAATTGTGGAAAAGATAAATATAAGACAAAGTCCTTTGAGAACACACACACATACACACACACACACACACACACACACACACGTGTATTATAAATGCCACAGAAGTTATATTGCATAGTAGTAAGCATTCTGAAAGAGCTGAGAAGAATGATGTCTAGTCCCATACCCCGGATGGATTGAGTTCCACATGTCCACCTAAAGACACACGGATTCTGTTTCTTATTTGGTGACTTGGTACAAACCATTTAATCTGCCTGTTTGGGCGTCCTTTCCTGAGAAATGAAAGTGATCAATATTGCCAATCCAATGCATGTAATATGTGACTATAGGGAGGGAATAACTTAGTGGAGAGAATGGGGCAGTGAAATCAGACAGATCTGGTTTTTCAGCCTTGGCACTTAGATTTAGCTAGCTAGTTAGTTCAACTTCTCTAAGTCACAGCCGTTTCACCTATAAAATGAGAGTAACAGCAATATATACCTTTCAAATATTTCCATAAGGTATAAATAAAATATAACACTTAGCAGAGAAACTAGCACAGATTTAATGGTCAATAAATAGGAGAAATCCTTATTAACTATTAACATGAAGAAGTTATATCTAGGATTTGCATAGACTATTTCAATTCTATGATTCAATAAATTTTATTTTTGACATAACTCATTCACCATGGAAGAAATTAGTGTTCTATACTTAATGAAGACCTAAGGCTTTGGCTTGGTAAATACTATTCTTAGAATTTTTTCCTTTTCAAACTGTATAGATTCATGTGAATCCTGGGAAAGATGCTTTTATTTTGCAGTGCACTAGATTTTGCTTGCACTCTTTAGAAAATGTTAGGCTTTATTTCAGTCATCATTTTTGTATAAACTCCAGTCAGATCAAGCAAAAACAATGAAGTCATTAGTGTGCATTGACTTTAGTCACTTCTTTAAATGCTACATTAATTGCTTTAGATTCTCTACTTCCACTGTGACAAGCAAGACGAATGGAGTTTACCTGCAGGACACACCGCCAGGCACTTTCCCAGCAAGCTGGCTACAACCTCATCTTCCCCTTTTCACTTAAGAAGGCATACTGTCATGCAAATGAGTGAGAATGATAACATAGACAAAATCTCGAATCTACATTGCTTGATATTTAAAAAAAAAAAATATTCACTCACTTTGGAAGTTAAACCATCATTAGCAATACTGACAACACATTTCACATTCGATTGGGCCATAGCTATAGTAACAATTTTATGGTACAGAATCACTTCATGGTATGACGGAAGGAAATGTACTTCATTTGTGGAATAATTAAAAGCCCATCCTTTCTGTGAAGAAAATGCTTTATACTCTAAAGACCACTACCATGAATTAATAAAAACAATCCAGTATCACAAATTGTAGGCAACCTAAAAGGTGGTTAACTTAATAATATGTTACTTCGATCTAAATGAAGCGATAAATTGGCCAGAAACTTAGATGCCACAGGACACATGTGCTACATAAATAATCACATAAATAATATAGCATTTCTCTGAAGCATTGATTCTCAATTTTGGCATTAGATCTTATTTTCACTGTTAAAAACAATTGAAGACTCCAAAGACATACATATTATTTAGGTAGATTACATATGTGGATATTTACTTTATTCGAAATTAAAGGTGATAAAAGTTAAATAATTTAACTCATTTAAAAATAACAATAAACCCATTAATATTAACATAAATTTAAAAAGTAACTACTTTTTAAAAACATACATTTTTTGAAGAAAATAATACTGTTTTACATTTTTGCAAATCTTTTCAATATCTCTTAAAATAGAAGACTGGGGCTCATATTTGCTTCTGCATCCAATTTATTGCAGTATTTCATATCATGTAGTCTCTGAAAAATTCCACTGTATCCTTATGAAACAATGAGAATGAAAAGGGTAAATAAAGTATTTTCTTTTTTTGTTGACATATAATAACTACATATTTATGAGACACAGAATGATATTTTGATACATGCATACAACGTGTAGTAATCAAATCAGTGTAATTGGCATATCTGTAATCTCAAAGATTTCTCATATCTTTGTTTTAGGAACATTCAAAGTTCTTTCTTCTAGCTTTTTGAAAATATACATTAGGTTGGGCATGGTCGCTCACAACTATAATTTCAGCACTTTGGGAGGCCAAGGTAGGTGGCTTGCTTGAGCCCAGGAGTTTGAGACCAGGCTGGGCAACATGGCAAAATCCCATCTCCACAAAAAATACAAAAATTAGCCAGGTAGGGTGGTGCACACCTGTAGTTCCAGTTACTTGGGAGGCTAACGTGGGAGGACCACCTGAGCTGGGGAGGTTGAGGCTGCAGTGAGCCACTGCATTCCAGCTTGGGTGACAGAGTGAGAAAAAAAAAAAAAAGAAAATATACACTAAATTATTATTAACCATATTTACCATAATACCAGCACTTTGGGAGGCTGAGGTGGGCAGATCACGAGGTCAGGAGATCGAGACCATCCTGGCTAACATGGTGAAACCCTATCTCTACTAAAAATACAAAATTTAGCTGGGCGTTGTGGCATGCACCCGTAATCCCAGCTACTCGGGAGGCTGAGGCAGGAGAATCACTTGAACCCTGGAGGCGGAGGTTGGAGGCGGAGGTTGCAGTGAGCCGAGATCGTGCCACTGCACTCCAGCCTGGGTGACTGAGTGAGACTCCATTTCAAAACAAAAAACAAAAAACAAAACAAAACAAAACTAAACTAAACAAAACATATTTACACTACAGTGCTATAGAACAGTATCACTTACTCCTCTTTATCTAACTGTAATTTTGTATCTGTTAGCCAACTTCTCTCTATTCTCACTTCCCCCTTTACCTTTCCCAGCCTACAATTCTGCTATTTCAATGAGCTAAATTTTCTTAGCTCCCACATATGAGTGAGAATATGCAGTAAAATTTTCGTATTATTTTGAAAATAATTTTGACCTCACTGAAAAGGTCTTACAACATTCCTTTCCCCTCCTCATCCTTGGCCCACAAGACTTCTAGACCATATTTTAAGAAACACTGCTCTAATGTTTTTATAATATTTAGAGCATACATTGTTTCTTATTTTTTGTGTCTAACTTACATATATGTCATATTTTTGTTTCCCTATTTGAAATTTTCCTGATGGAGAACATCATCACAAACCTTAGGTATTACTTTACAGCATGTGGTAAGCCTGCCTGGAACCATAGTATACATCAACATGTAACACTGATTAACTTACACATTGATAGACTGAAGCCCATAGTGTCTTATGGTCCCTTTAAAGACCTTTAAAGTATGTGATATAGTAGTATTTGCATAGTTTGTCAAATTTTCAGCCCATTATGTCACCATTCT
Organism: Macaca nemestrina; assembly: GCF_043159975.1. Lineage (NCBI taxonomy): Eukaryota > Metazoa > Chordata > Mammalia > Primates > Cercopithecidae > Macaca > Macaca nemestrina. The sequence continues at coordinate 50,193,962 of NC_092137.1, forward strand.
ATCTAAATAGAAGGATGAGTTAATCATACCTAAATTTATTCTAGATGAAACAAAGTTTATTTTTTCTTTTCTTTTTTTCTTTTTTGGCAGCAGATGTGACTTTTGGAAGAGAAACTAGAAGTCTAGAGAAGTTATTATTACACATTTTTTTCCTATAGAATTTATCCTAATGTATTAGGCAGTATTTTAAGGTCTAATCAATGTATATATTTAGTTTTAATTTCACAATTACAAAACAATTGAAAGCAAAATACGAAAATAAATATCTATGAATTGATTAGAAGCTATAGTTTCATATGTCTATGAGTGGAACAAAAAAAGTAACAAATATTATTTTTATGTGGTCTACTGCCAAATCAGATCCTTTGAAATATACTCACTTAGTAACTTGGAAATGAAACATTTATACATTCATCCCTGCTGAATTGTTGCAAAATGTGATGGTTGGGAAAATACATATTAAAGAGTGAAACAGTCCTCCTAAATTAAATGTTCTATTACATAATAAATAAATTCTTTGATTCTTTGAAAATGGTTCTATTATCTCCTAATCTAGGAAACCCACAGAGAAAGACTTACCATTACCTTGGTAATCAGACAACTATTTTGACTATTCTATCAGAAAAAAAAACAAAACAAAACTGTATATACTGAAAAGAGGGCTCTTTTCTGCTAAAGTCTGGTAAACAAAATAGCTGCTAGACTGGGAAACAAAAAGAGGGTTCACAGATCTGAGTTGACTCTTCCTTTGTCATGAGTCATAGGACAGCAGATATACTAGTTGTCTTTGGCTTTCAAAAGAGGTTTACATTATCTAAACTCATGGCTGAATCACAAAGTACATGGCCAGAAGACTTAATGACATAGTAACAGAGTTCTCTTAGACATTTTACCCTCCTTAAACTAATTTTGGTCTTGACACAGTTAGCTATTAAAAAAAAAAAAAAAAAAAAAAAAAAAAAAAAAAAAAAAAAAGCCCTGAGGCCTGCCTATTTACCTGTGAGCACTGAGAATGATTTGAATTATCACCGTACAAATAAATTTGGGAGGCAAGATAATGGGAGGGAAAAGAGATGATTAATATTTGAACTGTAAAGCGTACATGTCTGAAATTTAATTATGAACAAATGTGCATTGATGCAATTACGTACAATTACATAGCAGAGTTAAGTAAGAAATCTAAATTAACCAAATTGCAAACGCTATAAGTAAACTTACAACAAATTATTTTAGAAATTAAAACTCTCATCAATTGAAAACTATATCCAACAGAAATCAGGTAGGAATTTCTACCACCTGTTCATATGCATGTACAGTGGGAATCTGAAGCATTGCCCAGCACAATGTGGCAGCCAGACTCTAGATTATTCCATTTGAGTTCTGAGTAACTGTAATAGTATGCTATTTTAAGCTTATGAATGCCAAGATTGTTTAATTCTTAATAAGCTGATAGGTAACCCTTAACTGCATGATGAAAATCCAAGTCCAATGGCTTTTGTGCCACTTGACTATAAAAAAGCAAATAAAGGACTCACATTTCTGGTTCAGGTTGCAATATACCAAGTGAAACCTTGGGGTCTTTAGGCTAAGGATCTTTACTTGAAAATCACTGTTATATACCTTATTAAATTTCCATGTCAAAAAGATCAAAGAAGTCATTCAACAAACATGTATTGGGTCTACTAAGTGGCAGGTCTGTTTCAGACTCTGCAGATGCAGTAGTAGCAAATGTGACAACAAGGTTCTAAGTGGGTCCATCTTCTATTTGAAGAAAGTCAGAAAACCGACAGCCAACCAACAAACCAGTCAATGCCCTCCAGGGAAAGACCATGAGGAGCATACCTTTACTTGAACAAGTGAGTTTATTGATTGTTGTAGCAACGAAGAACACACACCACAGGGAGCCATGAAGTATCTTAGTAAGATACTAAGTAAGGGCATTAGTAAAAGCTTATTAAAAATAATTTGGGCTTATTAACTGATTCTGGGGAGGGTTTAAGGAAACAGGACTTTGTTCTGGATTGGATGCTGCCAGAAAGTGGAAGCAATTCTAGTATTGGACAGCTCAATGAATCTTATCTATACAAAGAGCAGACTAGAGTGAGAATAAAGTTACAATTGGTAGGTAAGTAGTATTCATTCAATTTAATCAAAAGATGGTTTGACATTTTGTGGGTTATATAGTGACACCAATTTTTATCTGTTTTTAAATGAAATAATGATGTAGTATTATTTTCACTCACTTTATTATGGTCTTAGAGTGACTGTGTTTCATGTTGGTACTCTATGAAGTTATTTCTGTTTAACGGGTGAACAATATGGTCTACCTGTGGGCTCCAGGCCAGCTTCTAACAATGCTGAGGCCTCACTGTATGGATTAGATCAGTTCCCAGACATTGGGCCCACTTTTCCCTTTCAACCCTGCAACCAGCCAAGCAATTAAAAAAAAAAAATTATCAAAGAGTGGTAGAACATAGTAAAAGGGCCCTTTATATTGGGTGTGCAAGGAAAGGCTCTTAGATTTGAACAATCAGAAGGAGCCAGCAAATGACTACTGGGGGAAAAACATTTCTGTCCCAGTGAATAACTACTGCTAAGGCCCTAAGAAAAGAAAGAGTTTGAGCATCAAAAGAAAGATAACGTGATCTAAGAATGATCTAAGAGCACAGTGAGGAAAGACAAAAGGAAGGAGGAAGAGCCAGGTGGCCAGATGGAAGCCGTGTGGGGTAGGTAGGGTATTGTGACTTTATTCTATATATAATAGGAAATCATTGAAGGTTGTAAGAGCAGAATAATGACACAATTTTATTTATATATTTAAAAGATCATCCTGTATGTTCCATGGAGAAGCAGAGATGCGAGTCAGGAGGTTTTACAGTTTAGGCAAGAGATGATAGTGGCTTGCCATAGGTGTTGGTGGTGGAGAAGGCAGAGCTGACTGTTCTGAAGTCAGTGTTCATGAGACTTACTGATATGTTAATTTGGGGAGTTAAGAGCAGGAAGAAATGAGTGAAGGATGATCTTAATAGTTACTTGGTTCTTAATATCTGTGATAATCTTATTCATCATGTTATTCCTAATACCTGATTCACAGAGGGCACCACACATTGAATGAAAGAATACCTTTTGTAGCTAATGTTGGCACTACTAGCAAGCTTCAAAAGTATCTATGTTTATTAACCTTCAGTTGGGGTTTGGTTCTTAATTTCTTCTATTGATTTGCAGGTAACTCAGTGGTGGTTGCAAGGTACAAAATACCCCAGGACTACACAGAACAACACAATCAAGGTAGAATTGTCACAAATAACTCCTAAGTAAATGTTTCCTACATACTGAATAAATACTTGATTTACTAAACATGCTTAAAATAAATAAATTTGGAAAAAATTGAAATAAACAGAAAACTTCTTCCACTTGATAAATCATATTTTAAAAACTTATTACTAACATCATACTTAATAGTGAGAAACTTGATGCTTCTCCACTAAGATTAGAAACAAGACAAAGATATTCCCCTTTCACCAATTGTTTCAACATCCTACTGGAATACCTAGCTAATGCAATAAGACAAGAAAAGTAATAGTAGGAATACAGATTCAGAAGGAAGAAATACAATGATCTTTGCTTGCAGGTGACATGACTGTGTATGAAGAACATCTGAAAGAATCAGAAAAAACTTCTGGAACTAGTAAATGATTATTGCAAGGTCATAAGATACAAGTCTAATATATAGAAGCTAATCTCTTTCATATACACCAACAATGAGCAAGTAAAATTCAAAATAAAAAACATAATATCATTTACATTAGCACCCCCCAAAATGAAATACATAGATGTGAATCACATAAAATATCTAAAAAATAAGTAGTTTTCTTCTATATAAGGAGAACTACAAACATTGAGGAATTAAATCAAATAAGTAAATAATGGGTAGAACTAAATAAATGGATATTCCATGCTCATGAGTCAAAAGACTTAATACTGTCAAAATGTCAGTTCTTCCCAACTTGATTTATAGCTTCAATGCAATCCCAGTGAAAATCCTGGCAAGTTATTTTGTGGATGTTGACAAACTGATTCTAAAGTTTACATGGAGAGGTAAAAGACCTGGAATGGCTAATAAAATATTGAAGGAGAAGAACGAAGTTGAAGGACTGACATCACCCAACATCAAGCCTTACTATGAAACTACAATATTGAAGACATTGTAGTATTAATGCGCAGGAATAGACAAATAGATTAATGGAAATAGACAAATAGATTAAATAGAAGAGCCCAGAAATAATCCTACATAAATGTAATCAATTGATCTTTTATATAGAGCAAAGGTTATATAATAAACCAAAGATAATCTTTTCAACAAACAGTGCTAGAACAACTAGACATTGATATACAAAAATAATTTAGAGACAGACAATTCACAAACATTAACTCAAAATGGATCAAACCTTTAAGTGTAAAATGAAAAACCATAAAACTCTTAGAAGACAACACAGGAGAAAAACCTAGATGACCTTGGGTATGGCATTAACTTTTTAAATACAAAACCAAAGGGTTGATCCATGAGAGAAATAATTAATAAGCTGTATTTCCTTAAAAAAATAAAAACACAAAAAAAACTTCTGGACCAGGCGCAGTGTCGCACACCTCTAATTCCAGCACTTTGGGAGGCTGAGGCGGGTGGATCACAAGGTCTGGAAATGGAAACCATCCTGGCCAACATGGTCAAACTCCGTCTCTACTAAAATACAAAAAGAAACCCAAACAAAAAAACAAAACAAAACAAAACAAACAATTAGCCAAGCATGGTGGTGCGTGCCTGTAGTCCAAGCTAGTCGGGAGGCTGAGGCTGGCAAATCACTTGAACTTGGGAGGTGGAGATTGCAGTGAGCCGAGAGCGTGCCAGTGCACTCCAGCCTAGCAACAAGAGCGAGACTCCGTCTCAAAAAACAAAAAACAAACAAACAACAAATAAACAACAACAACACTACTTCTGTTATGTGAAAAACTCTATTACGAAAATGAGAAGACAAGCCACAGACTAGGAGAAAATACTTGCAAAAGACCTATCTGATAAAAGACTGTGATCCAAAATATACAAAGAACTCTTAAAATTCAACAATGACAAAACAAAAAAAAGTGGGGGGCAAAATCTTAATAGACAGCTGAACAAAAAAAGATATAGATGGCAATTAAGCACATGAAAAGATGCTCCACATTATACACTATCAGGGAAACGAAAATTAAAACAACAATAAGATGCCATTACATGCTTATTAGAATCTCCAAAATCGGGAACGCTGACAACACCAAACTCTGGCAAGGATGTCAAGCAACAGGAATGCTCATTCATTGCTAGTAGAAATGCACAATTTCATGCCATTTTGGAAGACAGTTTGGTAGTTTCTAACAAAACTAAACATACTTTTACCATACAATCCAGCAATCATTCTGCTCGGTATTTACCCCCAAAGGTTGAAAGCTTATGTTCACACAAAAACCTGCACAGAAATGTTTATAGCGGCTTTATATATAATTGCCAAAACTTGGAACCAACCAAAATGTTCTTCAGTAAGTAAATGGGTAAATCAACTGTGGTGCACCCAGATAACAGGAATATTATTCATCATTTAAAAAAAATGAGCTATTGAACCATAAAAAGACATGGAAGAATCTTAAATGCATATTACTAAGTGAAAGAAGCCAAAATAAAAAGTATGATGTAATTCCAACCATATGACATTCTAGAAGAAGCAAAACTACAGAGATAGTACAAAGTTCACTGGATGCTAGGGGTTTTATGGATAGGATGAATAGGCAGAGCATAGAGGACTTTTAGGGCAGTGAAAACACTCTGTATGACACTATAATAAGAGATCCATGCCATAATATATTTGTCCAAATTCACAGAATGTATAACATTCCTGTAAACTCCAGCCTTTGGTTGATAATGATGTGTCAGTGCAGGCTCACCCATTGTAACAAATGTACTACTCTAGTGGAGGGTGTTGATAATGAGGGAGGCTATCCATGTGTGGGGGCAGGGAGTATAAAGAAGATCTCTACCTTCCTCTGAATTTTGCTGTGAACCTAAAAGTATCCTAAAAATTGTCTTTTAAGAAATTAAAATACATTTAGAAATCATGGAGAAAATAGAAAAAGATTAGGCAATTGCTCATCATAGCAGATAAAAATTCCAAAGGTTCTGAATTTTGTCCCAAAACACCCTTAATAGGGTGTCCACCTTTACCTCATTAACTTATTTGAATGGTACATTTGTATATCTTGAAGAACTCCTAGAAGAACTGGCTGTGGTGATGTTTTCTGCCTTTTGTCAACCTTTCAAAGTCACATGCCCAATCAGATGGCATTCTCTAATTTCCTGCCCTGTACCCCAAGAGAACTGTCCTCAGGAACAATACAGCAACTAAATAATTAAGTATAGTCAATAAACCACTGCTTCAGAATCACACTGAGGATCCTCTGTTTTCCCTCACAAGTGGAGTCTCTCAGGAAGCAGTAATGAAGCGTAGTACGGGGGCACACTTCCTTAATGCCTATGAAGACTCATAACTGGAACCCAAATTTGCTCTTCAATGTGTTGATGACTCTGCAGACAAACCTGGGGCTTCTCTGGTGTGCTTTCTTATTGTGGAACCCAACAGGTCAAAATATTAAGTGCAGGCAGAAATAGGTATAGAATATAAGCAGGATGCCTCTTTCTTTCTCTATTGGTATGTTTGAAGCAATATGACTAATAGACAAATCCAGTCTGTTTAAAAGGTTTAGTTTGGGAAAGTCCTTGTAAGACATTAAAGGAGTAATTTTAATCCACAGATAATATGACACTCAGATACAATGACAGAATATCCAAAATAATGTATCGCATTCTACACAAGTTGATTCTTGAAGATTAGAGTATATTTAAACTACACTGGTAAGAGTTGTTGGGAAAAATACAAGTATCTCAGAGATCACATGGTCATAACCTAGCTATAAGGACCTCAAGTCACGTAAAAACATCATAGCTGAGGGAACTACCTCAAGGAAACAAAGACAGAACATGGTCATCCTAAACCCCAGAGACAAACTTACAGCCATTAAATAGACTCCTTTGGCCAGTCATGCTCATTCATTCGCATTCAAAATAACTATTTGATGATACAGTCAGTCCAGAAAGTATTCTGCTTTTTGTAAAGCAAAAGGTGAGAGTGAATTTCTAGAACTTAATAAACAGGTTAGCAGTTTTCTTTCACTTTGCTCATAACATCATGGAAAAATCACTGAAGTGTGAGAAACAGGATTCTGTCACACCAATGCCTCACATCCAATGCTGCGAGAGAATGAAATATCGACAATTTAGGTGTAGTTCTCATAATTTCACCCAACTCAAAGGAATGACTGAAACACTCCTTGGTAACAAGAAAACACCTGAGGAAGGGAGAGAAAATAATCATTCTCTCCAATCTTCTTTGCACCTTTCGATTTCATATAGCTAAGGATACACATTTCTCACAGTGATTGAAGAGGGTGGCAACATCTGTCAAATCTGTAGAGTCAAGACATGAAACTCAATTTTAAATTCTCAGTAGAGGAGAAAAATGAGAGAAAGGTAACTTGTAATTTCTTTAAAATTAGATATACAGGAATAACTAACTGAAATGAATGTTTTATAAAAAACCTTCTTTACTTTTTAAAAACTGAATTTCTACATTTTAACAACATTGTCATGTGTAATTATAGGGGTGTTGAAATTTTGTTTCCTCTTTTCTGAGGCTTTCTCAGAAGCCCTAAGTTTGCCTTCTGAGAGAAAATCTTTAAAGTGTAATCATATTTTAAAAAATGGCAAAGCCTATTGCTGTTCATATCATTTTCAACAATCAGTATACCTTAAAGATAGGAAAAGAAAGAAAATAGCCTGTATTTCAAGTATGGAAAGCACCATGTTGGATAGTAAAAAAAGATTTAGAGAGCCTGAGTGTATGCCCCTTGGGCCTCATGACTCTGCTAAAATGACAGGGTGATTTCCAGAAATTCATTAATCCTTTCAATGAATATTTACTGAGCATCCACAATGAGCAGTGATCTGCACAGGAAGCTGGGAGTGGGGTGAAGTGAGTATGACGTACAATGATAAATGAGACACAGAAAATGCCTTTGAGGACCTTATGGTCTAGAAGGGGAGAACACACACTTTTTTCCACCTTGTATTAAAATTATTTGTTTGTGAGAGTCATGAGAAGTAGGATAAGGTATTATGAAAGTTCAGAGAGGTAAAAAATTACTTTGTACAGGGAGGAATTGCAGAAGTTCTACTGACTTTGCCTGGAAGGATGAAAAATATCAGGACATGTAGACAAGGTAGAAGAACATTTTCTTTGAAAGAGATGGCATAAGCAAAGACATTACAAAAAGATAGCATGCTGGACTCACAAATCATTCAGTTCACCTGAATCAAGAGGAGGACAAGAATGGAAAGGCAGATTGGGGATTTACATAATATGGTAGGCTAAATCCATCTACTTTCTAATCTCTGGAATTTTTAAATAAGTTAACTGACATGGCAAAGTCTTTGTAGGTATAATTAAGACTCTTGAGTTGGGGATATTATCCTGGATTGTCTGGTGGGCCCAATGTAATCACAAGGGTCACAAAGAATAAGGCAAAAGAACCAGAGTCAGAGACAGAGCTATACTAAGGGAAGCAGGGATCAGAGTGACGCAAAGAAGGGGCCATAAAATGAGGAACGCAGGTGGCTTCTAGAAAATGGAAAAGACAAGGTAACATATTCTCCCCTAAAGCCTCCAGAAGGAATGCAGCTGTCCTGCCCATCTATGCTAGACTTCCAACCTCCATAGAACTGTAAACAAATTGATTTGTGCTGTTTTAAGCCACTATATTTTTGGTAATTTGTTACAGCAACAGGACACAGATACAGAGTGGAATGTTTTGAATATACTACATTTTAGTCCCAATAATTATTTATCCATTCTCTCTTTGTGTACCACAACTTTTACTTATTATTTCATTACAACACTTACATTGTATTTTTTACGTTTAAAAATATTTGCTTGTCTGCTTCCTTTGCGTTATAAAGAAGGTGAAAGTGCTACTAACAAAATACAGAAAACCCACATAGGGAAAAAGAGTTAAAAGCAAGATGCTGAAATCTTTTTGGAACACAGTACATTTGAAATGCCAATGGGTCAACATGGTGGGTGGACAGTTGGAGGTCGAAATTCATACCTCCTACTTGATGATAAAAGCACATATCTCTCAGAAGCGATTACAAAAATTTATTGTAGCTCATAAAAGAGAATCACTGAAGTGTGACTATTAATCATTGAGAAAATTTAAATGGTATGTATTCATGAGAAGGGAATTATTTAATCAGGATATTGTGACATAGGTTGCTGGAAGAAGTGATTTTATATTAAGTATTATTAGCTAAAATATTATCATTTTAACTAGCTTGTGATTACCTATAAGCAAGGCATAAGGCAATCTACTAAAGATGAATTCATGAATGGAGAAAAAGACCTTTTAAAGAAAAGGATATCATCTACAAGTTCCTTGGTTTTTGAAATATCTCTAGCAGGACATTAATCCTTCAACTTTGCAAATATTTTCTGAGTATCTGCTAGTGCCAGGCAAGGTCCTTTATTCATTTTTATCCTAACATAGCCTTTGGCTTTGAGAAGCTTATTGTCTCCTTCCCATGTAAAGCTGTGCACTTCCTCTAAATATTAGAGACTTAGAATTTTCCTAAATTATGTTTTTCCCCAAGGGTATATAAGTTTTAAGTCTCAAAAGCATAAATGGCCATCTATCTTACAGCCTGTTCCTCGAGTTCATCTCTGTAGAGTAGGACGAGTCTGAGGGCAGTCTGCCTGGGAACTTGAGGAAGCTGGGCTGCTGGGGCGCAAGGGAGACTTCACATAGAGAAAGGGGGCAAGGAAGGCTTAAAGCGAGGGCAATATAACCTTTACCTGTTTCAAGTCTTGCGTTGGCCCAGACTACCACGACTTCAGGGATTTTTATAAAATGCTGCTGCATTGCTTTTGCTCAAAGAGAGCCAGGTCAGCAGAGTGGGATGACCTTTCCCAACAGAAATGCCATGATGTTTAGCCATCAAGCAGAAATTTCAGGGACAATAAGATACTGCAGTCTGCACGCTTTTATCCCAGGGTGAAAACCATAGAGGTCAAAAATATGAGTTAAGGGAGGAAAGAATTAAAACCTTTATCTGCTCTAAAGTCTGAAAAGATGATGGTGTGCTCATCCCTGAACCTTGTCTCAACACAACTTCAGAGAACTATAAATGATGCCTCCTGATTTTAACAGAATATTCTATGACCCGTGACTCCTGAAGTAGTGCAATAAGAAGGATAACCTTCACCGCTTGCAACTCTTAATGCCTATGTATATACACGTGCATATATTTTAATTGTAAAATGTGTGTAATGAATTCCCTTCAAGATAGGGAGGATATAATTTCCCATATGTACTTGGTTGCTTTTTATATTTTGTAGAAACATCAAACTTTTTTCAAAAACTTTTTTCAGAAATACCAGTATTTTTTGCTACCCACAACACATGTGAAATGGAGCATACTTCTTTATGCAAAATTAAAATGTGAAATGAACCAATTTTTTGCTGAAAAACCAACCTGAAATGCAATATTCACTTCCCTGCCTTCTTAATCAAAGGACTATGAACATAATTTAACCTTTTTTTGAAAAAATGACACGGGTTTCATTATTCTGAATAATTATTCTACATCGCTGCGATATACAGAGACCCTTAGGGATTGCTGTGGTATATGGAGCTTCTTGCCCACACGAAGTAGTCTAGCTGCTTTTTGTTTTGTTTTGTTTTGTTTTTTTTCATTTTGAGCCAGCTGCTCATAAATTTTTCTCTGTCCTTTCTCACTGGCATGCTGTAGGTGGGTTGTCTTTTTTACCACTCTTTTTGTAGTCAGTCTTCCTGCTTCCATCAACTCCTAGCCAAACAAAGCAAGACATTCCCAATGTGCCAAAGCTCAGGCAAATTACCTTGCACTAGCATTTTAGGCCGATACTTCTTATACTTTAGTGTACTACAATTAACCTGGGGATCTTCTTAAAATTCAGATACTCTAGATTCTGCTTTGGTAGCTCTGGAATGGGAACTAAAAATTCAGGTTTCTATCAGCACCCAGGTGATGCCTTTGCTGCTGGTCTTTGCAACACACCTTGAATAGCAAGGTATTAGATATCATGAGTTTTTAGAATTGTGTCTAGATTAAAAGAAAATTTGTCTTGAGGGAGTGATTGGCTACTCTCCTATAAATAAGATCTAAAAATTTAGAATATGAATTTTAAATTTGCTATCTCCAAAATGACTTTCCTTATCAATATATCCAACTCCTGACCCCACCACATAAACATATTTCCCTTCTCTACACTAACATAGCATTTAATTTCTTCCTCTCTTATGGAATTTATCTATTTATAACTTATTATTATTTAGATATAAGTGAAGTACTGAACATGAAGAGGAACCAAGTCTTACATATCTGTATTTTTTGAAACTATGCCTTGGTCAAAAATGGTTGTTGAATAACTGTAGCAATTGAAAGCTATAAGGTTCTTTCCATATAATTTCATATTCTTTGTTGCATAAATTTTCAAATAAATAATCACAAAGTAAGACAATAGTATAATAAAATAAATCAACGAAAATTTCAAATCAACTGTTAAGAAAGTAAACGTGTTTTCAGAGTTCCTGCCTTTTTGTGGTATATGTATTTCTTCAATTTCCCTCCTCCCACCACACCTCATAGAACACATATACAGATATACAAGCACATACAATCTAAACATATATCATCTTCATATTCTTTAATTTCCAAAACCTTATTTCAGGAAAGGGCCTGGAATTAACTTATACTAAGATGTTAATGACTAACTGCAGCATAAAGTATGTTTCCTACCTTCACCCCAAGAAGGGCTTAAATGTTTTAATAGAAATCAAAGCCTACACATAGTGGAATGAAGCTGCGGAAGACTTGTGGGTTTTTAATCATAAAGCAAAAGGTATATTAAACAGAACCTCTCCTAATTCTCTCACATTGGGTGGTGTTAGCACTGAACTTCTCCTAACTGAGAATTGCTCATCCACAGCTTTCCTGCACCTGTGCTGTAAAGTTGCTACATAGTGATAAACTGCTTGTATCCTGATATAATGAACTAATCTGCACAGAAAATCTTCACTAAAAGTGCAAGCTATAGAAACAGTCAAGGCTAAAGAAGGTCAAACACAAAAATCAATTTGGCAGCTAATCTGAATCTACATTGTGCTTCTTTCCAATGGCAGACAGAATTTATTGTCTACTGGCTAAGAATAAAACAAAGCCCCAATTTCCATTAAACATTTGTGTAATAAAAGGAAATGGAAATTATCTAACTAGAGATAGTTCAAATATGTAACTAAAATTATCAGTGGAAGCAGACATCATCATAGCTTTTGAGTTAATATTATACGATATCCATTTTACTAATTTAATCCAGCACACAAATTTGCTACTTATCTCACACCTTCAATTAAATCAGTGGCCACCTACATGAAATTCTGAATGTACTCGATAACAGGTGCTTAGAAGGAAAAGGTGAGGCATAAAATAAGACAGTCAACATAATTTAGAGAGATCTATATAAAGTTACTCTGTATCAACATATTCCTAAACAATAGAGATTAAGAAGAATATGACTCTAGATGATAGTCCACAGAGTCATTTTTCTTGATAACAGGATGTCAATGTGGTGAAAAGTGCACAAAGTGTGTCTGGATCTGCCTTTCCTGAATCTATAGATTGTTCTCTGTGAAAATGGCTAGAAATCAGCTCAGAAATCTGAGCATAAAACTGGTGAGCAAGGCAGGCTGGAGGCACAGATGAGCTCTGGCTGGGATGCAGTGCAGACAGTTACAAAATGAAGTTGCTACATTTGCTTTCTTGGTCATCGAGGGGTTGTTCAATTGTGAAAGTCAGACAACACGGCCTCGATTTCAGATAAGATAAAAGTCATAAAATTGTTATTTTCTTCCCACAATAAAACAAACCCAACAAGTCAGCACATTTTGCTGAAAAGGAAAGAGAGAATAGGTACTAGCTTGGCAGTGCCTTACAAATCTCAGACCACAGTAATCAGCAGCTTTAGCGTCCAAGGGACCTGGGTTTGAAGCCACAGCCCAAGAAAGCGTGGCTGAGCTATTTACCATCTCTAATTTCAGTGTCCTTAACACAAAATGTGGATGGTAATCTCTACCTCACAGAGAGGTTATAGGATAAATAAAATACATGTATGGATTGTTTAGCAAAATGACTGCTCAATAAATAGTATTTATAACTACTTACATCGAAGACAATCATACTGAAGTATACATTTTATGATCCCTTTCAGTTTCTCTGAAAATGAAGGAGATGAATTGAATGCATATTAAAATTCTTTAATCACCAGGGGCTTAAATATTAAAGTATGTAAAGCACTTACGGGATACTATAAAAGAGTAAGCTATTATCACAGAGAGACAGAGAATGTATTAAGAAGATAGACTCTGGGGCCAGATTATCTGCATTCACATACCTATTCTGCTGCTGCCCAGCTATGTGCGTTGGATGAATAACTTAAATGCTCTCTGCCTCAGTTTCCTCATATGTAAAATGAGAATAATAAAAATAACATTTAATTTTTGAATAAGATAAAAACAAAATGGGTTAATAAATGTAAATAAGAGATTGGCACATACCAACTCCTATGTATTTACACATATATGTTTTAGAGCACACACAAACTGTTGTAAACAGACCTTAAACTGATAAGTGATTTCTGCCTCCTATATCTACATCTTTTTGGAATCTTCTCCCTTTAAGTGTGGACATGACCTGTGACTGGCTTCTGGCCAATATAAAATGGCAAATGTTAGGTTATGTTATAAAGACTCCATCTTAGGAGAAAGGAGCGACAGACTCTCCTGCTGGCCTTCAAGAAGCAAGCTTCTTGATGCAAGCTGCTAATGGAAAGGGTCCCATGGCAGGCAGCCTCTAACAGCTGAGGGCCTCAGTCCTCCAACCACAATTAAGTTTTACCAACAACCATGCAAGCTTGGAAGAGGGCCCTGAGCTCTAGAAAGGAACACAGCCCTGCCAACTCTGTGGTTGTAGTCTAGTGAGAGCTGAGCAGAGGACCCAGTTAGCCTGTGCCCCGACTTCAGACCACATGAGCTGTGAGATAACAAATGTATTGTTTAGAGCTTGTAAGTTTGTTGTCATTCATTACACAGCGTAGGAAACCAATACGCATACCTCCATATAGAATTCAGAGAGAAAAGAAAGGGAAGACACGAAAAAGCTTATTTTCTCAGTGCTCTATGTTAGTTTTAGGCTGAGCAGCCTTGACCTGGCCAGTCATTGCTGAGTCTATCATTGTAAAGTACACTTATCCCAGAAAAATCTTACTCTGGTCAAGATTTCTCCTCTAGGCCCTATTTTAGCTTCTGGCCTTCATGAATAGCAAGAATATTAGGATGTCAGTGATAGCTGTTTTTCCAGCTTCAGATTTCAGTTCAGGAATTTTAGCAAAACAATATGAACTAAAAAACCTTTTTGAGAGTGGGAATGGGAGATCAAAATATTTGTCTTTTAATGTAAAAGTTTACTAGGCTTTGCTGACAAAACTAATCTTATATATTACTGGCTTTCTGATGAACTTCCGTCATCCTTCCCTCATTTTTCTGCCCTACTCTATCCATCATTCCAGAGAAATAGACTAGGTGTCAAGGGATCTGTGTACCAGTTTAAGCTTGGCTTATAGTTAGTTGTATGACTAAAGAGTAAGATAAGTCAGTTCAACTCTCTCTTCTGTTGACCTCAAGGTGTTGGGGTGGGGGAAATAGATGAATAATAAATGAAAATAACATTCTTGAGAAAAGTTACAAGGACAGAACAAATATATGACAGTAATGTTACAAAACAGTCTAGAAACCTCAGAGGAATCTAGGCAACTCTTAAAAAGCCTCAAGCCCTTTCCAAAGTATGAACCTGTTTATGATTTAGAGTTTGAGCCAAGAGATTTATAGGATTTGAGAAATGAGATTTTTCTCTCTTAGACAACTCCTATATAAAAACAGTGGTTTTTGAGAGAGTTGAGTAATGTTCTAAGGCTTGGTGGATGAGAATAGCCTGATTAATTATGCATCAATATGGAATAGGGTCCATATATACCACTTCTGTCATTAGTCCCTTCTGCACCTACAACAGGTACAGAGATGAGAGATCAGAGGCTTGGGGAAGAAAAATAGCTTGTTAAGATTATAGAGCTAGTTGCTTTCAGCTGTGGAACATAATTACAAAGGCAATTTGTACATTTGGTTATTCTTGTTAAGTATCTCTATTTGTAACGCCAAACACAAATTTTTGCTACTTCAAAAGCTGTTTTATTTCTTAAATTTGTGATGTCTCTATTATATTTTGCTGATGTGAGGAAATGAGTATCTAATCTTGTCAGTGTAATATTTATTCTCAATTCCTGCTATATTCATTTCTAATTTGAAAGTTGATAAAATCTGTTGGCAACCTCCTTGAAGTTGCAAAGCAGTTACTCAAAACAATTTCCAGAATGTTCAGTATAAATGGGCACATGAAACATTCTTGAAAACTGATGTGCCTTTTTGCTTCATATGTGTAACTCAATTTTCCTAAAGTCGGTTATAAATTTTAAAAGTATTTATTTCAATTTTTCACATCCTGTTTTAAAATTTCCAAACCATAATAGTGTTCTTTCAGGATCACATGTGAAATAGATAATATTTCCAACATTTCATGAGTAGCTATGGGGAAGAAATGATGAGCAATTCCATAAGGCACTGACAGACATACAATAGATTATGTACTCTCATGTCATCCCAGATAGAAATATCAAAGATGGAACATTTTCCTTCCCCTTGACATGACAGATGCCCACTCTCACTTAGAATTATTTCCTGACAATGAAATCGAGTTGGAGAGATACAAATTAATAATTCAAACACATTGAAATAAGTATTGCTTTGAGGTAAAAAAGCCACAGGGTATGAAAAGGCATGGCGTATTTGGTGAAACGGAGGTGAGGTATTGCTTGACTAAAAACTTCATATTGGTGAGGTGGCAGAGAGATAAAAGAAGATAGAGATAGAGATAGGCAGGGGTTAGATCATAGTGAAAGTCTTGTAGTTATTTTAGGGAACCCAGGAATCTTAAATCTATCAATCAGGATAGCGACAGGGTCAGAGAGATATTTTAGAGACACTCTTGTGAGGAAAGATTCATGTCTTTTGGCTCATTTATAATAACACATTTGTTGTAGTCCATATGATTTGGTCATTCTGCAATACATTTATCAATGTCTCAAAACTCACAAGAACATGTAAATAAAAGTTAAGATGTACATAGAGAGAGTGGAAGAATCTTTACTACTCTCTGGTGTCAATTTGTATGTGATTTATAAAAATTGTTTTTGGAAGCATTTTCTTTTCTGTTTAGTGGCCGCTGTAGTTTTCTTGAGTCTTTTCCCTACTGCTAATTTAGGCTATTTGGCATATTCAGCCTCATGGTTGCAAAACTGGGGTTTTAATATTAAAACTTCCATTGTTCATTTAGATTTTTCCTTCTGAAAATTTGTAGTTATTCAGGGCAATCTTTTATCTACTCTTTCTACCTCCCTTTGCCTCCTAAATCAACAACCTGAAGACAGGATGAATTAATACACACTAGTTGTGGTAATAATGTAGTTAAGTTGACACTATGAGTTGTAGTCTAGGCAGAGAATGTTATGTGCAGAGCTACCATTGTCTTCTTTCTCCCAAACACAATGGTAGGTTATTCACATTCATTCCTTGCTATATGCATCTAGTTAAAATAACAGACTTTTTCAGGAAAGACAAAGAGAGGCCAAAAGTTATTGCTCATCTCACTGCTAAAACTCTGGAAACATTTTCTGAATTCCACAGATCCACAGTTTGAGAAGCTGCTTGATCAAATGTGGCATCGTGAGGGCACAACAGTTTAGATAACAGTGGGACAGCCTGTTGTCCTGCAGCCAGGTGATAATCCACAGTAACCAAAATAATAACAAATACACATGAAACCACTGTCTTTTTCAGCTCATTATTGAATATTTGCACTTTATTTATTCTTTCTGCTGCAAAGAAAGTAAGAAATTACCAACCAATAGATCATGTTCTTATCAAGTGCCAGACAAAAATAATTCTTATAATATAACTACCCACTAGGAAAAGAGTAGGAAACTGGGAGGAAGGAACCATGTTATACAACAAAATACTATGCATGACAAGGATACGGTATACTATAGAAAGCAGATTATTTTTAAAGAAGCGATATCGACTTTTCTGAAAATGTTAAAAATTGTTTCTTATTACTTGAGAGGATGAGAACTTGCTCCAATTCTAAAATGGCTTTAAATCATTTTCTCTTTTTACCAGTCAACTGATTTCCTGCAGGTCAATAATAGCATTACCAACCCTGATAACCATGAGAGTCTCCTTACTCACAGTTGTCCAAAGCCTTTAGGCTTCATACTATGGAATGTATCATCTACTTTTTACCAGCATTATCTTCCAAAATCTAGAGCAAATAACTTCTCATTACTACTAAAAACAAAACAAAGCCACAACCAAAAACAAAAACACACTCTTCCAGAGCTTCCTATTACCTAGAGAATTAGTCTAACCTCTTTTATAGAGTTTTTAATATCCTCTACACATCTGCTCAAAATTATTCACGTCCCTGTATTCTAATTACTTTCTGCACCAAATTCTACACTTCTCAAACACACTGTGCATCTTCACAACCTTTGTTCATGCTGAAGCCTCTGCCTACGATGCATTTCTGCTAATTCTCTATCTGACGATAACTTACTGCTCTTTTAATGTTAGCATTTTTTGTCACAGTTAGGTCTGTTAGTTTTACTGGAATCTATTTTGCCCTATAGAGAGCTTTTTGAAAGTATAACTTGCCACCAGTGTCCATGCTATTAAACATACACACACACACACACACACACACACACACAGAATACATGTTGAGTGAAGCTAGAATCATACCTTGGTTGACTACCTCATCAGTGACTAGCATTGCTCTTATATAACATAAATCAATCCTCAGTAAGTACTTGTGGACATGGAACTTTCTCAGCTTGTTCCCTTTCTCTTTAGTATCTCTTCCCTCCATCCCCAACCCTCATAACCAATGACCAATTCCTCTTGTTTCAGCAATGTTCCCCTTGCCTATACCATATTCCCACTTCCATTACCCTAGTTCTAATTTTCATTACCTCCTTCTTGAACTACTGCAATTGCTTCCTTAGCTATTGCTCAGCTTCTAGTCTCTCCCTGCTTAGACCATTTCATAGTCAGCTGGTGAAGTCATTTTCCCAAAGCACAGCTCTAATAATTCTATTCCCTGGCTTAAAAAACATCAATCGCTCTCTAATGCCTGCAGACCAACTCCAAACCCCTTAGCAGGTTTTCTATCATCTGCCCACCATCTGCCTTTGCAAACTTTTGTTATACGTTCCCGTTATACTCATTCTGCATGCCAGTCATTTCCTGAGGCATTCTGTGGATTCTCTCCCATTCCCTGACCTGATGTATGAATTCTCTCCTTTGATCTCTTAGGTTACTCTTTTCCTCAACATTGCCTGTTGATATACCCACCTTTAAAGAAACAAATTCAATGTCTCTTCCACAATGATGTATGTCAAGTATGTAATTTTAGAATTTTTTGCTCCTAGAGTATATTCATTGATTGCTAAAAATGTGTTACTCTATTTTACTACTATTGCATGCAAAACTGTGCTTGTGATTCAAAACTCTCTGCAGGGATAAATCACATTTTGTTTACTTTTGTTCTTGGGGTTGGGCCTTATACAGTGCAAACACAAAGCACAACTTCTTGATCATCAGAGCGATTTAACAATGAAACAGGCTATCTTGAAGATGAAAAATATTTGAAGAGAGGCAAGACGCTCATCTATGAAGATTACTGAAGGAAATGCATGCACTAGGCAGACGGTGAGACTGCACGACCTTTTCAGTCCCTTACAATTGTAAGTTTCTGTGCTATCAGGGGAACAGACCAGGTACAGTGGTTCACACTTGCAATCCTGATACCTTGGGAGGCCAAGGCGGGAGAATCACTTGAGGCCAGGAGTTTGAGATCAGCCTGGATAACAAAGCCAGACCTTGTCTCTACAGAAAATAAAATAATAATTAGCCAGACATGGTAGTGCATGCCTGCAGTACCATCTCCTAGGGAGGCTGAGGCAGGAGGATCATTTGAGCCCAGGAGTTTGAAGCCGCAGTAAGCTTTGATCCCACCACCGCACTCCAGCCTGGGTGACAGAGTGAGACCCTATCTCTGACAAAAGGTGGGGGGAAGGGAGGGACAAAACTGAGTAATTTACTCTAAATGTGAAATAAAAGTGAAAGAATATAGAAAAGTAATAGAGAACCATTTAGCATATTTCTTTCTACTTCCAAAAAGCTGGGACTCAAACTAGGTCAGCCTTCATGAAGGGCAGACATAATCAGGAAGAAAACAAAACCACCTTTAAATGCATTTCATATACCTTTATTTTATTAGGAAAAAGCATTGTGAAATATTATCTGATTTTAATGAAATGAGCACAATTTTGGAATATAAAAGGAAAATGAAACCATTCATTATTCCTATTTTAAAGCCTTGGAACCATCCAGTATGTGCAAGGTTTTACATTTTTTATGGCTTTGGTTTAACCCAGCAGCTCCTTTAGAATTGGAAACGAGGCACTCTGTTCTTGAGGTTCTAGTAACACTGACGAGTAGTGGATCCCACGCAGAAAGCCCAAACTGTATTTTCTTTAGAAAGACAAACTTATGCTGCCTGACGCCAGATCTCTATACTCTTTAAAACCAGAAGTGTATTTTTCATTAAAAAGTATATTTTTGAGAAGTTTAAAACATATGTAATAGAATAAAAAAGGCAAATAAATACTAAGTACCATGGAATAAGTTCCAGAATAGAATTTACACACTCTTGTTTTTCTGAAACTGGATACCTTTCTAATTTAGTATAATATTCAAATTCTTTCTCTCCAGGATTGTATGTCTTAGGTTTTAGGCATGGATAGGCAAAGTATAATACCTAGGCTGAGCTACGTCGGCTAGTTCATGTTTATTCTGTGGCTGATTGAAAACTTTAAGAGCCATCCAAGAAAGGAAGTAGATCCTTAGGTCTCAAACTTTGGAAAGATGCAATGCTTTTTCACTGTGATATTATAATACATTATTCAAGTCAGGAGAACTTTCCAAGTGGCACTGTTAATGATCACCGTGGACAAAAGGTGTAAAATGTTAGTCCAGTCCCTCAGGTAAACTAGTACATATGGATTCCCTAAAATATCTCAGTATGGTAAGTGTTATTCTTTATTATTATTATTTTATTATACTTTAAGTTCTGGGATACATGTGCAGAACAGGTAGGTTTGTTACATAGGTCTACACGTGCCATGGTGCTTTGCTGCACCCATCAACCGTCATCTACATTAGGTATTTCTCCTAATGCCATACCTCCCCTAATCCCCCCACCCCCCGACAGGCCCTGGTGTGTGATGTTCCCCTCTCTGTGTCTATGTGTTCTTATTGTTCAACTCCCACTTATGAGTGAGAACATGCAGTGTTTGGTTTTCGGTTCCTGTGTTAGTTTGCTGAGAATGATGGTTTCCAGCTTCATCCATGTCCCTGCAAAGGACATGAACCCATCCTTTTTTTATGGCTGCATAGTATCCCATGGTGTATATGTGTCACATTTTCTTTATCCAGTCTATCACTGATGGACATTTGGGTTGGTTCCAAGTCTTTGCTATTGTGAATAGTGCTGCAATAAACATACGTGTGCATGTGTCTTTATAGCAGAATGATTTATAATCCTTTGGGTAAATGCCCAGTAATGGGATTGCTGGGTCAAATGGTATTTCTGGTTCTAGATCCTTGAAGAATCACCAAGGAAGAATCATTGTCTTCCACAATGGTTGAACTAATTTACACTCCCACCAACAGTGTAAAAGTGTTCCTATTTCTCCATATCCTCTCTAGCATCTGTTGTTTCCTGACTTTTTAATGATAAGTGTTATTTTAACTCCCAATGCTAACTCCCAACCTAATGTGAAAGTTCACCATTCTAAGTAACCAATCCTGGCTTTGTTATGAAATCTGGATGCTGAATCCAAGAGATCTATTAACAGTATGATGAAAAAATTTACTTATTCTCTTTAAATCTGTATAACTATCAACAAAAGAGAAGACAAGATTATTTATACATCAAGATCCTTGCCTTATTAATTATGTCTCCCCAAGTATCTAGACATCTCCAAAATAGGAGGTTCAGTGTTTTAAATAGCACTGACAAAAGGTTTTCTAAATGACTTGGGAGTATGATGACATCTCCTAAGCAGGAGTGATTAGACCCATGATGAATTTAGCTCCTAATGAACAGGACACTAGAGAACTGAGTTCGGATCTAACTTTTGGTTCTTCTCCATTTCCTCTTGGAGGTAATTAGCTTCCTTTACTGTTTAGATGTGGAAAGGGCCTTGTTTGCTAAGTTTGGGGAAATACAGAAAGCTTAGCAGTCAGTAACTAAGCAGGATTCCAATGGACTGAAAACTCCTTTAGAGAGGGATGGTATCTTATGTTTCTTTTTGATTCCCTCCTCTCTACGAAAGTCCAGAATATGACTCTGAACACTATGTAAGATATGCACACAGTAATGAAAATTAATTAACAAAATTTTCTGTGGAATCTGAATTGCCTTGCAAGAAATAATACAAGTGCAGATAGAGTTTTTTAAAACCCTGCATAGGAAGGAGAATAAAATGAACATTCTGCTTCAGGATTGGAGTTTTCCTTCTGATCTGCTAATTCTACAAAGTATACAAGATTACTCAACACGTTTTAAATGGAAAGAAACAAGCTTACTCTACATTATAGGAGCCATAATGTCACTAGGGGGTGCATATTTGGTTGTGAAAGGGTGTTATCAATGTTAATTACAAAGTTTTTAAGAGTTGATAAATTTCTTCATAAAACATTAATGACATAAAATATCTCTTCAAGGTAACAAATCTTTTTTTTTCTTTTTTTTTTTTTTTGAGACGGAGTCTCGCTCTGTCGCCCAGGCTGGAGTGCAGTGGCTGGATCTCAGCTCACTGCAAGCTCCGCCTCCCGGGTTCACGCCATTCTCCTGCCTCAGCCTCCCGAGTAGCTGGGACTACAGGCGCCCGCCACCTCGCCTGGCTAGTTTTTTGTATTTTTTAGTAGAGACGGAGTTTCACCGGGTTAGCCAGGATGGTCTCGATCTCCTGACCTCACGATCCGCCCGTCTCGGCCTCCCAAAGTGCTGGGATTACAGGCTTGAGCCACCGTGCCCGGCCAGGTAACAAATCTTGAGAGTCAAAAAGCTCAGGATGGTCTCAATCAATAACTTTACAACTACCAACTATTTGTTTTTTCAAAATTATTAATTAACAACTAAGAATTTGCTGAAAGCCTCCTTGGAGTGTTTTTACAATCTTTGTATAGAAGTAAATAGTATTTATGATAGTATCGATATATTTGGACTAGACTTTACCATGGCTATGGGACCTGCTATAGTTCTTGATCATCCCTTGTCATCAATGGAACTTTGGTAGCTATTGTCACAATGTCTGCAGTCACTAAGCATAGGAAGTCCTCACTAAATGCACTAACATAGAAAGTCCTTACTAAATGCACTAAGCATAGAAAATTCTCACTAAATGCACAAGATTCAAATAAGATGGAATTTTCCAATTCCTTCATTCAGTCAAGTATATGAGGGCTAAAGCCATGGTAACATAGAGCCTCAAGTAACTTAAAAAATAACATGTTTGAAATTTGCTTGCTGGAAAGGGGCACCCCACCTTGATTTTAATGAATTTCAGAGCAAATACAAGCTGTCCTCAGTGGCTTTCATATGAGTTCCCTGCACAGTATTCTTCCTTTAGAAATGCAAAAACTATTTCAAGATTTTTATGCCTGCATGGAGAAAATTGCTATTGTGTACAATTAGCATATTTAGTAAGGTTTGTCATTACTTTTGGTAATTAAAATCGTACAAAAAGAGAGACATATCCAATTCAAGAAAATTACACAGTACCGTAATATACAATCATAATGGTCGCCTGACAATTATTAAAATACACCAAGTTCTCCCTTACAGTAAAAGTATTCACCAGAGTAGCTTCTGAATAAGATCATTGCAGTGCTTTCTATTTAAATATGTTTTTCTGCACAGAAAATTATAATTACATTTGCATAACTACTGTAATCAATCTAGAATTATGGCTGAAATTTTTATTCTTCAAATCACTGTTCTTTCTAAGATAGTAGGAGCTCTGAGGCATAATCTAGGTTTGTGGGCTATTATTCTAATTTGTAATAGGATTAAATATATTTTTGCACTCTCTTTACAACAATCAATCACTCTAGAGACGTAGCAGACAATATAACTACATCACAAAATTTGTTTTTTTCTGTCTTGAAAAAAACCAGACAAACCAGGCTTTAATTTACCAAATCCATTTTGTCCAAAACACAAAACAAAATGAACCCAAGTAAAAAAAAAATGTCTAATTTATAAAAAGAGAACACCAAATAGTATTTCATGAAACAGACTCATTAGGAAGTCAAGCATTCATCTCTACATTGAGATGCTCTGTACTTACTGAGATTAGCTGGGATGGCCGAGATAATTTCTGTCCCATCTTGAAAATACTGGCTACCATAAACCAAAGATTTCTTTCGAATGTTCTCCTTTACTCCTGCTGTATTGAACAGGCTTCCTGGGGGCCTGATGTTATTGTCATATCTTTTTAAAATATCCAAGTCAGATCTGATGAAAACGATAAGCAGACCTAAAGACATTAATCTGCAACCAGTCTCTGATAGAGCTAGCCTTTTGCAAGGATATCTCTAAGAAAATGTCCTGCTGGCCCCTTCTTCTGACCAATGAGCTGACAATGTAAGACCCTCACAGACACCACCTGCATGCATTCTCTCTCAGGAGTGCAGAGATGGAGGCACTGTAGCAGGCCAGAGAATGAGGTGTTCTAAAATCCTCTGTCTCTGGTCCTGCTGCAACCTGTTTTTGGTTACACAGCCCAGCTTCTCAAGAGAATGACATCTCCAGGGATCAGGCCATAACAAAAGAAATTCTCAATAGCACAAACGATACATATTTTCTGAGAAGTACAACATAAAGTCACTACAGAAAGCTACCCTGAAGCATTTCTCTAACATGTGGTTTCAAAATCATTTCCATGTTATCAATGCTATTTATAAAGTTTTTAAGAGTTGATAAATTTTGACATGAAACATTAATGGCATAAAATATCTCTGCAAGGTAGCAAATCACTAAGAGTCAAAAAGCTCAGAATGGTCTCAATCAATAACTTTACAACTACCAACTATTTGTTTTTCAAAATTATTAATTTACAACTAAGAATTTGCGGAAAGCCTTCCTGGAGAGTTTTTACAATCTTTGTACAGAAGTACATAGTATTTATGATACTATCCAGATATGTTTGGACTAGGCTTTACCTTGGCTATGAGACCTGCTATAGTTCTTGATGATCCCTTGCCATGAATGGAACTTTGGTAGCTATTGTCACAATCTCTGCAGTCACTAAGCACAGAAAATCCACACTAAATGCAATGTCTTTTTAACAAAGATGTTAAACCAAACTCAATATTTTCATACTTTTTTACTTTGGAAGATTTGGAGCTATGCTTGAAATTGTACAAGGAACTGTTTTAATGACCAATTAATTCAGATTGGAAGACACATAGAAATAAACAAGTTCAGAGAATAACAGCAAGGGCTATATAGATACCCATAGATAATGATCGACTTTTGGTGAGAAACTGAGATAAGCCGAGGACAAACATTGAATCAGCAGTGGAATCAAAACCTTACATATCTGTGTACTCAAGTATTTGTTTATAAGCATAGATAATACCCACCTAAAAAAAATGGGGCCCAAGCAGGCAGCTAGATTTATAATTACCTAATTTTATAAAATAGGTTCTTGCTTCACCACCTAAAGGCCGGTCAAGTTGCCAGCCTCTAGAAAACATTGAGAGCTCTAGGTATAGATACATCCTTATTTGGAAGCCAAAATAAAGACAATTCCAAGATTCCTTTTATTTAAATAAGGTGAAGAGCCTTACAGATGGAGAAAAATAGTCAAAGAAGCAGGCAAAAAATCATAGAAAATTGGAGGTAGGTGGATGTTAAGCACATTTTATTTTTTTATTTTCATTTTATGTACATAAAAATTGAAGCTCAAACAAATGAATATTCTTCATCATGATTACATAGCCAGCAGATGTGTTGATGAATATAGAGCTAAGTCACTTTCCATTACACAACACTGAATTTGAAGAAATAAGCTCACATTATGGATGTCAGGCAAACATAATAGTTCAGGGTCAATATGGCAGAGAAATAAAAGTTGGCATTTTTCTATCTTAAAAGTATTCTGGATTTTTTCCTCCTACCTTCATAAGGTTGGTAACAACAATAATGGTTAATGGACAACCTAGAATATTTCATATTTAAAGTAGAGTCTTTTCTCATGGAAAACAAACCATCCATGTCTTGATCAAAACAGGGGCATGAATTACTAGAAGAATAAGAGCAAAGAAGAAATAGGCATAAAATGTTTTCCAAGGATAGTCTTGAGATAATACTATTATATCTACATTTACAACTTATATGTCTTTTTAAATCTGATATTTGTAGTAGTGTATAGATTAGCATACTTACAGAACAAATGTGTTTCTCCTTGTTTAAGACAAATAAGTTATAATTCATAGAAAATATTAGTCAAGGTGTCATCTCTTCACCATTTCTATTATCATGTATAGGTCACAAGCTATTTCTGGCTTTCATTTTTCTTTAAAAAAGAAAGGGGAGCCTGAATAGATAAAGCATTTTGAAGATTTTGTCATGAAAGACTTTTCCACCTCCATTTGTCCTACAGATCTGATAAATTTTCATCAGGGAAACAGTCTTTGTCCTGGAGTCTCATATGGCTCTTGCCATAACAGTATATCCAAAAATTCATTCATTTATTTACTTATTGAATAAATGAAACTCTACAAGGCACCAAGTTCTGTGCCATGTCTATGTATACTGTTACAAACAAGAAAAAGAAGTAGTTGACCTCTTAGAATTTACACTACAATGAATGGGAAAAGTCCATTTCTTTTACAATGTAGTTTTCATTTGGGTATTGTTTTGTATTATTAATAGTTAACCCATGGAATGGAATGGATTGCACTCCTGAAGTATTACTTCTGTGGGATCTTCAATGCTTGTGGCTGTGTCCTTCTTTGCTGTGGCATATGCTGTCTTAGTGGAACGAGTTTGCAAAGCCCTTTGGTAGGGCAGAAACCTCCCTGCTTGGGATCTGATCTGAAAACAAATCCTACATTTGTTCATCACCACGACCTCCTCTCTAAAGCCCTTAAATATCCTTCCACTAACAGTCACTCAAGATCATGACTTAATCACTTCATGTCCAATAAAGTAATGATTTCATTTTCACTGGTTTTCTTTTATGTGATTATTTAGCCATTTTAGGCATCATATCTTCAAGAAAGAGGAGATTTGTAAATACTACAAAGGGGTTTTTGTTTTGAGTTTCTGAGATATTACTATTTTGAAATATTACTATTAAAGTTTTTTTTTTTGGATACAACTAGGTAAAATAACCAAGATCTATTTCTCATTCTAGCGTGTGGGCTCAGCATTCTGTACAAATGATTTTACTGGCTTCATCAACTCCCAAGTTAAAGAATCTCTTTAGGAAGAATCTTATTTGACCTCTTGAATTGTTGGCCTGGTACCCAGAGTAAAATAATTGGGTTTTAATAAGGATTATTTTTGTTGTGTTTTATTATGCTTTAGTACCACATGCTAAGTTGATGCAATTACAGGAAAGAAGATAAGATATGCCATGGTTTGGTTAAAAGCTTCATTACATGTATTTATAAAGAGTCTTATGGATAAAAGAATTTACAATATCCATTACGTATATTGAAATGTGTGCTACTGCTTCCATTTCTTATAATCTGCGGAACCCAGGTCTGAAACCACTTGGTGGAAACGTTTTTAAATTTTATTTTGGTACCAAGCAGCAATAACAAAAGTTCAATGACTGGCTGAGTAGCAATTTGGACTGATTTCTAAATGTGGGCACAGCATTAATGAAAGACATTTCTTATTTTTGAGATAAAGCAAGCCTACATGAAAGAGAAATTACACCATTTGGGTACAGTTTCAGTGAATGCCTGACAATGGGGGAGTTGGAAGACTGGTGTAATGTCAGAATGCTAAAGCTAGGTGAGTTAGGAAGGGTTATTTGGAGATAAGCCTGGAGTAGGACTTTAAAGAAGGGAAGCAGTGTGGATAAGCTAGTAGGAGGGTGATCCATAAGTTAAATATTAAAAGTATAGCACTAGAGATAGCAACAACCATGTCTCCAGACTAAAGAGCTTTCTTTTTTTAAAAAAAAAAAAAAAAAAAGAAAGAAAGAAATGAATATGGGTGGAGAGAGGGGATTATAGCAGAGTGAACAGCGTGGAAGTCTTGGTGGGGACATTCTGATTTAATAAGTAAGTATAGTTTATTTATCAAGAGTAACAATTTGAAAATGCTATTTGAGTATTAGTTACCAATGCAACTAAACTTCACAATGAATGATGATCATGGTTAGCATTCACTAAGTGCTGACTATGTGTTACATACTATTTTAAAAACTTTATGTATGTCTTTGTGTTTTACCCAGGATTTTGTAACCATGATGCAATTGACATTTAGGATTAGGTAATTCTTAGTTGTGGGGTACTGACCTGTGCCCTGTGCACTGTACGATGGTTAGCAGCATCCTTGACCTCTATTCACTAGATGCCAGTAATCACACCAAAATATCCCCACACAACCACAAGTTGTGACAATCGAAAGTGTCTTCAGATTTTGCCAAATACTCCTTGAGGGCAGCATCTTCCTAGTTGAGAACCACTGATTTGTTCTTAACACCACATATCAGTTAAATTTCATTAATTCTTTTTTTACTGCCTCTTTTTGTAGTTGAGGACATGGATGCTTGCCCAATGTTATTACTTGCCCAATGTCACATGGTTAATAAGCAAATTATAAAGCCTCCCTGTGAACTCCAGTGACTTAATTGTAGGGCCTGGATTCTTAACCACTACTCTCTATTACTTCCCCATAATCTTTCTAGGCAGGAATCTAGCATAAACAAAATAAGAAATAGCCCAGTGTAATAAGTCTCATTTGAACTGATATATTAAAAAATGGCGGACATTTAAATTTTAGGTAATGCTAGAGCTGGTGTAGTCAAGACTTCTGTCTTTTGTTTTGCAATTTATCAAAAGGCTGACTTTCTCATCTAACCCTATTTCAGTGGTATGATCTACATAATTTTTAACATATGTTGTGTATCTGACCTTAAATCAATATCACAGCAGTTTTATGATTTTTTAGTGCCTCTCTCATCATTTCTTCCAGGCTTTGGCTGGATAAGGGGAATAAAAACCCCGTGTTTTTCCACAACTATAAGAAATGCAATTATTAGAGCATATCTTGTACTTTCCAAGTATCCCTAGATTGTACAATATGCCTAACTGTCCTAGCACAAGGGGACACTTTCTGCACACTTTATTATTAGAGCTGCTCCATGTTCCTTTAATGATATGTGGAAAGCAAGGAAAATAATGCTAGGAGGGAAAAAGATCTCTCCTTTCTTTGACGTGGAAGTTTTGCAAACCACGTAGTGAGACCTCCTAAGAGTTCATCTCACTCTAGGAACACAGGAGACTGTGGCTGGAGTAAGGAGGAAGAAATGAGAATAACACAGAAATGATTACAAATGGCCACAGCCTGTCTTTGGTTAGAAAAATAAACAGGTATTTCTGCTAATAACAATAAAAAAAAAAAGTCCTGGGCTTGTGAGGAGGGAGCCTGGCCCTCTGTGTGTGGCCTCTGTTTACCCTTCTGTATAATATTATGACAGGTCTTTTTTAATGATAATGTTCCATGCATCAGAAATAAGGAATGAAAAAGAAGTATTTGCAGGGTTTGCCTATTACCTTAAACCATTGATCATCATAGAGAAGGCAGCAGGTGTGACAGACAAAAAGAGAATCATAGATTAATATAGCTGAAAGCACATGACAGTCAAAAGCATGTTTTTTTCCATCCCAGAAAGTTCTACCTGTGAAACCTGAGACTCTGCTTTCTCATCTATAAAATGGGATAAAACTATCCTGCAGGATTTTGTGAGGCTTAGACAAAAGTCTCCAAGCAGATGAAATTTCCAACAGTATCCATCATAATATAGGCACTCAGTAAACTTACTATTGGTTAAATAGATAAGTAGTTTTCAAGTGAAAATGTAATTGTGAAGTGCAGTTTAGTTCTCTTTGCCTTCCTGGGGCTTTGTAGAACATGAAAAAAAGTAAGGGTTTTAAAAAATTTTTATTTTAACAAGACCCATGAACTAAAAGTAAAGAGTAATGCCATTTAAAGGACCGTTGCAACAGGTAGGTAAAACTCAGAAAGTCTAGAAACCAGTAACAGGAAACAAGATAAAACGCATGAGTCTCAGGATAAGCCCAAGGGTTTCAACATTTCTCACGGAAGGCAAGATGCCATTTTCTACAACCTTAGGGGTCTTTATGTGAGTTTTAGTCAACTAAACTTGAAGTGAGAGAAGGAACTCAAATAGGAGAATTGGCTAACATTTCTTTGCCAGTGATCGGGGAGGAGTGAAAGCAGTGCGGCTATGTATTATTCTGTTCTCACCCTGCTAAAAAGAACTGTCTGAGACTGGGCAATTTATAAAGTAAAGAGGTTTAATTTACTCACAGTTCTGCAGGGCTAGGGAGGCCTCAGGAAACTTACAATCATCGTGGAAAGGGAAGAAAACACATCTTTCTTAACATGGCGGCAGAAGAGAGAAATTAGTGCCCGCAGGGGAAATGCCAGATGCTTGTAAAACCATCTGCTCTTGTGAGAACTCACTCACTATCACGAGAACAGTATGGGGAAAACCACCCCCGTGATTCAATTACCTCCACCTGGCCCCACTCTTGACATGTGGTGATTATTACAATTCAAGGTGATATCTGAGTGCAGACACAGAGCCAAACCATATCAGGCTACATGGAAAAAAATAAATCAAAGAAGTTTGTCCTGAGACACAGAAGCAAAATTTCACTGTTCCAAGACATTCTACAATGAAGTGAGAAGCCTGGCACTTCCT
Source organism: Macaca nemestrina (assembly GCF_043159975.1). Taxonomy (NCBI): domain Eukaryota; kingdom Metazoa; phylum Chordata; class Mammalia; order Primates; family Cercopithecidae; genus Macaca; species Macaca nemestrina. The sequence continues at coordinate 50,224,405 of NC_092137.1, forward strand.
TCCCCCACTTCGACACTTAATAATTGGTAGAACAATAATGTCCGTAACAAAGACAGCCTGGAAAGGATGAGTCTGACAAAGCCTATCCATCCTTCTACCTCACAAACTATCTATATTTGTTTTTTTCTCCAGCTTTGGAGATAGAGGATGTGTTCCGGCTTACATACTCTTAGGAGTAATACTGGAAATTGACATCTAATCAGCATTTTATGCACTATAATTGTGTAAACTTTTAGGCCTGCTGTACAATAATCCTTCCCTGCTGTTTGGTGAGCACTTTGGGCCCCTCTGGATGACAAATGTGATATGAATGGGAAGCATTATTATTATTTATGCTTTATAATATGTCAACTCTATATCCTCTGCCACAATAGACACTTGCTTCAAATGTGCAGTAACAGCCCCCAAGTGATGTATTGTCAAAATATTTCTGAAACAAAAAAGCAAAATTAACTATAAACTGCCCCCTTGTCTCCAGGAAAATGGCACTGTAACACTACCAAGGAAAATCAATGTTAAATAATAAAAGCTACAACAAAATAAAAGTCTAAAAATCTTGGAAGAGCTCTGTGTTTGGAAGAAGTATGCTTTGGTAAATCCCGACAATGATAATTCTGCTTTCCAACTAAAGTATAATAGTGAAAGAGCAAACTGTCACCCCAGGGTATCCTCAAGAACAGCTCAATGAATTTTGGCTTACTTAAAAAGAAGTTTTCAGTGGAGCTGTTTATCTTGGAAAATATTTTAGAAACAAAGACAGCCCTTTTTTTATTTTTTATTTTTATTTTTTGGATTTACATTACCCAGACCCTGATACTATCAGATATCATCTGATGACTCATCAATTAATACATACCTTTAAGGTTGGAAAGCACATATTTAAATATATCATAGACAGCAAGTAACAAATGATAGGAACTAGATTTTAGTAGGTAAAATCCTTCTGCACCATCAAAGACTTTCTAAGAGCTATGGGTTGACTAGTCAGGTGATTCGGTTTCTATTTGGGGACAGGTCATATTAATTTTCAGAATCTTTTCCCAGAATGTTATTTAATTAGTGTGACTGGATATCTGAATCAGGATGCTATGGTATTTTAAAAATGGAAGATGTTGATTTAAATGTGATAGATACTTTACTGCATAGTCTGATAAACTTTTAACAGATTGTAACCTTGATGCTTTCCCTGGGGTAGGGAGGCATCCAAGGGACCCTTGTGAACTGAAAAAGTTAATGCACTTCTCCAAACATTTTGAGTCTGTCAGAATCTGGAACTATAAAATAACATTTCTTCATTAACATACTAGTCACAACGCTATTCCCATAAAGCGCCTCTAGCATATAAGGCTGGACTTTTTCCAGACCTTCATTTATAGGGCTGGTTTATTTTTCTTTGTCTTGACATTAATGAGCTATGTATTCAGGGAAATAGAAGATTTCAATGCCTGTAAAATTATCTTTCCAATTACCAAAGCTTGCTTTTCTCCTACTCAAAGAGAAAGCAGCGACTTCTTTTAGAACAGGGGACCAGTGGAATATTCAGTAAAAAGGGTCATGAAAATAAATGTGAAGGCAGTAATGGACCCATTCCAACCATGACTTCGTGACAAAATGCTATGACTTCAGCATTTCATTACTTGCCATGTTGTCATTCTTTGTATTATTATCACACCTCCCCTCTCCCCCACGTTATTACATCTTTTTGGGAAAAGAAGATACAAATACACGTGAAATTATAGTACCTTGTGCTAAAATTTAGACTGCTGATTTGATATGAAACACATAATGTTTTTATAGATCAAGGCTGCCAGTCATTTGTAACCATTCTGGAGAAACAATATCTTTCCTGAGCAATCTTGGTATATCATCATCTATCACATCCTTAGCAATTAACTGAAGCTAACTGTTTCACTAACATTTCCTTTTCCATTTATGTGGAATGGGCTGAATGTGTTAATGCAATATAACAAGAGAAATGGGCACAGAAAAATCCACTTTCATATTGATCTCAGCATCCTGTCTGTGTCTCATCTGGGATGAATAGAAAAAATAATCAAGAAAAAAATGTGTTGGCAGGGTTACGAATACAAAGGAAATATTACTGGAAAACATTTAATAGGTAAATATAGATGAGGGAATAGGCACAAGGTTAGGTAATAAGCACATTGAATTTCAAATTTCCTAATTACTCTCCCTGTTTTGCAAATCCTTCCAAAACATTACCTCATCTGTGCTTTCATCATCCCTAGAGTATAGGATTCGATTACTCATCCTATCCCTTTGCACAATGCAGAAATTTACATGTATTCAGCCCTAGCTGTCCTTATAGTCAATTCTCTCAGTTTAGTACTTACTAGTTTTCTTATTTTGGTTTTGTCCTGTCCTCGATAAGTTTGAAAGCTGTTTGAGGACAGGGATATGTTTATTCTGTACTTTTCTGGTATCCTCCCTTGGAAACTTAGTACTTAAGAGCTAGGTGGGGCTGGGTGCAGTGGCTCACGCCTGTAATCCCAGCACTTTGGGAAGCCGAGGCAGGTGGATTACAAGGTTAGGAATTCAAGATCAGCCTGGTGAAGATGGTGAAACCCGTTTCTACTAAAAATACAAAAGTTAGCCAGGCATGGTGGCGGGCGCCTGTAATCCCAGTTACTTGGGAGCCTGAGGCAGAGAATTGCTTGAACTGGTGAGGCTGAGGTTGCAGTGAGCCGAGATGATGCCATTGCATCATCTCTCCAGTCAGGGAGAAAGAGCAAGACTCTGCCTCAAAAAAATAAATAAATAAAATAAAATAAAATAAAATAAAAAAGCTAGGGAGCTAGGTCTTCATTAACAAATATAAGGTGGTTTCAGAGCATGTAGTGCATTAGTGAAACTCAGGTTTATCATTATAGGTGTATTTATATACATTCATTAAGTATACTGCAGAATGGGCACTCCTCAGTTTACACTTCAAACTCAAGTAGCTGTAGCACTAAATTACTTATAATTTTGATTTATAAACAGCAGAAGAAAAATGGGTAATCCACATTAAAAATGACTGTGTATCATCTCTTAAAGCATTTTAAATATGTGTTTATCTTGCTCTTAAATGGTTTTACTCTTTGTTATGTTCATTCTAATTAAATTGTTTTAGTGCAAAACTGCTAAAGCAATTTCTGTAGTTTCATTTTTTATTCTAAAATTCTTAACTGTATACTGAAAGTGAACTTATGAAACATTCTTGATATGAAAACTCACAAGTTTTCAAACATAATCCTTTATCTTTAAACATAATACCTACCTGAAATTTTGCCAGACAGGCTTATCCTCAGGGTATGTGTTAGTAGGTTAATACTCCAAAGAATAAAATATAATTCATATATTAACTACTGGTAGAAATCCAAATGCAATCATATTGTTTACTTGATAAACAATAAAATGCTCTGCTTAAAATCAAAATGCTCTGTTTCACTTCTCAGGAGCAGTTCTGACAGATTTTATACTTTTGGCAGATTCAGGATTAGCCAGATGCAGACAGCCTGTGTAGGCTTCCCAATTAAAAATCAATAAATTTTAAACATAAATAAATAGAAATTCTCTATTTAAAAGAAGAATGTGGATTTATATATATATGTGTGTGTATGTGTGTATAATTACAGTAGTAAAAATTTTATTAAATCTCTAACGAAATCCCTCCTGACACATTCCTTTCTCTTTCTACTTTTGAGTAACTGTAATAATCCTTCTCAATTTTTCTAGAAAAATAAACATGCATTCAAACTGATCTCAGAAAAGAAGTTTTCTAATGCCAAGTCCGACAAGTTAGCAATGGTAAAATAAATTTCATTAAAATTTTAATCTACTCACTAGGTAGGGAAGATTAAATAACTTAAGCATTTTCTTAACTATTAATAGATAATGATGTCAACTCTAGCCTAGCAGCTTCAACAAGCTTTTGCAAAGTGTTGAATTCCAATAAGCACTTTCAGAAAGGGTAAGATGTGTACATGATCATCTACTTAGGTCATAGTACTGCACAAACAGTGCTAATGTGAAATATCTGCTGGGATTTTTAGTACAGGTTATTTTTACAGTTTAAGGATCAAGTTGCTTAGAGAGTGTCTACTTCTTAAAGACATATGGAAAATATCATGATACTTTACTATGTGAATGTGTACTATGTGGGAACACTATATATAGTTGGTACAGAGGGATGGAAACTTCTTTTGGTTGGAAAATGTGTAGACACAAATGACAAAATCAAGTGTAAGCAAAGACAGTAAGCATACTGGAAATTATCTTGGACAAAGAGAATTTTCATTTCTTTTGAATATCTCCTATGGAATATATCATATAGTTACTAAATGTTTCCAGTTTAGAAATAGTGAAGAAGTATTTTTCTAAGAAATATATTATTAGAGACTCAAATATTAACCCTTATTAGCCATACTTAAAAGAGACAAGGATGTTAGTTAAAGCCAGGAGAATTCTTTAGTGCTGTCTTTCTAGACATTAGAATTCCTCAAATGTATTCAGTAATTAAAAACATTTTGAAAAACTTTTAAAAATATAATATGCAATCATTTTAATGCATATTTTGCTAAATCATCTATTCAGAAGTCTTCTAGTTTCTTTATGACCCTATACAAAAGATAATTCAAAACCATGGCTACAAAATATATGTCAGCAGGCAATATCTATTTATTTATTTATTTAGAGATGGAGTCTCGTTCTGTAACCCAGGCTGGAGTGCAGTGGCACGATCTCGGCTCATTGCAACTTCCATTTCCCGGGTTCAAGAGATACTCCTGTCTCAGACTCCTGAGTAGCTGGTACTACAGGTGGCTAATTTTTGTATTTTTAGTAGAGACAGGGTTTCACCGTGTTAGCCAGGATGATCTCAACCTCCTGACCTCATGATCTGCCCGCTTCAGCCTCCCAAAGTGCTGGGATTACAGGCGTGAGCCACCGTGCCTGGCTACAGGCAATTTTCACAAACCTGATAAATATTTATTCCTCTAATATCCAGGTCCAGTCCTGGATATTAACTTTTAGAATTTAAAACAGGTGATACCTCAGTACTTTCTGGTTTAAAAGTTTTATTAGCTCTTATACTTAAGGATTAGATACATAGAATGACAGATCTTCTAATACAATCAACTCTGTAAATCAATAATTTTTTCTTCCTCAAAATAATATAAAAAAATAAATAATTTACAAAAGTAGCAGATTACATTTAGCACCAATTCAAAGTTCTTGCGAAAACAAAAAATGTGTGCAAAATTTCAAAACTGGGATACAAATCTGAAATTTTATAGAATCATTGTCAAACAATAGCAGATGCAAGAATAGTATGTTTGATTTATTTCTTCATAATTTGGAACAGAATCAAGTTTGTATAAAAAATCAAATTCTTGATTTTTACAAAAAGAGATGTTCTGTATTTTGTTGTACTCCATAATTCCCTTTCACTCTTTCTCTGAAATCTGTGACGAGTAGTCACTGAAATATCAAGACACAAAAATGTTAGACTTTTATTCAGTGGCCTGTAAATTTACTGGTTGCCAGAATATCTTATATAGTAGGTAAAACTAAAGTTTCTAGGAACACTGAATTCTATCCTTTGTTAATGCTGAGGTTCGGTCTCTACATATATTCCCAATTGTTGCTGAAATTAAGTAGTACTACATCATTCTGTTGTCTGCCAAGGGAGTATGTGTCCTTCCTTCCTCACTGATATCCAGGAAAGAAACAAGAATGCACTGAAGATAGTGATTTGCAGCAGGTGCTGAGGCTCCCTTGATATATGTGCATATACATGTCTAACTCCATAATATACTGGAACCCATAAGAAAGGCAAAAATTACTACCAAGTGTTTCTCTCATTCTTCCTGGAAAGAAAGTCCTACTACTTTACCTTGCTTAGTAAATCTGGGTGCTGCTCTTGCCTAAACGAAATTTTGATTAAGAATTATTACATCTGAAACTCCTTTAACCTCCATCGCTTCTCTTTTTCAATGCCATTTGCAAATATGTGCTGTAAGATACAAAGAAATGCTGGTAAGATTACAGTTCCCCTGGTACTGTCCAACTAAAAAGGAACCCAAGAACATTTAACAGCCTGGTGTCATTTTTTTTTTCCTTTGAAAATACATCCCAATTTTTTTCCTGTAAATGCTTTCAACCTGGTGACCTATGACAGCTTTGCAGTGAAAATCTTGAACTGGTTTTTACTTACTTTGAATAAAAGGTTAATACAAGGCTTCATGGATATTTAATCAGCACCACATTCAAAAATGAGGGAAGCAAAGGCAAAGCTAATAAATTGACCTTTTAAAGAGCAATTCAATGGGATAACTGCCATAGCACAATTCACTCCAGGGCTGAATATGTGTATATGGCTGGTATTCCTTGGATCCAATCCAAGGACATTTAAATATGTAAGCACCAAAATCATGGTAGGTTGGATGAAGTGAACAACTATATCACACACAACCTGGTGGGCCTCAAATACATTTTTTATAAAAGTAAAGCTGTACTCTCATACATAATTTTAACCTAATCAACCAGTTCACATATGCCACCTAGAAAAATTAAAACATTATTAACATTATCTAGCATCGATGCTAAACACTTTATATTTGTTATTTTGCATAATCTTCATAGCACCCCAGGTATTAGGTGTTATTATTCCTATTTTACAGATGAAGCTGGATGTCTGTCTAGATATATTGCCAGTTCTTGCTGAAATCAAGTAGTTATTCATCCTTCTCTTTTCTTCCAAGGAATTGTGTGTCCTACCTTTCTTACTGACACCTAGGGAAGAAACAAGGTTACAATGAGGACAGTGATTTGTAGTAGGTGCTGAGGCTGGCTTAATAGATGTACATATGCATGTCAGAGGGGTTTAAATAATGTGCCTGATAGTCCACGGTGGATGAAATTAGGAACTGAAACTGAACTTACTAACAAGACCTTAGACTGTAAATACTCACCTACTCTTAACATAAAGGACAGGTTTTTGCCCTGAGTGTTTTTCTAAAACATCTTACATGTAGAAGTACCCGCAAGGTTAAACTCAAGATAATAAAAAAGTTTCCCCTTGGTCTTATGCCCTACTTTTCCTACCTTTATATTTATGAGAAATATTACAATATATGTGCTATCTTATAGGAGAAAGCTAACAGTTTCCTTTAAAGGGGGGAAGATTGAGCTTTTTTCTTTAAATCCATTATGGTTTTAGCTAAATAATTAAAGTTTAAGTGCAGAGAATCAGGTTTTAGTACCATTTCTGCAACTAGCTTTGTCAATAGAGTAATTCTTTATTATTTTATTATTATTATTTTTTTGAGACAGAGTCTCACTCTTTTGCCCAGGCTGGAGTGCAATGGTTCGATCTCAGCTCACTGCAACCTCTGACTCCCAGATTCAAGCGATTCTCCTGCCTCAGCCTCCCGAGTAGCGGATATTACAGGTGAGTACCACCATACTTGACTAATTCTCGTATTTTTTTAGTAGAGATGGGGTTTCATCATGTTGGCCAGGCTGGTCTCGAACTCCTGACCTTGTGATCTGCCCACCTCGGCCTCCCAGAATGCTGGGATTACAGGCGTGAGCTACTGCGCCCAGACACCGGAGTAATTTTTTAGGTTACTCACTTATAAAGTGAAGGTTCTGGGCTAGCTGATGAATGCGATTCACAGTAGTTTTCAGATGGTGTGATTTCAGTACTATTCACTCAGCCTATGTATCTACAAACACTGCACTAGATACTGTGAAGAGATACACAATAGCTGACAAGACACAGGTTAAGTCCTGAATAGGTTTACAATTTGGCAAACTGGGGGTCAACAGTGAGTGAGGTAGAGAGTGGAGGTGGAGCAACAAAAAATGTTCTTTTACGAAAGATAATCTTTACTGACCCACTACACCTGCGATGTTCCTTTTAACTGCACATTCCTACAATACGTATATACAAGCTCTATCCAACCATGGCTTTACAATCAGTCCCAGGAGATGATTTGTAAACAAGATTTGGGAAACAATAGCAAATATGAGTAGGCAGAGAAATGAAATTTTAAAGTAAGAAGACTGGCTTGTATGGCGAGAAGGAGTTAGAGACGAGGAATCAGAGATGTTGAAATGAATGGAACGTACATTTAGATGGGCACATAAATGACATGTGCAATGTCATATGAAACAAAGCTGCTACAGATCATGGAAGCCACAATCTTCAGGAACATAGTTAAAGAAAATGAGGTGGTGGTGGGAAGAGTCAATGAGGACCAGAGTGTATGTAAGAAAAATATGACAATGTCAAGTAGGAGGAAATTTGAAAATGCTTTGGGGTATCTATCTTTTTAAACATGTTTCTGGAAATAATATTAGTTTCTTAAGCATCTACAGTGCCAGGAATGTTGCATCATCTGTCATAATTTTTACAATCATCTTGCAAACTCAGATATAGTTTCCTATTTTATGCATGCTTAAGCAGGTTAAGTGGCTCAATAAAGGTCTCTAGCTAGTAAATGAGAAAGCCAGGAAGAGATCACAACTGTGCCCTGAAGCTAGTACCATGCCAAGTCTGACTCGCTGACTAATTTTGCAAATATGAAAAGTAATGACTTTAGCCTATGTGGCCCAACTTCAGGCCAGTCCCAACTGGGAACATTTTATAATGCCTTCTTAGAAACTGGTACTGGCTTTTCCTCACTGGGTTAGTAGTGGATATTAATCTCTTTATTTTCCATATACAGGCATATGACTTGCAGACATGGCATACGGTGTGCATAAAATACTTCCTTAGAAAATACATCAGCCAAGAAGCAGGAATTGCTCATTATTTTATTATTGCAGCAAACTCATGTTTCCATCATCCCAAGTTCAGATTCTATCTACAAGAGTAGAAAAAATCCACTAGATTTTTAATTCAACATCCATTCAAGTTTTAAGGCACATGCTATCTGAAACACCATAATTTTTTAGTTTGAAACAGATAATTTTTCTTTAGCAACTTTGGCCCTGAAATGTCCTCCAATTTCAATGTCAGGAGGTTTGCTACCGTGGTCTGGAGAGTGTAGTTTTTCATAAAAATGTGTTCTATTTTTCAACACCAAAAGAATATCTCTTTCCTGCATATTGCTCAAAATAGCTATTTCCTTCACATGGTTATGTTTTATTAGTCATGCCATCAGATCTGGCAATGTGAGATTTATTTAGCGGGGAATATTTCATCAATTACCAAACATAAAGCATGTGCTGTCTCTCAACGAGTTTAGTGACACCTTAAATAAGTTCTGAGCTGTTGGGAGAATTACAAAGAACACACTTTTACTGAAAGTTATTAAAATTGCATACTAATAGAATTTTTCAAAAAGGATACCTGAAGTTTTAATATTTTAACCCAGGGAAGTGGATTCTTTCACTTCCTTTTTTAGATTATGGCCCTGAGAATGTATCACGCGATGATGGAGCATGAAAAATAAGTCAATTTGAGAACAACTCACAGAAATTAGCTGATTTCATGATATTTATGTGCTACTCACTTGCATTGTTATTCCCTTTCTTATTCTTTCCTCCCTTAAATGTACTTTCCACAAGCATTCAAAGTAATCATCTTAATTTATAAGTCAAATCATGGCATTCCTCTGTCTGTTTACTCTTTTTTTTTTTTTTTTTTTTTTTTTGAGACGGAGTCTCCCTCTGTCACCCAGGCTGGAGTGCAGTGGCATGATCTTGATTCACTGAAACCTCCACTTCTCAGGTTCAAGAGATTCTCCTGCTTCAGCCTCCCAAGTAGCTGAGACTACAGGTGTGTGCCACCACACCCAGCTAATTTTTTTTGTATTTTTAGTAGAGACGGGTTTTCACCATGTTAGTCAGGATGGTCTCAATCTCCTGACCTCATGATCCACCCAACTTGGCCTCCCAAAGTGTTGGGATTACAGGCGTGAGCCACTGCACCTGGCCCTATTTACTTTGTTCATTGACTCTCCCTGCCCTAAGAGTAAAGCTCAAGTTTCTATCCTGTCCTAATTTATTTCCTTCTTTCCTTCCTTCCTTCCTCCCTCCCTCCCTTCCTTCCTTCCCTTCCTTCCTTCCTTTCTTTTTTTCCTTTTCCTTCCGTCCTTCTTTTCCTTTTCCTTCCTTCCTCTTTTCCTTCCTTCCTCTTTTTCTTTTCCTTCCTTCCTTCCTTTCTTCCTTCCTCTTTTCCTTTTCCTTCCTTCCTTCCTCTTTACCTTTTCTTTCCTTCCTTCCTTCCTTCCTTCCTTCCTTCCTTCCTTCCTTCCTTCCTTCCTCCCTCTCTCCCTCCCTCCCCTCATCTTTCCCTCCCTCCCCCACCTCTCCCTCCCTCCCTCCCTCCCTTCCACTCTTCTTTCCTTTGCTCCTTCCCTCCTTTTATGAGACAGGGTCTCACTTTTTCTCCCAGGCTGAAGTGCAGTGGCACTTTCACGACTCACTGGAGACTTGACCTCTCTGGCTCAAGCAATCCTCCCAACTCAGCTCCTGAGTAGCTGGGACTATAGGTGCATGCCACCATGTCACCCTAATTTTTATATTTTTTGTAGAGACAGGGTTTCTCAGGTTGGCCTTGAACTCCTGGGCTCAAGTGATCCTCCTGCCTTGGCCTCCCAAAGAGCTGGGATTATAGGTGGGAGCCATGGCAAGTGCCTGAGCCCTACCCTGTTTCTGCAGGGCCTTGCATATTCTACTTCCTGTCTCCTAAACAGGGGAAACTTCTATCCTAACACCTTTGCTCAAACTATGCTTGCCACCTAGAATATCTTCCCACATGCACAGTTATGGGAAGCCTACTTATACCTTAAGGGCCTTGCTCCATTGGTAAATAAGCCCTCATTCCTATCATGTTGTGTTAGTCTTCTCTAGGCTAACATTCTGTCTCCAAGATCTTTGTGTTTAGATCCTTTGTATGTTGCAGTGTGTCTTGAGCATAAGTACTGAGAGCACAGGGTAAATGCAAAGGTGAGAGAGGCTGTGGAGAAAAAATTTAAAAAAAATTTTGACATATTCAGAAGTCACTTTGTTTCTCTTACTGTCAATGCTCTTATTTCTGCCCTAGCCATAACTATAAGAAAATATTTACCAGCTGTTCAAAGATAGTTTGTTCAAAGTAAAACATTAAAATGTTGCTCTTTAAAATTCTTTTTGTGGAGATTTTATAATCCTATAAATATAGAGAATTGGGCGCACATTTCTTCTTTAAAGACAGGTTTTTACCCACTCTTCCTAGGTATCTAACAAGGAGACATCAAGGCATTTTAAAACAAAAGACCCAGATTCTACAATAATAATGTCATCTTTCATACTCAAGATTCCAAACACAATTTGACTGACTTTCAACAGTCTTATAAATAGGCATATCTAGTCTCACTCCCTATAGAGAGAAAATCAACAGCATAGTGTGTCCTGCTGAATGTTATGTAAGTTGTTGGTATCAGTATTAAAATAAGGGAGACTTACTCCTTGGATGCTGCTCCACGTTGTCTGGATAGGCAACCCCTCAGCACAACACCTAGGCCTTATTTTCTGCACATTGCTCAGGCTAAGGCTGTGCCTGGCAGGTAGTCAGTATGCAACAAATGAGCCATCAAATATAACAATATAATTCAAGCCATTAGGTAGTCTCTAGAAATATCTGTCCTTAATCCTACTTTTTTTTTTACTCACTGTATGTCTAAACATTGCTAGTTTATCCCAGAAACCTAATTGCTTCTTTTCTGAAGCTGAACCTAATCCTCAATCTGATGTTATTAGGAGGTGAAGTCTTTTGAGTGGTGATTAGGGGTTGAGGATGGAGCCCCCATGAATGGAATTAGTGCCTTTATAAGAGGCTGAACAAACCAGAGTTATTCCTTTTCACTATGTGACAGACGACAGAGCTAAAAGACAGCTATCTGTGAAGCAGGAAGCAGGCCCTCACCAGATACCGAATCAGCTGCCACCTTGATCATGGACTTCTAGCCTCCAGAACTGTGAGAAATAAATGTATGTTGTTTAGAAATCACCCAGTTTATAGCATTTTGTTATAGCAGCCCTATTGGACTAACACAGTGAAGCAGCCACTATGGACTGAATTATGTCCCTGCCCAAATCCATGCATCAAAGCCGTAACTCCCAATGAGTTTGTATTTGAAGATAGCATCTTTAGAAGGTAATTAAGAGTAGATGAGGTCTTAAGCATGGGATCCTAATCCAACAGGACTGGTGGCCTTACAAGAAGAGGAAGAGGATGCACACACACATGCTCTCCATCCTATGTGCAGGAACTAAGGAAAGGTCACGTGAACACACAGCAAGATAGTGGTTTCCTGCAAGTCAAGCAAAGAGGTCTCAGAATGAAACCTACTTTACTGGCATCTTGATCTTGGACTTCTTAGCCTCTGGAACTGTAAGAATAAATTTTTGTTCTTTAGTGCCCAGTCTGTGGTGGCCTAAGCAGACCAAGACAGTTGCAGGGCACATTGGGCTCTGAATTTAATTGGCATAGGTTTCACCACTTGTTAGTTATTTGACTAGAGGGATTTTCTTAGCCTTATCTTTAATAAGCCAAAAAGTCTTTTGAATGAACCTTATAAAAATATCTACCTACCTCAAAATATTATTGTGATATTTAAATGAGAAAAATAAAAAATACCAGCTCCATGCCAAAACATAAAATAAAATAAAGTACCCAGCTCCATGCCAAAAATGCTCAAAGATACAAATACAAGCAGGCATTTAAAATGTCTAGGTAACTATGTGTCAAGTGAGTGGTAGAGACAAAAAGGAACTGTAGAATTTTGGAGGAGAAAGAGGGTGCTTTTGGTTGGAAGAATCAAAGAACATTTAAGACAGCCTTAATATTTATCTCAGCTTGACTAAATGTTAGACAGGGTGCTTCCTGACTATAGGCCCATGACGTTCTTTTCCTTAGAGCCTTTACTTTGGAAAACTTGCTATTATAAATTCCTTCTTTGCCCCTTTTGAAATGTTTCTAAACCTCCTTAAAAGCCTCTTGCCAGCTCTATGATCTAGGGAGTATCTCTCTCAAAGACCTGGGTGCCATATTTTTCAGATGTGACTATCAAGAAAGATAGTGCCCCCATCTTCCAGTCTCTGTGGATGGATAGGAACCTATCATAGGTGAATAATTATAAATTACAAAACTAGTTTATGTCATGCATGTGTGAGAAAGTTTACTTTCTCCTCCTGTAAGGATAATCAGCAAACACAGGTGGCCTATGATCCTCCTACATCTGCTCTTAAAAACTGTCCCACACTTTGTTTCTTCAGAGTTGATACCAGTTTCTCTCCCCTATTGCAATAGTCTTGAATAAACTCTTCCGTGCCCATGAAACTTTGTCTAGTACAGTTTTTTTTTTTTTAACTTTGACAGGAAACATTCGTAGAGAATATACAACTTGAAATATGTTGTAAAGTATGGCTTAGATATTGCTTTGGCAATGTATAACTTAAAATGAAAAGCTGCATGCATTTTTATGTTAGCAGTAACTAGTTATGGCATGTCTTGATGTTTTACTCAAGAATTTTCTTGAGTTCTTTTTAACATACATTATTTCAACAGTTACTTACAGAGTACAAAGTAACTGTCTTTTAAGGTTCAAATTCATGCACTAACATTGTAAGCTCCCTATGGCACTACAGTCTTGTGTATATACTTTCAGATAGCTGAAGACATAGGTAAATCTTCGCAAATGGGGAGAGACAGGGAGAAAAAAGGGTTCCTGGCTTAATTTTAAAGTACTACCTACAGTGGGACTGTTTTCTAAAGAACTCTTTAGGATGTAGCATATATACTAACATGTAAAGCACACCTTTTGCACTAATCAAATGCAAAGTTATATAAATTTATATCCAGTGACTCTTAAGAAAGTGGGACGCCAACACTCATCTTTATGACTAAAGTGTAAAATTTTATGAATCAATGTAAAGAAGCCAGCAAGCTTGGAAGGCATCTTGTATTCAAACTCAGATTATGTTATTACACTAGTAATCTTGATGTGTCTTTTAAAAATTTAACATCCTTTTAATCAAGCATGATTAGTTACAAATAGAATCCAAAGAAATATCTCAAATGACTGTATCTCTAATTTATCTTGCTTATTACTTATGGGATATTTTTCTTATCCATATCCAGGTAAATTACAATTTCAGAAATTATCTGTACAAATGAATACAATTCAATTCTCTTAGCCATTGAATTACTTTTTCCAGTGTAAAGTACAGTCATTTAGGCATTCATAAAATATAGAATTTAGAAATCTTTTAACATAATGAAGTTGAAAAAAATAAACAAATATTACTTTGCCAATTCTCCACCAGTCAGAAGCTTCTCTATATACTAACCGTGTGTTTAGAAAATATCAATGCACAAGGAAGAGAAATGCAATTTGTCTCATCCAAATGCATCATACAAAATGACCAAATGCCGTTAAGTGCTAGAAATGGGTCTCAAAAGACTCTCAATGTCTGTCTCATTTTGGGGTTGTTTGGAAGTTCAACCCTTTTAGTGAGAAGTATTGGAAGATAAATCCAGTTCTTAGCCCTTAATTCACCACTTACTGGTGAGGCTTTCTTATTAGAGAGCATGTCTTCCGGTCTCAATAGTTCCTAATGAATGTGTCTGGCCTTCCCTAGCAATATATATATTCTGATAAACTGGAAGACATGATTGCCCCCTACCCAATTCTAAAAAGAGTGAATATATCATTCTTTGTAACACATGAAATGTATTAAAAAGATATCAATATGGGTTTTTTAAAAAAGAAAATACCATTCAATTAGAAAATTATTTTGGAGAATAATAAAAATGATAGGTATGCTATTTCACTGTGACTAGCCAGCCATAATTGTTAGGAAGAACATGATTTCTAAATATACTGAAAGTCCAGTGACATGTGCAAGACAGGAAAAGCACCTTTATTCATTTGTAATAAATATTTTCTTGTTCATTCCCTACATAAAAAAGAACAATTAATATTTTCTTTGACTTTCCTGAAGAATGAGATATTCGACCTGAAACTTTCTCTGTTGTGATACTACTACATTAAGTGGCGGTATTCAAGATTGATTGGAGACAAGAAGACTAGTTGGGAAATTGTTTTGTCATAGTTCATAGTAGAGAAATAGTGTCATGATGGGAGAAATGGAAAGAAAATTCAATTTCAGAAATTTCACAAAGGAAATATGGTTAGGTCTTTGAAGCTGAATTTACAAATGTATATTTGTAAATATACATCAATATTATAATTTGAGAGCTAAAATCTGTTTCAAGTTCAGTACTCTATGGACTAAACTGTGTTCCCAGCAAATTCATAGGTTGAAATCCTAATCCCCAATGTGACTTATTTGAAGAGAGGAACTTTAGGAGGTAAGGTTCAATGGAATCATAAAGGTGGGGCCCTAATCCAATAACATTGGTGTCCTTATGAGAATAAAAAGAGACACCAGAGCTCTTTCTCCCTGTACACAGAGGAAAGGCCACACACAGAATGTGGCTGTCTGCAAGCCAGGAAGAGAGCTGTCACCAAAAATTGAATGGATGGACACTTTAATTTTGGACTTTCTAGGCTCCAAAAGTGTAGAATAATAAATTTCTGTTGTTTATGCTACTTAGTCTGCAGTACTTTTTTCTTTTATACACACACATACCCCCCCATATATATATTATGTATACACACTATATATATTTTGTTATATATATGTACACACACACACATATGTACACACACTATATATATAATGTTATTAAAATATTATATATGTTATATTTGTCTCTATTAACTGAAATTTAGTACCATGAGGGCAGGAATTTTAATCTATTGTGTTCACTGCTGTTTCTACACTGTCTAAAACAGTGCCTTTCCCAATCCGAAGCAAAAAGAACAAAGCTGGAGGCATCATGCTACCTGATTTCAAAGAATACTACAGGGCTACAATAACCAAAACATCATGGTACTGGTACAAAAGAAGACACATAGACCAATGGAACAGAATAGAGAGCCCAGAAATAAGGCTGCACACCTACAACCATCTGATCTTTAATAAAGCTGACAAAAACAAGCAAAAAGGAAAGGATTCCCTATTCAATAAAAGGTGCTGAGATAACTGGCTAGCCATATGGAGAAGACTGAAACTGGACCCCTTCCTCACACCATATACAAAAATTAACTCAGGACAGATTAAAGACTTAAATGTAAAACCCCCAACTACAAAAACCCTGGAAGACAACCTATGCAATACCATTCTGGACATAGGAACGGGAAAAGATTTCATGACAAAGACACCAAAAGCAATTGTAACAAATGCAAAATTTGACAAACAGGATCTAATTAAACCAAAGAGCTTCTGCACAGCAAAAGAAATTATCAACAGAGATAGACAACATAAAGAATGGGAGCAAATTTTTGCAAACTATGCATCTGACAAAGGTATGACGTCCACCATCTATAAGGAATTTAAACACATTTACACACACATACAAAAAAACCCAATTAAAAAGTGGGCAAAAGGACATGAATTTTCAAAATCAGACATACACGCAGCCAGCAGTCATATTTCAAAAAGCTCAGCATCACTGATCATTACAGAAATGTAAATCAAAACCATAATGAGATACCATCTCACACCAGCCAGAATGGCTATTATAAAAAAAAAAAAAAAGAAAAACAAAAAACAGGTGCTGGTGAGGTTGCAAACAAAAGGGAATGCTTATACACTGTTGGGGGGAGTGTAAATTAGTTCAACCATTGTGGAATAAAAGTGTTGCAATTCCTCAAAGACCTAAAAACATAATTACCATTTTACCCAGCAATCCCTTTACTAAGTACATACCCAAAGGAATATAAATCATTCTATTATAAAGACACATGCACGCATATGTTCATTGCAGCACTATTCACAATAGTAAAGATACGGAATCAACCTAAGTGCCCATTATTGGTAGACTGGATAACGAAATTGTGGTATATGTACACCATGGAATACTATGCAGCCATAAAAAAGAACAAGACATGTCCTCTGAAGGAACATGGATGGAGCTGGAGGCCATTATCCTTAGCAAACTAACACAGGAACAGAAAAACAAATATCACATGTTCTCACATATAAGTGGGAGACTAAATAATGAGAACAAATGGACACATAGAGGGTAACAGCTGACACTAGGACCTACTGGAGGGTGGAGTGTGGGAAGAGGTAGAGAATCAGGAAAAATAACTAATGGGTATTAGGCTTAATACACGGGACACAAAATAATCTGTATAACCAACCCCCATGACACAAGTTTACCTATATAACAAAACTGCACATGTACCTCTGAACTTAAAATAAAAGTTAAGAGAAAGAACAGTACCTTTTCCATAGCAGGTGTTTTACAATATTTACTTAGTAAATGAATGAAATAATGCCAATATTTGAATGTTGTTTCGTATATGACTCACACCCACATAGATCTGTATCCTATTTCTATCATATTTCCATTCCTTTCTAAAAATGTATTTTGTATGTAGACTTACCTGAATACTGTTAATCTAAGGTCCACTTGGATAATTTATATATAGTTTCATAAATGAGTAGATTTTAGCAGAGGTGATTCGCCCGCATTAGAATGTAATTACAAACTTGAATTTATTATTTTAGATTGAATATAACAGCTTGGTTCTATTTGTCTTAAATAAAGTTAAATTCATATAACTTTCTTATATTTCATTATTCCGTGTCCTCGCACAACAATGAACGGTACGTAATGATAAAAGGAGCACATTCATTGACTGTATATCTCAGCAAGAAATAAAAGACTATAACCTGATTATTTGAAGTTAGGCTAGATATGGGGATGTCTAATAAAAAGTTTGAGTAATTCCAAAACATATCTTTTTATATTTGTGAGATTTTCTCTGGTGTCTGCATTTTAGTATCAGCATTTCTCATGATCTAGGAGTTCATACTACTTGAATTAAGCTATCATGTTTCCTAATTTCCTAATTCCTAAATGAGACCCTTACAGAGTCTCATTTCTCTACCCATTTACTGAAAAGGTAGTTTTTTTGTGTGTGTCTTAAAATGTTTTTAGATTGCAAAACAAACAAGAAACCCTCAAAAACATGCTGTTAACTTCTGCCAGCTGTTTAATTAAGCAGATTTTATAGGAACGTGAACAATAAAAAGCAAAATTCTGGAGCTATATTGCAATCCAGATAATATTCTTATCCTCGGAGGAAAAAACAATGACCTTCTCTTAAGTTCTGCTATATTATTGGCTATGATTTGAATGAGAAAGCTTAGTATGACAACTGCAAAACATACACTTGGAGAAAAATAGCCTAAAATATAAAACTGAGGACAATGTAAGAGCATGTGTGTTAATGCATAACAGACCCACAGACACAGTGGGTATGACAAGCCCTTTTAATCAAGAGAGAAGCATGCACATATATATCATGAAGATTAACGAAAATTGTAGAACCCCTCCATGGTTCCAAATGATGTCCTGTCTCAAAATAAATTCATGTACCTTATGGCAAAGTGATCTTCGAATAATGGGATCACTGACTATTACATGTTACTGATGAATACTTCTGAGGAGGAAAGGAGAGAAAGCTAACTATGACACTTAAACAGCACCTGTTGTCAGCTAAGCAAATTAGCTGCCCTGAAATCACAAACTTTACCTAGGAGACTGTCTTCAGTGGAATAGCACAACTTTTACCTAGGAGATTGTCCTCCGAGGAAAACGGGTAGAATAGAAATAGCTAGTATGATATGGCTTGGTTGTGTCCCTAACCAAAATCTCATCTTAAATTATAATCCCTATAATCCTCATAATCCCCATGTGTCAAGGGAGAGACCAGATGGAGGTAATTGAATCACGGGGGAGGTTTCCCCCATCTTGTTCTCATGATTTTGAGTGAGTTCTCACAAAATTTGATGGGTTTATGTGTGTGGTAGTTTCTCCTGCATTCATTCTCCTTCCTGCTGCCTTGTGAAGAAGGTGCCTTGCTTCCTCTTTGCATTTCACCATGACTGTAAGTTTCCTGAGGCCTCTCCAGCCATGCTGAGCTGTGGGTCAATTAAACCTCTTTCCTTTATAAATTACGCAGTCTCAAGCAGTGCTTTATAGCACTGTGAAAACGGAATAATACAAGCTTCTAATTGTTATCCCAAATTTTTTCAGCTTTTGACAAATCTGCATACACATTTGTCTTTGATTTTTAGCTGTTTATTTCACTTTTTAGCTTTTTAGCTATTAAATTTTATCATTCAGTAGGCTAGAGCAGAAATGGTAATATAGGTTTTACCTCACTTCTTAAGTTCTGATTAATTACAAACATGGCCACAATTCTTGCAATTCCTCTCCTTGAATTTGGGCTGACCATGTGTCTTGCTTAATCAGTGTGGCAAAAGCAATGTAACATGAGTTCTGTACCTGGGCCTCTAAAGGCTTTGCAAAATTCCATTTACACTTATGGGATTCTGTGATCAAACTGGCCTTCTGGAGGATGGGGCATACGCTGTTCTAACTAATCCATCTTAGATCAGCCAGTTTCTAGCTAGCATGGCAGCTGATCACCAACATATGAACTGGTCCAGCTGAGATCAGCTAAACCTAGCCCAGATCAGAAAAAACATTTACTGAAACCCAGCCCAAATGGCAGAACCACAGAATTATGAGCTAAATAAAAGGTCGCCATTTTAAGCAACTAAGTTTTGGAGGAGCTTGGAACTCATTAAAAACTAAATGACACAAAAGGTAAACTGAGAAACATTTTTTAAAGATAAAATTTATTTTAATCTAGCTTAAACAGAATATCTTTATTTTGGTTACCTTTAAGAGACGAAATAGGTAACGATAATTATATAGGGCTAAAACATTATATGGTTAGGTTTGAGTGTAAAATTGTTATCTCCTTTGTTCTTTTTTTTAAAGTCAGTTTCTGGGCTTCTACTTAGCAAAGCAAGCAGCAATCTGGCCTAATCACAATCAAAATTTATACAAAAATGTTTTTGAAGTCAAAGCAAAAAATCCAGAATATTGGAATATGGCTAATATCCAAAATCTTCCTCTCCTTCTAACACTACTTTAATATCTTACTAATATTTCTATTTCTTACTCCCTGGAATAAATTGAAATGGGATTAACAAGATAAAATTATACCTGGTTTTTCATTTTGGGTTTTCTTCATTGATGAATAGAGGGTGATGAAGTCAGAAATATAAGGCCATTTTCTCCTGAGATTTCATTAAAGATAAGATATTAGGGAGATTGAAGGCTATTGTGCTGGCTTACCACATCATGTACTTCCAACCATCAGAAGTGAATGAGAATGCAATAATGCAAAAGAACTCAGCTCTTATCAACCACAGAAGCATTTAGAATTTCTGTGATTGCTCTTTGAGTACAAACGATCATTACTAAACTTTGACAAATTGGGAAGATTAAAAGATTTTTCAGGGTTGTATAAGTGCAATACTTTACATAAATACTCAACCAAGTAGAAACTGCTTCAGCAGGTTAAGCTATTGTGGGGAAGACACTAGAAATAGCAGAATTCAGAAACAGTAACTCCAATGCATTGTTTTCTTCATATTTCAGAATCTGCTAAAAGTTGAAAACCAGATTAATTGTGGCCATAGAAAAGACTTCTCATCTGTCATTTGAATGTGAAAATAAATTACTCAAAATGTAGTGGGCATTCTTTTCCGGACAGTGACTAAAGTACTACCAAACAACCTAAATTCCTCCAACCATAGTAGTAATTCCAATGTTCAGTTACAGTTGGAAAAAAGATAGATGCTCTTGTGTCTCTCCCTCCTAAGACCCCACAGAAGTGAAAGCAAGAAAAACAGCAGGCTATAAACCCTTAACAGTGTAGGGAAAAAGTATTCGTCAGTCAGGAAAATCAAGAGATTTCCATACCTTAGTGGAAGACTAGAAGTGAATGAAAGAGGGTCGATGAGTGAAATAAGCAGAACAATGAACAGCTTAGAGTATGATATGTAGAGATACCTGAGGATAAAAAAAACAGTGGGAGCCAATCTGTAGATAGTCTGGGAGGAGATTAGCAGAAAATATACATAAAAATCACATCAGTTGACATCCCTCTACTCTGTGACATTGTGGTGGCCTCCAAGAAGGTCATCAGTGTTCCTCAGTGCCTGGCATTCCTGCCCCTATGTAATGTCCTTCCCTTGCATGTGGGCTAGACTTACAGCAGCCAGGAGGAAGTGTCACTTCCAAAATTAGGTTATAAAAAGCCTGTGGCTCCTATCCTGGGTCTCTCTCTCTCTCTCTCTCTCTCTCTCTCTCTCTCTCTCATCTGTCCTGGAAGAAAAGTACATTGCCAGCTGTTGTGAGGAACCCCTGCACATACATGTAAGATAATAAGGCATGCTAACAACCATGTAAGTGAGCTTGAAAGTGCATACCATCCTACACACACAATGGAACCTTCAAGTAAGACCGCAGGACTGATCACCAGCTTACCTCCAGCCTCACAAGAGACATCGAGCCCAGCTCACAGGCACCCAGCTAAGCCTTACTGGGATTCCTGACCCATAAAAAGTGAAATAATATGTGTTTCTTATTCATAGCTGTCTAATTTGGAGATAATTTGCTATACAGGAACAGATAGCTAAATTACCACCTAAAATATAGAAAAGAATAGCTCTCTCGCTTCCTCCCTCCCTCGCTTCCTCCCTCCCTCGCTTCCTCCCTCCTCACTTTCTTTTTTTTTGCCAAAAAAGCAAAGCCAACAAACAAACTAAAATCTAGATAGTCTTTCTTTTAAAAGCAAAGAAAGGCCGGGTGTGGTGGATCATGCCTGTAATCCTAGCACTTTGGGAGGCAGAGGCGGACAGATCACAAGGTCAGGAGTTCGAGACCAGCCTGGCCAATGTGGTGAAACCTCGTCTCTACTAAAAATACAAAATTAGCTGGTGTGGTGGCGGGTGCCTGTAGTCCCAGCTACTTGGGAGCCCGAGGCAGGAGAATTACTTGAACCTGGGAGGCGGAGGTGGTGGTGAGCTGAGATTGCCTCACTGTACTCTAGCCTGGGCAACAGAGCAAGACTCTGTCAAAAAAAAAAAAAAAAAAAAAAGCAAGCAAGCAAGCAAGCAAAGAAACTTCCGAGCACTTTGAGAGGCTAAGGTGGGTGGATCACCTGAGGTCAGGAGTTCAAGATCAGCCCGGTCAACATGGTGAAATCCCATCTCTACTAAAAATACAAAAATCAGCTGGGCATGGTGGCACATGTCTATAGTCCCAGCTACTTGGGAGGCTGAAGCAGGAGAATCGCTTGAACCTGGGAGGTGGAGGCTGCAGTGAGCCGAGATCTTGCCACCACACTGCAGCCTGGACTACAGAGTGAGACTTGGTCTTATAAATTAATTAATTAATTAATTAATAAGCAAATAAACTGTGCAAGGAAAGGTAAGGTTCTTTCTGTGGATGTTCTCTATTTTGGCATCAGTTTGTCTGCTATATGCCTGCTATTTCCAAAGAAAAGCCTGCAGCTCTCCATACTCTGTTTACTCTCAACCTGACAACTAGTCCAGACTGGTGCTAAAGAATAGAAGATACACATCGAGATCTCTTTGGAGGTAGGTTGTTGAGGGAAAGAGATAAGGTTTGGCAGAATTAAAAGTGTGACTGGGAATTTAAAACAATGATATAATAAAGGCAAGAGATGCAACACAAGAAAAAATAAGTATGTTGAGTAGCTCATGGAGAAACAAAACTATAGAAAACAAATATGATTCAAATATAACGCAAAATAAAAGTCCTGATTTCTGAGCAACTGATAAGTGCAAGGGAATCCACTTGACCTTGATCCTACAGGTGGAAAAATTCTCCTTTGAGTAGTCCAGGTTGTATGATATTGAACTCATAAAAAAAGAAAGGTAATCTTAACATATAACTAAGATTAGTATTGGATAATATTTACAGAGTAATGGTAATCTAAATGGTCTTCATTGTTTTCCATTGTAGAATCCTCATAATCCCAATAAAATATGGAAGATTTAGTTGTGGTTGGTTGCCAGACAGAAAGTTAAAGTTAACATCCCTGGAAATATAATGAGATCATGAGGTGAGGAAAAGAAGAGGGAAGCTAGAGGAATGGGGAGGGGCATAAATATCTTTATCTTACTAATGTGGTTCCTTAAGACATAAGAGATATTCTTGCAAATTAATGGAACAAGAAATCAGATGCAAATATATTACTTAAAGCAACAAAATTTTTATAGTTTTATCGAATATATATCAAATATTATATATAATATTTTATACATATACACACATATTTCAGAGGAGAGAAAAAAGCAAAAGAAAGAATTAAAGCCTGAGCTAATCCTCAATTTTCATACTGAGGATTGTATAAGTATTATATAAAAGGATTAAATAAACAAATGGAACATAAACATATTATTTGCAGATATGCATCTAATTACCAAAAAGAATTATTAAAAGACATTTTATCTGGGGAATAAGACTGGGGGTGATGAGGGGATAAATGTGGGATTGTTGCTTTTAATATACCATCTTCTAAACTACATTGATTTGTTTTTATGTGCTTGCATTATTTTAATGAAAATAATATAACAATTATCCCCACTTGTATATGTACAACAAAGCAAAAAAATGAATTTTGGAAGTAACCTGTTATTAGTCTCAGGAATAGTGTTAAAAAGGAAGGTATAACTGATATTTGCAATTTGAGTTACCACCCATTTAAATATATTGTATTTTCAAATACACCACACAGCAAGAGTAAATTCCTTTGACATTTCCTAGGCTTTATCAAGATTTGT
Source organism: Macaca nemestrina (assembly GCF_043159975.1). Taxonomy (NCBI): domain Eukaryota; kingdom Metazoa; phylum Chordata; class Mammalia; order Primates; family Cercopithecidae; genus Macaca; species Macaca nemestrina. The sequence goes on from NC_092137.1 coordinate 50,248,213, forward strand.
CTGTTGTACAAAATTCATTCCGCTACCCAAACTTCATTTAAGTCTTTGCATCCAATTAGTGTTATCCCAACATGTCCCTCTAATCTCTTCTTTTGCTTCTCTAGTTCTTTGTACTTCATTTCCATTTTAATTTGCCTACAAAAAAATCATAGTTTTTACATGCTTAAACTCTGCAATGAGTGTCTTCTAAAAATGTTATACATTTTCCATATTTCCATCTGGTTTTCAGCCATAGACAATGTCTAAATATCAACCTTATGCAAAGCTTATCTTGTAGCCCTGTCAAGAGTCACCAGTGCAAACTGGTTCTGTAATCATTAGGCTTCCTAGAGATTTTGCCTGTTTCTTCCACTCCCCCTAACTGGCTGAAGACATCCAAAAATCAGACAAACTGTTGGAAAATGTGGATTCCTGACTCTTCAAAATGGGCCCGCTACTTGCAAAATTGTGAAGTAAGTATCAGCAATTTGTCTGTTGCTGACCACAGACAGCAAGGAAAAGGTCAACTCCTATTAAGACAATACGAGATGATTTCCTGTAGAGAATTGAAAAACAATAATAAAGGTGATTAAAAGTCAGACTGCTTTTTATTATTAGAGCATGTCAACAATTCTAAACAATGTCAGTGATAAAATATTCCTCTTGACAGGGGACCATTAACACTGCCCCTCCCCCACCTTGGTATGGCACTATAACCCAAAATGATCAGATTCTGGTAAACCTCTGGAACAGGGTTTTACACATGCTAATCTGTAACCTGGTAGGCAAAATTATACTACTTTGTGCCCGTCTCTTTTCCATTTTAGAGACAACTACTGGTGCCTCCTTCCTAGTCTTATGAGAAGAATGTCAGTGGCATAAACTGAAATGAGAATTTTGCTTCCTGCATATCACATCCACCCCTTTTTCTTAAATAAGTATGCAAATGTTTTTTAAAAAACCAAATAACTGTAATTTTAAAATGTCTTTATGCTGTATATAAAGGAAGTTAATTATTTTATTATCTTGTTATATATACCATCTTTATTCTCTGCAAATATTGATTAATCCAGGAAAATTCAGGACTGATATGGTTTGGCTATGTCCCCACCCAAATCTCATCTTGAATTGTAGCTCCTATAATCCCCATGTGCCATGGGAGGGACTCAGTGGGAGGTAAACGAATCAGGGAGGTGGTTTGCCCCATGCTATTCTCATGATGGTAAGTTCCCATGAGATAAGGGTTTCCCCCTTCTCTCATTCTTTTCCTTTCTGCCACCTGGTGAAGAAGGATGTGTTTGCTTCCTCTTTTGCCATGATCGTAAGTTTCCTGAGGCCTCCCCAGTCCTGCAGTTTGTGCAGTGTGGACTCACTCCTTCAAAACATACTCAGGGATACCTGATGCAAAGGTAAGCTTGGAGGTGTAGAAAATATAATATACTGTGAGCCAATTAAACCTTTTTCCTTATAAATTATCCAGTCTTGGGCATGTCCTTATAGCAGCGTGAGAACGGACTAATACAAGGACTGAGCAACATACAATATTTATCTCGGCATCAGATTATGCATTTTGTGTTCATTATTTATTCAAAAACCACTTACCAAGTGTCCACTTTGCACCAAACACTGCATTCGGTGCTGAGCATACACACATTAGTAAGACAAAGGACTTGACTTTAAGATGCTTGTCATAAAGAAAACTTAAGATTATAATCTCTAACAGGTAGATCATTATTTATCTATCTACTAAAATGAATGTCTATTCATCTATCTTTTCCAAAGTGCTATGAAAACAGGAAACAGGTTCTGCTTGGGGTTGTTCAGGAAATCATAAAGTGAAATGCAAAGTTTAAAATCTTCCTGTGACATTAACACTAACAAAGCTTTAGTATTTTTCAAATGTAGAATTGTATTATTAACTAGATCACAGGTACAGTTGCAAAACAAGAAAAGGAGAAAATAGGAACACTGCTGGCAGATGAGTCAGTATATCAGAAAGTGGGAAGTTGCATTTTGAGTTTAGGCAATGTGAATAGTTTACTAATAGCATACCAAATACAAATTTCAGACTAGATGCTTTATACATGTGTTTTTTTACTTTTCTGAATCAAATTCCCAAACAATGTAGAATGCAAGGCCACACTGACAAAGTTACATAAGATAATTGAGCCACTAAATACATATGGAAAACTCCAGTCACAAAAGAGATTAAGTAATGTCTGAAACTATAGCGAAAATTCTCTCTCTGGATAGTGGAAAACCCTCAGTTCAGAATAGAACAAGTGGGGCACTTAATCTTCCTGTTGTGTCTTATCGTCTATCTTGTAATAGGTTGCCATGTAGACCCTGTCTAGAATCATTACCAACTGCTAGCTAATGCTGTGCATGGAAAAGTCAGACTTGGTAATGTCACCAAAGATTTTGAAAGGATATTAATGGATCCTTTTCATTTCTGAAAAAAATACAGATTAGAACCAGAGAACTTCCCTTCAAGGAGAATTTCTTTTGGAAGAAATTTATATTCCCTTTAGATCCATGAACACAGGTACCTACATCATTTTCTAGCTGTGGACCCACTCTTTCAAAACATACTCAGGGACAGCTGATGCAAAGGTAAGCTTGGAGGTGTAGAAAATATAAAAATCAGTTTCTCTCAAGTGTGTTGCAGGGCCAAATTTTTACTGCTGAATTTTAAATGCTGGCCTCTATTTAAGGAATATCTTATAACAGGTAGCATAGCATGGCAAAATACGTAGAGACTCCTCACTTGGTTCACTCTCCAGTATTTTGGGGAATCTATAGTTGAATATATTTGTTACTTGGTCCTGAGATAATGTGGGCCAAATGGAGAACCATTTCTCTTATATGAGATTCGGGTCATCATGTGTGAATCTGTAGTGTCTACAATAAGGTCTAGCATATGGAAGGAAGAATGAAGAAAAAGGGAGAAAGAAGAGAAGAAAAAAAGGCAAAAGCACAGTGGGGATGAGGATACTAAGGAAGCACAAATAGGCACCTGCTGTGTGCCAGATGCTATGCCATGAGCTTTGTTTATGCAAGTTTATCTGATACTCTTAAAGAATGTGTCAAGACAAACATGATTTTAAAGTTCTCATTGTTATTGCTTCATACTATACTCCATGTCACAGTTAAACATTGATGCTCAGAACTGTAACAGTCTTGGAAGTTTCTCAATAGCATAGAATTTATTCCATGTAAAGATGAAGATAAAAAAATTTAGCTTCCCCCATATGCCTCTGGAATCCTCTATACATCCTGCTGAAGTAGAAAAGTCCTAGAAGGGAGCTAAGGGGGCCGAGGTAGAAGTGAGCTAAGGGGGCCGAGGCTACCAACTCCTCTATTAAATCTACAGATTTGATGGTAATGCCTATTTTAGAAGAAGCTTTCCACAAATGCAACTTAGATTTTAAAGACATCAACAAGAGAATGTGGGTAATTCCAGAGTGAGGGTAGTGTCTAGCACATTGCCAACACTTAAGACGTGAAATAGTGTGTTTCTCCAATATACTTGTTATTAAAAAGAGTCTAAAATATCTTTTCCACTTGCAATTTGTCTCTAAGATTCAATTGTGTTAGTGATGCTGTTAATAATATACTCTAAATCTGTCATATACAAAAGCTTTGCTATTGTTGATGTAGGGCACTTTATAATTTATGTATAGATTCACTAGTAATCTAAGGTCTGAGAAATGGTTCTTCAAAAAAATCCTGAATTGCTAGGTATTTTATCCCAAGAAGAGCATAATAATATATCTAACAAAGTGTGCTACATATATTAGTTGTACAGAAGATATTTGCAAATTTGTAATTTTAAATAAAAATATTGTGGATTTACAGGCAATATACAGCATGGTAAAAAAAATACACACATACATATACTGCCTATTTTGTTTTGTTTTGTTAATTATCATTTAGAATGCTTACTGGATGAACCATTGGTTAACACAGTGCTATTTGTCTGCTTGAGATGTTAAATAAAGAGAATAGTGATAACAAGAATACAGTGAAAGTTGTTTGGTAAATGCTGAATAAAGGCAGATAAACTAGCTGAGCCTTCTCTTGAGGTCCCAGCCTAATGGTGTTAATATATTATTTTTATTGCTGGAGAACTTTTCAGTAATAACAACAGATTAATAAAAAAGCTAATATAGGTTCTAGATGATAAAACATCTAATAAATCAACATAGATATTTAAAATTAATATTTACTTAGTTTATTGAACAAGCTTAATGTTTACATATATCATGAAGGAGAAAAGCAAGTATTGTTAACACACACATACACTCGTATACACACAATTATCTTTTTTGTTTTGAGACTGAGTGTCACTCTCTCACCCAAGCTGGAGGGCAGTAGCATGATCTCAGCTCACTGCAACCTCCGTCTCCCGGGTTAAGCAATTCTACTGCCTCAGCCTCCTGAGTAGCTGGGACTACAGGTGCACGCTACCACACCCAGCTAATTTTTGTATTTTTTTCTTCCTCATTCCCCTCACAGAAAATGATTATCACATGTAAGAGATGAATAAATCAACAGGTACAATACAACCATAGGTATCGATTGAAAATCAGAAGTTCACAAAGTATTATAGAACAAATAATTTGTAGTGCCGATTAAAACTAAGACAATTAAACTAGGTTAGATTCTTGCTAGTTAGACATGAACTAATTATTTAATAAAAAGATATTCCTTTGTCCTACAACTGAGACTAGACATTTTAGAGGAAGTGCCAACTTCACCAGTCTTGAGAAAATTCCCACTGAAATCACTGTCACGTATCAATTAGGTACAAAGACTTCATTCAATATCTCCAATGCTGATAAAGAATATATCAAAAGATATATCAAGAATCATAAGCCCAATCTAGTCTAACTCACAGCTGGAAGTACTTGAAGTTTTCCATTCTCAAGCTGAAAAATGAGTATATAACGAATTCTTAAGCTCCTTCATCAAAATATGTTATCCAGGATAGATACAGAAATCATATTTGCAAGATTCAGTACCACACCATGAATTAGCTTCTGTGTGTGAACAACTGGAAAACAGACACAAGAAACTTCTCGAGTGCTCAGTCAACAATAATTTGAAGTTGGTGAGGAAGGAGGGGAGGTTGCATAAAACAGAGCAAGTTACAGCAATCCTCAGATAGCTCTTTGTTGTCCAGGACTGTTCCAGCATTGCAGTGTGTGTAGTGTTCATGGCCCTCATGATAACTCTCCCTTTGTGTCATTACCTGCCCTCCACTGCCCCTCACTTCCCATACATATATCCCTTAGGGGAATGGGGCTGCCTTATTCGACAGAGAATTCAGCTTGGTACATGCCACACCAATTGATGTGCTGCTGTAGAAACATAAATTCACAGCTATTCTTCAAGGGCAGAGAAAATAGCTTTAAAGGCAAGAAAGATGCTTTAATTTACAGTGTGTAGCTGAAGAATGCTTCTCAGACATGACTTTCAGATGCATGGTGCTCACCTGTGTCAGGTACTTTTAACATTTCTTTATATTTTAGGATGAACATATGAAATTCCTATTTTTTATAGTCAAAAATTGGTGAAGTGGCCATAATTTCATATGGTTCTTATACTCTTGACTCCTATAATCCTCACAATAAATTTACGAGGTGGGAAACTGAGGTCTAAGTAACTCACAGCTAGTATGTGGTAAACACAATGCTCGGATTTAGGTGGTCATTTTGGCTTCTGGAATCAATGCCTTTGACCACTATGCATAGTGCCCCAACATCCCACACAAGCTTTCAGACCTTGGACTCCCAGAACGCAGGGCCTCATCATCTGACCATGGTAGGTGTCCAGCATGGAACCATATTTATAGGCAACGCCTAAATAGATACTATTAGAAGGAGTAATACATGATACAAAACTAAACTTCACTCATGACTCAAACACTTACTGTGTGACCTTGGACAAATGCTTCCCATTTCTGAGGGCTAAACTTTTCAGTCTATCACATAGAATAATTGTATATAGTAGATGCATTAAGGAAGGGAACTATACGATTGTATTTGCATTTTCAAAAGGATAGTCTGACACCTGGGTGGAGATCACAATGGAGGTGGTTAAGACTATGAGAAAGCAGGAAGTGATGATATTCTGAATAAAGGCAATACATAAGGACAGAAGATAGATCACCTCAATGTATCCTGAAAAAAAGTGGGCAGCCTAGCCTTGGGTAAGTTAGCTTTTCTATGCCTCCATGTTCTCCTTTTTGAAGAGGAATAATAATACCAAGCTCTACTTTCTGAGTTTCCATCTCTTCCTCAGATATACATAGATATATTCTGCAGGATGTGATTACACTCCTGATTTAATTAGCAAAATATTTATTAGAAGCCAGAGGACCACAGAGGTCAGGTCCTTCTAAAGGTTAGGAGCAAGTAAAGTATATCTTGGTATTGCTTTTGTTCTTTTCTCTGGCTTCCAGTTTCCTAAGAAAGCTAATGCTGCCAATGTCACTATCCATGCAGCGTGCAGTCCTGCTGGGTCTGAAGAAACACCTGAAGATTAATATACCAAAGTTTAATGTAACTGATACCTACATCTCAAATACTTTATGCACATCTATTCAAAACAGATTTCCATTTCATGGTTCCCTTCCACACACAGGCATCTCTCTTGTCCTTCGTTTTTGTTTTTGTTTGTTTGTTTGTTTTTCCTGCAGCCTTGACACCCCATGCTATTTGTTTTCTTGTCTATTGCCCATCTTTTCCAACTAGAACATAAGTTTGGTGCAGAACAGTCTAATTTTGTTCAATGCTGTATTTCTACAGACTAGAAAGGTAGTAGAAAGGTACCTGAGATATAGTAAGTGCTCATCAAACTTGGTTGAGTGAATGAATGAATGGATAGATGAATATGTTTATCTCAGACTAGCTTTGTGGGAAGACGTCTCAAAACCAAGGTTGCATCTACCAATAGAGCATTTTGTCTTCTAGTAAAACTTCCAAACCCCAAAGAAAATGCACCATGCAGAACTTAAAAAAAAAATCCTTTAAAATGCATTACTGTAGCACTTTTTCTTGCCACTAATGAGAGGAGAAAAACACATTCTGAATACCTATTGCTTACACACATTTAAAATTACAATACATTACACTCTTCTCACCAGGCACCATTAAGATCAGGAGAACGTGCCTTTGTATATATTTTAAAATATACATCAAAGTGTTTTTCTTTCAAATGTGCACTAAAATTTGCTGTAAAAGTGTACATTAATTTAAGTGAATTCAGAAGAATGATTGGACTAGGGAAAATAAATTAATTATTCATGTCATCAGTATTTTAAAAATGCACAGTGGTTATCAGGAACATATATAATTATAAGTAATGCTATTATTTTTAATAGCAAAGCTACAGCTAAGGTTAATTAATATTTTTAATAAAAATAAATTTTTTTTCTTTGAAGTTGCAAAATGTATTTTGTTAGTTCTAAATATTTTTCAAGGAAATGTGTATGAACTCTGTTTATATTTTTCAAACAAATAATATTGATTTTTCATGAGTACCTCCAAAGCCTCCAAGCAAGCAACAGAAGTATCCAATATATTCATATTCTTTTCTTGCATGAACATTAACTGGGTTCTTTTTCAGAAAACCCAACTGGGAATCAAATGCCACTGACTTTAATAGGATGTCTCATACGTGAAATGAATGTCTCTGACAATCTACCAATAATATTTCTTGAATTCTCAATAGTTCCTTTCCTTGAGTAGGTTTGCTAACTCCACCCTGAAAAAAAATGCCTCACTGAAACCATGGAACTCCTCCAATACATTTAACACATATTTACTGATACCATCTCACTTTATAATTTAATTTCTTCCCAAGAGTTGCAAACTATAGTCCCTCCAATCAAAAACCAGAATCTCTCAAAATTTTATCCTCTCTCTTTTCTCAAGACTTTTGAAACAAGATGAAAAGAAAATGAAAAACATTATGGATTCTAAACACCAGGCAAGGATACTAGAAACAAATTTTGCTTCGAATACAAAGAATAGGACATAATATGTATTATTCTTATGCGGTATGATTTTCTTACAAAGGTAAGTTTTGGATATGCTATAAAAGCAGAGTACAATATCATTTATAAACCAAATAGGATACTTTTGAGAGTCAAAAATATACTATTAATAATTACACTGAACATCAGGCATGCACAGGTACTATCCAGGCCAACTGGGCTGCATGGCCACATGACGGAAGACAGAGGTGAAATCTGTGTTTTGGTAAACAACCATGAGAAGACCTAATTAAGAGCATCATCACTAGAATCAAAGAAATTTTAGAGCTGAGTACAACTCAAGAATTTCCTAGTTCAACCTACTTATTTTACAGAGGCAGCAAGGTCAAAGTACAATGATGTGACCCAAGTTGTCCAAGTCACAGGATGAGGTAGGTGGTTGTGTTGAAAGTGGAAACCAGGTCTCCTCATTCACCATGCTTTTTCATTATACTATAATCTCTCTACAGTATGTATGTATTCTCTACAGTATGTATGTAGCTTGTAAAATATTCTCGAAGGAAAGAACAAAAAGATCATAAAATGTGCTATAAAGAACATTCCAGAAGCGATGTCACAAGCTTGATCTTAAAAGAAATAGCACAATTCAATTTTCCTTTCTATGTGGACAGGCAAAGGATGAAATGTTGTCCTCTTCATGTTGGCTTACATGTACTCATCTCATAAGACATTGCAAGTTTAATTAGAAGAGGGAACATTTAGCAGCCAAAAAACTTGCATGATACTCATGCTGCGCACCAAGAAGCTCTCAGAACCTCCAAGAACTTTATAACACCAATAGTTTTTACAAATATTTGCTTTCCGAGATTAGCCTTCTGGAAAGTTTCATAAAATGAGGGGGCCTTACGGAAACATTTAAAAATTAAATATTCCAAGTAAAATGAATTTTATAAATTTTATGTAATTCACATAAAAAGTACTATCAATATTGTTATATTCACATTAAAATGAACCATTTGATCAGAAGTTTTGGTAAATGTTCCTATTATATCTTGATATAAATCACCTTTCTAAAGTAAACATTGGGCTGAAAATTGATTATCATTCAAAGGAAAAGGCCGGGCGCGGTGGCTCGTATCTGTAATCCCAGCACTTTGGGAGGCCGAGAGGGCAGATCACGAGGTCAGGAAATCGAGACCATCCTGGCTAACACGGTGAAACCCTGTCTCTACTAAAAAAAAAATACAAAAAAACTAGCCGGGCGAGGTGGCGGGCGCCTGTAGTCCCAGCTACTCGGGAGGCTGAGGCTGAGGCAGGAGAACTGCGTGAACCCGGGAGGCGGAGCTTGCAGTGAGCCGAGATCCGGCCACGGCCACTGCACTCCAGGCTGGGCGACAGAGAGAGACTCAAGTCTCAAAAAAGGAAAAAAAAAAAAAGAAAAAAAAAAGAAAAAGAAAAAAGAAAACTTCCTTTTTTTTTTTTTTTACTTTTTAAAGGATATTTACTTGGACTTTATGGAGGATATTTTGATGAACACTCCTATATTCTCTGAGTCTGTGAAAACGGAAATACATTTCTTCCTTATTACTACCCTTGCAGGATGGCTGAACAAACCTCATCTCATCTATTTGAAATGAATCCAATTTAATTCTGCCTGACCAAAAATCTGTTTCCATAGTTTTAAAACATGCAATCACCCCAAGGTACATTGCCATTGTAGCTTAAGTGGCTCAGTGTTATCACTGAGAAAAATGCACTTTGATTGAGAAAACAGTCCAGTGTGGCTTTTGAAAAATGAAATGACCCCTTCTGATACACAATTTAGTAAGAGAGTTGATAAAAGCAGGCAGATATGGCCACTATGGATAATATTTAAAGGAAGATGCTTCATCCAACCTGCAAAAATAGGACAAAGGTTACAGTTTCAAAATTCACATTAGAAATTTATCTCATATTTAAATTTCCTAGTTTAAATATTACTGTATTTAGAGGACAATTGAAATATCAACTGTGAATTATGGAAAAATTTCAACAAATTATTCTGTTACTCAAATATAAATAAATTGCTTTCTTCCTTAATGTTTTTCCCATACATACATGTGTTGTTACCTGTGTTCATATATATATATATATATATATATATATATCACAACTTAAGAAACTTTTAAAAACTATTAGCCCAACTTTAAAATATCGTTGCTACAATTGAATACTTGTAACATATTAATTCAAATTCTTTAATTACTGTCATTGGTTTATTACAAAGCTAACAATTCTGAATATCTATTTTTAAATGAACCTAATAATCTTTTATTTAAGTCAATATCTCCTCAAATGAACCAAGTATTCACTAATTAATTAGATCATTTACATCTATAAACTGCTGCTGTCTTCAAACATGTAATAGCTTATAATAAAAGAGGCTCTTTTCATTGGCAATTAATGAGCAGTTAACTGTTTACCTTTTGCATCAATTAATATTATAAAATGCATAAATCTTTATTTCTGCATTTCTAGGTATTTAGCTTTCAAATGAAACAGCTATTTTGTACTTAAAAATAGTATTTTTTAATATATGTTACTAATTGACAAAATACATAAAACCAATGCTGATAATTTTTTTTCTTCTTTTGGGACACATCTGGTTTATATAGGAGATTTGGCAACTGTAATTTCATTAATGATAAAACAAGACTACTAAGAAAACTAACTGATTATTTCAAATTATATTCATAAAAGCATTCCTAACTCTGAATGTCCTCTTGTGAATTATTTTAGATAAAGAAAGTATATCAATTTATTTGAGTTTCATTTTTTCTGTATCAGATTTACTTTAATAACTTGCTTATCAGTAAGTGAACCATGAATCTACAACAGTAACAAATCATTAATGAAATATTAGCAAAGAATGTTAAATGGAGCTATTAGGCAAGCATAAATCTTTCTAAAGTCACAAGTCTTTATCCAAGGAACTAAGTGTTATGATGTTATTGGCAACCTTATAAATCCTAACAAGAGAGAAAATCAACAAAAGGATCACACTGCAGGCAAATATTCCTACTAAAATGTATATTCGTTGAGGGCAGGGATTTTTGTTTGCTGTTACCAATATATCTTCATGCCTAGAAAAGTATCTGGGACATGTAGAGAGTGATCAATAAATATATATTTGTGAACATCCTATAAGACATCCCATTTTATTTTGTAGCCAAATGCAAATAAGAAAGGAAAAGAGAGAAAAATGAAAATAAGTGCACATGCAGGTGCAATATATCCAACACTACATTGAATTTGCAGAATTTGTATTTTTTGCCCATCCCTCTTCTAGGACATTTTCTCTTCCTGTATTCTGTTCCTCTCACCCTTTTCCATTCAAATTAAAAACCAGAGTCTATTTTCTTCATTTTCTGAGAAACATATGTTAATTCATATTTAGGGTGCTGATACAAACAGAATTTGCCTTCTATTATTTTCCTTCCAAATTGGATGCAGGTCTGTTTCAAATGCAAGAAGTAAAAGCAAATTTAAATATAATTATCATTCTTGCTTCTTCAGAATGCACTTTTCTGGAAAAGTGGGGATCGTGTATTTGGAAAAGCTTTAAATGGCACCTACTGAATATACTCACTATCAGTAAAACAGAACAAAATGTAACAATTAATTTTGGACCAAGGATAATACACAATTCTGAAAAAAATAACAACTGGATATGTACAAAGGCTATAAATACTGACAGGAATCTAACGGCGTTTGAACAGCATCTAACAGCATTTCAAATAAGGGTTTTTTTTTTTCCTGTGTTCTTCACTGATGGAACAACAATATCCAAACCGGTGCCTGAAATGTAGTAGGCAATCAATAGTTATGTCTTGACTGAATTAACATACTTCCAAGTTGTGCAAATGCCACATTTAAAAATTATATTCTTCAAAAATTTTAGGCACAAGATTGAAATAAGCTAATTAAAGTTCATTCTAGGTGAGGGCAAATAATCACATATACAAAATATCTTATCCCATATTTTGGGTTTGCGTGCTTAGATAAACCAATAGAATTTTCTTTTTAAATAAATAGTGAAAGAGTAGACCCATCATTCACCAAGAAAGCCACATGGCTATCAATTCAAAATTTTAAACTTCAAAATACAATGCAGGTATTGTACTATTGAAATATCTCTTTTAAGATTACATTTGCTTTGATTTTATTTTGCAGTGCTAAGCTTAAACAGACAAGGTTTTCAAATATTTCATTAACTTGTTCATTTAAACTAAAAAGTGAAAATCCTATGTAATCAGCAGACAATCCACTCAGCTTGGGCTAGAGGAAGGTTATGGAATCAAGACTATCGTTTAGCATCTAACCAACCAAAACAAAATCTTTTGTAAAAGTCCACAAAACTCTAATGAACAACATATACACATTTCATATTCAAACGGAATGCATTATGTTAAGCTAGTCTCAGAGGAAGCTGTAGTGCCTGAGATCAGAAAAATGTTCCATTTTAGAAAAAACACACATGCAGAAAAGCCCACTATCATAAAAAATATAGGATGAAAATGAAGGAATAAAATCCACAGGCTCACCTGGCTAATGGGTTCTTTTGTCGGGGGCTTTCCTCTTCTGGCTGTGCTAGTAGCCAGGGTCGTGGTAGTCTCCATAATTGATGTGGACATCTCTGATTGCATGGCAGTGGCTGTCGACTCAGTTGTCATAGAGGAAGGCACTTCACCAACCAGTCTCACATTTCCCACTATGGCGATGTTGGCATCGTTTTCGGCTGCCATATTCAGAACTTTCAAGCCATTGTAGTAAAGCCCAGAGAGCTGGCCCTGGAAGGGCTGGCCCTGCTCTTTCCCGCCAATTATTATGGTTGCTTGGCTATTGAAGATTGTGAGCTGACGCCCTGTAAAAATAATATTACATACATGCAAAAATGTTGATTGTGAACTCTATATCTACAAAGGATGATAAAACAGATCTTTCATGGGGTGAATAATGAGAGCAATAAACTATAAGAGAGGCATTTGACTCATAATTCATTGCTTATAAATGAGGTGTCCATGAAATGCATAATTATTGGCAAATACTTGTAAATTCTCAACTTATTATAAATGTAGTGCTTTTGCTAAAAGACCAATCAAAGATATTTATTACAAATCAGTTTTTAGTGGATCCCTTTCCCCTTTTACATCAAGATCTTATATTGTTGGTGTCTTAAGTCTAAATTGTTAAATTTTAAAAATGTAAGATAACATTTCAAGTATTTGTCATTCTGAAATTACCACTGACAGAAACTAATACATAGCAGCTGAAATCTAATTTAAATTTTATGGTAAAAATTTCATAATTCACATAATGTCCACATATATCTATATTTTACTCTTTAGTGCTGTTTATTTTTTGAAGGCAATCATTCATTGTTATTTGAATTATTCTATTTTTCCGGCAATCACACTGAAAAGAAATGCATGGTTTACACTGAGCATGTCAGAGACAAAAAAATTCCAAAAATATTTTTTCTGATTGGCTTTCAGCAAGTCTATCAAAACAAAACAAAATGAAAAAAAAAAAATAGCTTCAGATGTAAAAAGCGGCTTCAGGAATGATACACAAACCGATGGAGAAATTATGGCACATTTCCATCAAACAGCAATCCTCAACAACAGTCCCATTATCATCAAATTGAGTATCCAGTTTTAGCAGACTGCTCTCTGCTCATAAAAGCATGCACACAACTTTAAGTTCAGTTTTAATTAGGTCTTGTTCCCAAATCCTCTTAGAAGGTTGCAAACGTTAAAGGGACTTCATTATGACCGGCAATTCATATTGCCCACTATTTAAGATTCCTAGAGTTTAAACAAAGAGTTTTTTTTTTTTTCAGGACCATAATAAAGATATCAGAACTACATATATTTTAGTTAATAATTTAGAGGCTGGAACATGTAATATAATCTATGAATGATTTATCATTTTGGGTTAATGCTTGCTGTGAGTACCCTCATAGATTTAGTGGATTATATTTAACAGTCCCTTTAACCTTAAGTTAACTGGGTAAGATTATTAAACAGCTGGTACGTCTAAAAATGTATAGAAATTATTATACAAGGTATGCAAATATTACTATCTACATTTTACTGTTTTAAAGTTGTTTTTAATTTAGTTTTACGGAAAATTTATTTTTTATGTTTATTAGTGTTACAATGAAGTACTACTTGGTTATGTTCAAATTATTTTTTTATTTGAAGTTTTAATCAATGTTTTTTACCTTTGTCGAGTAGCCATTCATCAACTACTCGACCAAGTCGATATGGAATTCGCTGTCTAGCAATCGCCAGGCGCTCGTTATCATTGTTTCCTTTAAAGTTTAAAGAGACATTTCATTGGTTAAAATCTGTAAGGTCAAAGGTTAAAAGTTAATACTTAAAGCTTGAGCTATACAGTTGCCACATGATTTTTTGAAATTTGGAATTTTAAAAAGTTCTACCTAGAACATTTCATGTTTCAGACTTGTCATTCATTCATTTATTTTATTTTAGCAAACAAAATTATTCCTATGTTAATTGAAAATTAGAAATCTGCATTTGAGCTAGGTTATTAAACTTATGTTATAGACAGACCCGAACAACCAATTTAAACAGCATATAATAGCTTTACAAAAAATGACCATTGACCTCAGGGTTTTGTCTTTTTGATGTTTCTTATTAACTAGTTAAACATGTTCAGGTGAAACAGGTTTAAGTTTTCAAAATACATTCAACCTCTTATTCCAGATTAATAATTTATGATCACCAAACTTAATACCATCTTTGGCACACTGAAGCATCTAAAATAGGCCTAGCATACTTTATTTCCTAGTCAGAAAACAGAAATTCTTATTCACCTCATTTAAGAAAACAACAAAGTCCAAATAGTTCTTGTGTATTTCATACAAATTGATTTATCAATCACTCGGACATCACAAGAGAATACATCTTGCATCATCCAGATATGTTATTACAGGAAAAGGCTTTGACAAAAGTGACTTTATTTGAGCGTCCTTGAGTTTCATTTAAAGCTTAACATGTTGAAGCAAATAACATTTGAAAAAAATAATTATATGTATGTTTGTATATAGTCAAATAACTGCTTTTTATTAAGTTATTCTTTAAAAGCATGACACCTTAAGGAACAAATACAAGCCACAAACAGTGGCCGCTATTCATAGATCTAACCTAAGTGAGAGCCCTGCTTCTTTGCATAAAAAATTATCTGCTAGAAACACTGTTTAAATTGACCTTGAATATTGCTGGCAAATAGATGAGTGTTTTCTTGATCTGTAAAGCACTTAGGAAGAATCTGAGATGCCATCTCAGTGCTGAATTCTGTATAATGCAAGAAGAGATTTTCTATTCCATTAGAATTAACTAACATGGAAATTTGAGCTAAGACATTTTGGCATTAGCTCAGATGAGGACTCAGAGGTGAAAGAAATGTTGAACACTAGTACTATCTACATAAAAAGACTGGAGCATTTTGTTAGAGAAGATAAACAAATAAATTTACATTTTATTTCTCTGATTTAGAATAATTTATAAGTGCTTTCTTTTGCTACTCTTATAATACATTATACTTACCACAATAAACCCAGCATAATACTGATTACAAGCTTTTGGAGACACAGAAAAGAACTATCTTTTAGACCTCATCTGTTTGTCATCTGAATGTCTATATGACTGAATGTATTTCACACATTAATATTTAATTTAAAATGCAAATATCAAAGTCAAGGCAAATATAAAGTTTAATGAAAACATTAATATATATTTTATATTTATATTACATATATAAAATATGTAAAATAATATTTTATAATGTGAGAATACAGTTTTGTTAAACTAATGATTTTTTAAAAAGCACATGAATGGTACAAAATTCCAACCCTGTCTTCCATTTTTAAAAGTGTACACAATTTGTGTTCTCTTTTGTATGTTTGCATATATGCATATTTGGACATTTTTTTAAAAATGTAATACTAGTTACTTTAGGACAGTGTGATTATTGATCAATTACGTGGTTTTGGCTTATATGTGATTTTATATAATAAGCATGTTTGACATGTGTAATTTGAAAAGCAATCACAAAATATTTTTCAAAAACACATACCCTTTGCTCTATAGTCTTCTTTGTCACTCAACACTCATTCCAGCTCACACTAGTATAACACTTCTGACAACTTTATGATTAGGTGGTTCCTTATGATTTTCATGCTAGAGTCTTCCAATCATCAGGAATGACCCACATTCTCTCAGACACCATCCAAATCTAGGTTGCAAATCCCTCTTGCCCAAGTACTACTACAGTCTATTGACAGACCTCTCTGCATCTTCTCTGCAATTAATCACACCCATTTTCCACATCTCAGTCAATATCGAATCACGCCACTTGTCTAGTATAAACCTTCTCATTTCTCTTAGGATAAAATCTCAGACCCTTAGTGAAGTTTGTAAGTACTTCCACGATCTGGTCCCTTCCTACCTCTCTGTCCCCTCTCACAGCCATCACTGCCTCACTCTGCTCTTTTTATCCTTATGAGACTTCTTTCAATTCTTCCACAGTTTTTCTTTCTTCTCTCTGGGACTTTGCACATATAGCTTTCTTTACGGGAAATACTCTCCCTTGCTCCCACCTCATCTCCATTTTTCATTCGCTAACCATTACTAATTAATGGAATCTTCTTGGCAGGAACATTGTTCCCCAGAAGGTATTCCCTGATGTCATCAGGTTAGATTAGGACACTTGACTATGTGTTTTGTAGCTCCTGAAACATGCCCTTTAGAAAGAAGCATTGAGCCTATGATTGCATACTTGATAGTTTGCCTTCAAACTCTGAATATCCTTCCATGAGGTCAAGTACTATGCTACTACGTGCAGTATTTATTATTTCTTCAGTGTTTACTTGCACAATACCTATCACATACACTCCTATGAAATATCTGTAGAATGAAGTAGTCAAGAAAATATCGTTTTTAGTTCTGGTGGCTTCTGTTGTATTATTAACACATTCTTACAACCCAACAACATTAAAAAGAAAAAGAAAGTAAATACTAGTGTCCAGAGAATAAACCATTTGTAGCTAAGCCTCCCTTTGCACTTTCCAAAGGAAACATCATATCCTTCACTTATAATTTTATTTTTCAATGAATTGTCACTGATTTGAACATCTCTACAATCAGTTCATTATTTGTTTAACAATAAATTCCCCGTGTCACAAAATTGGTAAACATAGTTATTATTAGTAAGGAAAGGATGGGGAAAAAAGTTCTAAATAAGACAGGTGGAGAAAAACCAAAGTTTTATAGATTATTTTAATGACTTTAAAAAAGATCACATAAACACATGAATACATTCACACATACATACATACAATTTGTCCTCAGACATTTGACTAGTATTAATAGAATAATTGTGTGATCGATACAGTATGACAGTATGATGTAAGTCAACAGAAGCTTTTGAAGATTCTTGCTGAGACTCAGCTAAAGCAAGAACATAAACACTGAATTCGCAATGATTAACAGAGGTCACCTAACAACAACAATAAAACAATGTAGAAAATACAGTAGGCAGTAGACACAAGTATGAAAATATGTGATAATATATAAGAAAGGTAGCCACACAAGGGGATCATATCTTCCTACTATCCCAGAATATCAGATGCCTACTAATTTAGTGAGCACTGTTTTAAACTGAAGAACTTTTTAATTACAGGACAGACTTTATTCTTGTATGGGTAATGAATGGAAAATCAGATGGTGCTTATTCAATTCAATATAGGCCTACTTTATTCTCTAAATTCTTTGTTCTCCTACTAGAATAAAAAACTAGTGACTTTTCTGCGGCAAAATTACATGTAGATACATTGTGACATGGTTTGGCTGTGTCTCCACCCAAATCTCATCTTGGATTATTGCTTGCATAATCCCTAAATGTGGCAGGAGGGACCCAGTGGGACATAATTGAATTATGGGGGTGGGTTTTTTCAATGCTGTTCTCATGAGAGTAAATAAGTCTCACGAGACCTGATGGTTTTATAAAAGGCAGTTCCCCTGCAGATGTTCTCTTGCCTGCCACCATGTAATACATGCCTTTGCTCCTCCTTCAACTTCCGCCACGATTGTGAGGCCTCCCAGCCATGTGGAATTGTGAGTCCATTCAACCTGCTTTTCTTTATAAATTACCCAGTCTTGGGTATTTCTTCACAGCAGTATGAAAATAGACTAATACAGTAAATTAGTACTGGTGTAGTGGAGTACTGCTATTAAGATACCTGAAAATGTGGGAGTGACTTTGGAACTGGGTAACAGGCAGAGAATGTAACACTTTGGAGGGCTCAGACAAAGACAGGAAGATGTGGGATAATTTGGAGCTTCCTAGAGACTTGTTGAATGATTTTGACCACAAAGTCTAGCCTGAGGTGGTCTCAGATGGAGTTGAGGAACTTATTGGGATGTGGAGCAAAGGAAACTATTGCTACATTTTAACAAAGAGACTGGCAGCATTTTGTCCCTGCGTTAGAGATCTGTGGAACTTTGAACTTGAGAGATGATTTAGAGTATCTGGTGAAAGAAACTTCTAAGCAGCAAAGTGTTCAAGATTTGACTTGTGTGCTCTTAAAAGCATTTAGTTTTACTCATTTATAAAGATATGGTTTGGAACTGGAACTTAAGTTTAAAATGGAAGCAGAGCATAAAAGTTCAGAAAATTTTCAGCCTGACAATGCAATAGAAAAGAAAAACCCTTGTCTGAGGAGAAACTCAAGCCAGCTGAAGAAATTTGCATAGGTAATGAGGACCCATAGGTTAATTGCCAAGACAATGAGGAAAATGTCTCCACAACATGTCAGAGATCTTTACAACAGCACTTCCCATCACAAATCTGGAGGCCTAGGAGGAAAAAATGTTTTTGTGGGCTGAGCCCAGGGCCTTGCTGTTTGCGCAGTCTCGGGACTCAGTGTCTTGCATCCTAGGGGTGGCTAAAAGGGCCAATGTACAGCTCAGGTCGTTGCTTCAGAGGGTGCAAGCCCCAAGCCTTGGTGGCTTATGTGTAATGTTGAGCCTGTGGGTGCACAGAAGTCAAGTATTGAGGTTTGGAAACCTCTACTTAGATTTCAGAGGATGTATGAAAACGCCCAAATGTCCAGGCAGAAGTGTGCTGCAGGGAGAGAGCCCTCATAGAGAACCTCTGCTAGGGCAGTGCAGAAAGAAAATGTGGGTGGGAGTCCCCACACAGAGTCTCCATTGGGGTACTACCTAGTGGATCTGTGAGAAGAGGACCACTGTCCTCCAGATCCCAGAATGGTAAATCCACTGACAGTTTGCACCATGCACCTGGTAAAGCCACAGACACTTAACATCAGCCCATGAAAACAGCCAGGAGTGGGGGCTGTACCCTGCAAAGTCACAGAGACAGAGCAGCCCAAGACCATGGGAACCTACCTATTGTATCAGCTTGACCTGAATGTAAAACATGGAGTCAAAGGAGATCATTTTGGAGCTTTAAGATTTGTCTGCCCCACTGGATTTCAGATTTGCATGGGGCCTGCAGATCCTTCATTTTGGCCAAATTCTCCCATTTGGAACAGGTATATTTACCCAATGCCTGTACCCCCACTGAATCTAGGAAGTAACCAACTTGCTTTTGATTTTATAGGCTCATAGGCAGAAAGGACTTGCCTTGTCTCAGATGAGACTTTGGACTGTGGATTTTTGAGTTAATGCTGAAATGAGTTAAAACTTTGGGGAACTGCTGGGAAGGCATAATTGATTTTAAAATGTGAGGGCATGAGATTTGGGAGGGGCTGGGTGGGGGGAATTATATGGTTTGGCTGTGTCCCCACCCAAATCTCATCTTGAATTCTAGCTCCCATAATCCCCATGTGTCATGGGAGACACCCAGTGGGAGAATTGAATCATGGGGCCAAGTTTTTCTCATGTTGTTCTCATGATAGTGAATAAGTCTCTTGAGACCTGATGGTTTTATAAAAGCAGTTCCCCTGCACATGCTTTCTTGCCTGCCACCATGTAAGATGTGCCTTTTATCCTCCTTTGTCTTTCTGACATGAATGTGAGGCCTCCCTGGCCATGTGTAACTGTGATTCCATCAAACCTCTTTTTCTTTATAAATCACCCAGTCTCCGGTATTTCTTCATAGCAGTATGAAAATGGAAACATTGTTTACCAAATGAAGACACATCTAAATAAAGTACAGTGACAATGTCTTTTTAATAGATGACTCCCCAAATCCTTCCACTATTAGGTATAAAATAGTTCAGAATGTTTAGATTCTCCAGGACTAGGCCTATATTTTTCCTTTACTTCATGATTTTCATAAAAATGTTGCATACTAAAAGTGGTAATGGAAGTATATTATTTTAAATAATTTCTCAAGATGTATTTCTTTACAAATTCATGGTATTTACTTGTAAAATATCGTTCAGTAGCTTTGCATGATTTTGTTGATTATATCTAATACCGTACACAGTTCAATATACATCTAGAGCTTACATGCAATATAAAGGATATAAACCATTTGATGAGGAAAGGTCATCATAAATTTCCAATGACCTTTTATTTTCTTTGGAAAGCTTCAGAATCTACTATCAAATATGCTGGGATGTAGAAGCATTACATAGAGAGTTTGTGAATGGTCATTGTAAGTGGGCTTAAGCTGATAGGTGAGATGAAAAACAAGTGGAATGTCCCTGAAAATTCAAATCAAAATAAAGTTGAATCTTTCGAAGAAGACATTTTACCTTCAAGTATTCTAAAACAGAGGTAAGGATAAAGCAATAATGACCCACTTTTCAAGGATCTATACATTCTGTGTTATAAAAAGGGTCCAAAAGGAATTTCACCTTTTTCTAAAAGCATAAAACTCTACTATAGCAACATGCTGGGCAAATAGGCTTGATTTATAAAAGCAGAGCTTCTCATTGAATAGTTAAAAGATAACAATTTAGTTTCACACTTTTCCCATGATAAAAGCAGGAGAGGATTTTCCTTTGATTTCTTTCCTTTTTCCTCCAGTTAATTTTGTGTGGTTTGATCTGTTGGTACCTCCACTGAAAATGTCAGTGACAACATACGTGCCTCTGCTGAAGTAATTTTCAAGCAATGAAACTGCACGTAAAATTTGGTTTTATTTTCCTTTCAATTTAAGAAAGAATTAACTATTTTTGACAGGAGGAAAGACTCCCTTCTCCCCAATCCCTGTAGTAATGCCATTGCAACAAGGTACAATCTCTAATTGGAGTGACCACTTTGTAAGGTACTAAATGTCATTAATACTTAAAACAAGTTTCCTGGGGTGAAGAATTCAAAGGAAAATCTGATGGCTTATTTGGAATGTGAACCCTCATTTGATTAAATCCCAGATAATTTTATTTGCCTATTTGTCTAGACTAAATATTTGTATCTCCCAAAATTGATCTATCGAAAACTAATTCCAAATATGATAGTATCAGGAGGTGAAACCTTTGGGAGCTGATTTGGTCATGAGGACAGAGCTCTCATGAATAGGATTAGTGCCCTTATAAATGAGGTTCCAGAAAACTCCCTTCCCTCATTCTGTGATATGAGGATACAATGAAAAGATGGTCACCTGTGAACAATGAAGCAAGCCCTCACTAGAAATGGAATCTTGTACTTGCTAGTCTTCCCAATCGAAAGAAATAAACTTTTATTGTTTTTAAGCCACTCAGTTAATAATATTTTATTATAATTACCCAAATGGACAAAAACACTGTGTAACAATATTTTGTCACATTTTAGTCCATTTATTCTATATGAACAAGCAGACTTTCGGGAAATGAGAGTAATTTCAAAGAATCAAGGTAAGCAGCACAAAGCAATAAAACTCAAATCCTTGACTTGGAGTTAAATTTCATGGTGTGACTCTGAGAACAAAGGTAAAAAAAATTTTCATCATATTTTTATAACTATTGGTCAGTAGAGACAAGGTATATGAACATCACTGATGTATAGTTTTTCTCCTTTCATTTTAGATCTTCACCATTGTTGTGTAATTTCTCCTCAGAAATAAAAGTGTCAGTGTTTGATATGACATATTAATATCTTTGGGGAAAAAATAAAGAAAAACAATGTTATGAACCAAACATTTGTGCAAAATAATATGAAAATAAAAATAACAAGAACAAAAAGATACTTGCTTCTTTGGAAGGTTTCTTATTTCTTGAGTTTTTAACATTGGGAAAGGAAACACAAAAGGATTCTGAAAGTCATCTATACCTCAAGAGAAGATTAGTAACCTGTGTATAGAATGATTTTTAAATGATAACATGACATTTGGATATATCTAGGCCCAGAAGGCAAAGTAATAGTTTTGTAAACATACTCTGATTTTAAGTGCAGCATAATCAAGTAATTTTCAACTAAATGCAATGTGTATTGTTGTCATATAGACCATACAAATGCCATAATGCCTAACTTAGCTGATAATGTTCCAAATAAATAGATTTTGAACATCATTGGCACCTTTTGAGAAACAAACTTTTGAAAAATATAGCTACTCTAATAAAACATTTATCTTATATATTACTTGGTTTCTTATGTCATTAAAATGTGTACATAACAAATACACATATCTAATTGGCTCCAGTCTACTCCAGTTTCATCTTGAACCACTTATCTCTGACTCTTTAAATTAGTCACTTTGTAATTTTTTCAATTCCTTTAGTTAAGCCAATCCACTTCAAACCCGACATTTTCCTTTGCATTGCAAATTTCTTGCATCCCTGTGTACTCAACATCTCTGCCCACCTCAACACACACACACACACACACACACACACACACACACACACATACATCTGAGGCTGGCTAAATTTTTTTCTTTTTTAACTATCAGCTTATAGATTTCTCAAGGAAGCATTCCCTGTGTCCCCTACTGCTCCACCAAATTATTCTAATTAATGAATTCTTCCACTATGCATTCTTACAATACTTGGTAGCAATATCTATAATCATGATCAAATAAGTTCATGTAATTGATTCTAGATTCTAGATTCCTTGTGAGCAGGAGCCATGTCTGTCTTGTTCAATGCTGTATGCCTTATCAATAACACAATGGTGAGCCCATGGTAATTCCTTGATAAGTAATTTCTAAATGAAAACTGAACCCACACAGTTATGCAAAAAGTACCACTTGAGGTAATTTTTTGCATAATGATATAGTGGTATTTCTTGTTCAAGATTCATAAGGCAGTGAGATTGCTAGTATCCACTAATATATATATATATATATTCACAAACACTATTGGGTTGTGAGAGGAATAGAATTTTGCAAAATGTGATAGTAAATTTTGCTTGGACATCAAATTTCCTTTTTTCTTCTTGACCGTTTAGTGTCCACTAATTATATATGTGTGTGTGTCTATTTAGTTTATTCAGTTTGCTAGACACTAAACTAAATAGAGATAAAATATGTGTCTCTCTGTATATAATATATATAGTTACTGACTAGTTATATATAAAAACTGAATCAGTAATTCTGCTTATCTTTCATCAATTTTGAATTTGCCAGTGTAGTACACAATAGGACAAATCTTTTAAATCTTATTTTTATGCGTAAATACAAGTCAATGATTTATAGTCTGAGGTGAGCTCTACTGTGGTGCATACACATTAGGAGAAAAATTAATACCACGTGGGATCTTTTTTTTTTTCTAATTGTGTAGAGACCTGATCATGCCAATCTGATTTGGTCAGGGGGAAATTTCTGCAAGGGCTTCAATTCTCTAACGACTGTGTATAAGAAACACAGTCTTGGACTTGATGAACCTTCAAAATATGTATCAGCTCCAAGACTATATTTTCTAGATGAATTCTTTCAAATAAATCGAAATGTTGATACTCTGGTTTCTCTTCGCATCATATTAATATTTTACTAAATTGAATCTTTTACTAAATTGAAATGTTAACCCTCCAAAGAACATTTACTTCCAAAGTTCATCAATAAATACATCAATGCCTTGTAAAGAGAGCAACTTTCATTTAACCAAGGCAAAAATGATACAAAGTTGAAGCTTATAAAATCAGGTAGCAGAAGTTATGGATCTTCTAGCCTTTGTAACATGAGGGCAGAGGGCTTCTAGAGTTTGCCTGATTCATGGCTGATAAAGAGCAGTGAGGGGCTTGGATTGTCTTCCGGACTTTTAAGACCTCACTGAATGATGAACACACACTACCAGAAACTAAGGATGGTTTTTGTCAGACAACAGGACCAGACCAGCCAGTAAGGCTACAATTAAGTTTCATGCATGCTGGGAAATCCATTTTTTCAGTATGAAAGTGGTCTGTAGATAAAGAAACTAAAGAAAACAAAGGCCCACCAGAAAATAGGAAAATAATGTATTGAGGAGCTTTATGTTTTATGCATTGTGTTACTTGCTTATATAGGTTATCTTATTTGATCCTGGTATTGATCCCAGACCCTAAGTACCTCTTATTTTACTGATGGAAAAACAGGCTCAAAGAGATGACATAAAACTAATGCTGCATCATACATCATAGAAAGAGGAACCATTTGAACCTAGATATAGCTGACTCGAAAGCTGTTTCATGGAATAGTTATAAAGTAATATCTCTTAATACCCTGAGCCATAAGGGACAACATCTTCTCTTTAATCCTTACAACACTCTTTTGTATAATGGAAGATGTCATTAAGGCTTGTCTACAAAGTTTCTGTCTTCTAGAGTCTGGGGTGAGATTGCCCTTATGGACACATGAAATCAGTAATCTTCCCCAAATTCTCAAGGATTTATCAGGAGGATAATTTTATCATCTCCATTTTATAGATTAAGACAGTGAAACAGAGGTAATTAAAGTGATCAAAGACCTATAACAGTGGAGATTCCAGTGAGAAGCAGTATTTTGGTTTTTTTTTTTCCTTTTATAATGATGCCCTGTATGCATAGCCATTGGAGACATAAAATATTCCAGACATTCCTTGTCTTTACCCCTAACCTATAAGAAAAGCCACAAGCATAATAATCCACCAACTTCAGTGCTTTTTGGATTTTGAACCTCTCCAGAAACACACTGGAAATGGAGAGAGGATCCTAGTTGTGACACCAAAGACCACTGTACTTCATTGACTTGTAAGACAAAAAGAATATTGCAAAATGTTACAGTAAATTTTACTTGGACATCACATTTCCTCTTTTCCTTCTTGCCTATTTCTTATCTCTGCATTTCCTTTTACACATCTCCAGAAACCCAGTGCTTTCACGCCACCTGTCAATAACTCAAGGTGTATATTTACATCTGCGGTTCCTACATATATCTTATGTTCCAAAAATACTTCACCTTCATTCTTCTCTAGTGCCAATAATTAAACCCTGGTTTCTTTAGTATAGCTTGGCTAGATGTTAGAAAAGCAATCGGATTCAATAAAGTCAATACATAAGCATTGACCATGTACTCTGAAATTATTGTGCTCTGAAAGGCATTCATCAATACCTCACATGGATTCTGTTGACGGAGAGCTTACACTTTGTCTAGGGAGTCAAGGGGCCAAATGAGGAAAGTTAAAAAATAAAAGATTTAAGTAAAAGTTCAAGATAATAGATAATGAGCTATAAGTATGCAATTAACCACCATGTGAAATATTTTAGTTCCCATAGAAGTTCAGATAGAACAATGGATTAGAGCAAAGAAGGTGTGATGGAACACAAACGATTGCACGTAGATACAATCAAAATTTCATTGAAATAATAATGAGGTAAAAATTTGTCATGATGTAAATATTAATCCTCAGAAGGTTGACAATTGATCATTATCTTAAACTTCATAATGCTATTCACCCCACATCTATTTTTAAATAAATAGACTTTCCAATAAAACATATTTAGTCTCAAAATATAATTACAAGTATAACCAATAATGGTAAAATATTTATGTCATGAGACATGAAAAAAAAAGAAAAAACTGATAAAACTACGAAGTAAAATGCACTGAAAATCGGCAAGAATTTGAAGGCAATGTGTAAAAGTGGAATATTTGTGTTAGGATGGAGAAATTAATGGTGATCTTTTTTCAAACTTCAATTTTATATTATTGATACTACATTTATGCACATTTCAACTTTGTTCCCACTGCTTCCTTAAACACATATACACACACTCATTTTCTCTAAATTAAATGCAATATATTAATGTAATGCTACAGGAAGAGGGGGTGGTGCAACTCAGAGTTCTGTCAGTCATTCTCACAGCTAGAGAAAGCACGCACAGCTCAAGTAGGGTGATGCGCTGTTCGTGACTAATGCTTCAGATGACATCCCAGCTCCTTATGTGAAACAGCAGGCTTTTATATCCAGTTAAACAATATCTTCATGTGAGAGTGCTGTGATGTTGGGCGTAGAAAGCCGCAGGCTGTCTACTACAGAGTTCAATGGTGCTTTGGGGAAGAAATTGGAAGCTTAGTGCATGTCTAACTAGCTTAAGTAATTTCTCCCTTTACATCCCTCTCTTATGTGGATTTACATTAAGATATCTAGTGTTTCTTTATACAAAGGTTTGTAGAAGCACTTGTTCCCACTAGCTACTTACATTCAAAATTTTTGGTTTGGATATTGTTTCATCAGATTAGTTTGAAATAAAGGTACCCTTGTGAATTTTGGATCTCATTGCCTCTGTGGATTGAACAGTGATTTAAATTTTCTTCCCTAAACCTTTAAATGCTGTTTGTTTCCCACTGCAAAGGGATTGGAGTATCATATCAAAAACCAGCAGCAAGAAATGAAAAGCAGCAGGGACAAGCAAATAACAAAATACAGAACCTACTCTGATAAATTAAAGGTCATGCTCTGTTATCATGCATACTAAAGAGTTCTTTTGTGCTAGTTGTGTAGCATTTAAGACAGAAGAATGGTTTAACAGCTACAAAGACAGGCAGAGCCATTGATAGATATCACTAAATACTGAGAATAAGAAAAAATGAAATGTAAGAGCAGCCCCACACTACCTTACAAATGGCATTTTGCCATTTTCCCAGATATAAGAATCTTGAGTACTTTCTAAATCATAATGTCATAACATTTAAGCCTATCCACTCTAATAAAAACCTAAATATATATCTTTTTCTAAAGTGTATTTTCCCAGTTCTTGTTTTTTGAAAATTTGAAAATTATGTGGTTCAGCTGAAATTTCTACCACTCCATATCAATCTTGACTTTTAATCTAGTCTTCTTAATATTCAAATTGGTCCACGGAAAAAAAATAAGTGAATGTCTCATACACAGTCTGATGCGGCCTATAAATGGAACTGAGAAAGTTCCCTATTCTCAAGTGGAAAAAAAAAGTCTGATTATTATGACATTCTAATCTTATTTGCAATGTACTTCAATCTCTCTCTTCCAGTTTTAACTGGAATGCAAGATTTTTTTTTTTCAATTAGAAAGATGAGGTTTGCCCATTATATGCAAATAATTTAAGATTAAATGGTCTGGAATTGCAAAGGACCAAGAGTCAGATAAAGGTGCTGGATAATTGCTAGCCCCCTTCAATTTTATAAAATGTAAAACCACTGAAGTAAAATAACCATTTTTTTTCTTTTTGTAGATAAATTGAATACTGTGGATATGAATTTAAATTCCTAAAATAACTTTCCCCTAATACAAGTTAATTTTCTCTACCAGCAATTATTTCTTAAAAGTAATTATCCAGTGGTCAGAATCACTGAGGAAAGAGAACCTTGATGGTGAAGATAATGGGCTCTAATTCCTGGGTTCAAATCTTGGCTTCACTATCGACTAGCTGGATCAGTAGTATAACATGTTTTAACCTCAGTTTTCTCATCTGTGAAATAGGTATTTGTAAGATTAGTACCCATAATATATGCTATATTAGCACAATGCCTGGCACATGGTAAGCACTCAGTAAATATTAGCCCTTATGTTGCAGTCATGTCATTGTTTATTCTCTAGTATGACGTGCCTTATACAATATATCTAAGAACGTGAACATCACAAAAAAATATTTTTTTACCCATCTGATCAAAGAAAGTTGAAGTAAATGTGAAGAAGAGTGGAAAATAAATCTATTTATCTTTCCCAGTATGAGTAATGGCCAAAGAGTGAGCCTTATTAAATGAGTGATGTCCGGAACCTAGGTGCTTTATCAAAATCACTGCACTTTCTCCCAAGCAATGTCATGTTTATTCTCAGAGGTTTACGAATGTTACTTTTAAGTCAATGGGAACAACTGAAAAGAGGTCATTAGCTGGAAGAAACCACACAAAAAGAAAAAGCAAACAGCCCCTGCCCTGAGGGAAAACAGAATTCAGGATACTACCATCTGTTCTGTGCCAGCAGCATGGTGACAAAAGCTGTTTCCAGAATAAGAATACTTTGGATAGTAAATGACATTTTAATCCATATATTAATGCTTCAAAGGGATCCACTGCAACAGGAATGCCTAAAACTCTTCTTTTTGCCCCATAATGCCCCTGGCAAAGAAGGGCCACAGAAACTATGAACAGGGGTGGATGCTGCTTGATCCATTTTCTGCAAAATGAGGTTTGGGAACTGGATGGCCTCTAAGCTGACCCTCAATGCTAATGGCCCATGGTCCCAGGCACCAGATGCTGTTGTTGTAAAGACAAGCATTAGGCCACCTTGTTAAAACATGGTGTCTGTGGATTTTCATTAGGAAATTAATTTTAGAGCCATTAAAAACAAAATACCATAAATGTTTTTTAACTCGGCAAGTATCTTTTAAAAAGCAGTGAAATATTTGGCTTGGCATGTTCTTTTCTTCGTCTCTCTCTCTTTTTAAAACTAACTTATGGTGCCTTGACAATTTTACGAAGAATTTCAGTTGGCATCTACAGAGACCTTTATAATTAAGCCATTACATTTTTCTGAAATGTTTGATGTTTTAAGCTTATCTTCTTTCTTCTTTCTGCTATACAGACACACACACACCTCTTATCACTGAGACATTTCTCTGCATTCTTTCTACCCATTTACCACAGCACGTCATGGTTTTGACAGCTATTTTAAGAGGAGGAAGGCAGACATAGGTTAGATTTCAGGGTTTTTTTTTTTTTTTTTTTTTTTTTTTTGAGACGGAATCTCGCTCTGTCACCCAGGCTGGAGTGCAGTGGCACAATCTTGGCTCACTTCAAGCTCTGCCTCCCGGGTCCACGCCATTCTCCTGCCTCAGCCTTCCAAGTAGCTGGGACTACCAGCGCCCGCCACCACACCCAGCTAATTTTTTGTATTTTTAGTAGAGACGGGGGTTTCACCATGTTAGCCAGGATGATTTCGATCTCCTGACCTTGTGATCCGCCCGCCTCGGCCTCCTAAAAAAGTGCTGGGATTACAAGCTTGAGCCACCGCACCTGGCTGAATTTCAGTTTTACACACAGTAAAGACAATGAAGGACAAGGTATTATCATGCTAGGAAATAGAGAAATTTGTCTCCTCTTCATTTGAAACTTTCAGCACTAAAGAGATTAGAGCAGAAAATTTTAAGAGGAAATCTGAGGACTTCAAGTCAATGGCTGCTCTTTGCAAGCCCTTTTTGTCCAAGTGTATCAAAGTAAACCTTTTCTTGGATTGCTCAAACACCTGTGGTCATGGGATCAGTACTTTTGGAGCTATTTCTGGTTCAAGAGACATTCTCATTAAGAGTTCCTTTCCAATCAAATCTATCAGGGGCTGACTTAAAAACCTGTAAGTGGCTCAGTGTAACTCAGACTAAGTAGAGATCACCAATTAAAACCCAGGCATCCTAAATAATGCAGTAGGTTCAGAGGAGAAATAGTTAATTGCATAAAATACATCAGAATAAAACTAGGAATTTCTCTACTTCCTTCAGTATTTCCTCTTAAACTTAAGCCACCTGTTATTTCTAGTGGATCTCTAAATGCAGAACAGAATGAAGAGAAGATAAAAGCTACAAAGATATCCTACCAAATTTGAGCTGATGTTCCATTACTAAGGACAATTGGAACTGATGCACACACATGCTCTTCTCCATCTTTCTTATAGCCCAATAGATCTATAGTTAGGCAGTGTCATATCCAAGAAGAGGGCTGAACTAACTAGGCCGTATAACTCCAGTCCGATTAAGACTTCCTCTAACACTTTCTCTGAAGTCTTTTAAATTCAAGTCTTGTTTTGACTTCATTGAAAATAAGCAGTCTGTTGGCATCCTCCACACAAGAACCCTATACATACTTAAAGACTGTTATGAATTCAATTGTTTATCCCCAAATTCATATGGTGAAGCCTTAAACCGTAAGACCTCAGAATGTGATGGTTTCTGGAAACAGAGACTTTGAGGAGGTGATTAACTTAAAATGAGGCTGTTAAAATGATTTGTCTGCATAAGACAAATCCTTACTTATGTTAATGATTACATCAGGAGACACTATCTTATTTAAATATGCTTATATTTTCTTCAGTTTGGAAACTACTGTGAGATCCCAAAAGATACATTGTGTCCACTTCAAACACTCTAAAATTCTAAGTACCAAAGGACAAGCATACATTTATTCACACTAATTTTTATCCTTAGGAACTGCCTGAGGAATTTAAAAAAAAAAAAAGAAAAACTTATTTTGAGAGATTATAATTAATTTTGTGGGGCTTGCTAAATAGTCACGGCAAAAAAAACAGTAA
Organism: Macaca nemestrina; assembly: GCF_043159975.1. NCBI lineage: Eukaryota > Metazoa > Chordata > Mammalia > Primates > Cercopithecidae > Macaca > Macaca nemestrina. Next base: position 50,278,881 of record NC_092137.1, read on the forward strand.
CTTTCACTGTTAATGTGGAATGTTTATCTTCTACTCTAAACTGAATGAATGTCTTACACTGTTGTGCTTTTCCTTTGGTGCTTATCACTGAAGAAGAATGCCAATTTCAAGCTCAGCGTTGACATATAACTCAGTAAAGCTGCTCTGCAGCAGGGCTGACTACCTCCACTGAGAATGCCCAGGCACAGTGAAGGCCCAGTAAGTAGATAACTGCATCAGCTGGTCCTAAAACAAAAAGACTTGCCTACTATATGGATGTAATGACCTCAAGATCCCCTATATTTCCTAAGAAATTAGACATAGCTTCACCATTTCCACCTACAAAAACAAACTTATTTTTGGCCTGCTTTCTATATGAAAAAATGCTTACGAAAAGGGAGTGGACAAACTTTGTCTATGTCTTTGTCTTCTGCTCTCTTTTGATGTTCCTGGAGCCTATACCCTTAGGAAGAACTCGATCTTGAATTCCAATATCAGTGTCCTTCAAACTCCACTTTCCGTGTTATAGTAAGCAACGCCTGGACTGTCGTGTCACCTAGCTTAGCTCCAGACATTTACAGACATTTATTCTGGTCCCTTTAGACTATTCCCTGCACTTTAGCCAAAAAATTTATATGAAATCATGTGTTATCTCCAATAGACTATGTGTTTCAAGGGAGTAGTGACCATTCCTGCACTCCGTGCTGTATCCCTAGCATAATAAGTCCAGACACATAGCAGGTCTTAAATAAATATTTCTGAATAAATTACTGAATTCATTGGGATTACATTTCCTCAGTCTCTTGTGTCTTCCACTATCCTTTGCTCTAACATGGCTTATCAATCATAACGAACCTCTGGAATATTTATCAGGCCTAACTCATGCTTCCAATTTCTTTTCCATGATCCAGACTTACTGAATTTGCCTTCTATTCCTTCCAAATTCTGATTTTGCTGGCAAAAACAGATGGTCACAGTAGTGCTCACTTTTTTTAATGCAGTAAAAAAGAGAAGCAATTCGACATTAATATTTAGATACGGAGTCAACTTCCTTCTTGAAACCTGACATAATGACTCTCTGCTAACTATTTGTAGAGATAGTCAACAATTCTAGTTTAGGAATTGAGAATAAAAAAAGGCATAGGCCTGTTAATCTCTTTTTAGGAAGAGTTTGAGCATTCTGATCAGAAACAGATCTCACGTAAGCTCTTACACATAAATGAGTGCACTATTAGTTTAATATTTTATCAAGAAAGAAGCAACATGAAGAAAAACAGGCATATTTTATAGCAACTTGGTACTTAATAGAGTTTATGCCAAAGGAGATCAGTGCAATGCATTTTCTTTTTTAGTTTTTGTTTGCACGTTTTTTAAGGCCTGGAAAATATGAGGGTATGAGTAGGATCCCAGCTGTGCCATTAATGACATGTATAACCATCAATGCTTTATTTGGCTAGTCTTTAAAATAAATAAAAAAAATTATAGGTTGCCAGATTTTTGAGGAAGAAATTTTATTTGATTACTGAGCTAAGGGACCCCAACATAGTATATTATCAAGAGTAGATCATTTTTAAAACATTTTATATTATCACTATAATTTAGGTAAAATTATAGTATACGTAGCACTAGATGATATATTCTTCATCAAAAATGAAAAGTTTTCTTTTAATAGCCATAGAAGAAGGAGTTCCCAATTTAAATCTCATGAAATATTGATTTCTTAAATATGTAAAATATAACACACAATTAAGATTTATGGACAAAGGTAGTCAAGTCTATTTGATTTTTATGGAGGCTAGAACATTCCAGATTCCAATATCATGAATGAACTCATGAACAAGTAGTATATCTTTCCAAGTTTTATCACATTTGTAAAATGGGGATAATTTATGAGGTTACTTTTAAGAATAATATGTAATGTCTGTAAAGCTGCTGGGGACAGTTTCTGGCACATACATATGATGACTACTATTGTTTTTATAGATTACATAGAATCACAGATCCTTAGAAAAAAAAACAACTTGAGCTACAATCTGGTGTAATTCCCATCCAATGCAGGATGATTTGATAACCTTGACAAATTGGTCTCTTGAGCTGTATAGAATTAGAACGGAGTCTAAAAGTTACCATAGCTCAGTAAGAGTTGAAGTACATTATCTTATAAAACTACTCTTGTTCATGCTATTTCTTTTCTAAAGTAAATGTAAAAAGTTTGGAAACAGCATTGTCAAAAATTGTGAATACAATAGATCTTCTCATTTTTATTTGTTTTGGTTTGGCTATACACTGAAATACCCTAATTCCATTCAGTCATTATGCTTACTTTATCAAGTTAGTGGCCTTCTGGTATATTCAAACCACACAACAGTAAAGTTCAAAGTGTGAAACCAAAATGACAATACAATGAAAACACAAAGAGATCCAATCCTAGATTTCTTATTGCAAGGACAAGAAATTGAGAACATAATAGTCTGGAAAATGTATTATCAGGAAAATGAGATTTACAAACAATTTATATGTATAGAAACAAAACAGTTAAAATCTGAAACAAACTCCAAAATTAAAATATCTGACCTCACAGAAGGACTTTGAACCCTATTATACATCTTTCTTCATCCATGCAAATTCTATTTGTTCTATAATCTACTTTGATGAGTCACTGAAGAATTGAGGGGCAGGAAAATATATGATGAAAGCAATTTTAAAAAGATAAACCTCTTGGCTGCACACTAGATGGATTAAAATAATGGAGACTGGGGAGGAATATTTAGTGTTTATAGTTGATAACAGGAAAAGAGGCCCAATTGTGTAAAAAGCCTTAGATCATTAGAATAATGTCAGCCCAAGAATAAATGCCTCAACAGGAATAAACTCAACACCTTATCATAATCACTAACTTAGACTGAGTCTAGTTTCTCCAGGTAAAATGCAGGCAGTAGTCTCAGTTCTACCAGTAGGCACTGTGTATTGCAGGAGGTGACAAATGTTCCAGATTGTCTCAAATATCTTGGTTTGTTCCTACTATATAGGAGTAACTATGAATAGTGTTTCTTTTTTTTAATCAGAATTGTGTCTGTTTGAATGATAATTTTTATGATCTTCTAATTATTGAATGCCACCATGGAAATTTAAAAAAGAAAACTTCCCTGGATTGTTATAGCTTAAGCAAAAGGCTTGGGCAATCCCAACGTGCTTGGTGACAAAGAAAAAAAAAATCAGCTCTACTTTCAGGAAATCTGGCTGTGGAAATGCACATGACTTGGAGACCCAAGCACAGACTGTATTTTAGCCTCTACTCATCTCCTCCACTGGGACTCTGGAGCAGCACCTGCACTCTCTAACTATACACAGTGCCCTGTCCACCAGCTAGCATGGTTTGTCTAATGCTCATTTATTAAATTTCAAATGAATTCCTTAGCACTCAGCCCACATTTTACTCTTCTGTGAAATCAGCCTTGACTACCGAACACCACTCTGTTTTCTAAAATTGTAGAGAACATATATTTTGTGCCACTCATTTGAACTGTGTCTTTCTTAGTAATGTCTTCGTAGTGTTCTGCTTGGAGTAGGTTTGGGGACAGAGGCAGTACTAGTAGCACTTACATGTCTGCCAGGGTCAGAAGGAACAATGTTAAGTTTTTGGAAAGGTTTGTCTCCATGTATGTGAACCGAAGTCTGACAGCCAAGAGAAAATAAATTTGTTCCCAGAAAGAAATACAAACGAATACGGGGAGGTTAGTGACTATTGCAATTTCAGGATTGCAAAACTAAACTGTTTTGACTAATAATAGTGGAATTAACTTTTACTTAGCACTTACTATTACCAGGTTTTTAACAATTTTGAACTGTTTTGAAATTAATAACTCAATGAAACGTTAAATGACCTTACAAGGTAAGTACTGTCATTGTCCCCACTTTTTAGATTAGGAAAATGTGGTTAAAGAACTTGGCAAAAAATTTCACATCTCATCAGCGTTTGAACTAGGATTTGAACCCATGCAGTCTGGGTTTTGAATCTTCCCTCTTAAACTTCATGCTAACCTGACATTTAACTTGCATCAAGTTTATAGCATATGTCTGGTTTGATCATTTGATGTGTGGTATATAATCCTATAGCAATTTTAGTCATTAAGAGGAGTATTCAACTTAGACTTCGCACTCACTTCTGCATCTAGATAAAGAATAATGAGCAGAGAGGAAGAACACTATTATGAGAATGCTTCTAATCACAAAGGACCCCCAAATAGCTCTTACAGATCTGAATAGAAGTAATAACCACTGGTATCAGAATCTCAGCACAACAAAGGTCTGAGTGTCATCTGATCTGGTGGGGACCAATAATAATATTTTGTGGATTATTCCTTAGGAGAATTAAGAATTATTTCTTAGGCAGCATTGCATAATCCTACAGAGCACTGGAGTAGGCTTTAGAATGTATGGTGTCAGCAAGTAAATGAATCTCCCTGTGTTTGCTCATTTATCACAAGGAGATACTGTGAGCAGTCTTACAAAGATTTTGTGAGTGTTAATGCAATAATGTTTGTAAATAATGTATGTAAAATAATTAGCATAGTGCCCCATATGGAGTGCCCACTATAGACTGCATGTCTAAGTTATTGTTTCTGACACTAGCTCTTACAAATAGGCAGGAATTTCAAAAGATTCTATGACTGTCTGGAATTTTGGATGAGTTCTGTTACTTCTTCACCCCAATGCTAGCGCAACATGAATTTCCTTTATTGAATCAATTTGACAGATGTAAAATTCTATCTGAACTCCATTTCCATAAAGCACAGCCCTCATATAATTATCCCCAGGTCTGCCTTCTACTGTGATTGTGCCCATTCTGCCTCTCTTTTTTACCAAAGCAAATCTTTTCATTTAAAAAAGCTTCCTTTGGTTTGTTTCACCTGTAACCACAAAACGCACTCTCGTCCAAGTCCTCTGCCAAGCTGAGCAATAAAAATAATAAATGAGAGAACTGAAGACTCTACTTGGACCTTTAAAATGCTCCAGCAAAGGTGACCCTGAAAAATTATTATGGCATGTTATCAATTGGGTGACACTATCTAGAAAAATGAAAGCGAAATATTCCTTTATTCTGTCCGATTTGATATCTCATAAATCCTGCTAAAATACTCCTATGGAAATGCATATGGTAATATCTAGACAGGCTTATGTAAGATATATTCTTTTTGGATTCTCAGTGGACATTTTATGTACTAGGGCCACCAATACATATAATATGCCCAAGATGACAAATTACTTCAATAATACTTAATATGAGGAAAGTCTGTCTCAACTTTGTGGGGAGGGGTAAAGTCAGCTGCTTTGTAACACAGTTAAATTCATAAAGCTAAAAACAAAACAGAATTTAAAATGTTTAAGATAAAAGTCTGTCTTTGAGAAATATTCTACCCATGAGACTACATTTGACACAAAATATTCATCATCATAATTTAAATTTTAATATATGGCCTATTTAAAGGCTTCATACTTCAAAAGGTTTTTACATTTATTTTGTCATTCTGTCTTAATTAAGAACCAACTCCAGTATTAGATGAAGTTACACCTTTGGATTGTTAGAAAAATTAGGTTGATATTCTTCTGGAATAAATCTACTTTTCTGATAACCACATGAACATGCCAAAATACATTTTTTCACAACAAATGCATCTGACTTATAGTTACACAAAGGCATTACGTTTTATTAAGTTATTTTTTCTGAAATGTTATATAGAATTGTGTAAAAGGTATGTTTAGGTGGAAATCATTTCTAAACTCTTATTTAAAAAAAAAATTATAGAATGAGAGTTCTAAATACCTTTCATTCAGTTTTCCTCCTGTTAGTAATTAATTAACCATTAGGCAGTTCTCAAAACCAAGAAATAACATTGATAATAAACAGTTGACTAAAGTATAGACTTTATTTGGTTTTACCAGTTTTTAACTACGTCCTTTTTCTATTGCAGGATCTAACCTAAATCCCATATTGCATTAAACTGCCATGTTTCCTTTGTCCCTTCAGACCTTTTTTTTGTAATTCATATAGTTGACACTTTTGAAGAATACTGGCCATTTTGTAATATGTTCCTCAATTTGAGTTTGTCATAGTTAGATGGAAATTATGGATTTTTGTTGAGAACATGAATACCAAAGAAGTGAAGAGCCTTTTTTAGCATGAAGGTTCATGAAGTGAATATTTTTTATTACTGGTGACATTTAACTTGATCACTTAACATGATCTGCTGAGTTTTCAGAAGAAAGTTACTACTTCTACTTGGAAGAAATATTTTTAGACTACATAAAGTACTAATCTCTACTCAAAACTTTTTCGCACTTATTTTGTCATCTATTAGGGAATCCCAACTTCAAAAATTTTTACATCGGGATTCTAATGATGACTTCCTATTTCCATCACCTTTCTACATTATTAATTGTAATTTTTCTGTATGGGTGAGCTGTCCCTGCTTCCTATTTATCTATCTGTCTGTATATCTATCTTTCTATCTGTTCAGTTACTTGTTTATATCAGCATGGGTTCATAGATGTTTATTTTACTCTTTTGGTTATAATCCAATGACATGTCTATTAGTTTTATTGCTCAATTTGATCTAGTTCTGGCCATTGGAAGTTTTTTCAGGTTGGTTCTTATGCTCCTTTGTCATGCTTCTCTCTCAGGAGTCAATGAAGTATGCCCTACAGGTCAAATGTATCTACTAATATTGCAAATAAAGATTTATTGGAACACAGCCACACCCATTCATTTTCCTATTAGCTATTGTTGCTTTTGAGCTACAATGGCAGAATCGAGTAATTGTGACAGAGATCATGTGGTTCTCCAAGCCAAAGATATTTAATATTAGGCCTTCTATGATGAAAATTTGTTGATCTTTGCTCCAGATGAATTTTCTTTTTTTAATTATGAACTTTGAATAGTGGTCAAAATGTATTTAATTGTTACATCTGAGGTACTTTAGAATTCAGAATCTTGAATGTTTATTTTTCCTATATTCTCCTAACTTCATTAGTTGTAATAATTTTGATGCTAGACATTTATTATTTTGTTGGAAGAAAACAAAATGGATTATCAGTATTCTGGTAAGTTTAAAATACAAAATCACACAGAATAAAAAAATAATGGTGAGACAAAGGTGAAAAATTATCTAGTAAGAGGAGTGAAAAAGAAAAATTGTCCTCTTGCATGATATGTTTTAAGTTTCCTAAATACATGCAAAGGGCTCTTGCATGATATGTTTTAAGTTTCCTAAATACATGCAAAGGGCTTTATTAACTTCTTCTCATAATAATGAATGGTAATATGGTAGTTTCCTCTTATTCCACAGTTTCAGTTACCCACAGTCGAATGCAGTCTGAAAATATTAAATGGAAAATTTCAGAAATAAACAATTCATGCCATTTCAGTAAACGGCATGCAATGTAGATAATAAAGTCTTAAATTGCATGCCATTCTGAGTAGCATGATAAAATCTCTGGCCATCCCACTCCATCCCTCATGAGACATGAATCATCCCGTTTTCCAGTGTATCCACATTATATAGTCTGTTAGTCACTTATAAGTAGCCATCTGGGTTATCAGATCAACAGATCACAAGAAGAAGGATGAGGACAGTACAACAAGAAATTTTGGGACAGGGAGAGAGAGAGGAAGAGGCCACATTCACAGAACTTTTATTATGGCATATTGTTATGATTGTTCTATTTTATTACTAGTTATTGTCACTAATCTCTTATTGTGTCTAATTTATACATTAACTTTTATCATAGGGATATATGTATAGGGAAACACATGGTATATATAGGTTTTGGTATTATCTGTGTTTTCTGGCATCCAATGAGAGTCTTGGAATATATTCCTCAATGGATACAGGGGGATTCTTGTACTTTCCAGAGATGTTATATTGATAGCAATTTTTATCTTTATGATATTGGACACAGTTATTTCACCATCACACTTCACAATCATGACATGATTTACCAAGAGACCTTTCCAAATGAAACTCTTAAAACATGCATTTTGGTTTTAAGGATATTTATTATGTAATGCCCCAGTGTTATAATTATATCAAGCATAGTATTAGTGCTTAAAATAAATTTATTACAAGGATAATGGCATTCTTATGATCCTATTTTGGAGAACAATTGTTTAAAACTGGAAGTACAAAAGTTGGGCTCATTCTGTGAAAAAAGAAAATTATCTGAGCTAGTAAAGGCTACACCCAGAGGGCTATGTCAGTGTTTAGAAGGTTATTAGCAGAAGGTTAGTAAAGGGCAGGCACATTTCATTGGAAGCATGTTTATTTAGGGGAGGAGGAGGAGGTTCCTCCTCATATGTTCATTACACAGACTTCATTTTTTCCTCCAAAATCTCAATATCCTCAAAGATCACCTAGAGCAGAGGTTCTGAATTCTAAGTAAAAGGGCCTAAGGATGTTAAACTGCAACCCTTAAACATCACATACATAATTTTTTATACAAATGCAGATAGATGTGTATTTTTCTAAAGATAGAATGGTCTACTTTATTGGATTCTCATGGAGGCCGAGATTCAAAGGAAGTTAAGAAAAACTGATTTAGATTAATATCTAAAACTAAATACAGTTCCAAAGCTTTGTACTCTCCATAGGGGCCTTGACACTAGTGTAGGATATTTTGTCCTTTTTGATACTCTGCCTCCTCTTGACAGCACTTCCATTTGTTTAGTAGAAATTAAGTGACATTAAAACCAACTTACTCCTGGCCAGGCGCAGTGGCTCATTCCTATAATCCCAGCACTTTGGGAGGCCGAGGTGGGTGGATAATGAGGTCAAGAGATGGAGACCATCCTGGCCAACATGGTGAAACCCCATCTCTACTAAAATACAAAAATTAGCTGGGCATGGTGGTACACACCTGTAGTCCCAGCTACTCGGGAGGCTGAGGCAGGAGAATTGCTTGAACCCAGGAAGTGGAGGTTGCAGTGAGCCAAATTCGGGCCACTGCACTCCAGCCTGGTGACGGAGTGAGACTCCGTCTCAAAAAACAAAACAAAACAAAACAACTTATTCTTGAGCTTACAAGATACACAAAGTGGGTAGACAGTGGACAAATATAAATAGCATGACAGTCATGAGACTTATACATAGTTGACGTTCAAATAATGACATTAAAGCTGAGAAGGAACAAATCACATAGTACAGTTTTAAAAATTGTTCATCATACACTAAAATACTAGCTATTACCTGTTATCATTATAAAAATATATAAATAAATATGCCTGTGCTATTTAATAAAAGTTCCTGAAGATATAAGAAGTCAGAGTGTTTGAGAAAGTATTAAGAGAAAGGCTTGTCATTGAGTTGGGAATGTGACTTGTTCTTCCACTGAAGTCAGCTAATTATAAACGATATGATAAAAACGAAGATACTTTTAGATAATAGTCAAATTATGAAAGCCACTGTTACAAAATACAAACATTAAAATCAACCAAATACTTGTAAATACCATCTGAAGTTTCCTAAAAACCTACTACTCTTTAAAATGTCATTTATCTGGCCTTCAATGTTTAACTATTCTTATAACTTGTTTCCACCTTATTTGCAAAAAGCTAAATTTTTGCATTGTGGTGACAATTAATTTTTTATATCTGACATGATTAATTCATTGTTTGTAACCAGTAGATAGATTCATTAACCTGATTACCCATATCTTTGGTAAAAAGTCCTTCAAGACAATCTCAGTCAATATCTTTAGCCACAGTTACTTAAAATCATGATAATGCCATTCTCCGTTTAACGTGACCGCTTTTCAGGAGTGAGGCCGGTATATCCCTTCATGATGATAAGAACTTAAATTACTAAACAAATTGTATGTTGGAAACAATAATGGCAGACAAGAAGTTAAAGGAGGAAATTTCAAGAAATCATTTAGAAGGGCTTCTATTTCTATATTACAACATAAGATATGTTTGGCAAAAGTTCTAGCCTACTTGATATAATATCCTTTACTTTTGTTTTACCATGACTTTTAGAAAACATCTGCATTATCTCTGTTTGCCAGCCTGTGTAGTTTAAATGATGCCGAAACCCATCAAACCATCAGAGAATCTTGCTTTCTCTTTTAACAGAAAATTTAAAAATGCTAAAATGGTTGCCTTACAGTAACTGTAAAAATTCCGATATTTAAAAAATCCAAGTCATCGTTAAAGTAAGAACAAGTGAGAAGTCTGATAATATATCATTTCTTTCCATCTCTTTGCACACAATTTCTCAGAAGCTAAGCTTAGAATTTTAGGAAGATATATTCAATATACTACTTAATAAAAAAGTTCATTATGTTTCATCATTCGGAATAACCTCAAATTCCCAGCAAAACTGAACACTGTTTAAAAAGATAATTAAACAGGAAAAATCAGAGTTTCAGACACTTGTTGAATCTAACATAGCTACTGTATTTGTGGCTTCAGATTTCTCAGTGTATATATATCGAAATAAATATTCATGTAAGTATATTTTGGCTAAAAACTACCAGCAAAAAAATGCTTTGACCTAGAAGTTTAATGAGGGATGTAGATTTATTCTACAACTATTTATTAAGCACCTTCTGTGTGTCACACCCTGATTATTATGTCTTTTGTTGGACTCTAGTCAAAATTGGTTATTAGTTTAAATAATAATTCATTATTCCATATGGTTTATCAGTTTCCACAATACTTATATTTTCACTATTTACTTTTAGAGGAAGGAAAAAAATTAGTCAAAGAGTCCCCATATCTATACATTTAATGAGAACATGGGCAAGTCTTCTTTTAACAAACTTTTTCTCCCAAAGGATTCTTAAGTATTCTAATGTTCTAATGGTCCATAATGATTTACTTAATTTGCTAATAAAGTTTCTCCAGTAAAGTTAGAAAATAATTAGTGTTTACTAATGAGTATTTTTGATTCAAAACTTTAGTGAAAACCAAACAACTATGGTTATTATAAGAAAATCTTTTTTATGTGTTACTATGTTTAAATACTCATAAGATAGTCTTGTATGTGTTATGTGTTTCTGTGGGTCAGCAGAAATAGCACACTGTGACATTGACTGATACAGTTAGGATCAATCATGCAAGTAATAACATTTAGTTATGAAGAATAGGCTATGCTATGTTTAAAAATGCATCTAATGATCTTTGTATATTTTACTTTATGTTTCCCACACTTCATAAAGGAAGGTGCATAGCTTGTAGACAGGAGTCCCCAAATGTAGTTTTTACTCTGCTACTAACGAGCATTGTGATCTTGAGCAAACTAGTTAGTCTCTTCAAGGTTCCAGTTTGCTCTTTGATAAATGAAGGAGCTGGAAGAGAAAGACATTGAAGTTCCTTCCCTCCTTCAAATGTAATGATCATGTAAGGTAGATTTCCTTAATTACATCATACTTTGAAAAATTAAATTAAACAAATATAAAACAATCATTACATTAAGCAACACTTCAGTAACAACCCTGCAATCTCTAAATATTAGAGTGACTTAAATAAATAATAAATTATTGATGACTTGAATTAAAAATAAACTAATCGATTAAGTGACACTAAAGGTTTGGAATTTGGGGTAATAATCAGTTTGACTTCCTGAACCCGGAAATATTTTACCAGCTTTCATGGATGAAAACAGAGTTAAGGTTTAGATCTAATACCCATAAGCTCTTTCAGACAAATTGCATGATCATGAAAAAAGATTTACACCATCTCTATGGAGTCTTAGAGCATTTCTCTCTTTCTCTCAGATCTCCTTATCCCTAAAGGATCTCTTTATCTTACCACTCCAGACCACCATTATCTATTTTCCTTAAACTTAATAGCAATCAAACTCGGCATTCTGAAAGTTAATACATTTTATTTGACATGTTTAGGTTTTCTGGATCCTCCTTATCTCCCATTCAGACCAATTTCTTGGCAAACAGGAATACTAATGTCTTTGACTTCTTTGTTCCTTCCTACAACTGGTTTCCATTTCATTGGTATCTAGTGCTGTCTGGTGACACACAGCAGCACTAGAACATTGAATAATTGTTGGTTAAAAGGAGGGGGGAGGCAGAGAAGGAGAGAGAGAGAGAGAGAGAGAGAGAGAGAGAGAGAGAGAGAGAGAAAGAGAGAGAGCGCCTAAAATGCAGGAATATCTCTCCTTCTATTAAGTTGTTCATTAGGTTTTACAGTGTATTCTGCATTCATCCTATTTATTTTCTCACATTCTACTTTAGTACTTTATCTTTTGATACACAGATTGTTTAGTAGTTTCCTAAATAGTTTGTCTGTCTCTATCATTTCCTGCTAATCCTTCGTAAATGAATGCATGTTTGAAGAGACCTAAACCTAATGTACTATTGATTTCACAGTCTTACTACACCACTCACTTCAAAATGGTCTCTTCTTCCTTGGAACAAGTTTTCCTTTTATATCTTATTCAGAAATTAGCCAAATATGATATCATAACTCTAGCACTTTCTCACATTTTATATTTTTAATCTTGAACTTTTTTTTGCCTATCTCTGTAACCAGACTGTAAATTTAGTATGTTCCTTTTATGTAGTATATATCCTTTAAATATTTGTTGATTTAATATGTTAACTCAACTATAAAATGAACATTTGACCTTGTGTAGAGTGCAAAAGAAATCTTTTGACACACTGTTGTAGGAAAACAAATTCAAAGGTTTATTATCAAAGATAACAGTGATTTATCTGAAGCAATCTTTAGTCTGGGTAAGCAAGATGATGTTAGGCTTTGTGAATTAATGTTATGAGAAAAGAAAGTCTATTTTTGTTGAGAGAGAAAATTTTGCTGCATAACTGTAATTAGGGACAAATCAGAGATTAATGATGCATTATATTCTAGAGCTTTAACTGATAAGCACCAAGAAATGGCTTTCTCAACTTTAAATGGTTTGTAAAATATTGTCTCTGTACTTTGCTCTATATACAGAAAATAATGGATACTAGGTCTGCTATTCAGAAAATTCAATATTTATTCTAAAATATAAATTGTTGAGTTATAGGAAGATTTCATATACTCAAAAAGAGCATAAAATCTACCTCCACTAATTAGCTTCTCTATGAAAGCCTTCCAGGCAATTACAGGGTAGTACCATTGGTCAATGCTTTGGTTGCTTTTCATTAAAGGTATAGTGTTGCTACCAGACGAATTGCTTCATGTAAAAGCACTTACCACAAAGACCCATAATGGAGGGTTAAGTGCTATACTAATTACTAATTTCAATCCTTATTACCTATATTTTGCAGTACAGGCACTTTAAAGGAACCAAATATAGGCTACTGGTTCTCGCTTCTCTGATTATAGGATTTGGTGGTAAAGGCTTTAATTTAGCTGCTCTTCTAATAAAAATAACTCCCAAAATTAATAAAAAAGAGCCATACCACAAACTGACATAAAATACATATGCTAGACTTTTGCTATTGAACTTGTATTTACAATCACTTTGTCATAAACACTTTAATAGAGTTGACACACACACACTTCAAAATTTGTATTCAGCCATTATGGCACCGTTGCAGATGAATCTCCAAGAGAAAAAGGTATTTGAAATTTTCATGGCTTATTTCCTACCTCAGCATCACACTGAAATGAACACAGAGCAGATGATTAATAAAACATCTGATGACAATGGTGACTCCCCTGAGTTCTTTATATATTGATCATTACCTTTTTATATGTATATATTAAAATTCTTCATATGTGCTTTAATTTTCTTGAGGGCAGACTCTGTGTTTTTCCTTGCTTATATCCTTCAGAATAATTGCAACTTTGCCCACTCTCGGTTTATTTATATTTTCTAAAATATATCTTGGTAAAAGGGCATCTAAAATCTCTGATTAGAAGTTGAAAGTTGTATCTGAAATAACTATATGTAAGGATTTGCTTCTTATTACTATACTGCTCATTTCTATTTTTAAACATCTTTTACATTGTGTTTCTTATTCTGAACAATTGTTTAATTGGCAAATAAGGTACTATATGCATTAAGCAAATATTAATCTAGAAAAACATGTAGAAATATTTTCTCAAATAATTAATAAGTACTGCCTCAATCTCAGCTACCAGATTCAAATTGGACATTAGTCTGCTACAAGAACACAGGAACCATATCTTTTTTGAACTATACTCAGTACATGATATCTGGTATATGTACAATCAAATAAAATACAGTAAAATTGGGGGATACAGAAATTTTTGAAAACATAAAATATTTACTAAAATGCAATGATGTTTGGCTAATATATCCTATATTTCTTTTCTACCATCTATGCTTGGGTAATGCATCCTATATTTCTCTTTTAGAGATACATTATGCATATTAATAAAGTCCAAGTATAGATATTTTAACTTAGCTTAACCCAGAATTTCCCAAACTAATTTGAGCATGGGAGCTTAACCCAGAATTTTCCAAACTAATTTCCCAAACTAATGGGACCTTCCCTTTCTCACCATAAGTACTAATAACCTCTAGGTAAAGATACCAGTTTGGAAATTGCTGATAAGTGTTAAAAGTTACTAAATAAAGATAATTTTAAAGAATTAACTATGAACACAAAACCATGCCTTAAGAGGCAAACGCCACACTGCAATAGTAACAGGATTGATCATTTTGCATGTTCAGGTCCACTGTTGACAGCTGACAACATCCCATGAGCAAAGTCTAGACCTTATCCTACTATGTATTTTCATGGCTTCCAGTGTGATGACTTCCTCTCAGCAAATAGGCAGTAATTAATCCATATTTTAGGAAAATTACCAATACATCTTTCTGGAATTTTATTAAGGTTTTAGCTATCACTTTTAAAAGCAAATTTTTAGGCTGGGCATGGTGGCCCATGACTGTAATCCCCGCACTTTGGGAGGCTGAGGCAGGAGGATCACTTAAGGTCATGTGTTCAAGACAAGCCCGAGCAATATAGCGAGACCCTCATCTCTACAAAAACCTTTTAAAAATTAGCCAGGCATGGTGGTGTGCACCTGTAGTCCTAGCTACTAGAGAGGCTGAGGATGGAGGATCCTGTGAGCCCAGGAGTTTGAAGTTACAGTGAGCTATGACTTTGCCACTACACTCCAGTCTGGGCAAAAGAGTGAGATCTTGTTTCAAAAAAATTAAACAAAAAAAAAGTTAAATTGATAAAATAAAGAATAACAATTGAAATTGCACATTTATACCAGGATTTCAGATAATGCAATAATCTGGGATTAGCAGGGGCCATGTAACATTGCATGCATATTTAAGTTACTTGGCTTTAAAATCTTCTATTACTTCACCTTGTTGTATACAGTTCACATAATTGTAGTGTAAAATTGTGATAATTCCCAAGACATCGATTCAGCAAATATTTATTGAGTGCCTACTATTTGCCAGTATTATAACAGGCACTGGACATATTAATTTTCTTGCTTCCTAATTTTGTCATAGAGCAGTTTATAAAATTACATTTAATTCAGCAAATATTTGCAGAGTACTAGGCTTATGGAATAGGTTTGAACTAGGGCTTGAAGATTTAGAATTCTATAAACCAGAAAAGGTCCAGAAGGGTATTACAGATATTTCATTCCACAATTGTGAGTCAGTACTTGAGATATTTGATATCAATTGAATACATTGGTTATGTCATTAAATTACTTCTTTCAAGAACCAAATAAGTCTGATAGAGGAATTTAATATATGTTTTGATTATTATTTTATTGGATAAAATAGAAATGTATTTTTATACTTTTTCCTTATACTGTGTTATAAATTGTGTGCTTTGCAAAAAACATAGTTATATCTAAAGGGGAAAGAGATAAATGAGACAGATACTTTTGGTAACCTATTTTATACTAAAATATAAAGATGATAATGATTGCAGTAAAATACCTTTATACTTTTAATTTATATTTTACTTCAAAACATATTTGTTTTAAAATTGAGGATACATACCACCACAAGTAACACTGTTTAAAATTTCTAATCTACCACCTTTGTTTCAATAACATAATATTGATAAAACTCATTCACAATAAACAAGATAATTTTTATTTTATCAATAATGACTTGACATTTATTTTATAGACTTAAAATGAGTAGCGCTAGTGTCAAAGAATCCTCATGAAACTCCATGGTTATATGAAGGTGAAAACAAACTTCTTTTATGTACATGTTCTTATAACTGCTGATTTATGCTACTATTGTTTTCTCACTATTTCTCTATCTCATGGGATTCCTACACTTTAATGAGTTTCAGCTGTGCACCACCATCTGCGGAACGGTTAGGTCTTATTTTCTCTCAGAAAAAAAAATAAAGTGTTATAATATTCTTTCCCTTAGTTTTAAATTTTAACTTTGTTACTTTTGACAAAGCCTTTCCTTTGTTTAAATGCAAGGATCCAGTAAAAAGAGCTTTGATATGTTGTGCTTTTTATGTGTGCATTTTTCTGATTTCATTGATGTCCTGAATTTTGAAAACGATAATGTACACCTTCACGTTCTCTTATAAAATGGCATTTGTACACTGTAGCAAGAACAGTTTAGGACAGCATTACATTCACATGACTCTAAAGTCCAATAAATAGTTGATGGTTTCTCAGAAAACCACAATTTGGTGAAACGGACGCAAAACAGTGCTTTTTCTTCCAGTTTGATTTTCATAAAATCTTCCCCCGATACATATTCACTTGCTTACCTGCAGGGTAGCGCTCGATCACTGGCCAGCTGTCCACCTGTAACGTGGCATTGCCACCACTCCTCGTGAAACGAACTACATGGTATTTCCCATCATTAATGATTGCATTGGACTCTTCAATGGCGATGTCATCTGTCCCAACATTAAACTTAACTCCAATTTTTCCCTGGTGCTGTAAGAGAGGAGGGGAAAAAAGAGTTGTATTAAGTTGACTAGTCACCATTTAATAAAGATCACATACAAGGTACTGTTTAAAATTGTGCTTTGGACAACAGCTGTTTTCCTCCAATTTTTACTTCTGAAAAACTACATGTAGTAGAAGCAAGATTCTTGACATTTGGGTAAATTTAAGACATCTCTTTCATGGATAATTGATATTCCAAAAGGCACACTTTCAAGGGAATTGGGCTGCATTCTTCCCAGAGGTTGTCACAGAGAAGGTGCATAGCTGCCTGCACAAAGGACATACTTTCATGTCCTTTAACACAGCCCCTTTAATCCACTCTCCCCATTTCACAAGAAAAATGGGGCTCCAAATTCTTCCTTTTAATAACTGGTGAAATCAGAGCAATGATGTCTGTTTAGAGCCCATTAACACATGCTCACAATATAGGAAATAATTCTAAAGGGTATGGGGCATAGAGGCATTTAATGAGTGCAGTCCCTTAGTCAGTATTCACAAGCCATCAAATACTAAGAGCTTGAAAGTTATTCAATGTTTTTATTTTATTGATGATCAAACATCAACATTTTATTGATGATAACACAGGAAGGTACAAGACTTGTTCAAGGACACATAACTTAATAGAGATGTACTAGAACTAAAATTCAGTTCTTTTATTCTTAGATTATACCTAAGCTAAATTAAAGCAAAGATACCATTATCCAAAATTAACCCCCTCTTCAAATTATGCAAAACCACACTATGAATCATTCTAACTATAAAGTTGTTGCTGTTAACTTTAGAATTTCATAATAAAAGGTGGCAAAGAGAAACATGTGCTATGTCCTCTGCCTCTGAGAAGCATTCTCTAACAGGACTGTCAACTCTACCATGAATTCTGCAGATTTTTAAAGCATGTGGATTTGCCCTTAATCAGTCGCACAGAATACCTGCGCTGTAGGCCCTTATCAGAACACATAACCTCAAACTGTCTGTGGTTCACCCTTCATCAAACCTCAGTTGAGAGAAATGATGTGGAGGAAGAAGGGTTTAAAGTACACACAGTCCATCCTCTCCTGTAGAAGTTTTAAATCAGAATGTTAGAAACCTGAAGATGTGGACCACATTCTCTTGACTTTTTGTGGGGTTCTCATCATTATTTGAACTAGACAGCAGGAGTATGCTATCAGCTTACACTGAGAATCATTATGGAAAATCTTTTACAAAATTGCATTAATCAAAGGAAAATAATTGAGGATGTTATTTTGCAGTATTGTTCATTATATCCTTCATGTAGAGATCCTAAAGATTTCTGTTGAGTTTTTCCCCTGGGTTCTTATTGTACATAAAGATCTCTTTCTTATAAGTTAGCATGCTTACATTTTTTTTGTTTTGATTTGCTTTAGGCTTGATGGATGATTTAACTTTTTTAAAAATCACATTTTAACACTATATACATGTTTGCTAAATAAAGATAACATTATGTCTCTTAAATGAGATTCTTTAAAATTTTCCTGTAGAGTTATATCACATGTGTTAAAAATGTATGTAATAAATTACTGAAAATTTATTTTCAGTAATTCCTGAAATGAGTAAAAAGTAATTCTACTACAATGAGAAAATAATGCAGGCTTACAGAAAGAGCTGAGCTAAAACAGGTCTTTGAATAAAGTTTGCATTTTCATTTGACTTTTGCTGTTTGTTTATTAGCTGAATCAGTCTACACAATACTAAAATGTCTTACAATGTCATGTATTTGAAAGTAAGGGTCATGAGAAATATGGTGGAAATAATAAGTCCAGGGGAAAATATATGCTAAAGTCTCTGCAGCTATTAAAATTACCCAGCCAGAAGTGGTGGCACACATGTATAATCCCAGCACTTTGGGAGGCCAAGGTGAAGAGGACTGTTCAAGCCCAGGAGTTGGAGACCAGCCTGGGAAACATAGCAAGATCTCATCTTTACCATAAAAAAAAATGTTGGGCATGGTGGCACACACTTGTATTCCCAACCACTTAGGAGGCTGAGGTGGGAAGATCACTTGAGCCCAAGAGGTTGAGGCTGCAGTGAGCCATGACTGTGCACTGAACTCCTGCCTGGTTGACAGAGTAAGACCCTGTCTCAAAATAAATAAACAAATATTTAAAAAATTACCCTATCTACATGGACCCTGAGTTTCCTAACGACCAAACACATACATAGGGCTCTACTCATTTTATAAATACTAACTCTGGTATTCTTCATAACAGTTCCATGAAGGAGACGCTCTTTTATCTCCATTTTACAGATGAGAAAATTAAGGTACAGAATGATTAAGAAATTTGGCTAAAGTCACACAGCTGGAAAGAGAAAAGCTGTAGCTCAGATCCACACAGTCAGGCTCCAGAGTCTGGTCCTTAATCATTACACTAGGCTGAGTTTAGGACTGCTGTGCCATCCTATAGCTGTAGCTAGCAGATTTGGTAAATCTAGCTGTTTTTACTACCTGTTTTATCTCTCCTGCTAGAGTAGCATCACTAAGGGGCCTTGTATTATTCTTCGAAGTTAGCAGATATGTATCAATCAATGTATGCTTAAAAGAATTTTGGAATAAATTGCAAGCAACTGATATGAGGATATAATCGAATATTAAAATGCTTCTTTTTGTTTCAGTTTCAGCTGAGATGTTAAGATGATCAGATAATAAGTCAAAAACAGATTACTGTTTCCATCTTACAAAATGAAGTTGAAAATTACTTAAGCCAGACTTGCAAAGGAGAACACTGAGAACTGCTTTTAGGGTTCTGAATTAATTACCTACTTCAATCCATCAAAATGCAGAATAAGGAACGAGGAGATTGACAATTAGAAGAGGATTTTTGGAGAGTTGAGATTTGATGTGATTTCCACATACCTGCAAGGTGGAAGCTTACTTTTCCCTATCTCAAGTGTAGGAGAAAGGGACAGTAGTGGAACATCTCAGAAAATTTGACATGTGTGTTCTGGAACTTGGTCAGTGGCAGTGGTCAAGGTAGTGAGCAAACTAGCATTAGACTATGCCTGAGAAATCTTCAAGGGAAGAGACTGTGGCTGGCTGATGCCCAGTGGCCAAGGAAAGATAT
Organism: Macaca nemestrina; assembly: GCF_043159975.1. Lineage (NCBI taxonomy): Eukaryota > Metazoa > Chordata > Mammalia > Primates > Cercopithecidae > Macaca > Macaca nemestrina. The sequence continues at coordinate 50,298,831 of NC_092137.1, forward strand.
ATTGATGTACCAGGAGCCACCTGTACATTAGGGTTTGTTAGGACAAAGGACACTTGTGTACCCTAGGTTAGTGTCCATGTAGAATTGTGTTGTACCCTGTTTAGCAGGGTTACTAAAGGAATTGGGCTGAGTAGTTAAGAAAACTCAGAAAAAAAGAAAAAAGAACTGGGAGTTACAGTGATAGATGACCAGAGGCTGAGGTGGGAATCCTAAATGACCATCTGAAGGAAGTGCATTTACTACCTTAATGGAATTGCAGGTAAAGAATTCTAATGATATGGTTAAGGTCTCTAAAGAACCAAATGCTTCCAAAAAGTGCCTCCTTAAGAACTTTAAGTAAAGGCTAAGCTCAACTAGATGGGTACAATAATATTAGCCAAGTAAGGTCATTTATGCCCTTTATGTTTTCTTTCTTCTCCTGCTTCATCCCTGGAGGATAAGAGAGGGAGAGGAAAAGTGAAAGTTGTGGAAAGAATCGTGTTCCTCCCAGTGCAAGCGGGGGCTCCACTGTGGCTGAAGCAAGGATAATGAAGAGGCTTTAACTGACTTCTATTATTACAGAGGAGTAAGCTGATATTACATTTTATGTCTAAAAGTGAATGGATGACCTTTTTACTATCCAAGAGGGAGCAAGCACTGTTGAGACTCCCTGTGGACTTCCCTGGTGGTTAGAAAGAAATATTTTTACATAACAAGTTTAAATTCTTGTTACACCGTAGGAGGCAGTCCTTTCAACACAAGTATAGGAAGATATTTGTTACTCTAGAGTTGCCCATTGTTTTAGGGTCTCATCTATTATAGACCTGGTTCTTATCCAGGATAGATTGGAAAAAGTTCTTGAAGTTTCCTACTTGTTATGATAGGTAGGCCATAAGAGCCTATTTTCATCAGAGTATTAATTATTAACAAGGTCTAGATTCAGGGAATAGAAGCATTGCATTGCTAAAGCTGAAAAATGCACTGAACTCTAAAATAAGTCCCTTTAACTTATCCTTAAAACTTTCTGCAATATGAAATGCAAAATACTCATTTTCTAGGTGTAGAAATCTCCAGATTTCATAGGATTTGATTTTTTGCAACACAATAAAATAAACAATATAGAAACAAGGAGCGTCTGTGATGCTTGCAGAACATTTGACTTTTAAATGATGCCCATCTCTTCTTGGATATGATCAGTTTTTGCCTCAACTTCAAATGTCTTTGACATCTCATAGATTTAAAATCTAGAGTTAGCTAGAGTGGAACTGAAAACTATCAAAGTAAAGGATCAAACAGGCCCAAACCTAATTCAGACATTATCTACTTCACCCCAAGTTGCATCAGGCTTTGAAAAACAATTTATTTATAAATGATCACCAAAGAGTTTTCCCTGAAAACAATAAATGTAAAATACACATAAAGCACAAAATACTAATATCAAGTATATTTATAGGACTGGTATTTACTATTTCTTTCAGAAACTATAGATATCCTTAAAACACAACCTTTTCATGTTTATAGGATAGCAAGTCACTTAAATTATATAAACAATAAAACTTGCTAAACTTTCTTGCCAATGGATAATTACAATTTAAAAGAATTCATTTCAAACTCTTATTCTCTGGGATTAAATATGATTGTCTTGTCAAATTCTCATGAATATTACATTAGCAAAACCAGAAGTCATTTCACTGGACATGTACTGATCTCCCTGTACTGTATCTTCCTTGAAATAGATAACTGGCTCAAATCATAATTTCAAAAATCTATTATGAGAATATCAGTAATGAGGTATTTATAATTTAATGAAGTCTTTCCATGGATTCATTAAATAAACAGTGACAAAGGTAATTATTGATTTTTTTTTACAAAAGCTCATTTCTGAATAAAGATTATATTATTAAACCAAGTTAAAAGGAAACATCATGAAATATGACACTGGGAAGGTCCTTGAATGTTCTAGCAAGTGGCACCATAGTTTAATGCATAGTCTAATTCCATATGAAATAACATATACACTTGATGGTTTTATGTTTTAACTAAGATGAATATTTAATGGTATAATCAATATCTTGGGCATACTTCAAGCAAGATGTTTGCATGTTACAGATGCAGATATAATATGTGCATATGAAATAGATAAAGCAGAATACACATAAGTAAAGATTTCAGTCTACATGTGACATACAGACATGTTACATAAGATTTTAGTGCACTGTTTCTCCACACCCCATTCTTGAACTGTTATATAGAAATGTTTGGCTCAACTATGCTCAGGAACAGAGACCAGTAACAAACAAAAATGTCTTTCTCTGTGTCTGTTTACTATACTCATAGAGAGGAGGACCAAACATTGTGAACAAGTGTGCAACTCAGGAGGGCATGTAGATTACTAGGAGCCCTGTTTATGTTCTGTAAACTTCTGTCATGCACCATAGTACAGTCCAGTACTCCAGGGCCCCACTTTGGACAGAACTCAACAATGTCTTCAAATGCTCTGCATGCTTGTACTCATTTCAGAATACAGAAAGACTCCCATGGTCCAAATTTACATTGTTGATTGAAACCAGAGTTGGGTGAATGGAATGTTTTGCTTCTCCAGAGACTAATCCTCACCAGGGAGCAAAGGTTTTAAGGCATGAAGGGTAGTCTGGAGCCTATAGTCACAGTTGTTGGAGTATGCAACACTGCAGACAGTATCAGAGAGCCATCTGTTATCTCACCTAAAAACAAAAACACTCAGATAATTGCTAATTTAGCCCAAGTACTTTTTTTTTTTTTTTTTTTTTTTTTTTTTTTTTTTTTTTTTTTGAGATGGAGTTTCACTCTTGTTGCCCAGGCTGGAGTGCAATGGTACAATCTCAGCTCTCTGCAACCTTTGCTTCCTGGGTTCAAGTGATTCTCCTGCCTCAGCCTCCAAAGTAGCTGTGATTACAGGTGCATGCCACCATGCGCAGCTAATACTGTATTTTTAGTACAGGCAGGTTCTTCATGTTGGTCAGGTTGGTCTCGAACTCCTGACCTCAGGTGATCCGCCCACCTCAGCCTCTTAAAGTGCTGGGATTACAGGCGTGAGCCACTGCCCCCAGCCACCCAAATACATTTCTAAGTGAATTACTTAGAGGCCCTCTTGGCCGGTAGAGACTCTCTTTACCAATCTAGATGGCCTATAATGGTAAGAAGTGATTTTAATCCAGTTGTTTTAACCTGGCACTGAGATATACATGCCATCCTCTCACCCCCAAAAAGCAATACCACCACAACAAAAATAAGAAGCTCCTGCTGCCCTGTCTCCTATTGTCTCCGTTATATAGTATCTGTTTAAAATTCATTCAGGTAACTGATAAAAAGTATATAACATGCACCCAGCATTTTGCTCCTACTGGGAGGAGAATAAAAACAGATAAAGTCTGTTTTCTGCTCCTGGGGAAACTTTCAATCAAATTGCGAAGGTAAATCATGCATGCAAATACTCATACCCACAAAAGAGTTAAGGGAGTGGCGGGGAGAAGCACAGGTACATTAGGGGAAGCATCTGAAGGATCTCAGGAAGCCTCAAACTGCCATGGGAGCAAACCAGCGTTTGGACAGTCCTAACACTACCAGCAGGTTTCAATGCAACACCCAGGGATATAGAAGTTACATTCTCTCTATCTTCTATCTCTCCTTTCAGGTCCCACATACCAGACTACTCACTATGTGCCAGGCATTGAGCTCTATACATTTATCTCCTCTAAAACTCCCAGCAGACCTGAAAGGTAAGTGCCATTGTCTCTATCTTCTTGGAAACTTTAATCTTGCTGAAATCACACAGCTAGTAAGTATGGGTACTGAAATCTGACCAAGTTGGTGGGGCATTCTAAAACTGAATAACGTCAGTTGTGTCAGTGTGCCAGGAAAATGTCTTGAAACTAAGGCATCCTTAGAGGACTGAGTCAAGAGGAGGGTTACTACAGGGTGCATGGTTTTGTTTGTTTGTTTTCTGGTTTTAGTTTTTTGTGTTGTTGTTGCTGTTGTTGTTGGCTAGTTACATTTTGTAGCACTACACAATAAGGAACCAGAAGTGGGCAAGATATATGGGCAATACCACCTCAGAAACATCTCATTTAGGAGTAATACATTTTTTTAAAAAATAGCCTTTTCATTTCCCCATCAAATCTTCATTAAGGATAATGTATCTTTTCTAATATGTCTCCACCCTACAGGATGCTGTAGCTCCTTCAATGAGACTATATCCTGGCAGTGATATTAACTTCCTGGAGGCATAAATTCATCTCTTGGTCCTAAGAATGTCTAATAAAATTTTGTAAGCCTGTGCCAGACCTCCTCCACACACTGCCTTAGGTGTTAGTTTTTATGTGCCCATTTCAACTTCTCAAACATATTTAAAACAACTTTAGGGTAGGAAAAAAGACTGGTGTATAACTCATTGTATCCTTCACAGCACTTCCCAGAATACTTTTACTTTTGCAAATTTCCAATATTCTTTCACATCTGATTTTTTAAAATTGAGATATAATTCAGATATCATAACATTTGCCCTTTTAAAGTATATGGTTCAGTGGTTCTAGTATATATTCACAAGGTTGTGCAACCATCACCATTATTTAATTTCAGAACATCTGCATCATGCTCCAATTTTCTTTTGATGAGATAATGCATACAAAGTTCTTAGCACACGTAATGGTTACACAGTTCCTGTGAGCTATTAGCATTATTATTATTAATACAATTATTATCATTATCCTTCCCTTTGAAAAACAATGTTTAGCTTCACTGTAGTTTGATGAAAGTTAATTAAAATATTGCTTGAATTATATAGACATTTCAGTTTTGCTATTAGACACATTTTTAATCTTTACAACTTGTGAAGCAGGGTATCTATTTTGTAAATGGGGAAGCTAAAGCTCAGAAAGGCCGAGACTTGACCAAAGTCAGAGCATCTATCTATGACTTGGATCAAGAGAAGATATTCTAAAATCTAGCTGTGCTCAACTGTAAGATAAGTGGTTCTCCCATTGATTATGCTAAGGCAGAGCATCCTTGATTAGACAACATTCATGTCCACTCCCATCTCAATATTATGGTTCTAGGGAAATCCTAAATGTAAGGTAAAGCAGTCCTCACAGAAAAAACTTAGAAAGATATTACTAGTTGAGTTTTTTGAAACACATTGAAGGTGCCTACGTTTGAATTTGAGTCTCTCTTAGATTTCCTTCAAAATTTAAAAAATAAACTCTAAGATTTTATTATGTTTTTAAATCAGGGATTCTCCAAATTAGGAAGAGAAAGAGGACTTTGCATTAGGTTGAAGTATCAGTAATCTGTGAAGCCTTTTGTGAACTATGTATGTTCCTTCCCAAGAAAGTAGAACCTCTGATGGAAGGGCTTGTCATTGTTGGGAAGAGCCCTTGCCTTATCAGGTATGTAGGATTTCGTGGTGGTAAAGTGAGAAAAAGGACGGACAGATCTTGAACTCCAGTGATAACATCAAAATACTTCAGTGCTTCTATTTCCTCATTGTCTCTCCTTAGACGAACCAAATCAAAAATCAAAACAATGTCAAGATGAATTTAGTCCACTAAGTGATGGGCTGCTGGATCTTTGAATGAGGTAATAACCTTGATATTGGTATTTTAAGATATTCTCCATTTTGTTTCACGAAATGAGCCAATACTGGATTATTCTTTATGTAGTATTTGAGAAGACATTCTCAAACCATTATGAAGTCCTCCAGTGTGACTATGGGTACAGACATATCAGCAAGCCTTTTCGTGGTACTTCCCCTGGTTCCAAATAGCATATGCTTGCATGATATCACAATAGCTGTAGAATAAAATAAAGTTACCTTAGCCTCTTGTGAATCAGAGCCATCTCATTGAGATAATTAATTCTATATCTCCATCCGCTGAGACAACAACTACTATGAAGTTGAAATAGTTGCCTTTAAATGTGTCCTTATGTGTAAAGAATGTCTTTTATTATTTTTCTCCATGAATAATCAATGAGCGGAAATCAAACAGAACAAGAAATAGGCATTGACTTGGTGGCCTATGCAACCTTCTTAATTTTTCACAGGTAATACTTTCCATTTAGATAGTTAGCCTGGTGGTCTGGCATCATAACAAATTCTTTAGGTTGCTGCATGAAAATCTCAGGACCACACTGGCTTAAGTTAAGCTTTTTCCAAAGTGCAGTGAGCTGATCAGATGCGGATTACTTGTTTTTGTTCATTTTTTTATATTTAAAAATTATTGTTGCTTTAAAGACCCTTGTTGGAGTGTTAAATTACTTTTTCTTGTACAGTCACATTGTATAGTAATTCAGGAAACTATGTGCAATAAACATTGTGTTTCAGGTGCTGATTAAAACCATAATCTTTGTTTTTTCTGCATCTGCCTGAATCCTTGTCTTTGGGCCATTGCACTCTTTGATATTACCTCCACCAGGAATTGAACCGGAAAGGAACATTCAATCAATTCTGCTAATTGTCGACATTTTTTATGTAAAAAGGTTTTCCTATAAAAGAGCTTTGGGATTATTTGTGGATTTCATTTACTTGTTATATCCTAGGATCATCATTTTCCAGGAGAGCTGACTATATAATTACAATCTAACTCTAATGCTCCAAATTTCCATAGCACAAATCCCAACATTTTTCAGACAAATAGACAGAACATCCTTGGATTGTAATTTTAGTCCTCTGCATGGCAAATGTAACCTTAGTAACTCGGTTATAGGTAAAACAAAATGAACCTTTGTATTTAAAACAGTCCTTAAAAGATGTGAAAACATATCAAGAGATTAATGTAAGTTTTTTTCAGTGCTTCCATTGGTATAAGCTATAAGCTACATACAGTAAACTGGGAATGGAAAGATCAGTTTGGAAGCAATATTATTTTTTTAATTATTTTTGTGAATCACGATTTGCAACCTAAAAATAAGAGTGAGGAAATGTTTTCAAGTGTGTTTGATGGACTGACTTTCTAATGATGCTATGTTAGTTTTCGTAAGCCTCAAGTAGAGCGCTACCTTGAAATGCATCCCAAGAGAAAAGCTGACAGTGCTACCTTTTGCCTTTTCATTTTCTCTTTCTTACTGACTTCTAGTCCAGGACTAGCTGTCTGACATCCTTAGGAAAAAAATGTGTGCATATGGGCATAGAAATGCATTTACCAATGAATATTTTCTAAAGAATCAGCAAGGCTCTATTATCCCTGAAGTGATAAGTAATAATTCCTGTAGCCATCAAAAATAAATCTATGTTCATGTGTGTGATTTTTGTCACAACAGAGGAGAATATGGAATTTCTAAGGCTGAAATTCCTGATGATTATAACTTTTTTCATCTTCACAAAACAGTAATACCACCACAAAAATGAAGTAATGCAGAAAAATATTTATCAAATATCTTTTAGCTGCAGTGAATTTTGTAAAACACCATACCACTCATCCCATGACTCAAAACTGATAGAATGTATGTTGTTGGTTGTATTTATATACATCTATTTTCCTCAATTGCATGGTTTTCTGGCATAAATGACACTAAAATTTTGGAACTACCATAACACATGAAGTTTAGTATTCACCAATATTTATGTACTTATTCAAAAACCACAGACTTTTTACTATACTCCTGGCACTCTGTTAAGTTCTGGATAAATATGGTTAACAAACCAGATGGTGCTACTGTCATTATGAAGCTTAAGTCTCACATTATTTGTTATACATTAAAACTTATTGTAGCATATACAGCATGTTAATTTTCAAGAAGGCAAAGAGTAAGGATATCATGAGAGGAACTGAATAATTAAGCAAAGCCTCCTTGAGAAGCTGAAGATGAGAAGAAATCAATAATGAACATTTAGCATTTTCCAGGCAGAGAAAACAGCACGTGCACATGGACCAGGAAGGGATTTTACAAAGACAGATCCTTTTATGAACAAATGCAGATACAGATATAAATATGTGGACTCTTTATAGATATTAACATGTGCAAATTATATATGAACATGTACAGATATTATTCAAAATATTTGTATATGATATAAAACTAGCTTATGGAATAATGCATAACAAAAGTAAAATATATTATTTGCACAAATAGAGCAATTGAAAAATAGATGGTGAAGCACATTCTAAAAATTTTCCAATCAGAGAACAGAAAATTGTTGAATATATGTAGAACCTAACAGTATGCAACTTGACATTCATCTAATTGTTTATTCCTAAGTGTCATTCATCAATGTGCTTTATGAAATGCAATATATAAAAGACTTCCTGAATCAACAGGGACTCACATATTTTTCAAAAGTCACTTACTTCTACAATGTCAAAAAAGATTCATCATTCTGTGCTTATATTTCTAAATTAATGTAACATGTTTAGTTTCTTTGTGTGGTGGAATGTCTTGTTAACTTATTTCTCCAGAGAGCCCTTTTATCTCAAGATGTAGTAAAGAGTTACCCATAAAATTTCTGCCTTAAAAGTGCTGTTCAAAATCACTTGACTAGTTTTTCAAGAACCCTCCTCAAATTAGTAGAAGAATGCAAAGTTTTCACCCTTGACCTTTTCACCTTCCTGTTCACTCAGAAGAGCAGATGAACAGGGTTCAATGCCTGTGTCCCAAAATGCAGTCTTCCAGGCAGTCAACCCATCACTTCAAATGAGAGGAAGGATTCTTTATCCAATTCTACTTTCAGAAAAATTTTAAACAAATGAAGTTAAAAGAGCATTTCCCCTGAAATTTGGCCAGGAATTTTGAAGCCAAAAACACACAAAGTGTTCAAATTCAAATAACTCATGGACATTTTGAACTTGAGATAAAAGTTCATTTGTAACTTCTCCAGAGCAGTAACCACTGGAGGCTCTTTGAGGTCATTCCTTCCCATTGTTCACCTGGAAGAGCAAGAGAATATTTGGAAGAGACTTGTGGATGTTTAGCTCAGTAAAGACAATGCAAGGAATAAATACCTGGAGGAATGTCAACTTAGCAGCCATTGACCGAACAAACAAACAAACAAACAAACAAACAAACACACTTTCTCTCTCTCTTTCTTACTGCTCCATCACACTGGCTTTTCATTTCCATAAATGTCTCATGTTTTGACCCATCTCAGGCCCATTGCAGTTCCTTCTGCCTGGTTAGCTGTTTCCTTGCTTTCCCCATCCCAAAATAATTGATATCCTATATTGTTTGGAGATAATAACTTTGAGAACTTAAGGATAGGTTTGGGCATTGAATCTCCTGAATAAGGGACAGTGTTTGTGAAATATCATTTAGTGAAGCAAAAACTCATTAGTGGTCATCTACTGGAGTACAAAAGACATCTACTTAAAAGTCTGAGCTGACAATAGTCAAAAAGCAAGAGACATACCGGGAGGCCATGTCTCTTCTGATTAGCAGAATTATTTGGTGGACTCTGATTATTTCTGATAAATCTTTAAGTATTAAATATCACAGCAAGATTAATATACTGTTGTGATCTTGCATTCAATTTATACACTTCCCCTGCCAAACATGTCCACTCTTTTAAAATAAACATGAACTAAACCTAATAGAGAAGGTAAAAATTCACTGAGAGATTAATCACAAACATCATTCTAAGGCCAAGTAGAAACCATACCTAACTTATTCAGTGTTTGGTAATACCAGTGTCAGAGCTCTGAAATGAGCATGGATATTCCAGAAGGGCAGGATTTGGCAGCAGATACATGATGAGGATAATGACAATGATTTTGCCATGTATCAGGCACTCCTTCTAAGCACTTTACAGGCAATATTACATATGAATATGTATGATTATTTTCATTTAAATCATGAGGAAGCTGAGCCTCAAAAGCTTGTCCTAAATCACATGGCTAATAAGTATCAGAGCTGTGATTTTTCAAACAGTCCAATTCTGGATTTTGTGTGCTAAACTATACCATTGCTCCTCTGAGGAAGTCCAACATGCTTACAAGAGGTTGCAGTTTGTTTAAGCTGTGATCTTAGTAAGCCCTCTTTGAAAAAGAGAGATACTAACATCCTCACTATTGTATATACCAAGTAAAATATCAAGTACTTTTCAGACCTCCACTCCTTTAATTCTCACAATAACTCAATTTGCCAGCCTAACAATCTCCATGTTGAGGATGTTTAAAACTCAAAGCAAGTAGGTACTTTTCTGAAGTCACATAGCTAAAACATCAATCTAGTTACATTCAATCTAGGTCTATCTGGTTCCAAACTAAGAGCTTTCAACCACGTCATGCTACTCCTTCTGTAGAGTCTTCAAGATCCCATGGAAGCAGTAGGGGCCAGATGAGAGTATCCTGGGGTTCTAGACACTTACCATTTTAGGAGGTTTGTATACTGACAAGTTTTCCAAGATGGGGGTGGACAGACACAGCAATTCCTCTTTCACGGGCATTAAATTAGTCCAGTTGTTTAGAACTGCTAGTAAGTGAAATACTAATCTCCATTAGGGCCAGAGCAGACTTTGCTAAACTTCAAGAGCCAGAAATGGAAGTACTATCTTTTAGGTTGAATTGAGATTCTGGAGTGTCAGCCTATTTTCAGAGTCTGTAAGAGAGGAACACTCAGAGAAATAGCCAGTGTCTTTCCTCTACCCCACCCCCTCCCACCTTGTTTACATCCCATTTTTCTCTAGTATGTTTTTTGTTTATAGCTAACAGATTTATTTAAATCATATTTAGCAATGCTTGCTGTTTTGAAAGATGTGCCTCAAGCTTCCAATCAAATCCAAAAGAATACATAATCATCAAAACAAGGTTAGTCACGATGTTTTCTACTAAATAACATTTGTGACTAAAATAGGCAAGGAAATGAGAGATTCAGTTGTAGTTTCCCAAAGGTAATAAACCTAATATTTAGAAAGAAATAGTAATAACTTACCAACAGCTCCGGTGTTCCATGTGTCACGATCAATAATCAAGTAAATATAGATCTGAATTTTGTAGCTACTTTGATTGTATCAAAAAAACCATTGCATAGTACTATTACATACATCTTTTATATGGTTTAGAAGAACCATATAAACTATCATTAACTATTCCTTTTATCATAATAATAAAAATAATAGGTAGAGTTCCTGATATATAAAATATGAATTAATCCATTAGAAGTAATTTTCTATTATAATTTTTCAACTTTCTTAGTCAATTTCAAATTATGATTAGAAATGTTAATGTTAATCTTGTTTCTCTCCCATTTAACCCCTCTCTTAAAAATATAATGACAACTTCTTAGACCCTTTTCTACTCTCTTTCCATGTATATTTCAAGTTTTCTACTTATAATTTGTAATTATTTAAATTGTTTTATTTTTATCTTAGTTATTTGAAATCAACCTATACAGTATTACCATCTTTTCTTTCTCCCTAAACTTATAAGCATTGGTTTAGCATTTAATGATAACTTTTAATTTGTGATGATTCTATACAAGATGCTGCCCCAGAATGACAGTTTTATGAATGCTTAATGCAAGGAATCATAAAGCTTATACCAGTGCTGCCCTGAAAAATTAACCAAAAAAACCCCAAAACTCTTTCTCCTTAATCAAATAATACGTTTTGATGTGAACAAAAGAGAGAAGAACATTTAATATCAGCTTTGGTTGCACTGCAATTAGCAATTAACAAGTAATAACCTATGATTAGTTCACAAAATCCAACAATTACACTTAATGAGAGGTGACTAAGAGATGTGGGAAACATTTAAGTTAGGGCCAAGATGAACAAATGTGAACCTAGCACAATTTGGTTTGGTAACATTAAGCTTTTGATAAGCTTTCCTAGTCAAAATTAAATTATTCCATATTCCTTTGAAGTAATTATAATACAATTTTCTACTTTAATTCTATCAGCTGTCTAAAACTTTGCGATCACAATTTATTTTATGTAAAAAACCCCAGAAGTTACGAGTTTTCAAGAAAGATGTATAAACTTAATCTTTCAATGTATCTCATAAATTTAAATGCATGCTTAGTATTTTTAATGGATTGTTTACTCATCATTTAGCTTAAACATCATAATGTTTCCAATCTGTTACAAGAGCTAAGCCATTTCAATGCTTTTTGAACAAGCTACTCTGTTGACATTGGTACAGACCACCAAAATGCACTGATTATGGAAGATATATGGTTAATGCATACAATATCTGAGCATTGATAGAGCATCAAGGCAAAAGCATTCAATACTCAAGTTCTCCAAATAAATACACAAAAAAGAGAACTTGATGACCACCTAAAATAAACTTTCAACATGGAAAGGTGAGCCTTGCACCATTCCACATACAGATTAGCTGAACATTTCAAAGCTAGTGTTGAATTTATCTATTTCTGAGCATATCTTACTTTTAACCCAACTTATTCTTTGAAAGAACATGCGTTACTTTTGATACTGTAAAAAAAAAAAAAAAAAAAAAAAAGACCCTTTTCATGCTCTTGCTTGCTAAAACTCTCCTAGAACTTTCAATGACATCATATTGCCTCTCAGACTATTCAACTGGAAATTGTATCAGGTAAACTCTCATTCATTATTGCACTAGCCATCTTTTAAATTTTTAAAGAGATTATTAGGGACGGACTATTTAAAATTATTACTATTCTTCCACTTCTTACTATTTTTAGGTTTACTCTCCTATCACAATTATTGTCACATGCTACATTCCAGACTCTGTGTGTGTGTGTGTGTATATATATATCTGTGTGTGTGTATATATATATACATTAACCCATGTACTACAACAGAAATGTGATGCATCGATTTTGTAAGGAAAAAAAAAAAAACTACCAAGCTATGTAGCTGGTTATATTCACACACTGTTACAGAGCTGAAACTGATTAACTAGGCAGTTAATAAAACTATTACAACAATAATTGCAGAAATTACTAATGTAAAATGTCTTGGCCTAGATAGTTTATGTCCCACTTAATAATAATGTAGACAGTAATACTAATAAGTTCTAATTATCAATGACCATTTCCTATGTTTCCAGTTAAGTCTTTTAAATATACCTCTGAACAGTATTTGGCTCATAATGGTCTCAAAACAAGCATTTTCTAAATCTTGACTAAATTCTCATATTAACTCTATGTGAGGCAGATGCTATTATTACCTTCACTTAATAGGTAAGGAAACTGATTCATAAAAATGTCACTTGGCCACAGTCACTCCACTAACATTTGAAGGATCAGGATTTGAATCCAGATCTGTCTATCTCCAAAGTATGTGTTCTTAACCACTACTGTTTAATGTTGCCTTTGGAAAAATATCCAAGAAATAGATAATTACCAGTAATGAAATTGGTTTCAGAATATAGAAAAGTATAACTCCCCTCTAACTTCATAAAATTAAAACAAAATTCCAATACCTCCTAAATGTATAAAATTAGAACTTCCTTATACAAAAGTCAATTAAATGTAGCACACACACAGAAATCCATCGACCAATGTATATTTTAATCATAACTCACTATAATAAAGATGGCTGCTGCATATATTGCCATTTACCATGAGTCAGTCCTTTTGTGGTGCTTATATAATAACCGATTTTAGCTTTACAACTCTGAGATAACCATTATTAAGATCATTTTACGGCCGCACGCGGTGGCTCATGCCTGTAATCCCAGCACTTTGGGAGGCCCAGGCGGGCAGATCACGAGGTCAGGAGATGGAGAGCACAGGGAAACCCTGTCTCTACCAAAAAATACAAAAAATCAGCCAGGTGTAGTGGCGGGCGCCTGTAGTCCCAGCTACTCGGGAGGCTGAGACAGGAGAATGCCGTGAACCCGGGAAGCGGAGCTTGCAGTGAGCCAAGATCGCACCACTGCACTCCAGCCTGGGCGACAGAGCAAGACTCCGCCTCAAAAAAAAAAAAATAATAAAATAAAATAAAAATTATCTTTTTACAGAGAAAAACAGTGGCACAAATTTGCACAGTCACTGTGTTAACCTAAGGACTCAAACTTGGTCTTTTTTTACTTCAGATGCCACATAAAGCCAGATAAGGCATATCTCAAAAACTCTGAGATGTTTCAAAATTGAGAAATCTATTAACATGCATCATTAGGACAAATGAGAAAAAAGCAAAATACAATATATTAAGATAGATTCTATAAAGCTATTTGTTAAGTTCACTATGCATTCTTGAGATCTTTTAAAAAATCACTTAGTAAACTATAACAATCCCTCCCATGATAAACCTGTTTCTACCTCAAGTCAACTGCCAACATCATGCTTAACACTAAAAGCATTTCCAATAAAGAAAGTTTTACATTGTCACCAATACGTCTTAGCATTGATTTCGACATGTCAATCAATGCAATATGACAGGAAATAAAAATAACAGTTTAAATTATTGATAGAGAAGAAAACAAAAACGCACTACTTGCTGTAAACTGAAACCACACTGTTGGATGCAAAAATGGCCATTTAAAATAAAATTAAAGAGCTAGCCTTCAGAAAGCCATTCTACAAATGGGGTAAAGATAAAATGCATACATTCTCATAAAAAGTAGCAAAGATACTGAGCAAAATGTTTTGGAATAAAGAATTAAAATATGAGTTTAACGAAACCATACACTTTCTTGGCAAGTGTTTCTAAATATAGACTCTGTGTGATGGATACATTAAGAATTATTATGTTATTTTCTTTGTGTTAGAAAATGTCCATATTGGAAAGAATGAACAATTGTAGTCTGAGAAACAAGAGTACTGCAATTTTTGTCTCTAACTATATTTGTAATCTTGAACAAATTACATAACTCCTCTCTCTTGCTTTAGTTTCCTCATTTAGTTCATCTTTTTCTAGATCACGCTTTCTGGTTCTGTAATTCTATTTTATTTTCAGTTGCCTTCTCAATTTTCTATATTTTAAAATATTTTAATTCATAATGGTTCAATTTGTGATAATCACTGCTGAGCCACAAATTGAAAATTTAGTCACAAAAAAAGCACAAAAATGGCATTGCTATGACTTTAAAATAGCATACTCTTCCTGTCTTTTTTGAGATCTAAAATTGTTTCTTTATCTAGTTTCTGGGGTTCTCTCGGGTTTATTGTACTATTAGACACTGACACGTTTTAAAGGAAACTTAAAAAAAAGAGAAACAAATGAAAAGAAAAAGAAAACAACCAAATCTGGCTTGTTCTGGGATGTTGAGATGTCTTGACAGCAATTACTTCAGTAGAGACTGGTGAATACCCTATTTTCACAGCTGATGTTTTCCTTCAAAATTGTAGCTACCTTCACTTTGGTTGAGGCCAGGGGACTATATTTAGATAGTATAAATGTATTCAGAGAGCAATCTTTCATGTTTATTTGTAGAGTGGGTTTATTTTTATTTATTGATGTCACACAAAATGTTTCTTCGGTTTCTGCTGTATATAACGTATCAAAAAATAAAGACGGTCTAGAACGCAAAGTAGGAATACATTCTTTGTGATTATATTGACAATGGTTTCGATTTATATGCAGTTATATTTCCATAATGTTGAAATTGTTAACACAAGTCTATGTTTACTATGTAACAGGAAACTTTATTATGCATAATAGAGATGGCATGGGAATAAGGGAGTCTCTTATCCTTTCTGTCAACCTAAGGCCAATGTGTAATGCAAGAAACAAGTAGGACACAGGGAAAAGCAATGGTCATCACCAAGAGAACATCGGTTATCCCTCACTCCTCACTTAGAAATAAAGAATGTTGAGAAAGCAAAGCATTAGTTTATACAACCTTCAAAATAAAAAATAATTTCAAGTCAAATTCTTTTTCCAACTTTATATGTGAGGTGTGTGTGTGTATGTGTGTGCAGATTAATAAGTCCTAGACAATAAAAAATTGATAGCACATAAATGGAGGGGCCAATTCTAGCACTTCTTTTTGTCTTTTTTCTCCATTATTGGATAATAGTGGTTATCAAATATAATTCAACAACAGAGCTGAGTAAGTATTTTCCCCCGGGTTTTAATTTAGACTACACAACATGTATTTCAGTCCTTCGTATTACTAGTTATCAAATTTTTCTATTGTTCCCCTATTGAAAGTTTGAGAATGCCCATAAACTGAGTTTCCTTTTAGAAAAATCAGATAATGTCAACGTCCTTTGCATCTCATTTCTTTTTCTGCAGACTTATGACTTAATCCTCATTAGTTATAATACTTTATTTTCATCTTTTTGATTTGATTACTTAAAACTTTAAGTTGCAAATGGGTTCATTTTGGACATGATAAACAGGAAATTTTAAGATTTCTTTTGGCCCATTATTTTGGATTGTCCCATGATACACTGGGGGCAACTAGTGAAAGAAATGATAATTTGCCAATGACTCTTGAAATACTGAATAGTAAAAAAACAAAAATCTTAGAATTGGAAAGTGATCTTAGGCCCAAACTCTCATGTGATACAGAAGCCCTTCTAAAAATATCTCTGACAAAGGGTCACTTAAGTTCAACTTGAAACGTGCCAATGATGTTACTAGTTGTCAAAGCAGCCTTTTCATTATTACAATCCTTTTGAATTGAAAGTTACTCTCCTGGGGCATGGTGGGTCACTCCTGTAATCCCAGCATTTTTGGAGGTTGAGGCAGGCAGATCACTTGAAGTCAGGAGTTTGAGACTGCCTGGCCAACATGGTGAAACCCCTTCTCTACTAGAAATACAAAAATTAGCAGGGCCTGGTGGTATGCACCTGTAATTCCAGCTACTCTGGGGACTGAGGCAGGAGAACAGCTTTAGCCTGTGAGGCAGAGGTTGCAGTGAGCCAAGAAAGGCCCAGTGAATTCCAGCCTGGGTGACAGAGTGAGACTCTGTCTCAAAAAAAAAAAAAAAAAAAAAAAGTTACTCTCCTGGGTCTGCACTATGGATCATCTCAGTGTAATCTGCACCCTTTTCCCAAATGACAGCACTTTGAATATTTAAAAACAGTTATCGGGCTACATTTTCCCCACAGTTAGCCCAAGTTTTCTGCTGGAAAAATCACCTTCCATTATTTAACTATCAATCCTTAATGTTTTTATAACCATTCACCTTTCAGCTATCTAGTTTGTTAATCAGCTTAGATGCTGATGGACCTTAGCACAATATACTAACTTCAATGCGACATGTAAGATGGGTACCAAACACTAAGATATAAAATGGGTACTAAACAGTGTAATATGTTTCTTAATTAGGGCACCATTTCTCCATCAAAATTGTCTGAGTTTTTTTTTTTTTCTCCTTTAATAGCTGCCTTCACTAGTTGCTGATCTCAGCTTTTAGCAAACTAAAATTCTCAGACCTTTACACATTGTGCATTAGCTAGATATCTCCCTGTACTTATTCTTGTGGATTTGAAAATGCAATTATAGGACTTTAACCACCCCCTCCAGTTCTCCCATCTGTGTTGCCTTTGCTTAAACCTTTTTCTTCATCCAAAATACTCCTACCTCTGCTGTGCAAACACTTTCTTTATCTTGGACTTCAACTTCCTTGGGTCCATATTACCCCTGCTACTGTATCACTCTGCTTAATGGAGAAGATGAAATTTACATAAGAGGCAAACAATCCAGATTTCTCTCTTCATCTATCATTACACCATCTTACTGAAGCTGGTCCCTTCCTTGTTCAGCCTTCTCCAGTAGCCAGAAACAAACCCGTGTTACACAAGACCGTTTGTTCCGACTTTAGTCTTGATGAGTCCACATTTATTGGCTCAGAGCATTCTCACTCACTCTCACTCAAATTATTTTTGGTTTTGCAGGCATCCTTTGAAATACGCTTTTAAAATATTTTGAGTTGTGACCTGTTAGATGGAGATAGGATTCCGTGAGGGTGCAAGGGCTGTGTCATGGCTTTGGTATGCAGTGTAGGACTCAGAGTAAAATGTGTCTGGGGGTGTGTCCCAGGCCCATGTGGGACAAGCTACTGTTCCCTTTACTAAAATTCAGCATAAAATTCATACCTGCCTCAGAGGTCAAGCAAGAATTACATAAGATTTTTAAAAATAAAATGTTTAAAATAGTATCTTTATCAAATTAAGTACTCGATAAATATAATCTATTAATATATTAATTATACTATTTTAGATATAAAATGATCACCAAAAGAAATCAGAAAATGACAAACTCTTTCTTTTTTGGAACACAAGACTTCTGGTGCCTATGTCATTTCTGTTGCCAGTATTTGGAATGTGCCTCCCCTCTCATTGCTCATTATCTCCAAATATCCAAACCCTACCTTCCCTTTGACACCAAGTCCAAATGTGACCTCTTCTTCTGAAGCCCTCATTACCCTTAGAATTGACTCCTGCCTGCTCAGTGAGGATCTTAAAGGCATGGCATTTTTGCAACACATCCTTCAATCCCCATCATCTAGCATAAACCTGGATCACAGTAGATACTTAATAAATGTCTGTTATATGAATCAACGACTTCCTTTCCCCAGCCATCATTAATTTCTTCCTCTCCTGATTTTATATATCTTTACTGCATATAAATATTTACCACACATAATAATTATTTGTGCATATGTCTCTTCTGCCTTGCTGGACTATAAAGCTTTTTGAGCACATCTATGTCAAATTGACCTCCGGCTACCCTACAATTCCTTAACACATACTAGACACTAAAAAATAGTTTTGAATGAATTAATACCTGCTTTTCTCTATTGCTACAGTATTTTTTGTCCACAGAAGTTTTGTAATCTGTACCAGGGAAATGATTAAACATAACTTGCTTTTGTAGGGAAAGGATTAACCATAAATTGGCTTTTTCTGAGACATCTGTTCCATAATCTAATGACCAACACTATTTATACAGTTGATCTACCTATAACCCCCTCAACTGTGAAAAGCCTATGGAAAATGTATGCCCAATTCCAGAAGAGGAATATTTTAGCTATCCTTTTGTGACTCCCTTTATCCTTGATGCTCACATATAATCCACCTTAAAAGGCTACAGAGTGAGGCAGAAGGAGGATCACATAATTTGTATGAGATCTTGCCTGACACCACTAGATTTGGGCCCTCCTATGGAACTCCTAAGTTTCAGATATTATTATATTGAAATGACTTCTATTGAACACTAATCATTCAATGGTCAGTTAATTTTTACTGAGTATCTCTATGTACACAGGAGACTATGTGGGATGCTATACAAGATATAAAACAAACTAAGGGTCTGTTCCCTGTTTGCAAGGTAAGATTTATAAACACAAGTATATACACACCAGTGAAAAGTAATATACAAACTGAACCCTAAAATTACAGATGTTAAAAAATATATACCACAGACTGGGAGAAAATACTTGCAAAAGTATTTATCTGATAAAGGGGCTGTGATCCAGAATAGTTGTGAGATCCACACAAAGAACTCTTGAAACTCAACAAAAAGAAAACAAAATAGATTTAAAAATGGGCAAAATATCTGAAATTGCCAAAAGGAGATATACAAATGGCCAATACATATATGAAAGACACATAGCATCATATACCATTAAAGAATTGCAAGTTAGAACTACAGTGATACACCACTATAAACCTATTAGAATGGCCAAAACCTGGGACACTGACAACAGCAAAGGCTGGTGAGAATGTAGAGCAACAGGAACTCATTTATTGTCAGTGGAAATGCAAAGTGATACAGCTACTTTGGAAGACATTTTAGTAGTTTCTTACTAAATCAAACATACTCTTACTACATGATTCAGCAATTGAACTTCTTGGTATTTACCCAGAAGAGCTGAGAATTTATGTCCACACAATAATCTGTACATGGATGTTTATAGAAACTTTATTCAAAATTGCCAAAACCTGTAGGCAACCAAGATGTCCTTCAGTAGGTGAATGGATAAACTGTGGTACATCCAAGCAATGGAATATTATTCAGTGCTAAAACAAAACGGGCTATCAAGCCATGAAAAGACATGGGGAAGTCTTAAATGCATATTATTATACTAAGCTAAAGAAACTAATCTGAGAAGCCTACACACTGTATGATTTCAACTGTGTGACATTCTGGAAAAAGAAAAACTATAGAGATATAAAAGGATAAGTGGTTGCCAGGATCTAGTCGGGAGGGAGGGATGAATAGGTAGAGCACGGAGGATTTTTAGGGCAATGAATGTACTCCGTGTGATATTATAATTGTTAGTACAAGTCATTATACATTTGCCAAAATCCACAGAATGAACACCACCAGGAGTGAACCCTAAAGTAAACTTTGGACTTTGTGGGATAATGATGTGCCAATGTAGGTTCATCGATTATAACAAATTACCACTCTAGTGTGGGATGTTGATGGTGGGAAGACTGTGCATGTGTAGGAGCAGAGAGTATTTGGAAAATCTTTGTAATTTTGTTCAGTTTTTTTTGTGAACCTAAAAAACTGCTCCAAAGAATAAAACTTACTAAAAAATAAACATATATGTTATGTATATATATTATATATACTATATAATAATACATATTTTATACACCAAAGAAAGCTGAGTAAAACTTTGTTTAGAAGTACAGTACGACCACAGAAGAAACAAATTTCTGAGGGTACTCAGGAGTTTACCCGAGATTAGATAATACCAACAGGAATCAATGTTTCTTCAGCACAAACTGATCTTGGAATGATCTGAACAATGTATATGTACTTTCTCATTTAATATCCACAACAAACTAATAAAGGAAATATTATTATCTCTATTTTGTAAATGGCTTGAAACTTATAATGGTGAATAATTTCCTCAAGGTCACAGAGCTAGGGAGGGTATAAGTGAGATAAATCCAGGCCTGTCCAACTATGCAGCTGAGGTTAACCAATATCCTATACTTCCTGTCATGGGAAAATTAAAAAAATAAACATTCAGTTGGACAAAAGCAACAGAAAGAGAATTCCAGGTGGGAGATTCTGATTAATTTCTGGAAGCTTTGCAACCTGACAGTTTTATGCTTCACTTATTTTTATTTAGTATTTCTTCAACACTGCTAGTCTATCTCCAATGTGAACAGAGGCAAGTCTTTCTGTTACATAAGAATTACATACATCTGTACATTTATATTCAATTTAGAAGCAGTTTGTCTTTTTAAGAAGACTTATTAACGAGAAATAGTCTTTCATAGGATCAGTCTAGGGGCTAAGCAATTATATTTGCTATCTTTCAATACTAGTAGTAGTGTTTCTTGTCTAATTGATTATTGAACCTTTCTAAACATGTCTGAAGACAGAGATTGAAATTCTCCTAAGGCTCAACCTCTTTTTATTAATTGTGAATAACAATTTTTAATACAAGGCAAACACATGGCAGGCTGAAGGAATAATTTCTTGTACCTATAGCTGGAATTTTTTTAAAGAGCTACGCAATTTTTGTTGGTCTTCCACTGGCTTGTCTACAGCAATTGAAGTTTATCAGAAAGATTTACGACATGGTACTACAGGCCCTAATAAATGACTTTGGGAAGCTGGGAAAGCTCACTAAAGTTAAAGTTATTATCTGAACCTCATAGGGCTAATTAGAGATACAACCTGAAGTGTTAAGTCAGCAGTAAGAAACACAACACGCTATCAATTAAAGCCTCTGTTTAGGCTTGGAGAAGAGGTGGGGAAAAGAAAAGATTTGCATTGAAAATAAATCATACATTTAAACACCAGAGCCAAAAATTAGTCCTCAAAAGCATTCCCTGAACTCTCTGGGAATGTCGATGGGGTCAGTTATCTGGTTAAAGGGGACTCTCCCAAAGGATTCTCAAAGTAAGTTACCAAAGTTGCTTTGCATATCTATAACAGGAACATCTGAACATCTGAATAGATTTGGGGGTTCCAGAAAGCAAGAAAAAACTCTACCTCTTCCCCACATCTCCTCTTCTGAGGAATACGCAAAATCTTCCTTCCCCAAGTCAGCTCTTTGACACTGTCATTTTAAAATATTTTCAGGCAAATCCAGTTAACATTTAAAAAGCAAACAAACAAACAAAAACCTTGCAGTATGAATGAGGTAACCTCTTCTCAAATACTGGACTTTAATGCCATTGAAAACAGGGTGTTTTTTCTTAAATATTTCTGACTTGATGCTGCTCTTTTCCTTAGATGCAACCAACTAAAAATGACTTAAAAATCCCTGCACCTTCCTGGTATTAATGGAAAGAGGTAGTGAGGTGTTACAGGGAGTTAACTTTTTTCATGGTTTTCTTAACTGAGTTACAAAAATAACAGAAAATTGCCTCTGTGCACATGTGTTTAATGTATCTGTGCATGAAAAGCCTTGGGGATAAAGGGAGAAGTAGATATTTTCAGAATGTTTGATTATGATTGTTTTTATCAGAATCTGTTTAGACAAGAAAATCAGAACTGAAAGTAGACACATGCTAAAACATTTTCAGCCCATATCCTTCTGCTTTCATGTTGAAAATTGAGGGCCATAAAACAATAAACATGTATTAGATTTATTGAGTTCCTTTTAGTCAGCAAGATCCCCAAAGTGCTGTGCAAAATAACAGCAACTTTTGAATTAGAAAATTATGACAGGTTCCCATGAAGATTATTTAACCCAGAGATAAGGAGAATCGGTAATAAAGAGACCAGAGAGGGATTTTCCACATCCTTCTCCTCAATCCATAATTTAAATACAGTCATAAACTGTGAATAAGCAATATAAGCATTTGTGTGCAGCATATATTTGAGCCTGAAAGGTAGAAGGCAGTGTTCAAAAATATGTTTTTAATAAAGCCTATAATACAGAATAGACAAACACCAAGGTAAAGATGGATTACAAGAGCAAGTATTAAATGAATACACCTTCTTGCAAAAATCATTTCTTGTTATGTGCCTCAAAAAAGAACAATCTGCTTTAGATAGTATTTTAAACAATTGACTAGTGTGAATGTCTTTACACAGCCACAGAAGAGTTTCAATGAGTACTTCTCACTGATTCAGTGAGCCAAATCATAAAGCCTCAGGCTGTCAGAAAAAAAAAAAAAATCAACTGTAAATTTTGACAAGAATGTGACAAAAATATGTAAGATAGATTCACCAGCATTTCTAGACTAAAAAATTACTAGAATTGGCCCACGGCCTCTATTGCTGAAAAATTTAATGCAATTACTTTTTTATGGTATTGTCTAGACTCTCCAGCATTGGCAGAATTTTTGTTCTAAGACTATGCTGGAAATAAATAGACTTACGTTTTCTTCCTTCTATTGTAAGAACTATGTCCTCTTCCAGAAGAATGTGATTATGGTGTAGCAAATGACTGTGAAGGTAAAGGTGTTTAGGAGAAAATACAAAAGTAAGATCTTAATGTTGTACTTAACAGAATGTGTCCCTTAGTACGAATACTAAAAAGTAGGATTGTAAGGAAGAAATTCTCCAACGTAAATCAGCTTGTATGTCTTCTGGGTATCTTGTAAAAACATAGAATCTGATTCAGTAGATCTGGAGTGGTCCTAAGAGTCTGCATTCCTCACAAGCTCCCAGGTGATGCTGATACTGCCAGTCTGCAGGTAACACCTTAAGTAGCAAGGTTATAATGTATGGGGAAGATTCATGGATAGGATCAGTCTTTTAAAAATCTTTAAATAATCTGAATGTAAATTACATGAAGTTTCCCTGTCTGTTGGTTCCTAAAATCATTGGCTGGTCACGATGAGTGTTTATTTTTTTTCTTTAGACAAAGTTGGAATAGCAATTTGACTATGACATTCTAATTGGTGTGTTTCGACTACAGGAAGATTATAACAAAAGAGTATTTCTCCAAAATAAAGTTTTCCTTTACTTTGCTTTTGTAAGTAGCTCAACAAAAAAGAGAGTGTGGCTCTGTGTTTGATTTTACTTCCTTTAAATTCAAAAGCAGGCACTATAAATAGCTTTAAAAACTACAGTAATGAACTACTGAGGCACTAGGCTCAAGAAATCTGGGGAGTTCTTATGGACTTAGTGGCTATTGAGGCAGTCAGACTTTCAGATTCAGCTTCCATCAGCTGTGGATTAGACAGTGACATAATCTAGGACAGATGTCAGTTTTAGCCTTCTTCTAACATAAGTCTGGAATACATTTTAATTCACCAGCAGAAAGGATTTTGTTGCATGTAAGTTAGAGTTTAAAGACAGGTTTATATTTGTTTGGGAAAAATTCTATGCATCTCAAAAGGCACAATACCTGTGTGTTAACCTGTCATTTTTTTTTTTTAAGTTGGTCTTAAAGAATTCCTGATAGAGTTTTACATTTACATTGGCCAGTAGAATAGAACAGATTCCTCACGTCTCTGTAAGAGCTTTGTGCTGCTCACTTGATCCAAGTTAAAATCTTTCCACATCTTAATTTGAAAATTAACATACGGGAATTTAATCCTGACATAGCCACTGCATCAACTTATTGTTGAGTTTACGCTTTGCCAGAATGTCTAACCATTATGTGTCTTTATCTTTTGGAAGCCTAGGTATATTGAAAATCTTTTAATAATAATTTTAATAAAAGAATATCAACAATAGAAATTTATTCACTTTCTTATGGGACACATTTCCTGCTAAATGCTCCCCACTAAGTAAACACCTTAGGGTCTTTTTATTTGGAAAATGTAAGGAGGTATGTAAGTGTGGATATAGATTCTTCCAAAAAGAAATAAAATTGCAAGTTTTCCCTTGTCTTCCATCAGAGCTTTCTTTGTCATGTCTAAAGCCCCATGGCAGGGATTAGGGAGATGCAAAACCTTATTGTAAACAGGGAAGGGTTGAAGAAAAGGTTCATTAAAAAAGAAAAAAAAAACTATCATTTGAATGTAATATGTAAAAAGTGTTTCTTCCAGGTTGAGTGAAAAATATAGTAAAAAAGTGTAATCCTAGCTCAAGAGATATTGTTTTAAAATCCTAATTCTGCTAACAAGAAAAGGAACTTAAAGATATGGATGTATATAAAGGCTCATGGCTCACCCATGAGTCCTTGAAACTGCCACACCTAAAGTATCTGCTTTAGTGTCATTCTCCTATCTTTACTCCAGTCATTTTTATATTTCAGTTTTGCTCTTAATATTTTTTTCCAATACCATTCAAGAAGAAGGATACCAAAAAAACCATTCCCATAAGTATTGTAAAAAGGCTCTCTTGTGGGTTTTTTTAATAAAAATGTTCAGCCATGTTTTCGGTTCAGTGGAAGATGGAGCCTGTGATAGTTTTAACATGTGCACCCAATTAGTTGTTCTGGACTTCAGCAAATGTTCTGCTTGGAGCAGCTGTTAACAGATTCTTGCTCTATTGTTAGTCTAAAAGCCAATAATAAAGACGCAAATTAAAAGGCAATTTAATATTATACTTGTAATTATTCACTTTGCTTCTCATATAAGTGCAATCTCAGTTCAATGCAATGCTTTCAAAGAAAATATATATAAGGTAGAGGAAAATCTCAATATAAAATTGAAATTTTAAAAAATGGTACTATGTACACCTTTAAAAAATATGACTAGGGAACTCCGAAAAATGTTCAAGGGCTAAGGTCAAAATACATACGTATGTACACACACTAACATGCACACATGCATACATACATAAATGAATGCATATATTCTCAGGCAAAAAGTAGAACTTAGGCCCAGAAACCAGATATTTGCAAAGTATTGCTCAGAATACTATTTATAGTTTATTTTTAGGGATAAACACGTTAACGTAATTTCATCTTCAAAATTTTTAAAAATAATTACTTTTCAAAATAGGCACTGTGCTGTGTAATGGAGACGCGTGCTATCCACAACATGAAACGAAAGTACAAACATCCATTACCACAGTCTTAGACTGTTGTTTAAATATAGATGTATATTTCATTAAAATATATAAATTAAGTCATTGACCTTTACTGATTTGATAATAGTACTTAGTCTCTATTTATTAAATATTGTCATCTTTCTGAAATTTACTATAATAGATACAGGTTAATTTTCACATATTATTAAACAAAACCTCTCACTCTGTCCTTACTGTGGCAACCACTGATGCCACAAAAGTTGTATTTCCACTAAAGCATTTTAAGGGAATTTTGAGTAAGTTACTGATCATTTGATGAGATCCATTGATTAAATGTGACTTTAATTGCTGAGACTTGAACTTAGAGTGTGATACTGATGGGATTTATTATTCAGTATTCAGTAAGCACGGACAATATGCCAGACAATGCTTTAAACACTTTAGTTATCTCGTTTCTTTCTTTCTTTTTTTTTTTTTTTTTTTTTTTTGAGACTGAGTCTTACTCTGTCACCCAGGCTGGAGTGCAGTGGTACGATGTCAGCTCACTGCAACCTCTACCTCCAGGTTCAGGTGATTCTCCTGCCTCAGCCTCCCAAGTAGCTGGGATTACAGGTGTGTCACCAAGCCTGGCTAATTTTTTGTATTTTTAGGGGAGACCGGGTTTCACCATGTTGGCCAGGCTGGTCTTGAACTCCTGACCTCAAGTGATCCACCTGCCTCAGCTTCCCAAAGTGCTGGGATTACAGGCGTAAGCTACTGCGCCCAGCCTTATCTCACCTCATTTAATCCTTATAATTACTTTAAAAAGTAAGTAGCATAATAAGCTCCATCTTACATATGATGAAAATAAGGCACAAAGAACAAAGATCGCACAGTTAGTCAGTGGTAGAACTCTGTAATCTGTGGGTTCCACATCTGCAGGAGGATGTATGAAAGTGATGTGCAAACACTACTCCATTTTATGTAAGGGACTTAAACATCAACAGTATGGATTTTGTTATGTATCTGTGTGTGGGGGAACGTTTCTGGAATCAATCCTTGGAGGAACAACTATAACTGTACCTTATACACTACATCGAAGGCTCACAATAAAAGTCATTTAACCAGGAGAACATAGAGTCAGACACAAAACTGTGGGATATAGACTATGATTCTTTTGATTAGTATGAAAGAAAACATCCTAGTATTTTGTTATTGGAAGAAAACATTCTAGTACTTTGTTATTAAGGTATAGCAAGATTGAATCATTGATGTACTTAAAGCAAATCTAAAGTAAACCATACAAAATAGAACTTTCCTCAAGATTACTAGAGGTCAATAAAGCTATGGGTTATTTACAGTGTAATATGAAACAGCATACAACTGGAAGGGAGAAGGACATACTAAATAAACATAACCTGCAAAGGTAATTTTCTTCAGAGACTCTCTTTATGTACAAAAATATATTTCAAGAGGAAGTAGTATAGTTGCTGGGTTTTCATAAAAAGTCTATTTGGTGATAACATATGCTGAACACAACTAAAGGCAGTCCTTCAAGTCTGGGCAGCCAAGTCTACATACACTTGCTGTTTAAATATCCCTTCAAAAAAAAAATCATGTTTGTTTACCAAAATCTATTCACACTTGTTGAAAAGCATCTTTCTTCACTTATCTGAATGTGACAATGACTCAAAAGTACCTTCTCTTCTGTTACCAGAGGTGATAATGGAGAAACTGAGATCCTCACCGGAGGCTGAAAGATGTCTTTTCAGTGCTCTTGAAAGCAAAGGCTAATTTTTCCAAACAAAAATTTCTCCCTGGGGAGTTGTATTAATGAGGTCCAAGGTAATGCTTAACACTTGACTACTCTAATTAACTCAAGCTGACTGGCCAGAAGCCCTCTTTCCCATGGCCTCTATGGGAGAGATCACGCAAAGTGCATGGTAATCCCATCCCCACTTGCTGTTTTCACAAAACATGGGGATTTGTTCTTTGTTTGGCGGTTGTGAAGACATTTCAATCTCATCTGACATCACCTCCTCAAATGGAAGAAGTGTGCATAGAAACACCTAGCAGCAGGCTGCTTGTCTCCGTGTGTCCCGTAACCCTTGCTAGGACAAAGACTCATTTCCAGCTCCCAGAGGTAGCATCTATTAACACACGTTCCTTGAGAAATCTGACTTTTCGTTTCAAAAATGGGAACGAGTTTATTCTTGGTATACTTTTTTCCAAATGCTCCAAATACACAATAAATTGTCAAGTAATCAGGCCTAGTTATGTGATTCCTAGCTTTCAATGCAGGTATATTAGAGGAATTCATTTATTCACTCATTTGTCTAGCAAATCTATTGAAAACCTTCTACATGGCAGATACAAGGCTAATTTGTTTCCATTGAATCTTTCCTAAGCAACTGAGCCCAGAAAAATTTGTCTTCTCTCTGTTTGCTAGAGTGATAGATACTAAAGTATCTATAATACTCAATTTATTAGTAGTAAATTTAAAATGTAATTACATTTGTTTCAACTTATATTTACTGATGAGCACCTTCGATATGCCAGGCACTTTTCTAAATGCCAGGGATACAGTAGTGCAAGAAACAGACAAAAACCTCTGCTCTCCTGTAGCTTTAATTCTACAATGGAGGAACAGACAATAACTTCAATAAGTGAATGAAATATATAATGTGAGAAAGAGGTAAAAGAAGTGAGCAGGTGGCACTGAAAGAGTGGACAGAGAAAGCCTCACTAGAAAGGTGAATTTGTTGGGTGGGCACGGTGGCTCAAGCCTGTAATCCCAGCACTTTGGGAGGCCGAGGTGGGTGGATCACGAGGTCAGAAGATCGAGTTATTTTATACTTAAGTTGTCTAGAACTCTGAACATCATTTTTCATACCACATATGATATTTCAATATAGATTCTAGTGGCTTCTCAAGAAAGCCTACTTCTTCCCACTGTTAATACACAGAACCAGACCAAAATAATAGAACCATAAAATGCTAAAGCATCCAGTTTGGTGATTATTACAATGCATACAGTTGTATCCACCATAGCAGCAAGATATAAAATATTTCCATCACCCCAAAAACTTCCATTGTGCCCTGTTGTGCTCAGTTCCTTTCCTCCACTCCAACCCAATCATTCATCAGACTTACCTCCCTGCAATTTTGACTTTTCTAGAATGCCTTAGAAGTAAAATCATTTAAGAATCTAACTTTTACACTATTTAAAAATAATTTCATCAGTAAATATATACTAACTATAACTTAAATGTTTAAAATATATCTTTCCTTCTTACTACCACATCTTTAGTCTTAAAAGAGTCCTGAGATCCCAGTTCCTCCTGCTATGACCTTAGCATCTAGAAGTTCTTTAGCTCCTTTGAGTTTATAAATCAATTGATCTATAACTCATCATATATTTATTAATAATGTATTATTTCAAGGAATAGTCAGAACTAATTTGCATATGTATACAAACAGATATGTATGTAATATGTATACAAACATATATATGTACACACACGAGTAACAACAGCACATGAGTTCTGACTACTCCTTGAAATAATAAATTATTAATTTATTATTTTGAAACTGTCTCTAATCCTTTATATTCTGAACACTGAGCACAATATCAGTAACTGTAATGGTCCTATAATCATTTATTGATCTGTAGAAAATGTGGCAGCTATATGACCTATGAAATCACAATGTTAGTTCTCAGTAGTCCTAAATTTCAGAAGCAGCATTTGATGTAAAACTTAGCACATTTGAATACAATCTACATAATCTTTGTCATTGTTGTTGTTGTTGTTTTAAATTCAAAGTCTCTTAGTAACATAGAAGTGTATTTCCAGAGTTTTCCCTCTTATGTGCCTTTAAGCATATGAGATTACACATCTAGCTTTGTACCAAAAACAGGGCCCGACAGGATGTAAAATCCTGGGGATAACAGCAATCTAGCTATTTCTTTTTCAAAAATTTTTTTCAAACTGAGCCAGAAACTGAAAAGACAGATGAAACTGGGACAACCCGGTGACAAGACAGCAAAGACAAATCATGTCTCCTTCCATAAAAACATTAACTAAGATCTTGGCTTTAATATTAATATTTCTGGTTACAGTTAAGCTTTAAAGTTAATGAAATTCTCATTTGTATGCTGATCTTGGGACATGAATACCAAGTTATAGATGGCATAGAAATTAGCAATAAAGAAAATTAAGGAAAGAAAAGGAAAAATTCCCATAGAGATTAACATGCATACACATATACCCACACTCATATGTGGGTAATATGAGAGAACCTGGATATTTTTTGGAGGTTGCCCTTTTGCAGGAGTTGAAACTATTCATCATTTTGCTGCACTTTCCTGTGGTATAACCTAAACTGAGATTTTTGAGCAAAAGGTAGTTTTGGTTTTTGGAAAATTTTGAGTAACTTATACGTGACCTGTTTACTCCATTAGGAAATATGCTGTTTTATTCAATGGATCATAGGAATAGAACGAAGCAGAACAATAGCGGGAAAGAAAAAATTACAGTCTTAGAAATAAAAACATGTTTCATCCATTTTGGCACCAAGACTGAATTAGAATGCTGCCACTAGGCAGGATTTTAAACATATGCCCTTTTCGGCATACAATTTTAATACAGAAATTGACATATTAGGCATGTAGCACGTATTAGAACATTGCTGTTTCTGCTGCAGGTGTGTTTGACTGACCCTGAATAAATGTCAAGAAAAACACCTTTCCTATCTTTTTTTCTGGTTATAATTCACCTTCTCTTAATATTTAACTATTGCTCCATCATTATAACAGGCACTCTGTTTAAGTGGTGGGTACAGGTAAAATTCAGCAGATAAAAATAATCATACTGAACTATACTAAATGTAATGGAGATTTTTGGTTGATAAAAATAATTGGTACTGATAATATAACTGATGTAGTCATCCTATTTCCTGTAGATTTACATAAAAAACAATTTTAAAAAGCAAGTAAGATATAATAGAAGTAAAAACAGGAGGCGAATAATTTTCTGTCTTTGGAATCAGTGTACTTTATTATTAGACATTCATTCTAACCCTTCATCAGAAAATACTTGAAGCAAATAAATAGAGAACAGTTTTCTTTTCTTTTTCTGTCCTTTTCTTCAAGATAACATCTCATTAACATTAATAGAAACTGTGCCCAGAAAAAGCCATTAACATTAATGGAAACTATACATAGAAAAACCCCTACATTGGTTTTTGGTCTTCTAAGGAGCTTATGTATTGCTGCCTGTCCCAAAAAGACAGGATGGGAAGATAGTAATCACATTTTTGCCCCATCTCTTTAAATTATATATTTCATTAAATTATATTTAATAAATCCTGAGTTGGAAACAGCACAAGGAAACTCAAGCTGCAATAATATTTACTCTCCCAATAAACCTGGAGCTTTCACAAACCATGTGTCTTACTGAAAGTCACTGAACAAGTTATATGACTATGATTCTCATGAGCATCCTTTTTGTGCTTGCAATTAGGCTGCCTGCCAGGAGTTGAAATGATTAGCAGTAAATATAAATTTAATAGCTCTGCTTTGCAGTTCCCCAGTCACTCTTGGTGCCTCCATTCACTAGGGAGATAATGTGAATCAGACCCTATCAACTAAGCATATGACAGTAGTTGAATCTGAATTAAATATGAGGGAATCTTAAAAGGGCAAGGTAAAATAAAAAGAAAAATTAAAATATCTTCTCTAATAGCAACTTTACATTTACACCAAAACACTGTGCTATTTTTATAAATACGAGCCAAACTCAAAGTATTAGTACATAAATCATATATAATCTAAAATTTTTGAAAACCTGATAAAAACAATGCTTGAAAAAGTATAGGTTTACTTTTTTGTCACTTGAAATAGAATTGTGAAAAACATTTACATTTCAAATATCATTTTGCTTAGCTGTTAGAGGTCCTTAGAGTTGGGTTTTCTGAAATTTACCAATACTTTCTCATCCTCTTTCACATTATCGTCAGGGCTCCCCAGGAAACCGGCAACAGGTATCAATTTAATGTGCCTTCTTTATTTGGTGCCTTACAAGATGTCTTATCACTTATCTCTCAATATAGGAGACACAAAACTAGAAGATAGCAATGACCAGGAAGTCTTGTGGCTATGCTGTAGAATGACGACCAAGTATATAAAATATGGAAAGTCTTTATGCTTTGTTTTTGTTCTCATCAGAAATAGGCCCTAAGTTTTAAACTGTAATAAAATACTCCTTCATATTTTCTTTCAGATACAATAAAGGTCAGATAAGGTAAGAAGCAAAAGAAAAAGAGTCAGGGAAGAGAAGAACCGTTTTCAGCTTAGCCTGATGGCAAAGGGCTTTTAAACACTTCTCAAGGAACATCGAGCAAAAATGAGCCTAGTCAAAACTACTTTCCTTGATTTTACTCCCCAGTTACTTTCATTCTTCTCTGTAACTTCCCTTATCCTTTCATCACAGATGTCTTCCTTCATCACTATTCAATATCTAAAACAGCTGAAAGATTGGTAACTGGGTAAGAAAAAAAGATACGATAGCTACCAGGGTGAGCAGAGATATTTTTGAGCACCACCATGACAGCTGAGATGTTTGTCCTGCTCAACAGTGCCTGGCACATGGTAGGAGCTATAGATGGAAAGATATCTCTGAGAAGATATGAGTTTGTTGGTACCAGGGCAAAGTGTGGAGGAAAAAAGAAAAAAGAGATGGAGAAAGACCACAAGTCATAATGACATCTTTCATCCCTTTGAACCAACTTTTCTTGAGTCCATAATATTATATGCGCTCATGCTTTAGCCAATTAAATTAAAATTCATTCTTATGCATTTTAAAGTATTCTAACTAAAACAATATCATCAGGAAACATGTGACTAAAAGAAGGGTCACCTCATTACCTTCTGGCAAAAAAAGGCAGAGTTCAAATTATAAATATTTACAGAAATATATACACCAATGGATTTCCAAGAAAATGTGAATGATATGCTGCTTAGGAAAATAAAACGGATATCATGGTATAAAATTAATCTCACTGGAATTGCTGAATACATATCTGATGCTCAAAAAGAATACTCCAAGAAAATATAAATTGTTTAAATATAAACAGTCTTAATAAGCAGGATGTTAAAAATTAAATAAAGTGACAGGGGACGTGATGGCTCAAGCCTGCAATCCCAGCACTTTGGGAGGCTGAGGTGGGCAGATCGCCTGAGGTCGGGAGTTTGAGACCAGCCTGGCCAACATGGCGAAACCACGTCTCTACTAAAAGTACAAAGATTAACCAAGCATGGTGGTGGGTGCCTGTAATCCCAGCTACTCAGGGGTCTGAGGCAGGAGAATCACTTGAAACCAAGAGGTGGGGGTTGCAGGGAGCCGAGATCACACCACTACACTCCAGCATGAGCAAGAAGAGTGAGACTCCATCTCAATAAATAAATAAAGTTATGATGAACAACAAATCAAACCGAAGCAAACTGATTCTCAAGGTGGCAAAACTGAAGAAAAAACCTATGATTTTGATGATCTGTTAGCTGATGCCACAGAAAGCCAAACACAAACAGAGAAACCATCCTATCTGAATACGTCCGTTTTATGATATTTATGTAAATACTAAAGCATTTTTTTTGAAGTACAACTGATGCAAAACTGGAGGAAAGCAAAGTCAGCTTTCTTTGATCAAAGCTCCTATAACTTCTGCTTAAAATAATAATTGATATGGTTCGGACTACTCCACATATATGCTCTCCCTGAAATTGGACATAATTTAGTGAAGCAAGATGCTGAGAAGTCTACTGCCTTGGCAGATTTCCACTAAAATATGTTTAAAAGCGTAGTTTTTCTCCCACATGGAAAATAAATTGTAGAAAATTAAATGTGAGTTTATATAGGATTACTTTTTTTAATAAAATAATTATCAGATATCCAAAAAGGGGGGAGAGTTAGCAAGTTAAAGAAAATATTATTTTGCTTGAACAATAACTAAGTTTCATAAACCATGCTCCATGTGTCCTAATATAAAAATAAAATGATTAATTTTAATGTACAGGGCTATGAAATGAAATTTGGAAATTATGTTGCTAGGCCAATTTGGTTGCTTTAAAAAAGGCAATCTTTATAGATGCCAGGCAAAAAGAAAGGAGGGACTATTTAGGGCCGTGTTATAATCACGTACTGCCCAAGTATTAAGGAAGACACTCTAGTCACTCCATAAAACAACAATAAAATTATTTACTTTAATGCAAGGCAGAAAGTCTCCATGTGAAATTTTTGAATTTTTACTTGAGTTGACTCCAAAACAAATCAAATTGAATTACATTTGACAGTTAAGTGAAGCTGAATATAATTTATATTTTCTATATCCTATTCCAAAACATATATTTTCTATGTGATACTCCAAACTATAAATGCCAGACACTATGATCAGCACATAGGTTATCTCATCTTTTCTTCTATAACTACTATATGAGCAGGTTATTATTCCCATTTTACAGATAAGAACACTTAGATTTAGAGACTGTAATTCAGTTTTCAAAGGCCTCACACAGTTTTGTCCCTTCTTTCTACTGATGTCCTCCCCAGTCTTGTTCTGACGTGTGCAGGAGTAAAGATTTCTATGTTTCCATCTGGAGGAATTTCTTAGCAGCACACTCCCTTTAATCTGTGTAGAGAGCTCAAAATTTCCCTCAATTCTCTTGATCCACCCCAAAATAAGGATGTTCTGAAGATGGTCACAGACAAACAAGCAGGGGGCAGCTTTTAGTAGAAGGAGCAATAATGTCCTTCTTAGGCATCCTCTTCTCAGCAGGAATCAACATGCAGTCCATAAAAAACAGAACGCCCATCTCTATGGCTGCTTCCTGGAGCTCAGAGAACCAACCCACCTCCTCAAGCACAAGAGCAGCAAAAGAATTGGGGCTAAAATCTTAACTGGAAATTAAGGAGGTATCTTCTACTTAAGTAGATTTCAAACCGTGCTCCAAGGTATGCTGTTACATAACATATTCTATATTCTGCCTCTACTGGAAAGAAAAACATGCAAACAAACAACATCCCAAGTAACTAAAACAAAAACAAAGTACTCTGCATGTGAGCAAGTTTGGAAATTCTAAATTAAATAAAGTTCAGCTTTTATACTGTTTTCATTATTAACCATTTATATGTTAATCAGCATTATGATCTCCAAAAAGGCTTTAAGTTCATTTATCATCTGCTGAAGTCGTTCGGAAATCTTGCTTCATATATCCTCCAGGTGAAGACTTGAAAAGAGTAACTGCAGCCCAAGGCATTTCGTTGAGGATTCAGGGACTTGGAAGGCCAATTCTTTTCCAGATATAATGACTAATAATATTTAATACACACTTTTGACCAAAAATATTTTTGCATGAACATGGCCCAATGTATTTTACTGAAGTATCTCTTTATTAGTACCATATTAAGAAAAGCTTATTCCTTCTGGAAACCACGTTTAGGCATCAGTTGAGCACCTCTGAAACTCATTTTAATTTTTCAGGACTCTCAGATTATTAGGAAGAAAATATTCAATGGGGTTAACTTATACAAGATTTCCAAAAATGTGTTCCTCAGCTTGGGTTGAAACCTGTAAACATGTTCATTATTAATCTTCAAGAGAATATTTATGCAGCCCTTTTTCACTTAATTAATCATTAATACCTTTGTCCCAGAGCATCCTAAAAGGCTAGTGTTTGAAGGACTATCCATCTGTTTGAATACCACTGACAAAACCTTACTGTTAAGTTTATTCAATTATCATGAATAATGAATTAGAGTTTTCTTTGGTCAGTTTATCTCTTCAAGATATCACCATGCTCAGTCTTGTAATCTCTAACCAAGTCCAGTTTTGAACTAGTTACAATTTAGCTGTCATTAAGATGGGAATGACTCTTCTAGAGGACATGGACCTTGTCTTGTACACCTCTGTGATCTCTAAAGAGCTGTGCACATAATTGACACTAAGTTCAATAAATGTTTCTTCAATATACAAAGAAATGCTCTGTTGCCACTTACATGCAGAGCAGTTTTCATCTTCAAAGCACTTTATTCACATTAATTCAGCTATTTACATTTTGCTGATGGGTAAATGGCTAGAGAGGCTAAATGGGCTGTTTTAAAGGCCAGAGAGAGAAAATCCCGCCTGTCAGGAATAAAAATTTGCAATTACTGATTACTAGTCATAGGTCCCTGGATTTTTTCAGGAAAAAAACGGGAACAAACAAAGGCCACCTAGATAGTGGTTATTCTACTATCACGACAAGTCAATAGTAGGTAAAGAAACAAGTATACTAGATGGTCCCAACAGTTCTATTGAACAAGTATGGGGGAAAAAAAGTTATTTTTGTTTTGTGGTTTTAAGTGAGTGTGTGTATGTATGTGTGAGCAGTGATGCAGAATTACCTTTTTCCATTTGCAATTCTAAAACAACTTACAGCTGCCATGTGCTGTTTACAAAGGAATTGAAATACATTTGACCTCAAGCATATTTTGCTCTAGCAAAGTGTGCTAATTGTATACATCTAAAGGCAGCAGCAAGATCATAAATTCAAAATAGACATTAAGACAAAAACCCCATGTAATTCTACTGCAAAGTAAAATTCTCATGGAGACTGTGAGGTGTGTACACAGCTGCTACTCCATTTGTTTCTTTATGAGATAGTTTATGTCCCAAAACTCTTATCTTTTTTTTTTTTGATATGGAGTCTCGCTCTGTCGCTCAGGCTGGAGTGCAGTGGCGCGATCTCAGCTCACTGCAACCTCCGCCTCCTGGGTTCACACCATTCTCCTGCCTCAGTTTCCCGAGTAGCTGGGACTACAGGGACCCGCCACCACACCTGGCTGATTTTTTATATTTTTAGTAGAGATGGGGTTTCAGTGTGTTAGCCAGTATGGTCTCGATCTCTTGACTTCATCATCCGCCCACCTTGGCCTCCCAAAGTGCTGGGATTACAGGCATGAGCCACCGTGGCCCAACTCTTATCTTTTTAAAATGTCTTTTCTGATGTGAATTGGGGGAGGACAGAGATAAGACTTCTTGGCCATGTATTGCTTCAGTTTTCAGTTGTGCTTCTCTCTATTCTTTGGAAACCTTGACTTTCTCCTAGTAGCTTCCTAGAAAGAAAATTTGAGGAAAGGTCTAATGTACATAGATACTGTGTGTATAGAGAATAGTCCAGTTAGGAAAGTACTCTATGTATGTTCTAAAGGTCTGGATTTAGGGTTTTTGTTTGTTTGTTTGTTTTTCCTTTGACATCTACTTCTCTCCACTCTGCTAAAATCTTAGTAATTAAGTCATAAGAGATATCTTCATTTTATACCCAAAAAAACACTTGATGAGATAGAAAGGAGCTGTGTAACAGTATACTTTGTTTGGGTGTATCTTAGGAAGAGATCCTCTTCCCTTAGGAAGTGCAAGGGAGGTGGTGAGGACATAGGCAATCAGGACCAAAAGTGTAGGTGTTGTTCTACAAGCAGTAATTTAGTAGTCAGGTGTCAGATGAAGACAACAAAGAATGCTGTTTTGAGTAATTGGAGATGGCAAATCCCCATGTAGCTGGCTTAGGCTTGGACTGGCAGGTACCTGACATTCAATGCTTGAAGATGTAGGGAAGTGACTGAGGCAGAGGGCTGGGTAAGGGCAGGACTGAGGCCCCAGGGAGTCTTTGTTCCTAGATTAAAGAGGTTGGTTGGAAATGGGCCTAAGTAGAGCTTCAATGCGGAGGTTGTTGACAACTCAGCAAACTGGTTTCACAGGAGGTCTGAGGAAAAGTTAATGCAAGATAGTTCGTTAGATCAGAACAACCACTGAAAATTCTCCAGAGGAAATAATTGTGCTTATAACATAGGTGGAGTAGATATGTCACACCCATATGACACCCAAATCTTCATCAGCCTGGATAGTACCAGACAGACTCTTCTTTAGGCCCACAGGGATTTTTAAAATTCTTGACAATTTCTAGATTCTGATCCTAGGTGACAACTCAAGAAAAAAGTAGTAAACTAGTTGTGTTCTGGAAAAGAAAAGTAAATTAAAGCCACAGACAAGGGAGAAGAAAAACTTCTATGCTTGGCCAGGTAAAGACAAGCTTTCTCTAGGAAGTACTTATAGTCACATAAATACTCAAGAAATCATAGACTTCTGGAGCAAGAAGGGTCTTAGTTATTGCCTGGACTAATAGTTGCTATTAACAGATTAAAAAATTAAAGCCATGAGGAATTATTTTATGAAATCATACATCTAACTGACAAAATGAAGACTAGGATCCATTTATTTGCTTGTGTCTAAAACTGTTTAATTTGGAAACCTCCAATGAAGCAGAACACCTAATAAAAGTTAATTAGGAACAGGTACTGCTGAGACCTTCTCTAAACCCCAGGAGCAGATGCATCTCTTTCACTTGCCTGGTTACTTGAATGTAACTAAACATGCCATCTGATTTGAACAAACAAACCTATTTGTGGAATTCCTGGGAAGATGAGCCCCTGGATATGAAAACCTCACACTTTTAAGGCAACGGACTTCAAAGTAGTCCAAGGGTAAGTCAATCAGTAAAGGAATATAACCATAGACAAGCACTGTGTGATCTGGTGTTCATCTAGAACTATGATATTTTTTTGAAAAGCAACAAAAAGTGTTTTGAGGTATGGCTGCCAAAACCAATTAAAAGTAACCAGAAAAAAAAAAAAAAAAAAGAGAGAGAGAACACTAAGCAAAGATAACATGTCTTCCCTCACCATATTTCTGACAGAAATGCATGGCCATCATTAAGGATATTCTGCAGCACCTATTCAAGAAAGACTGAAGGTTGTGGATAACCAAATAAAATTTCCTTATACAGTCAATGTCTTGGCATGGAATGGGTCACAAGGCATAAATGCAAACCATTAACAAAGCTTTATTAAGAAAGCCTTCACCATGTTTTGGGAAGATGTTTGATACAGTTCAGGTTAGGTGTTGATCAATAATCTGGAAATCAAAAGAACAGATCACAGAAGCAAAAACAGCAGATTTAGGCAGATTCCCAGCCCCATCCCAAATGTCAGATGCTGACACCAAGCATAAGAAATCATTGCTGTTTCTCTCCCTTCCTTTCCCCATCACACATACCAATGCTTTTTCCTCTTAAGTCTCCCAGCTGCAAATATTTCTCAGTGAAGTCTATTTTACCCCTTTTACACCCACAAACTGAGTCGCAAGTTGTACATTTTGTGATATCATCATTGATGAAAGCCTCTAATGGCATTAGAAAACCCTGAAATAGCACAGCTGATATATACCTGGGAGATAATTGCTTAAAACACCAGCAGAGATGGATGTCTAATCTATTCTTAAAAATATGAGCAGACAGATAGCAGTTCACCCCTCCACTGCCTCTTTCCCTTTCTCCTCCAACAATTCTGCTAGTTCATTTGAGTGTTTCAGACAAGAAAACAAGAATATTACGCACCAGAACATAATGTGGCCTTTCTTGCACAGCTTCTCTTTGTTACCCCAAAGCTGCCATTTGCAGCTTCAAGGCAACAGAAAAGCATGCTTACTGTTACTTAAGATTAGACTAAATTCTTGATAATAAGCAGATTTATTGACTCTTGTTTTGAATACATATTTTTTGAGGCACTCTACTAGATGCTGGACAAAGTGATGACCAGAAATAGCTAGTCAGAAACACTTTCCAGAAGTCATTACAAGAGATTTAAGTCACAGTAACAAGGTGAATGAGAATAGTTGGAAGGTTTTAGGGGGAACACCATACTCAAATTCTCCCTCAGAAAAACAATTATTATGTCTTTTCTTACAAACTGTAGAGTAAAAGAACCTGCCCAATCATGGTGGCTCATGCCTGTAATCCCAGCACTTTGGGAGGCTGAGGCGGGCAGATCATGAGGTTAGGAGATCGAGACCATCCTGGCTAACACAGTGAAACCCCGTCTCTACTGAAAATACAAAAAATTAGCCTGGCATGGTGGTGGATGCCTGTAGACCCAGCTGCTAAGGAGGGTGAGGTAGGAGAATGGTGTGAACCTGGAAGGCAGAGCTTGCAGTGAGCTGTGATTGCACCACTGCACTCCAGCCTGGGTGAAAGAGCCAAACTCCATCTCAAAAAACAACAACAAAAAAAAGAAAAACAAAACAAAACAACACAACAACAAAAAACGAAGCTGCCCAATAATGCCTGAACAACTTGGAGGCCATGATTATTTTGGTTGTAGTGTTTTAAACTTTCATGTAGGAGAGAAGGATATTTATGGATTCACTAATTGGTTTTCAGTCAAATAATTCTACTGAGGAAAAAGAAGTATTCCTGAAAGAAAACTGAGACATAACATGGATAATGTAAAGCCTATATTTAATCTTGGTAAATTCCATTGTCTTATTTTTGTGTAGATGTTAAACATGCCAGCAAGGAGAAAATGGTTCAAAAATGCAACCCAGGGAATTGCCCTACTTTTCCTACTTGCCTAGTCTTCAATACAATAGATCTTTATTCTGTTCTCATTTTTGCTAACAAAATCTCCTTGTTCAGAAGAGTCAAAGGAATAAATGGTTGGAAGGTTAATCTCCTAATTAATTTCTCCCTTCATAAAATAATTTATTTAATTGTGGAAATTATTATGCAGCTATATAGAGACAGCATATTCATTTTTTCAGAAAGAAGTTGAGCAAGGTTGACTAACGTCAAGAGAAAAAATAAAAATTCCTGATAAAAAGAACAAGTAGTTCAAAATGAGCTGGGTAAAGTATCCAAATCAAGGAACAAGTTGATTTAAATGATTACTCATGAAATCTTGATGGTGATCTAAAATCAAAGTTGCTTCTGTTTTTCTAGGAGGCCTGGCTTACAGAAAGAACATGATAGGTTCCTAGGATATATCTTAATTTCGTACTTCACTTATTATTGTTAAAATAATTGTCTCTAATATCACAGCTTGTAATATCTCAAACGACACTGATTACTGATTGGTAATCAGTACCATACTCTAACAGATACTTAATCTCTATCCTCTCCTTCCCTAGAAAAGGGTTCATGGACCCCGGGATGTATTAGACATTGCTTATAGCATTTTGCTGCAACTTTAAGGCAAAATGAAAAAAAAGTCTCTGTCCTAATCAGGCATAACAGCCATGTAATCCTATGTGCAAACTGAATATCAAACCAATAATATTTTTACTAACCAAAATCCATTATCTAAAAGTTTGAACAAATGAAAAATAATTTATTCATTTGTTATGGTCCTAACTAATAAAATGAGAAACTTAACAGAATAAACTTAGGACTATCCATTTGTAAACATCTAGGAATGGAAAAATGACCCACTTTAAGTATAAGAAAAAATGAGAATAATCTGTAAAAACTAAAGAATTAGTGCCTTTAACTTTGCTTATTGGAATTACAAATATCAAAGCATTTCTAATTTGGGTTAAGTAAAACCTACACCAAAGAATCTATAGCAGTACTTACAACACTGTCAGTTGAGTATTTGGCTTTGATGCACCTTTCAAAGGTAAAAGACAAACCAAGTAGATTTTTTTACTTGGGGAAGAATGTGAG
This sequence comes from Macaca nemestrina, assembly GCF_043159975.1. NCBI lineage: Eukaryota > Metazoa > Chordata > Mammalia > Primates > Cercopithecidae > Macaca > Macaca nemestrina. Next base: position 50,340,074 of record NC_092137.1, read on the forward strand.
AATGTGTTAAGTAGCTCAATGTAATCATTCCATAATGTACACATATACCAAAACATCACATTTTACCCCATAAATATATAATATATGAAAATATTATTTGTCAATTAAAAAAAGAATATGTCAATTAAACTCAGCTGAACTCTGATATATACAAACTAGTGATGCAAATGGTGTTCACCAAGCACATACTCTTAGTTGGTGAGCATCTGTAGACATGCTCGTTCTCAGCCTACAGCTACTACCGTTTGGAGATCACCGTCAGTAATGATGACCAGTCTCAGGAAAGTTCATGGATAGATTAAGTCATTGGGCTATTATGGATTTGCACTGAAATTCCAAGCAAAGCCTCTTTCATTTAGTCAAAATCTTGTTCTACTTGACTGCGACTAGATTTCCCAATAGAGTCTGTCAATCAAAATTAAAAAGAAGAAATGTAATAACTTTAATTTCTTTCTAAATCTAGAGTCAGGACAAAACTTCTAAGTCATTATTAACTGGTACTCTACCAAGAATATAGCTCTCAATTATTAAATTCAGTTCTTCTTAATTATTCCCTGTTTCAAAATATAGCCTGCCTGCCACTCATAAAGTCATTAGCTGGAGAGAAAAGTGGGTTCAATTTTGATTGGAAGTAAAAGATACGGTAGGATGTTTGTGAAATAATGCTTGAAAAGTAACTTTTTTCAAAGAAAAAAATAAAAACTTTGTTTTGTTGTACTTCTTGTTTATAGTTTTCATCTAAAACAAACTATGGTTGTTTTGAGATGCAGCCTCACGTTGTTAGATTTGGTACGTACAAATAATTTATCCTTTGAGGGAAAAAGAGACATTTTACTTTGTCAGTTACTTTGGTTTACTTGACTGGACTTGTATAATTTTAATGCAAGTTAAACCAATTGTTTTCTAACAAAAGCTGTCATAAAAAAATTTATGCAGCCTTGGAAATGTAAATGTAAAAAACAAATGTAAAAAAGTAAAACTTATTCATCATTTTCCTGCAAATTAAGGCTAATTACATTAAGAATTACTTGCCCTTCTACATATTTCATTTACAACCCATAAGATCTTCTCAGTCTCATGCTTAAGCTAATACATTCAGTTGGAATTTTTAAACACATTTACAAGTATGTATATATTGGAAATAGCACTACATGTAAGGCATCTCCAAATTTTGATGAGTTGGGGCTTAGTTGGGGTCATTACTCAATTATTCTGGTTTCTAAGATAAAAAAATCTTCCTACAATGAAAATAATGCAAACTGAAGAGAGAGAGATTCTCTACCCAGCTTGAAGAAAACTTTGGGCCTTGGGGCTGAGAAGGAAATGTAACTCAATGAGCCATTCATAACACATTAACACTAATTCTTACATGCTGTTTGTGGTTAAAAAGAGATGAAACAGACAAATAACCTGGAAAAATCCGTGACATGAATTCAAATGTAAATTATCATGTATCACTGCCTCCTGTTAGCTATATAAAGGCAAAACTCCATTATTTCATTCACCTTCTCACATCTATTACTTACTCTCCTTTCTCAATTAGTTTTAATTAATTGTTTCTTAAAGTGTACTTACATATTTAACAACGGTTACTGTGGGCTGTGCTGCCCTCTGATGATGAGGCTTGAAGCCATCTTATGTTATTGTTCCATTCCTCACACTCAAAAGGTCCCCAAAGAACAACCTTCTGACGTTAGGACCAATGGTCCCCTTAGTTTGTCACAAAACCAAAGTGATACATGTGTATAATAACACAGATTGTGTGCCATAAAACCCTGATTTGAATAGTTCTTGGAAATGTAGGCCAGAGACATCAGATAAAATGTGCCAAGTTGAGAGGTGCAGATAAAAGGTAAAGGGTTTATTTCATAAATGTGTAATATTTTCATAGTCACTGGAGAAGAAATAATGTTACTGCATGGGGCCGGGCAAGGTGGCTCATGCCTGTAATGCCAGCACTTTGAAAGGCCGAGGTGGGCGAATCACCTGAGGTCAGGCATTTGAGACTAGCCTAACCAACACGGTGAAATCCCGTCTCTAGTAAAAAATACAAAAATTAGCTGGGTGTGGTGGCGTGTGCCAGTAATCCCAGCTACTTGGGAGGCTGAGACAGGAGAATTGCTTGATCCCAGGAGGCAGAAGTTGCAGTGAGCTGAGATTGTGCCACTGCACTCCAGTCAGGGCAACAGAGTGAGAATCTGTATCAAAAAAAAAAAAAGGTTACTGCCTGGGCCATCATGTGAACCTGAACTAATGTTATTCCATCATGTAGGATGATGGCAGTCACATCATTAATGTAAAATATTCACTAGTTTCTTACAAGGACATTAAGTAGACAGGTTCAACAATTACTTTTGCTAGATAAAGTTAGGGCAAAAGTATGACGGACAGCTAAAAAGTTTCATTCTTTTCAATGTCCAAGCAGATAAGTTAGTGGCTTACCAGTAACATCACGCATTTTAAAAAGAGAGGGGGAAAATAAAAAAAACACCACCAGTAATGACCCAGTGAATATTATTAAACCTTATATATTTGGCTTGGGGTAAATACCAAGTGGTGCTGATCAGTGTAATTACAGATGTAATTGGAAATGTTAAATTTTCTTGTTACTTGACTAGTCACGTAGACTATTCTATCTATACTAAGGAAAGATTTATGAGATCTTTTTGCAAATCAACAGAAAAGAGTCATCAAGGAAAAAGTGTGATATTTTCTAAGTGTGTTTGTTTTAATGAGAAATAATATATGTGGGAGGTGAAAATGCTAAAATATATCAAAATATTTATCAAAGCAAAAATTAGTTTTTTTTTAAAGGCTGATACATTTTTTCACTGCCATTTCAATATATATTAACTCTCCTAAAACAAATTCATTAATACACAGAACATTTTTTAAATGAATTATAAGGATAACCATTCAAGAACTGTTTATCCTGGAAAAATATCAGTCACAAATTAAATGTAAAATAGTGACCATATGGATTAAAATATATATTGCATGAAAGGTTGCTCTGTCTCTTACAACTTCATACTTTAAAATGATTATTATTAAAATTGAAATGATTTATATCAGTGAAGGCAGACATACACCTGACTTTAGGGACCAATCCAAATAGTGGGCATTTTTGAAAAATGTAGATTGTCTAGACTTGCTGATTTAAACCTCAGCTTGTGACCAATAATTTTCATTTTTCAGAACCCGACCATGTCACTTTTCTTATCCCTGAAATCTGATAACCACTGCAGTACCAAGTTCGGGATGTTACTAGATACCTTCGGCTATGTTAAAGGAATCCTAAGATGGGTGAGGGCATTCCACATTTATCCAAGCCTTTAGAACAACAGTCACAAAGTCCAGTGCCTACAGACGCCAGACAGTAATTTTAAAAGGAATATGGAGAAATGAAGTATTGCCCACAGGAGAGAGCCTTCCCTGTTTCAAGGTAGTAGCAACTATTCACTTCCACTTGATACTCTCCTACAGAAATGTAGACCACTTTTTTCGATATTCTGAGCTTTTTTTTTCATTTTTTTAAATAGTAGAGATGTTGATGCTTATGTGAAACATTTTGATTTTCAAATGTTGGCAACCAGTTTCAAATATTTTCAATGCGCAACCAAGCACTATGCTTGTAAATCAAACACAGGTATGGGAAGGCTCTGACTGAAGGAAAATTAATTTACAATATCTGATTTTGGTAAACCATCTGAAAGATATAGAATATTATGTTCTGCATATATATATGTGTGTGTGTATATATATATAAACAACTATAAAAAATTATATTCATATGTATATGTGTATAATTTTCTTCTTTCTATGTTTACATATATAAAGCACAGATTGACAAATTGGCTTATTAATGCTAGGTGTAGACGTTTTGAAAGAGATAAACATATAGTATTGAACCTATCTAACCAGACAGCCAAATCAACAGGTTGAATGGCAACAAGTAAGACTTACACTCTATGACAGTGATGAAATTAACCAAGAGTTATAGAGAAGAGAGTGATTAGCATGGGATAAGAATATTATAGAGGACTACCTAGAGAAGGTAAGATTTAAATTGCACCATGTACTGGGAAACCTGGATATCTATATGCAGAATTAAACTAGATCCCTCTCTCTCATCACATACAAAAATCAACTCTAAATACAATAAAGATTTAACGGCAGGACCTGAAAGTATGAAATACTAGAAAAAAAATAGGGAAAACACTCTATGACATTGGTCTAGGCAAAGATTTTATGGCTAAGACCTCAGAAACACAGGGAACAAAAACAAAAAGAGATAACTGAGACTATATTAAACTAAAAGCTTCTGTATAGCAAAGGAAACAGTCAACAGAGTGAAGAGACAACCTGCTGAATGGAAGAAAATATTTGCAAACTATTCCTCCAAGGGAATAATATCCAGCATAAACAAGGAACTCAAACAACTCAATAGCAAAAAGCCAGATAAACACATTAAAGAGTGGACAAAGAATCTGAAAAGACATTTATTTAAAGAAGACATACAAACAGCCAACAGGTACATGAAAAAGTGTTCAATATGACTAATCATCAGGGAAATATGCAAATCAAAACCTCCATGAGATATCATCTTACCCCAGTTAGAATGGCTACCATCTAAAAGACAAAAAACAGATGCTGGTGAGGATGTGGAGAAAAGGCAATTCTTATATATTGTTGGTGGGAATGTAAATTAGTACAGCCATTACGGAAAACAATATGTAGATTTCTTAAACACTAAAGAGAACTACTACATGATTCAGCAATCCCAGTACTGAGTATTTACCCAAAGGAAAGGAAATCAGTTCAAAGGAATACCTGTCCCCCTACCACCATGTTTATTGCACTAATATTCACAATAGCAAAGACCTGGAATCAATCAAAGTACCCATCAACAGATGAATGAAGAAATGGGGGTATATATACACAATGGAATACTCTTTGGTCATAAAAAAGAATGAAAACCCGTCTTTTGCAGCAGCATGAATGAAACTGGAGGGCATTATGTTAGGTGAAATAAGTCAGGCACAGATAGACAAATATCACATGTTCTCACACATATGTGTGAGCGAAAAAAGTTGATCTCATGGAGGTGGAGAGAATAATGATAGATACCAGAGGCTGAGAAGGGTGTTCATGTGTAGAAAGGGGGTGAAGACAGGTAGGATAGGGGGTATAAATACACAGTTAGATGGGAGAAATATGTTCTAATGTTTGACAACACAGTAGGGTGACTATAGTTAACAAAATTGCATTTTATATTTCAAAATAGCTAGAAGAGAGGATTTGAAATATTCCCAACACATAAAAATGATAAAAACTCAAGGTGATAAATATCCTAAATCCCTCTGACTTGATCATTACACATTCTATGCATATAACAAAATATCACATGTACCCAGTAAATATGTATAAAAATGTATATCAATGAAAAAAAATCAAACCATGAAAGTTAATTAAGTTTTAAAAATGATTTCGTATAACTCTAGTGAGAAATACTTTAAAATTCCTTAATGCCAAAAATTTTATCAGACCAGTTAATATATAAATTTTAGTTATATAAGCATTTAAAAATTTAGAAACATTAAAAACTGGAAATAATTAAAAATTCAGGATAGATTGTACTTAAGAGGTGTGGCATTAAGGGAGATCAGGTATAACAGACTGAGCAACAGCAAGAAGGTGAGAATAAAGAGAAATCCCAGCATAGAACCTACAAAGAATACAGTAACAAGTCACCAGAAATGTCAAGCAGACTGTTTGCCACTCCAAACTATCATCCTATCTCCGTAACAGAATCCCATGAAAAACTAAGAAAAAATAATATGACACAACATATTTTTTATTTTCTTCTTTATAAGGCTGGTTGGTTAACATTTTATACCATGCAATGTTAGGCTGAGAACTAAACCAAGAAATATGAACACGAGAATGGAAAATAGAAAGAAGGAAAGAGAGAGAAGGAAAGAAGGAAAGGAGAGGAAGAGAAAGGAAGTAAGGAGGGAAGGAAGGAATGAAGAAAGAAAAAAGAAAGGAGAGAAAGGGAATGAGGGAGTAAAAAAGAAAAATGTAATGCACCATGGAAAGGAGATGTATATATAAATATGCAAAGGGCCATGCAGAAAAGAAATACTGACCAATTAATCTCATTAATGGGCACAGCTCAAAAACTAACATGCTTAAGCACAGAGGGAAGAATTTACGATAAATAATATGAAAGAACTTTACAGTTATATAAGAATACTCAGGAAATGGATCATGCTATCAAGGGAATTTAGAGACACTCTTGGCTGGAAGACACTAATTTATTATGGGCTGATTTAAGTATAATTAAAATCAACCTAGATACTAAACAAGGGAAAAAGATATGTAACTTTTAGAAATTCATTTATTATCTAAGGACAGAGAGAGCAGCAAGTGTGCAAATGTTCTACAGCCACATTAATCTTCCTTTAAAAAGCTCCCATTCATAATATCACTCCCTTTTGAAAATACTTTAATTGACTCTACATGATCCATCCAAATTCATAAGTGGAGTATTCAATATCCATAGTCTGGCTTTACCCTACTGTTTCAATCATACTTCCCACTTCTTCTAGATTCAGGCGGTCTACACTTACTAGGTTGATCTACTCCCCATACTTTAGGGTGCATAATGTTTGCCCAGAGTACATGCTTAGTGATTTTTTAATAGATTTACTGATTAACCTTCAAAGGCATTTCCAACACCACAGAATGTGTGCTAATTCTAACGTTACCCATACAGAATACTACAAAAAATATTTTAACATTCTCCAAAACTATGGCTGTATTTTTCTCCTCTTCCACTTTCATCCCTAGGATGGTTTTCCAAAGTAAAACACTGGCCTCTGAAAGCTACTGACATAATCTTGGTTTCTTCAGGAAGAAATAAATTATTCACTATCATCCCCACTCCAATGCAATTATAGCAGAATTATCTTTCAAATTATAGCCACATGGTTTCTGAGGACTGATGAAGAGGCTCAGCCCATGAGACAGTTTTGGGATACAAAAAATACCTCTCAGTTTCTGCTCTGTCTAATTTGGACAGTAGCAATGAGGCCACACTGATTCAATTGCTAAGCTTCCTTCATGTTTTTCATTATTGTTTTTTCCCTTAGTTTCAAGCCCTACCTGAGCCTTGCCCACCCTACCCCCACTCTGTCTGAAACTTTGCTCCTTTATTTCATACAGGTAGATACTTGTAGCCCCTGAGTTTTCCTGACTGTCTAACACAACAATCTAAAAGCAAAACCAGAAAGCTAGGGGGGGTAGAAATAGTGTCACACAAAAACTCTGGCAGATACTGCCACCTACAGGGATTATAAGGTCATCCCCAACTCAACCTCCTGAAAAATCATTCATTTGTAATACAGGGGGAAACTGGGCATATTTGAACTACATGGATAAAGAAGAAGCCAATTTCATCAAATGATAATCTTTGATTTAGAGTATGGAATAATTACATATGTGTGTATGTATATGTATGTATATGCATATGTAAATCAATAATTAAACAGGGCCAATAAAAATAGGGCTGTAAGAAAGAAAATTAAAGGAGAAATATCAGGTTGTACCAACTGATAATTTCTGCTATTAGAAAAATAATTTTTAAAAATCATATTGGAAGAGTTGTATACCTATTTTTTATTCTATATGCTCTTGAAAAGTTTATGTAACACTGTATACAACATGATAGAATATTTACCTATAACCAAGGTGTCCAGGGGTTGACATTTTTATCCTATAATATTTGAAACTTAAAATTATATTTTAGTTATCCACAAATAATTCATTAAAGTTCATAAACTAAATGATAAACTATATCATTCCTGAAATAAATAATATAAACATAGCTATTTAAAATATGAGATGCTGGCTATTTCTGTGATGATTTAATGCCATGTTAACAAATATATGCTATCAGATTAGAGAAGAAAATAGTATAAAAGCATATTTTTAGTATTTACTGTTTAAAAACCCTTTAAATCTATGATTTTTAAAAACTGCATTTGAAAATAATTACAAACATATAGAAAAGGTGCAAAAAAGCACAAAATATCCCTTTACCCAAGTTCACCTATTACTAAAATTTAACATTAAGATTTTTCTCAATTTATTTATTTTTCTCTCTGTCTACACATACACACACACACACAAACACACACAGAGAAATTGTTTTTTTTTTCTGAACCATTTGATGGTGAACTACATACATCATGGTGCTTTACCTCTTAAATATTGTGTATTTCCTAATAATAATATTCTCTTACACAATCATAATGTTACCAACAAAATAATCTAATCTAAAAAGATTATTTGATCTAATCTACCATCTATATCCCCATTTCCTGTCAACTGATTCAGAAATATCTTCATACTATTTCCCCCTCCAGAACAAGACACAGTCTAGCAAAGCTATAATCTTTGAATCTGCTTTTTTAGGGGAGAAGAAGGAAGAGATTCCTTATGTTTTAGCTGCGTAGGCTATTGCGCAGTATACCACCACATTATGTCAATTTCATTAAGGGAAACATTTCCAATGAGATTTGTTTTTTTTCTATGTTCATCCAATACTTGTGCAGTCCAATGCAAAGATAGAATATTCAGTGGTTACTGAGTGGATTCAACAGTGCCATAGGATCAAATTAGAAAGCCTATGTAAGAACAATAAAAAAAATTTCAATTGGCTAGAACCCAAATGTCCAAAACTTCTGTTAGCTGATTCATCTTTCTAATCTGTAAATTTTTTAAAGAAAACAAACACAAATTTCAGCTGCAATATACTACAATTTATTTATATATTAAGTACACTACATTCTGTCTACTTAGAGGTCAACATCTATGCAATAGCTATCCGTGACAGAATGGAATTCTAAAGTGTCCTAAATTAACAAAAGCAATGCCAAAATATTTGATAGGATAATAAATACAAAAATTATGTAATTATATATAATATTTTCCAACCATGTAAGTATTTTTAAGAGATGCTGCTTAATCATTAATTAAATAAAATAGCATCTATCACAGCATTTTGATTAAATTACATTCTATTGTATCTACTAATCTTTTCAATACTGTTTCCTAACGGCAAATTTCAAATGCAGTACACCCTTGAAGTGAAACAAATCCTAGATTATCACAAGAGGAAAACATGTTCTAGGACATATTGACAGAGAGAAAAAAAAGGTATTTCCCTGGGCAAATAAATTGGACTGCTTATCTGCTAATGTAAGTTAAGCCAGTATGATTTTTTTTTTTTTTTTTTTTTTTTTTTTTTTTTTTTTTTGAGATGGAGTCTCGCTTTGTCCCCCTGGCTGGAGTGCAGTGGCGCGATCTCAGCTCACTGCAAGCTCCGCCTCCCGGGTTCCCTCAGCCTACCGGATAGCTGGGACTATAGGCGACTGCCACCATGTCCGGCTAATTTTTTGTATTTTTAGTACAGGCGGGTTTCACCGTGTTGGCCAGGCTAAGCCAGCATGATTTTTAATGAGATTTCTCAGTGTTGTATATGGGCAAACCCATTTCTACTTTCCGCAAGCGCGCTTGACTTTTCCCAAGCTCATTTGATCATAGAACACTCGTTCTTGAAGAGTAGATTATATTTTCCCAAGCTAGCAGTTTTTGAATGATGAACGATCAGGTTAGAGAAAACTGATCTAACCTAAGGGTGGATTGCGCTTTTCCTTCAAATCACCTAAAACACTAATAATACCTGGAGCCCAACTTTTTACAATGCCATTACTAATGTTATTCATAGAATCTAGTAAGTAATCACAAATGAGATACTCTAAAGATATATTAGAAAAGATATGTACCAAGATGAGATTCATTGAATCTTACCATGTCAGCATTCTTCCACATTATTCTAATTTTTTGATCTGCATATCAAAACTTTGTTTAAGTTAAATATGGAAACAAAAATGATGCCTATAACTAAAATTTCTTTACCTAATAGTTAATTTTCATGCTAAACAGATAACCAGCCTGCAAAAGATACAGGGGATGAGATATAAACTGAATAAAGCCCTTGGAATGGAAAAATCATCATATATATGTAGCTATGATTATTAATTAGATATTAAATATACAAAGTATCAATGATATAAATAATATTCTTATATAATTATGTAATAACATTATACTAATATATTAATATAAAATAAATGTATAATGTATAAAATAATATAAATATATAATATAGTTTGTTATTATATGATCATAGCATTGAGTTTGACAGCTTCTCTAATAGAGTCAGCCCTATAGCAGCTTTTAGCAAGACTTCACTGACCTCCTACACTATAATATGTTTCCCACACATGCCTATGAAACTTAATATTTTCTTTACTTCTCTTTTGGAGATCATGCTTAAAATGCAAATACCGAAAAGAAAGAGGCACAGTGTCATAAACTCACACTAGGTTTAAAAAAAAGAAAAAAAGACTAGTTAGATTTTTTTTTGAATCTGGTCTTATTCATCCATCCACCAAAAAGGGTGTAGCAGATTATAAAAACATAATTTAAAGGAATTTTCTTTTAGAGACAGGGTCTCATTATGTTGCACAGACTGGAATGCAGTGGCTATTCACAGGTGCTATCAAAGTGTACTGCAGGCTCAAAATCCTGGGCTCAAGCGATCCTCCTACCTCAGCCTCCAGAGTAACTGGCAGGATAACTAGAGTAACTAGGGTAACTCCAGAGCACATGTCACCACACCCACTCGAAACATTTTTTGATTGAATTATTTTGATGACAGCCTGCCATGTCTATCGAGTAATCTACACTGTGAGGTAATGAATCTTACCTTATACTCAAGTAAACATTTGGGAAGAGGGGGGACCATGCATTTTTGCATTTTAATAAGCTTCCAGTAACAAAACTAATTTTATATATATATAAAAAATCATATATCTATAATTATATTATAGATTATATTATCTATATATTTAGAGATTCTTATATATTATATATATATATAGAGAGAGAGAGAGTAATTTCCCATTGAAATGGGTGGATGAGGTAGATACTGTGTTCCAGAAGAATGAAAGTATAAAAGGTTTCAATCATTTGGTAGATCGGAGTAGATTTGAGAAATAAAACCAAAGAGGAAAAACATCCTCCTCTTTACTATAACAAATTTAAAATACAGGGATGGCTCTGGTCCCATTGAAAGTATAACAATACCCTTTTTAAAATATCTTTCCTCCAACAACTTTTAATTTAATGTTACAAGTCAGAAATCTGATTTTAAATGAAGGTACTTTCAATTTACTAGTGGTTCAGGTTTCAAATTCTGTAACAGCATTGTGTCCTGATGTCCACTTTGCAAGAAAGAAATGGTTGCCTGTTTAGGGAAGCAAAGATATGCAGCAGGAGGACAAGATATATGGAAACAAAATACATAAATGGGTTTAAACTATAAAGTTAACACAGAGATTATTTTCTTTTAAAACAAAAATAATAATCTGGAAGAATTACATTTGTTAGATTATATACAGTATACTAAATACTTAAATCAGCAAATCATCTGTTCCATTATAGTTTTTTAAATGATTATTTTGCTGCTACCCAAGGATGCGATGAAAATAAATGAGAAGATATTCTAGCAACAAACAATGAGGCTTTCAATTAAAACTTAAAGTATTGAGCAGATTAATCCCACTTGTGACAGCGAAGCATTATTCCTTTTCTGATTGGTATTGTAAGAAAGTTTCCTGGTTGCTCATTCTTTTCTATACATCTTTTTAATCATTAGTTGTTTTACTCATACGCAGTTTGCTTTATTCCATTTCTTTGTATCATAAAATCCTTAGAACAGATTTTTCTGTCATCCTTATAGTTATTCCTTTCCTTGATTTACTTTTCTTCCACTGAGATCTCATCCAATACTCTGTTATGAGTCTTTCATTTTTTTGCCAATACCTTATCATGAGACTCTTTCCAAAAATGCCATCATCTCCAAAAATACAATTTTATTTTCTCTGAGTTGTAAAGAAGCTCAGACATATTAAAATTAAATATAGAAATGTTTCCTTCTAAAATTACACTTTAGAATTACTTAGCATATCTGATTTAGACAAAGTAATTTTGTTTGGATGTGCCATGAGATATTTGGTAGAGTGACACATCTTTAACTTAAACTAGTGGTCAAAGGCAAATTTATCGGTAATATGTCTTGGTAAACATTTGTGCATAAAGAAAAAATTGCAATATACTGAAAAAAATACATGAATATGCTGAATCGAAGTTTAAGAAGACCTGTGCAAACTTTAAAGATTTAAGGGCCAGAACTGGAGGGAGAGTAGGTCTAAGAACCGAAAAAATGTCCATTTGTACAACCAGTTTATAAACCCACTCACCAGAACCATGTAACTTTCTCATTGATTTATAAGCGAACCACATCTAGTATGCTTATGTCAGTTATTTTACCCTTCAGGGCTTTCCTTAACGTCAAGCACATAGCACAGGGCCTGACACAATATTGAATAAATTAATACAATATGGAATGAAGGAATGTGAGAAAGAAATCTAATTTTCCTATTTGTAGGAACCCAAATACTAACACCAACATATTATCAAGTAAAAACAAACAAACAAACAAACAAAAAGCCGATTGTATCTTACTTTTAAAATATATTGCCATTATACTTAGGCTAAAAAACCAGTTTACATTAACAAAGTTTTTATATTAGGCTAAAAACCAATATACACAGGCCAAGTTTTCTTTGAATAATCTTCTTTTGTTAATGAATGTTCCAAATCTTTACCTCACCTAAAATTCCCTTCTTTCTGTTTTTTACCCATTGAAATTCTACATCCTCATACTTACGTCAGTCTTCTGGGCAGTCTTTTCTGAACATTTCAATTTATTCCTCTTTAGAATTTATTTTGCATTTATGCATTCTAACACTCATTTTTCACATAACCACTTCATGTTGTAAATTTTTCAAGTAATTTTAGACCCTACATAAATAATTCCCTAAGATTAATTTTGTTAGTTCTATCCTATTTTGTTTCCCGTGTAACACTCAGTACAAATGCTCTCTGTTTGGTGGGTCCTCTATAATACTTGGCTATTTCAGATGAACGGTAAAAGACCCGTCCCACATCTGGGATCTTCAGGAGGTCAGAGTTTCAGCAAGCATTGCAGTTATGCACATTTCTATTTGTTATGATTACAATAATTGCTAGCAGCCAGAAGAAGCTAGAGTAATGATGTATTCTTTCAAATAAGTGCCTTAGAAGATTCCTAGGGAAAACTAATTGCAAACACCTAGGAGAGAAGGCATATACCTTATTTTTATCTGCATAGCCAGAGTCCTACTAATTACAGAGTGGCAAAGAAGTAGCATCCAAATAACTTATCTTAGGTATTTGTGAATAACTAAAAATTTATATAATTGCATTTGAAAATGCCATATTTTAGTGCATTCTATATGTGGAGTCCACCTCTGAATACTTGCATCCCTAGAGTAAAAGAGAGCTAGAAAGGACAAATGGACAACAGACAGCATATTTGCAGACGAGGTGATTCTTTGAGCTGTTATTAAAATGAGTGCTGTTCAACTACGTGAGTGACTGTAATATGAAGTCACATGTGGAAAAAACAAAATTCCACCCTATGTCATAAACACTATTCTAGTCCTAAGACATCCTCTCACCCACTTGTAAAATTAAGATAAAAACCACTTAGTTAGCTTTGGCTTAACCATAGTTAAAACAAGTTTCTAACATGAAGTAAACCTTAACCACAGGCTTCTTCTTTCAGAAAAGCAAATACAAAACAGTTTTAGCTAGAAATCCCATGGTGTCTTTTAAAGTATTGAAAGTTTTCAGACTATATTGCTGAAGCCTGTTGCATGTAACCTATGTATGTAGCTGCTTGTCTCCTATAGAAATCCTAGGTTACAAAGTCTAGATGTGAAATAGATCCTGGGTTGAAGTGGGGCATCTATGAGTTAAAAATATTTCCAACTATGTAGAGTTCTACAGGTTCTCCAGTCTTATGATTGGGAGAATGGTGCTTGCTGACTGTCAGATGCTTCTATTCTCATATCCATCTTAGTAATATATTCACACAAGCATATGCCTGTTAAATAAACAAAAGCAGCACTGATGATAATCCGGTATCTGTGAGTATGAAACTAATATTTTTTTAAAGTTATAAGTCATTTGCAACCTAGACACTTACAGAGATTATTGGGGTAATAATAGTGTGGGCTCTAGAAGAAACAGCTCCACCATTTATTCACTACATGACTAGCAAGTTACTTAACCTCTGTTTATGTCAGTTTCCTCATTTATAAATCCAAAGCTAATATTAGCTTCTACTTCATGAAGTCTCTATAAGGAGTATGCTTTTTATTCAAGCAGAGCACTTGCTACATTGCTCAATCAATAATAGCTTGTCTTAATACTATTACACAAATACACGAAGGGCAAGAAAAACAGAGTCTAATTCCTCCAATAAACGAATTGCTCATGTTATCATTCTAATCAGCATTTGATTGAATTTAGTTGTTTTTCTTTTCCCGAACACAGGTCCATTGCTAGACATGCACTTGTTTATCGAGAGGGCCAATCAGAATTCTGAAAAAGTTCCAAGTTTTGGCATATTCCTCTCTTTCTCTTTGACTGTCACATGATTCAGAATTGCAAGCACAAAGTGCCCCTGATGCTACTGTTCACACTGTCGGAAGACAGAAACACACAAAGTTTATTCAGATTCTCAGTAGCAATGTGATGTCAATTGGGATGATTAAATACCAGTCAATCTAAGCCTGCTTGCAATTGTCTGAGAATCCACCTGAGTTCTAAGGAATGTTATAATCCTAGGTCTGCAGAGTGCACTGACCCAGAGAAAGACCACTGACAACATCTATCTTTCTTTTGGTATGGGGGTGCCAGCGAGGGTTAAATTTACAGTGTGTATAATCATCTCTGGGTTGAAAGGCTATTTTCCAGGTTCATATTAACAGTATGTTTTCTCTAAGAGCATAGCACAAAGTAGTGAAAACAGAGGTCTTTCAACAATGCACGGCTTTTGCCTACAACAGCAGAGAGGGAAGGTGGGAAGTCATTGCTATAGAAGAGGCTATCTGTTGTTTGTAAAGCATAATTTTTAAAGAGAAATTGTTAGAAACATCGATGCCATGAACATAAATAGACACTGTTCACTTTATGGAATCCATTTTATATCCACTTGAGCTGCCTGCTTATGAAAGGAATAAAGGGAGCATTTCAGAAACGGCTAAGCAAAAAAGACAAAGGGTGGCCATTTGGTTAAAATTTTACCATCCAAGAAAGTGCTGGCAAAGAAATGGAGATATGTCCACACCAACTTGTCACCACCACTGATAAATAACTCAAAGAACTGATCTATATAGGAGGGAAATCAAAATGGATATTTGCATACAAAGAGAAGCAAATAATATGGAATACCGTATCATATCCTCATGACCTAGTTTCAATGTGACTATGACGGAAGCCATAAGTGACACCCTCAGAAAAATCATGCTAATTCATTCTAGTGCTCCTGGGCTCCCACAGCACCTTGTATATACCTCTTTGATAAAACTTACTACGTTTCACTCTTCTCCTTACCCAGCTAGCTTTTACATTAAACTGCAAGCTATTTGGGAATAGAGATTTTACTTTCCTTATCTTTATATATACATAGTTTTAGCTCAGTGCCAAGCACATAATAAACACCAAAAATGTTGATTATTGATTGGATTCTGTGCTTTCATCTTTGGTGACTAGTTTAACTGAAAAAACAAAACAAAACAAAAAAAAAACAGTAGTTCTGACTCAAGAGAAGACTTGAGCCCCCAGAAATAGGCTTTTTTTTTTCATTATTATCTGTAAGTATTCCAGTATATTAACCATGCCATTTAACTCACTGCCTGTATATAGCCATATGAATATCAGCTGAACTACTGATGCCAAATGAAAGTGGGATCTATAATTCAAAACACCCCTTGGGTTTAAATTTCATCCAAGACTTGCACTCTTTATATTTCTTATTTTTTTCCTTCTATTAGTGAATTTCTCCATCACTCTTGGGGAAATAGATAATTCTTTAAGTAGATTCAATTACTATAAAGAAATCACGCTTGATCACTTTGAGGAGATCTGAGCTTTGCTCAAACTACAATTCAATGAGCTGACCTAGAGTTAATCACCTTTTACTCGTTCATTTATCAAAGAGACAAGCACAATAATGCATGGATTTTGGAATGTAGTCTTCATGCATGCACCATATTTATTAATTAATTCCTATTAAGGAAGTTTTAACAGCACTTGCAATGAACACTAACATTTATAAAGACAGCACAGTCCACATTCTTGCTGTTCTGTCTGCACTTAGACATCAGAACTAGTGAAGGATGTATTAAGTCTACTTTTTTTCTACATAAAATAAAGCTTACTACTTTGTGCAAAGCACTTATCTACTGATAAGTTCATATTCTGCTAGTTTCAATGTTCTCCTAAAGAAGCAAAATATATTCCTGCTAAATGTTCCTGTAAGGACTAATTTACAGTAAAATTTATGTGTCATTTTGTATATCTTTACAATTTCTGAACTGCAGAAAGGTAACAGGTTTTGTAGAATAAAGAAGAATCATTTAGAAATTAGGTGTTAGATACCTATCTACATTGTTTTGTTTCTACTCAGTATCACATTTATCTTCTGGGATTTATAAAACTACACCTCCATCCATGGGGAACATGATGCTCCCCATACCACATCCAAATGGAGCCCATAGGGATTGCTATGTTCTTACATGACCATACCCCCCTGGCCAGAGTTGATAGATTGAGGAGTAGGCTCAAACTGGGCCAAACACAGTATCTTACCTCCCTGAACACATTTGATTGGTCCAGGAGTGGCGTACCTCACTTAGCCCACTGCATCTAGAGCCAAGTGTCTATCCCCATCTTTATCCTGGGATATTTGGATTTCAGATGATATCCTCAAAAAACTCGGATTTGTTTCCAACAGGGGCTAAAGATTTAGGCAACAAAACTTGAGAGTTCTCAGAAACTAAGTTTTCCACCACAAGGAAAAGCCTAGTCTGCAGTCAAACCAAATGAAGCTGACAAGCCGAGAGAGGCAAAGAAGAAAACCAGATTGATTTCTGACAGTGCCTGAATCCCGAGGGCTGGACTTTAACACTCTTCTTTCCTCAGCTTTGTTATTTAAGGTTTCTTTCCATTCTAGGAACCAATAAATTTCCCCCTTTGCTTAAATACTTCAGGCTGCCTTTCTGACAGTTACAAACCAAACAATTCTAATCATATTCATTAATAGTGCACACTAAAACATACTGTCAAAGAGACAGTTACATTTCAGACTCTTAAAAAAAAAAATCAATGAAAGTGACAGAAGTTTAAAATAGGATATCAGTATACACCAGTATAGCATTCTTATTTCCCATGTTTCTTCTCTAATCACCACACTCTATTTTCATAGAGTATTTAATATGAGGGAAACGGGGGAGGTTAGGCCTCAGGCTTCTAGTTTCTAATGTACTTATAGTGAAAGAAACAATTGTAAAGTAGTACAGAAAGCTCCAAAACTTTAAAACAAGCAAATAAAATCAATAAATAATATGGGATAGAAACAGAAAGTAGATTAGTGACTGCCTGGGACTGGCTGTGGGAACTAATGACTGAAAATGGGTATGAGGTTTCTTTTTGCCTGATGGATACATTCTAAAGTTGGATTGTGGCAATGGTTGAAATTACTTAGTAAGTTTACTAAAAATTAGATAACTGTATACTTTAAAAATTAGTGAGTTTTATGGTATGAAAACTGTTCTTCAATACAGTTTTCTGTATTGAAGCTGTAAAATAGGCAAATAAAGCAAACAAAAATACAAATAAAGAGTGTGGGCAATTCTACAGATTTTAAGCAGTGAGAGAAAATGATTACAAATAATAATCATTAGGAATTAAAATTAACACCAAAAGAAGCAGCAAGCTGTAAAAGTAAATATAGTTGAATATTCCATTTTTAATTTTTTTCATTGTGGTATAATGTTCATAACATAATATATACTGCCTTAACCATTTTAAGTATACAGTTCAGTGGCACTAAGTGTTCATATTGTTGTACAACCAACACAACCATTCATCTCAATAACTCTCTTTTTCTGGCAAAACTCCTACTCCCACTAAACAATAACTACCCGTTTCCCCGTTTCCTCTCTCTGCGGCCTCTGGCAATCATCATTCTACTTTCTGTTTCTATAATTTTGACTACTCTAGGTATCTTATATAAGTGGAATCATACAGTATTTGTCTTTTCATGAATAGATTACTTTACTTATGACAATGTTCTGAAGGTTCATCCATGAACCCTGCATATGTCAGAATTTCTTTCCTTTTAAAGACTGAATGATGTTCCATTGTATGTATAACCACAGGGGATATGTTCCAAGACCCCCAGTGGATACCTGAAATAAGGCATAGTAACAAACCCTATTTATACTATGTTTGTTCCTATACATACATAGTGTACAATGTGGACATTCTGAACGGAGGGATGATTCACATCCCAGGTGACATAAAGCAGGACAGTGAGAGATTCTGTCGCACTACTCAGAATGGTGCACAATTTAAAATGAATGAATTATTTATTTCTTGAATTTTCCATTTAGTATTTTTGGATTGTGGTTGACTGTGGGTAAAAGAAAAATCAAAAAGCAAAACCATAGATAAGGAAGAACTGATAATATATACCACATTTTGCTTTAGGACAAGCCTAGTGGTAAAAACTCCCTCAGCTTTTATTTATCTGGGAATATCTTAATTTCTTCTTCGCTTTCAAAGAACAGTTTTGCCAGATATAGGATTCTTGGTTCACAGTTTTGTTTTGCTTTATTTTTTTTATTTTGGCACTTTGAATATATCAGCCCATTGCCTTCTGGCCTTCAAAGTTTCTGGTGAGAATCTCAGCTAATCTTATTAAGGATGACATGTATGAATGAGTTACTTCTCTCAGACTGCTTTTAAGATCCTCTCTTTGTCTTTTGACAGTTTGATACTAATGTGACTCAGTGGTATACCTTTGAATTCATCCTACCTGAAGTTTTTTGAGCTTCTTGGAGTTTTATATTTATGTTTTCATTGAACTTGGGAAATTTTCTGGTATTATTTTTTTCTAATAATCTCTGTACTTTTCTCATTCTCTTCTCCCTCTGAGACTTCCACAATGTGTGTGTTCATTTGTTTGATGGTGTCCTATAGGTTCCTTAGACACTATTTACTGTTTTCCAATCATTTTTTACTTTCTGTTCCTCAGACTCAATTTCAATAGGTCAAAAGCTTGACCTATCTTCAAGCTCAGTAGTTCTTCCTCCTGTCTGCTCACTTCTGTATTTTATTCCCTTTAGTAAATTTTTCATGTTAGTTATTTTATTTTTCAGCTCTATAATTTGTTTGTAATTTTTAAGATTTTCTATGTCTTTATTGCTATTTCCATTTTGTTCATTCATAGTTTTATTCTTAATTTCTTCCTTTATTCTTAGAGCATTTTTAAGATAACTGTTTTAAAGTCTTTGTCTAGTAGGTTTGCCATCTGGTTTTTCTCTGGGACAGTTTCTTTCTATTTTTTTTTTTTTTTCCTTTAAATGAGCCATACTTTTCCCCAATTCTTTATATGTACTATTTTGTTGTTGAAAAATGGACATTTGAATTTAATAATATGGCAACTCCAGAAATCAGATTACCTCCCTTCCTAAGGTTTGCTGTTTTTAGGTTTGGCTTTTCATTTTTGTTCTTTTGGGTTTTTCTGATTGTTGTAGGCTGTCTTTGAGACAAGGATCAGCCTGAGCTATAAATTTGAGGTCTTCTCACGTCTATTCTGGGCTGATGCCTTTCCCTGAGCATGCACAGGGACTGTCTAATTTCCTCTGCATATGCAGTTGCTTTTGAATGTCTAAATCTTTATTTTCCAGCTCCAAAAAGAAAAGAAGAAAAATAAAGTGGATGTGGGAAGGGTACCAGGGCTTTAAATCCTCCTCTTAGCTGGAGGGAAAAAGGGTTTGCAACAACGAGGAGAGGGTGAAATGACGAGTCCCCACCTCTGTATTTGCATCTACATGGTCGGACAGTAGTCAGAAATCAAAACACAGGTCCCTGGTATTTGACAAGCAGAGTCTTATTTGTCCATCATGGCTTCTACAAGCTGCATGCAAGCCTAACACAGGATGGGGAGTAGAGGAGATAGATAGTTGCTGCTAAATTAAAACTAACTAAAGTTAACCATAATTTACAATCCAAGTCTTCCCTTAGAAGTTATATACTTTCAATAGACTCCAGAGACTGAAAATAGTTACTTCAGACAGATTATATTATATCAGTGCAATTATTGTCTATATAAAAAGACAGATTCCTGGTTCTTCCTATTTTTAGATCTTTCCATACTCCTCTTTGAAGATTATTTTTTATCCTAATCTACATATAGTTTCTTCAGATAAAGATCTGAATTTTAAAAAAAAGACTACACATTGGGTACAATGCACACTGCTCGGGTGATAAGTGAACCAAAAGCTCAGAAATCACCACTAAATCATTACTGAAGAACTACTCATGTAACCAAACACCACCTAGTCCCTAAAAACCTATTGAAATTAAAAAAAAAAACAAAAAACAAACAAACAAAAAAAACACGTGGAAAAAATTAAGAAGCATGGGAATTGTAAATAATCAAGGAGGTATAATATCTACGAATTTTATAAAGTACAATGAGATAAATAGAAAACCTTAGACAGCTTTCTCTACTGTAAAAACAAATGGAATCGACCATTTATTGTGAAAAAAAGGACAGTTCTAAAGATGAGAGGTCAATTTTGAGTGACGTGAGAATATAATTAGTCACAGAAAATTACAGTACTTCAATAAGACTCCTATAGTTAAAAACATATAAGCCAGACAAAAGAACAACAATAAATCTATGACCTATAAAGAATAAATAAAGCAGAATAAAAAGGTATTCTGCAGATATAATTTGCCTGGATGTTTTGCAAAAACTTTTATGAAGAACTTTTCAAAAGACAGTCATGGAAAATAATGACCAAGGAGGATTTTGAATATAAATTAAAATTTTACTGTTTGAAATCAAAGAGTATATCTCTAATAAGCATTGAGAAAAAAATAAGCATTTAATGTAAGCATTTTAATGTATTAAAAGTATTAAGATCACTGTTGTCCAATAGATTATATTAAACAACCTTACCTTAAAATGAAGTTGAATAAAAGTATAAAATCATTCAAAATTATATCTATGGTGGAATTTCATCAAAGCTGTAAAATAACTCAAATTACCAAAATTATATCTATTTTTAAACCTGTTTTCCTATTTAAGTTGATTACTCTGTGAGGTAATTTTTACTGCTTCAGGAATGTGATTCAAATTTTTTATATCTTTCCATGGATTCCTTTATTATGGAAAGAAGACAATAAAATACAATCCAGTTGAAAATGCAATTCCTTTTTTAATGTATCCCAGATGGTTTTTGTTAGTAAGTGAAGTATTCAGGAAAAATATCTCTAGCATCCCAAGTCTATAGAGTAGTGTGGATAATGACCAATAAGGAATTATTTGGGGGTGCATTCATTTATTGTTTTGCTTACGGCCCTCAGGCACACATATACACTTCACTATCCCTACAAAATCTGCTACCCAAGAACAATTAAGAAAAAAAAAGGAAGAAAGGAGGGATGAATTCTGCTAATTTAATTCCAATGCTGACAAATGTATACATGAAGTTCAAAGGTTATTCTCATATGCTCCTTCTAAGAGTTCAAATTATTACATAATTTGGTAAGATCCTTCTCTAGAATAAAAAACAATATATGTTTAAAGTTTTAAGATTGGATAGTCTTTTGGATCCTGTTTTTTTCCACCCTGACATTTATTTTAATAAATACATGATGCATATGTAGAATATTTTATCTAAAAAGATGTTAGCCACCTTTTTCCTTGTAACAGTGAAAAACGGAAACCTCTGCCTATAAGTAAGAGATGCATAAAATAAGTATGGTATATTAATATAAACTATATGCAACTAATAAAAATGATGGCCAAAGTTTTCACAGTAGACAGAGCAAAAAATTATGAGACAGTACCTATATTTCTACTGTTTTCAAAAAAACAGTAGACATTTGTAAATTTGTATTAAAAGCACAATTTTCTTTAAAAAGTAGAAATTTATTTGCATATTTAAGTTGACAAATTTGTTAACTTAAAAAACTAAGTTAAATCACATGCAAATAAATACATCTAGAATTATACATGTATCAATATGTTTTTAGCATTTATCACTCTCTGGATGGTGTAATTATAGATTATTTTTACCTTGTTCTTTGTTTCTCTTTGTATTCTATAAAGTTCCTACAAAAAATACATATTACTTTTGGAATAAAAAAGGAATAAAGGTTATTTCTAAAGTTAAACTAAAAAAATTAAAAGTTGAATAATGTAAATTGAACATAGAGATAACCTGAAAATACAGAGTAAAGGGATCTCTCTCTAAGTAGTAAAACCAAGGGCTAAGTCTTTTTAGAGGCCTTGTTTTTTTTTTTTTTTTTAATTTATTTATTATTATTATACTTTAAGTTGTAGGGTACATGTGCATAACGTGCAGGTTTGTTACATATGTATACTTGTGCCATGTTGCTGTGCTGCACCCATCAACTCGTCATTTACATCAGGTATAACTCCCAATGCAATCCCTCCCCCCTCCCCCTTCCCCATGATAGGCCCTGGTGTGTGATGTTCCCCTTCCTGAGTCCAAGTGATCTCATTGTTCAGTTCCCACCTATGAGTGAGAACATGCGATGTTTGGTTTTCTGTTCTTGTGATAGTTTGCTAAGAATGATGGTTTCCAGCTGCATCCATGTCCCTACAAAGGACACAAACTCATCCTTTTTGATGGCTGCATAGTATTCCATGGTGTATATGTGCCACATTTTCTTAATCCAGTCTGTCACTGATGGACATTTGGGTTGATTCCAAGTCTTTGCCATTGTGAATAGTGCTGCAATAAACATATGTGTGCATGTGTCTTTATAGCAGCATAATTTATAATCCTTTGGGTATATACCCAGTAATGGGATGGCTGGGTCATATGGTACATCTAGTTCTAGATCCTTGAGGAATCGCCATACTGTTTTCCATAATGGTTGAACTAGTTTACAATCCCACCAACAGTGTAAAAGTGTTCCTATTTCTCCACATCCTCTCCAGCACCTGTTGTTTCCTGACTTTTTAATGATCGCCATTCTAACTGGTGTGAGATGGTATCTCATTGTGGTTTTGATTTGCATTTCTCTGATGGCCAGTGATGATGAGCATTTTTTCATGTGTCTGTTGGCTGTATGAATGTCTTCTTTTGAGAAATGTCTGTTCATATCCTTTGCCCACTTTTTGATGGGGTTGTTTGTTTTTTTCTTGTCAATTTGTTTGAGTTCTTTGTAGGTTCTGGATATTAGCCCTTTGTCAGACGAGTAGATTGCAAAAATTTTCTCCCATTCTGTAGGTTGCCTGTTCACTCTGATGGTAGTTTCTTTTGCTGTGCAGAAGCTCTTTAGTTTAATGAGATCCCATTTGTCAATTTTGGCTTTTGCTGCCGTTGTTTTTGGTGTTTTAGACATGAAGTCTTTGCCCATGCCTATGTCCTGAATGGTACTACCTAGGTTTTCCTCTAGGATTTTTATGGTATTAGGTCTAAAAAAACATACCATGCTCATGGATAGGAAGAATCAATATCGTGAAAATGGCCATACTGCCCAAGGTAATTTATAGATTCAATGCCATCCCCATCAAGCTACCAATGAGTTTCTTCACAGAATTGGAAAAAACTGCTTTAAAGTTCATATGGAACCAAAAAAGAGCCCGCATCTCCAAGACAATCCTAAGTCAAAAGAACAAAGCTGGAGGCATCACGCTACCTGACTTCAAACTATACTACAAGGCTACAGTAACCAAAACAGCATGGTACTGGTACCAAAACAGAGATATAGACCAATGGAACAGAACAGAGTCCTCAGAAATAATACCACACATCTACAGCCATCTGATCTTTGACAAACCTGAGAGAAACAAGAAATGGGGAAAGGATTCCCTATTTAATAAATGGTGCTGGGAAAATTGGCTAGCCATAAGTAGAAAGCTGAAACTGGATCCTTTCCTTACTCCTTATAGAGGCCTTGTTAAATAAGCAGGATGGTAAGCAATACAGTGTATGAAAAAGGGCAAAGGACTCAGCACTAGAGTGCCTCTGTTTTAGTTGAGGTTTTACCATTTAGTGGTTAGAGACTTTGGGTAATCATTGATTTGACTTTTCTTATTTTATTTATTGTCCACCTATAAAAAATTATATAAATGGTTCCTTGCCTTTTATCTTATGGGTTACCTCCATGTTCAAACATGTGCATGAACGTGGACACATTTTATAACTATAAAGCAATAATACAAGTTTATTAAAAAGTTGTTAAAATAACAATAAGGAGAAAAGCAGACAACCAAACAATAGCATAATTCAGTGAAAAAAGAAAAAATAAACCAATACAATATAAAGTTTCACACGCCATGTTTTAATCCTTCTCTAGTTCCTTCTTTGAAAGGAAATTATATGAGTATGTAAGATAACTATCAAATCCTATCCCATTCCTAAAACATCCCCTAAAACATCCCCTTTCAAGCCAGTTGGAAGTAAACTCTTACAGTACTGCTATTCGTTTGAATTCCCTGCAACATGTAAAGCATATATGCAATTCACAAGCTTCTAAATTGCTATAAGAAAATGTCCTTTTGGTTGTCTCTTATGTACCACACAAATGCTAAGAGAACAATAACAATAAAATATTATGAAAATAATATTTTCATTGAAAGTCTATTATGTCCCTGGTGCTGTACTAAGTTCTTTGTGTGTATTATCTTATTTAAAACATTTAACCATCTTATGAAATAGGTATTATTAAGTAGCCAATTGAAAGGCACATAGAGGTACACGAGTGGGGCAGGCATTAAAGCCTATGTGTCTAACCACTACAAAAAATGCTTTCTGTTTTGCAATATGAACGGATATTGTGGCAAATAAGATATGGGCTCTGTCTCTAAGGCTACTGACATTTAACAGTGGAGGTAAGATATGCATGCATTCCTAAACAAAATTCAAGTTGAGATCATTTTCATATGGACTTCTCTCTAAGAAGAGTTGGCATTGTATCTGTGTCTTAAATTTAAGCTTTTTCACCAGTCATTCAGGCACAGAAAGTTACATGTGTAAAAACAGAATATAAAAAAGATAAGCATAGGTGTTTATAATATTTACATATGAAATTATGTATATAATATACACATTATATATTATTTCAGGAATACATATTTTATTAATGAGCCAACATTATGCTACTTGAGGGCAGAATGTGACCAATTCTTATTATAAGACTTTCACATAATATGGGACTTACACACTCAGAGGCAGATGCTGAATAAATGCTCTCAGCTGCGTTTTTAAGAATATTTGTTTCAAGGTACGAACATGACAGATTTGGCCATAGGGAAAGTGAAGCAGGGGAAAGGCTAGTAAGATAGACAGAATGTTGTCCAGCAGCAGAAATGAAGGCAGTAAGAATGGAGAGGAAGAAACAATGTAAATAAAGTCTACCAGCCTTGGGCAGTCTGTAGTGAGGAAAGTTTAAAGATCTCTTTTAAAGTGGCATCCTGAATTTCCAAGAAAAACACTCTATTGTCAAGTAAAGTGAATGTGTTGCTTGGTAGGATGGTCTTCTGAACACACTGAATGTGAGGCGTTGAGGGGCCATTTCATGACTGGGATTAGAGCTGGGGATATGGATTTAGGAGTAATCCCCTGAGAGTGGATATAGATGAAACCTTGGGAGTAGCTAGGAGGGGAGAGAAACAAGAAGGGCAATTATAAAAAAAACAAATAAAAAGAAATGAAGCTGCTGAAGAAAGACCCTTCAGGAATATTTATAAGAAGCTGTGTGTGTGTGGGGGGGGGGGGGGGGAATCAAATTGGAAGGAAGGAATTTTCTACCATATCTGATCCATAATTTCTAAAAGCTGAAATAGAATCCACATCATTGATACCTCTGTCTTTGTATAAGTCTGTGGAGCGTTCATCAGAGCCCACAGGATGCAAAAGTAATACAAAATGCCCATCTAAATATTCTCCAGCTTTAATCCATTTAAGTGTAACATATACCTTAGTTAAGACAATCATCACTATTTGCTGATATTCATAGACAGTACATTTTCTTACAAGCATTTACTTCGTAAAACACCAAACTAAATTATGTTGAAACAGACTGATGTCTAACACAACCGGAAGAGGAAAAAAAGGGTTCTCAATCTTGTTATCCCAACGTTAATGTCCTAATCCTGATTTTTTTTACAAAGCAAATGGTTTTCTTTGAAGTGTCTAATTGATGAATATAATTAAAAACTAAAGTTCTTTGTGAAGGGAAAAAAAAAACCCATTATCTTCGGAAACCAGGAAGCTGAGTGTTAAGCCATTGCTTTGTTTCAGATGTAGCTGTATCTTGTTGCATGACAGCATTTATGGCATCACCAGTGGAATACTGTTTTTAATAAGTGCAAAACTGATTGGTGAAGACACTGATCTCCTTTAGAAAGAAAAAGTTAATAATTTCTTCTCCACCATGTATTGACTACCCTGTTTATTAAAAGATAGACATTTTTGACATTTGGAAAGAAATAATCGATTCTACAATATTATTAGGAGTCCATATAGACAGTGAACCATTCCTGTCAGGATAAGACAAAAACCGCCTAAGATAGGGACATCCAAGGATCACCTACCATTCATCACATGCAAGGTAACTGCTTTCCCCTAAGTTCACTCAAGCAGAAAATGAACAGCTGCCAATGGTGATCAGAGAGATAGAAAATGCTGCTTCCAGGAATGAAAGTCTCTTTGTTGTTGTTGTTGTTGTTTTTTAAAGTTAAACCAATATTCTATATACTTTTGCTGAAATAGCAAGAGGGCCAGATATGATAAGATCACAGTCCTGGAACTGATCAGTTGCTCCTTGATGTGTTTACAGAATTTTACAATCATATAACCAACAGATGCTCAAAAGTAGCCTCAAAATCAACAAAGACAAACATTCTGTTTTCAATCTTTATTGAATTATTTTGAAGTTTCAAAGCAGATTGCTCAGAATGGAATTTTACAAAGATAATCTTTAGATCTTAGTTGTTTGGAGGATTATAAACTATACCAATTTACTGTTCTATCACTGGAAGAGCTGAAAGTATTTTTTGCTCCCCACAAAACTAAATCTCCTCTGAAAATAGAAACCTATTTCAATAATTCAATTTGTATTGATTGCCTCTCATTAATCAATGGGTGCAATAAAAAGTACAGCCAATTCTTAGAAATAAGCATGCCTATGTCATTAAGGCTCAAACTGCTAGCATAAGAAGCTCAAGTGAAATGAATAAAGTGTATTCTTATAATAAGCAGCTCAAAGTCATTGGTAGTTGAAGACACTATTCAAAATGCAACCTTGTCTTTCACTGGTGTTCTTTGCCTGCATAGAAAGGGCCACGTAAGGGGAGATGTAAAAGAGGCAAAGAAGTAGGAAAAATGTCTTGGGAGAAGGAAGGATGTTTCAATGATATGAAATAAAAAAAAAAAATGTTAACTTGGGACTGGTTATTATTTAATAATACTGGAGATAATTCCAAATATATTTTGAATCACATAATTATGCTGTGGAAGACAAAAAAATCTTCAATGTCGAAGACTTTGTGTTTGGGAAAAAACCTGTCCTCTTTATTTTATAGCCCATATATTCTAAATGTTTACAAAGATAAAAAGCATTGTTTTCGTGACCATTAAAATCTGATATGTGAGGAAGTACGCAGGACTTGGGACTTGAAGATTCTGCATCAAATTCAGAATAAATAACCTATGATTTAGCTACAATTCTGGCCAAACCTTCATGGATTTTTGACATCAAGGACTAGTACGTAGTGAGGGATCAAAGGATGTGAAATTGAGTGTGATCAAGGATATATTATTTTTCTTCTATCAGGTAAGGTACAACTGCTAGTATTGATGAAATGTCAACTTAAAAAAAGGCTTTCTGGGCCAGACGCGGTGTCTCACGTCTGTAATCCTAGCACTTTGGGAGGCCGAGGTGGGCGGATCACCTGAGATCAGGAGTTCGAAACCAGCCTGACCAACATGGTGAAACCCCATCGCTACTAAAAATACAAAAATTAGCTGGGCATGGTGGTGCATGCCTGTAATCCAAGCTACTCAGGAGGCTGAGGCAGAAGAACTGCTTGAACCTGGGAGATGGAAGTTGCAGTGAGCTGAGATCGTGCCATCGCACTCACGTCTGGGCAACAAGAGGGAAATTCCATCTCAAAAAAAAAAAAAGGCTTTCTGTTACAAAAATGACAGGTCAGTAATTTGTTACAGAAAAAATTATAATAAGAAAATGTGAGTAGGTAAACACACACTAAATATACCTTAAAGATTGTTCAAAAATGACTCAAGTGGATTAAGAACTTCCCAAAGTATTCTTAGTGTGCTTGTCAAATACTACCCAGAGAGCCCTCGCTCAGGTTTGTAATCTTTTTGATAGTGTTCATTTGTTGCAATAAAATAAGTCAGCAGTTTTAGCAAAGAAACAAATTCTATAGCGTTTACTGTTTAATACTAAACACAACAGTGTGAGATTTTTTTCCCGGGCTTTTAAAAATTATACATATCATTTTTTAAAAAAAGCCTTTACAAGCAATAGTGGAATACTATGAAAAGTTGGCTTAATATTTAATTACATATGGTGTGTATGATTACCTCTATAATTTGGGACATTAGGCTATTGGTCAGAAATGTGATCTCCACTGTAACAGCATTTTAGGGGAACAATTAGATTTGATATTTCTCATTTCAATTTATAGTGTCTATTCTAGAAATATAATCTGCCATAATCTTTCAAAACTCCCAAGACTGTTTGTAGTACTTCACAGCTAATATCCCCACCACCCACCACCCATCTGCACCATGCATTTAACTTTACAATGAATACTTGCATCTATTATATTACTTCATTTTCAAAATGGTCTTATAAAGCAGGTAGAGCAGGGATTTGAACTGAATTTCTATTATGAGAAAAATAAGGTAACAACCCATTCCTGGCAAAATCTGGATTAGAATTCAAATCATTTGGCTCCAAACTAACACATGCTTCTCCAAACAGCAGTCCAGTATTTCCAGTGACTTAATTCAATGCACCGATTCAAGTCATGGGTTAAAAATGTTGAGGATGTCAGGCTGACTGTCACTGAGTATACTTCTTGGGTAAGGTGCATCCTTACTCTTGATAATATGATCTTAAACTAACAGCAAAAGCAGGCTGGGAGAATTTTGATTGGAAAACTACTATTCTTTTCAGACACAGATAGTTCTCTTTTGGCGAAACTTGATGCAATATTCTACGAAGTGTTACCGCATCTGGAAAATCCATAATAATTTTGATTTATCTGCACTGACAGTCAGCAGTATGTTATATTCACTATTGTATAATATTATTATCTGTTGATCTTCCCAGTAGATAATATGTTCCTCAAAGGAAGAACCTTACTTATTTTTTAACTCTGTTTAGTGCCAGCCATGTTAAAGATGCTCAGTAAAATTTTTGGGAGGAATGAAGGCAGGCAGGCAGGCAGGCAGGCAGGCAGGAGAGGAAAGAAGGGAGGGGAGGATGAACTTTTGCAACTTCCTTTTGCAAACCACTCTGCTAATTGAATTTATGACACAAAAGAGTTCAGGGATAACAACAAAAATGTTTGAAGTCATTGTAGCAAAAGAGTATCTCAAAAACAAGTAAGAGAATGACTTAATCTAACTACTTGACATGAAAATTACCAGTAATTAGCCTGTGTTAAATATATCAACTTTTTTACACAACTCAGCAGCAAATTGGTTAACTCAACTTAAGTTATGCCCAAACTGCTTCTCACCTAGTCAAACTGATTTCTATGTTTTGGTTTCATGAAACTGATCTATCATTGAGGACAATAAACTAAATAAGAACTAGGTGTTTTATATAGTGTTAAGGAAAAAAAAAATCATTACTGGCACCAGTATCAAATAATATTGCTTTTTTTTGGCAAGCTAACTGAAATTGGGAAAATGAATTTATTAAAACTCTTCACAGACCTTATATCAAGTCTGCAGTCTCCTAAATGTAAAACTCTGCTGATAAACATTGCCAGGGTAAAATTTTGTCTTAAAACAGAGTAATTGCTTCTATTTCCTGTGATGTTTACACAGCAACTCCTTCAGAATTACTCTTAAAACGAAATAGAAAAGAAAATCAATAGAAACACTGCACTATGAAATAACCTTTGTGGCAGAAATGGAACCAGAAGATTAAGACAAAACCATAAAAGTATGAAATAATAAAAAGGGCACCAAATTCAACTCCATAAAAAAGATTAAAAATGATTTCAAATGTATATTACACATACATACAATGGAATATAGACATTTTGTATTTCATAAGAATATTTTTATAAAAAATGATTTGCAAAAATTAATTCAGTAGCAATTTGTACTATTCTGCCTAACCTCATGGTGTCGACAAGCCTTAATCAGATGTTATTTTTAAAAATATACTTTACAGCATTATTACAAATATTTCATTTTCCAAATAAATTCTTTTTGAAATGGTATTTTTACTTTGTATAAAATTTTTAAAATTCAAAAATCATATATTCTCTCTTGTTAAAATGTCAGCTGCTAATTACACAACTTATTACAACTGCTTTCACTATTTGTATGCAACATTCTTCTTCATTATTTGTGTTCTATTTTGTTTGTTTTCCGAAGGCTCTGGAGATATTCTTGTAGGACAAATTTAAAACATTTATCAATTTTTATCTTAAATATTAATTTGAGTTGAAAATTAGACATGTTTACCTTAAATACTGAGCAAAAATAATTTCAACAATATATAACAATATGTATTGATATAGCTATATCAATACTATATATATAACAATATGTATTGATATAGATATATGAATACTATATATATATATATAAAACAATACTAAATGTAGCATCTTAAGTAATTTTGAAACTGACATAAATTTCCATAAGCTTCTTTAGCCTAGCAGACCTCTAATGCTATATGGTTGAAGGTAACTGCTTCAATGGCAATCAATCATTAACCATCTAGTCCACTCAAGACTAGAATCAAAGTTTCTTCTATTAAATTACCTGCACTAAACAACTGAGTTTTCTCATCCAAACCACTGGACTCTGCAATTTGTAAGATAAGGGGGAAAACAGACAGATCTACTTGATAATCAGTTTAAAGGTTATCAAGGCTCTCTTTACTTTTGCTAACACATTTTATTTTTTGAGCCTTCTTGGCCAATGTACTTCTGCCTAAGTGTCACAATCTGTTTTCGGTCTTAGCTAAGAAAATGCCCGGTATGGTTTTTACAGTTAAGAATTGACAGCTACCTTTTGCTTTGGTTGGTAAGCATTCCTCTAAAGTTCTCTTGCCTGATCAAACCTCATAAAAATAGAAATTAGTCATTATTCTGAATGTTTAAAAGTTCAGTAAGCATTTACTTTTTCTTGATGTGTGTTTACATATACACGTTTTGATCTACTCTTCAAGTTATTAATTTAGGAAAGTGAATTACCAACGCTGTACAAACACATGATACAATATGGATTTTCAGGGCTGAACCAAGTTCATAAGCAAGACAGCAATGAGGAGACATCTATACTTTTTCTTATTGCAACTACCACTTCGAGCTAAGTACACAGAGCTTGAAGGAGAAATCATTACTTGCTTCTTTTGAAACCAAATCCATTCTCTCAAACCTTATGTTTTTTTTATAAGTACACAGAGCTTGAAGGAGAAATCATTACTTGCTTCTTTTGAAATCAAATCCACTCTCTCAGCCCTTATGGTTTTCCCTTCCCTTTGTTAGGCCATACTGATTTACATTGTATTTCAGTGTTGAAATTCACATCAGACCAATTTCACATTGTTTAGTAACTTGTGATTTATATACTATTAAGATTAATTCCATTATGACCAATATCCTGTCATATCATTTAATTACACTGACATTTATTACATCTAATAAATTAGACACATTTAAATACATTCCAGCTAAGAATTTAAACAAATGAGAGCCACCTGGCACAATGAGAGAAACTGTTCAGTACAGAAATGGCAAAGACACTCTCTACTCTCCAAGTTACAATGATTTAGTTTGACACAATCTGGAGGAATTTATTCCGTGATCAGGATGTTTTCTCTTTTGCATAAGATACACAAAGTTGAGATGGAATTTGGTGGTAATAAGAAGGCAGAGAAGACCATAAGAAATATGGGAGGTCATGCTTTTCGCTTTTCATTAAAGAGTTATCTAAAATGACAGTATAATCCTTGATAGTCATTTTAAATTGGCAATTATTGAGTACATACAATGCAGCCAGAATTGAACTGAAGTGTCACATTGTCAAATGGGACTTTTCCTGTTGCATTCGCTTTGGCAGCTTGAACATAACTATTAGGACCAAGAAGAAATAAATACCTCACATTCTAAAGAACATGGGGCCAGATCCGCTTTCCAGAACTATGATCAATAGCAACCCCTACCACCTAATCCTCCCTTCCCTAACACACTTTCTAATCTATGTAAGATGATCTAAGGATCAGGAAACAGAAAGAGACAATGCATTCTTAATGGAGATTAGAGTTTGTGTTCTCCGTCCTCCACCAAAACACCCAAGTTAAGTGCAACTGCACTCCAAAATAAATAAAGACAGGGACACTGGCATGTCACTTACAGGGCTCTGTACTTACTGTCATTGGAGTGAAGCAAAGAACTTTTAACTCAATTTAATACATGATCCCTGTGGCTTGAGGCTATATATGAGGAGAGAGAGGTGTCTACTCCTCACCCTGGAGGTTTCTGAATGCAAGAGACTCTCCAAATAGTCTATCCTATGGGCGGAAGAACCTAAAAAGCCAAAGAGAAAAACCTCTCTGATCCTCACAACCCCCTGAGGGTGCTGAAGAAGACCTCAGTGGGTAACTGACCTCAGTGGGGTAACTGAGCTTCATGTGGAGAAGTATGAAGTAGAAGGTGGAAGAAGAACTACAAGGTGGTCTAGATAACAGTCAAATTAGGGGATCCTCATGGAGGAGAGAGGGCTATTAGCTGCTTATAGCTGCTACAGTACCAGGAGTAACGGCGTGTTGTGTTTACACATTTTGACATTATATATTTCTTGGTGAAGCCTCAGCACTATTTTTTTTTTCATTTTTTTTAGACACAGTCTCACTCTGTCACTCAGGCTGGAGTGCAGTAGCACAATCTCAGCTCACCGCAACCTCTGCCTCCCGGGTTCAAGCTATTCTCCTGCCTCAACCTCCCGAGTAGCTAGGATTACAGGTGTGCACCACCACGTCTGGCTACTTTTTGTATTTTTAGTACAAATGAGGTTTCACTATGTTGGCCAGGCTGGTCTTGAACTCTTGACCTCAGGTGATAACACCCGCCCCCCTCAGCCTCCTGAAGTGCTGGGATTACAGGCGTGAGCCAACCACCATGCCCAGCCAGCACTATCTGTCAATTTATTTAAGGTCTCTGAGCCTTACTTTTCTCCTCTCCAAAAGAGAACAATGGGCTTTTATGAAGAACAAATTGGACAATGCTTTTAGAAATGATGTCAAATGATTATACTATGCAAACATTGATATTATTACTTAACCTATATATTACATTCACCTTCACTGCTTGTCCATATTATCTTACCATATTATATATATTCTTGAGACAGCTAGAGTCTTGTACTACTTTACATCTTATGTATTCTCCAGGTGTGCTCTATTTAGCAGAATCTAAGACTGATTTGCAATGACCCTTACCTTTGTACAATTCTCTTCCCTTTGAGTGTGTGTGTAACCTGTAAATATGACAATATATCTCACCAATGATACAAGTTGAGCAAGCCAAATCTAAAAATCTGAAATCCCAAATGCTCCAAAATCTGAAAGTTTGCAGCCAACACGATACTCAAAAGAAATGCTCATTGAAACATTTTGGATTTTGGATTTTCAGATTTGGGATGTTCAACTTGGTAAGTGCAATGCAAACATTTCAAAATATGAAGAAAATCCAAAACCTGAAACATTTCTGGTCCCAGGCATTTTGGATAGGAGTACTCAATCTGCTGTGCGTATGTGGGTGTGTGTGTGTGTGTGCGTGCACACGTGCGTATGTTCAAGAATGGAAAAGCCACTAAGAATGCCCTCCAGCTGACAACCAGCAAGAAACCGGAACCTCAGTCCTACAGCCTCACAGAACTGAATAGTGATAACATTCTGAAGAAGCTTGGAAGCAGTTTCATCTCCAAATCCTCAAGATAGAGTCCAGTCAACTGGTTCCTTAATATTAGCTTTCTTGAGACCCTAAGCAGAGAAGCAAACTGAGCTCACCCAGACATCTGATCTACAGAAATGTGAGCTAAAAAAATAGATGTTGTTTTGAGCTACTAACTTTGTAGTAATCTATTATTTAGTGATTGAAAACTGATACAGATGGTAAAACATATTTATTAAACGAATACTATTTATTAAATGAAAGTCATTGATTGAATGTTCATGAAGCAATTAATATATAATATCTGGGAATATTTCATGTGAGATCTTGTCTGAAAATTCTTCTGAAGAATTTTGAATCCTTATTAGAATCTGAAAAAAACTCTCAGAGGCTAATTACAACTAGGATTAACTGGAAGACATGAATAAGCAGCCCTGGTGATGTTTAAAATGTTTGTTGAGGGTAGACTGGTAAAGTTTAGCAAAACCTGTAGTCAAGTAGGATGGAGGCTCGGCACCAATATAATTCGGCCATAAACTTCCATGGTTTACTCATAGGCTGATGGCATGTAGATTACATACAATGAAATGATAATCTTTGTGTTAAGGAGTGAATTCTCAAACTATTTGTAAAAATGGGAAGTTTGGCATGGCTTTATGGAAAAGTGGGGCTCTTGTTAAGTTTCAACACTGAGCACTAATGACAAAAGTAAAAGAACACTGATGACGAACTAAAAGAAAACTACAGAGATAATCAAATCTGCTCCCCGGCCTTACCCCCTATGCATTATAATATGCTATCATTCCCTGCGAAAAATAGCATTCCTTTTATTTTAGTATATCTCTAGGGAATAAGATCGAAGAACACTCTCCCAGGAATTTAATTATCCTTTGTTGGAGGAAATCCTCTCCCTCAATATGAAGGCAAAAAGTAAAGGCCATTTCATCTTGTCCTGCCTCCACCACTGCCTGTTAATTTTACAATACATATTTAGATGCTAGAATATTTTAAGAAAACAGCTACCATACTGGCATCTGGTGCTACTGGCAACCAGTGCAAGGAAATCTCCACTGAGAATTTAAAAATGCCTTTTCCTAGGGAGAAATTGTTAAAAAAAAAATCCGATTTTCAATTGTTCCCCAATTCATGAGGAAAAAGAACAAATATTATTAAAGAGCTAACTTATAAATAACTGGATTTAGAACTCTTTTCCACTAAGTATTTCCAAAATAATTGTTCTCAAACTTGACTGTACACTGGAGTTAACTAGGGACCTTTAACGAATTTTGATGCCTAGTTTCTGTGCCCTCAAAAACTCTGAACTAATTGGTCTAGAGTTCAGTTTGGTTATTGTGATAATTTCAAGAGCTCCCAGGTAACTTTAATATATGACCTCTTAGCTATGGTCCAGGATTACATGTGTAATTCACTTCTGAAGAAAGACAACTATGAGTTTAGTTTATTTCTCCACTAGAAGGACTGGATTCTAGAGATCTCTGAAATAAAATATACATGCATATTTGCTCTGGAATAAAAATGTTACAGAGCAATGTTTTTATTTTAAGGTTTGCATTTTTCCAAAGGTTTTTTTTTTTTAATTCCTCTGATTGCAATGCAGCAATGTCTTGTTTGAATGCAAATTAAATCTTCCTCTTAATAAAAAGGATGTGTCTCTGCCTCAGGAGCATGTACAAACAGTCTGGTGATGGCAGGCAGTGACCCAGGGATGCTCATGATGGACTGAGAGAGACATGGCAAACATTACAAGCATGCATTGCAAATACTGGACTGTGGAAAATTAATAGTTTTAACCCTAAACCAACTTCACATGGCACAATAGCATATCTTAGCAATAATTTATTCACCTTCTACACTAGCTTGGGGGAATTACAGACACAAAGTTGGAAATAAACCATACTGAAGGTAGCATTATACTTCACCTTGGCTGAAACTTGGGAAGCAACACAATTTGGCCTTTATATTAAAAAATCACGGTTCATCTGAGGTCACATTAATGTAGAGAGAAGAGTGGAAATTTGAGTGAGAAAAGCTATTAGGAAGTACATTTACTAGAGAAGGAATAGAATTAATAGAACTTAGCTTTTTCATCTTACATTTTCTTTTGTTGATAATGAATCAATTGGAATATTTTTGAGGTTGCCAAAATCTTCTGATTCTGGAGCCTAAATAAGGTTTTTAACTGGCAGGTTGACTGAATAATAGAAATTTGATGGCCAGAGGCCAAACCAACACTTTACAAAAGCCCTCTGGACCAGGTGGTTGACAAGTCCAGGACTTACATGAATGCAACCCCAGAAGAAAAACTTGCAAATGCCTCTTCAATAGCCATCCAAGACTCTTGCTTGAATTTCAAGGCAACTGCTGGTGACTTCTTCCTCCACTTACAACTTCTTTATTCTTATAAAGAGAATGCTATACCCTTTTCTTTCCTCCCCAACACCAACAGTTCACTCGTTCAAAAACTCTAAGGCATTCAGATAAAAGTAGATGAAAATATTGTTTGCCAGAAACATCTTCAAACAGAATATGAGTTTTCACACACAGAATGCTCATTAGAAGCAGAAGCAAACATATCACTGTAACATAATAATAGCTCATATTGAGCAAGTACTCTGGGCTGTGTGCCTAACATACAATAGCTCATTTAATTAACCATTACATTGGGTGGAAGCTATTATTTTCATTTCACGAATTAGGAATCTCAGACACATAGAACTTAAAATCACTTGCTGAAAGTCATACAGAAAGCAGTAAAAGATCCAGGATTCAAAAATAGGCAATTTGGCCAAAGGTGTCCACTCTTACTTATATCACTACACTGTAGTTATTGTGTAAAGTGGCCCATGAGAACAAGCAATGGGTACCTTGCCCCACTGGAAAAAGATAAATTCAGGGAAGTTTCTTGGGTAAGTTTATTTCTGCGCTAAGTGAAAATGTTAAATAAAAATTATATGGATGAGGTGGGCCGGGCCTGGTGGCTCACACTAGTAATCCCAGCACTTCGGGAGGCCGAAGGGGGTGGATCACGAGGTCAGGAGTTCAAGACCGGCCTGGCCAATACAGTGAAACCTCATCTCTACTAAAAATATGAAAATTAGCTGGGCATGGTAGTGGACATCTGTAATCCCAGATACTTGGAAGGCTGAGGCAGGAGAATTGCTTGAACCCAGGAGGCGGAGGTTGCAGTGAGCAGAGAACACACCACTGCACTCCAGGCTGGACAACAGAGTGAGACTCCATCTCAAAAAAAAAAATATATATATATATATATAGATAGATAGATAGATAGATAGATAAGGTAGATGGAGGAAGGGGGATGAAATTCCTGGCAGAGAGAATAGCATAACTGAAATAAAAAAGGTTGAAACAAAGCAAAACAAAAAAACAACCTTACATTGTGTGTTGGGCAGTTTGGTACAGTAAAGAGATAATATAAAAATCAAGGAGATGCCATTAGAGAGGTGAACTAGGAGAAGATCATGGTAGTCTTAGTATCACACAAGAACTTCGACTGTGTTCTACAGGTCAGAAAATCTCAGATATTTCTGATCATGACCCACAGAAAAAAATATATTTTACATGGTGACAAGTACATTTTTAAGCATATATTTTACTTCTATATAATAAATGTTTATATATCTTTATTATACATGTTATTTATAATACATCATATTATAGATAATATCACACACAAACATACACGTACACTCAAACTGGGTGAGCACCCTAAATCCAAAAATCTAAAACTTGAAATGCTCCAAAATCCAAAATTTTTTGAACACCAGAATGATGCTCAAGGAAATACTCATTAGAACATTTTGTTTTGGTTTGGCTTTTTTGAGAAAGTCTTGCTCTGTTGCCCAGTCTGGAGTGCAGTGGCACATTCTCAGCTCACAGCAACCTCCGCCTCCTGGATTCAAGCAATTCTCCTACCTCAGCCTCCTGAGTAGCTGGAATTACAGACGTGAGCCACCACGTACAGCTAATTTTTTGTATTTTTACTAGAGACAGGGTTTCACCATGTTGACCATGCTGGTCTCATACTCCTGTTCTTAAGTGATTCGCCCACCTTGCCCTCCCGAAGTTCTGGGATTACAGGTGTAAGCCACCATGTACAGTCATCATTAGAGCTGGGCTCTAATCATCATTCACATTTCATATTTTCATATTTGGGATGCTCAAATAGTGCAAATATTCCACAAACAAAAAAACTCTGAAATCTGAAACACTTCCAGTTCCAAGCATTCTAGATAAGGGACATTGAAGCTCGCTCTCTCTCTCTGTCTCATGTGTGTGTATGTGTATGTATGCATCTGTATAGTTGACCCTTGAACAATGTGGGGGTTGGGGTACATATACACCCTTAGTTGAAAATCTGTGCATAACTTTTGGCACCCCCAAATCTTAACAACCAGTAGCCTACTGTTGACCAGAAGCCTTACTAATAACAATAAGCAGTTGATATAACACACATATTTTGTGTGTTATAGGTAATATATACTGCATTCTTACAATAAAGTAAGCTAGATAAAAGAAAATGTTATTTAGAAAATCATAAAGAAAATATATTGACTATTCATTAAGTGGAAATTAATCATCACAACATTTTCATCCTTAACTTCACATTCAGTAGGCTGAGGAAGAGGAGGAAGAGGAGGGTTGATCTTGCTGTCTCATGCTCGGCAGAGGCAGAAGAAAATCTATTTATAAGTGGAGCTGTACAGTCCAATCCTGTATTGTTCAAGGGTCAAATGTGTGTGTGTCTGTGTGTGTGTGTGTAAGAGAGAGTATTTATATATATATATAAAATATATAATATATATATAAAATATATATATATTTTGCAATTGAATGAAAATTGTGAAGAAAATTAATGAATTTTACTATTCAAATATTCATATTTTCTATTCTATTTCATATAAATTCTAGACTATTTAGGAAATGAGTAGACCTCTCAATTCATTTTTAGGCCCCATTAATGAGCTATAATACTGTTTAAATAACACTGTTATGGGTGTTGAAAATATATGGGCTATCATCAAAGGATTCTGATTACAGGAGACATAGTTTAGAATGTTACTTCAACTGGGTCAATCTGATAGCAGTCATTAGCTGTCTGAAGATGATTTTGAACCATTTGCCAAGCTCAGGCAAAAGAGAACGGGAGACAAAATCAAGTCTATTTAGATGCCACAAAAAATAAATTGAATAATTTATAGTCTCCACTAAAATGATAATTCTTTATTAGAAGAATGTTGAAGAAATGATCCGAGGACCACCACTCTTGAATATCCTTAAAAGTACAATACAAAGCCAGTTAGCTTAGCAGGGTTACTGATATACCTGCCTGAAGTAAAGGAAACAAACAGACGACCACTGGTGCCCTCCAGCTCTAGATTTATTTCCCTGGTCACTGACCATCTGAAAACTAATTTCGCTTGCCTAAGAATGAAAAGTCAAATGTACATGAGATTGCTCTTAAGAGGAGTCTACAGAAATGTATTAGAAACAGATGAATAGTCATGACCCTCTTTACTCAATCCACTCTTACACAAACGTCTATGCAACTACAGAAGATAATTCAGTATCTATTTATCAATAAAAGAATACAAGAATGTTTCTTCAGGCTCCTAAGAAATCCTTTCCTATGAACAGAAGATAATGGGGTTATTATAGACAAGGCAATAGTGCCTTCTGAAATATTGCAAACTAATTAAGAACAATTATTAATAATGTTTTTGGTGGTAGTATCTTATTATGTTTGAATAATTTTTAAATATTCTGGTATATTTGAACTTTCACTATTTTAGCCTGTAGCCTATTTTTTAGCAAATATAAGTAATAACAAGGGAAGTCACATGTTAACTAATGAACCGAGCCTAACAACAAAAAAGACACAGGGAAGCCCCTGAAGGATTCTCTAGCTTGACGTTCTTCTTGGAATCTACGGCAGGACAAAAGTCCTAACATCACTCTATGGATGACAGAGATGAACCACATTTATCTGTTTCCTTGTGTGCACCACCATCCCACAACTCAAAAAAAAAAAAAAAATATATATATATATATATATATATACACACACACATACATATATATATATATATATATACACACACAAACAGAGCCGCTAAAACTGGCAATTCTAGAGAAACTGGGTGGCCTGTTAACATCTAGCTTTCCCAAAACTCACTTTTTCTGTAACTTAATCATTTTTCAGCCTTTGATTTTGAAGAAATTACTTGCTTCCTGGCCAGGTGTAATGGCTCATGCCTGTAATCCCAGCACTTTGGGAGGCTGAGGCAGGCAGATAACCTGAGGTCAGGAGTTCAAGACCAGCCTGACAAATATGGTGAAACCCCATCTATACTAAAAATAAAAAAAATTAGCCACGCGTGGTGGCAGGTGCCTGTCATCCCAGCCACTTGGGAAGCTAAGACAGGAGAACTCTATGAACTTGGGAGGCAGAAGTTGCAGTAAGCTGGGATCACACCACTACACTCCAGCCTGGGCAACAGAGCGAGACTCCATCTCAAAACAAAATCAATAAATAAAAATAAAATAAAAACGAAATTACTTGCCTCCTTCTGGGCTGGCTGTACATAAATAAACATATACACACAATCTACACTTCTCCATTACACTGCAATCACTTCCTTGTCACTAGAATTGTATCTTTTAGTCCAAGAGATAACTAATCAGAACTGTCAGGACAAACTCTTGGGAATGTAAATGTGCTATCTGGAGCATAACTATCCTAAGAACACTGATTATAAAATCCAGAAGCAAAAACTCATCAGAAAAGATTTTAAATTCATTTCAGACAAGATGCAGAGTATAAACAAATAAATACACAATATGAAAACAACTTTCACTAAGTCTCATGGTGGAAAGATTCTGATCCCATTGATTATTATTGTTCCTAGTTCAAAATATTTTAGGCCTTATCAATGGCAATGCATAACTGGAATGACTAAGGTTAGCTTTTCAGTGAATCATCAGAGCAGTGATTAAACTAATGATATACGAGACTCCTAAATGGATTTTGAGGATTGAATACAATAGCCAAAACTAGCACTGGAACAAGACAATAACCTTCATTTAGCCCACAGAAAGCCCAGTTTAAAACTCTGAAGTGATGACACAATGACTATATTTGTGATAATTATTTGCCATGCCAATTGTATTAAATCATTAGAAGGTAGTACACATCTACATGCACAACGACCCCATTTTCATGTTAGCATATCTCAGAGGACTTTCCTGCTGTGTGTTTTATACTGCTACTGCCTTATATTTTATGTTAGCATTAATGTTTTAATTTTCATATACATGTTCTTAGGCCATTTTATGAAGGGCATGGCTTTAAAAATTCAAGTTGATATATTAAATTAATGTTTTAAAAAAGGTCATGTAACAAGTAGTTCTAAATCAGTTCTTTGCGTTCCTCCATACATTCAAACCTTCTAATATGGTTTATTTATTATGGGTAATATGGAAGTAAGATCTGGGCTCTAAACTCTGTCCATATGTCAGGTTAACATGCATATGCACTAAGTGTCTTTCTTCAGATGATGGATCCTACCACAAGTCCTCCCTAAAACAATACATCAATCCCCTTCCCCACAAAAATAAAAAAGATATATATTTATATCAAAATGAGTACATAAAATAGAGCTTCTCTCTAAACTGGCCTTCTGGTTAGAATACTACTTCATCACCTCAGAAAACCTGTCTAATATTATACAGGTAGAAGAATTTACCAACGTGTAAATAATTTTTTAAAAAATACAAAAAAGAGACAAAATAGTGTAGTGATTAGGAATAAAAGTTCTAGAACCAGATGATCTCTATCAGACCCAGTTCGGTCATTGACTGTCTTGTGAGTCTGGTCCAGTTATTTCACCTTTTAGAGCTTTAGTTTTCTCAATTCAAATAAGTGTACTTACCACAAGGTTTATTTTAAAAAAATAAAAGATCCATGCAAAGCATTTTTATCTTATACAACATATTTATTAATATTACTATTGTTACTAATACACGAATGACTTCAAAAGCTGCTATTAAAAACCAAGTAAGGATGTGGGTGGCATGCTGTATTTTAGATTCAGATTCAACAGCCAGTATACTAGTTACATTCATATGACATTCACATCCCATTAATGTCATAGCACAGCACAGCAATTAAGAATAAGGGTCTGGTTTTAAATCTTAGTTCTACCACTTATTAGCTGTATTTAATTCAGTAATCTTCTTAACAGTTCTATAAAATAGATAATAGTATTACCTACCTTATAATGTTGTTGGGAGGATTAAATAAAATACTATATATCAAGCTCTTAGAAAAAAGAATTGCTGCTGTAATTATTGATTTTATTTCAGAAGGGAAAATGTCCAAATATTTAAAAAGTCAGAAGAACAACAGAACCAGTCTTGTAGTCATTGAAGTAATGATAATTTAAAAAATCATAATAATAACCATTAAAACAGTAATATGCCATACTTAGCTCAGGCATAGCATGCTATCATTTGCCTACAATTTCACTATATTACCCACATGACCTCTCAACAAGCCTGTAATGTGAGTAGGCTATAGACTATTGCCTTCAAATTATACTTCATGAACTTGAGGCTCAGAAATCAGTGACTTGCTAAGCCACATAATAGTGGGTGTTCGAGCCAGTGCTAGCATCTAGGTATGGGCCTCATGATCGAATGCCCTTTCCACTTCATTCCTTCACAATGGCCAAAGAACCAAATTCAAAGCAAGACCATCCAACAGGCCATCCTGATAAGAACCCCTCCTGAAATAAGACAACATGGTCACACAAATCAAGTGCACATGCTTCTAACTCAAAAGTTATAGAGAAGTTATAGGTAACAATTGACAAATCTGCACAAATCATAAGGCCATTAACACAAAGATGTATTTTAAAGCTAACCAGTTCCAGCAGATTATATTCATGTAAAGAGAATTTGGTTTCCCTTTCCTTCTGACACTTCATTTTCCCTTTGTCTCCCAAATCTGTTAACAACTATTTTTAGCTGGATGGAGCATTTCATGAATGGGTCACTCTTAAAAATCTCATTTGGTTTCCACTTTTTCTTCAAGAGTTAAGACTTGCCACTTTTAGGTTTTTTGGTCATTATACACAAAATAATATATATGGATAGAATATATACACACTTATGCAAGTATATATATATATAGCATGCATATATATGCACACACATGTCTAACTATCTATACATATACATTTACAACAAAGAAAAACTGCTTAATTTATGTATAAGAGATTCAGACAACTAGACCAGGTAACACTCAACTCAGAATTTACACATTATTAAGGAGAAAGAAAAAAAAAAAGAAATCAGTAAACACACAAATCTTCCCATTACACGGTTCCCTTTCTGAGCTTCCTTGCACTTTATTTCTGATTTTCTTCTCATACTATGGGCTTCAGTTAATTCTGCACATTTTTTTCTCCTGGAAAGGCCATCTCCAGAAGAAAAAGACAAGAGGTCTTGTTAGAGAGAAGCAATTCACAAATACTGTTAGGCAGGGAGGCAGTCAACAAGCATTTATTGAATCCCTAGCCCCCTAAGCGCTGTACTAGATGCTTAGAACTGAGTCCCTCCTGCTGTTCAGTTAGAAGGAGGGAAAAGCTATGACTTCTAGTATCAGCACTGACCTAGTTAAGCTATGAATAAAGAATAAAAATCTTCCATAACACAAGAAAACAAAACCAGAAACCTTGATATATGTTTTTCAGCCTAATGCATATGGTTTTACATATGTTTCAGCTCTTATTGAA
Organism: Macaca nemestrina; assembly: GCF_043159975.1. NCBI lineage: Eukaryota > Metazoa > Chordata > Mammalia > Primates > Cercopithecidae > Macaca > Macaca nemestrina. The sequence continues at coordinate 50,384,381 of NC_092137.1, forward strand.
ATTTTATAGCTCAACTTCTTTTGGTCTAGAAAGTTCAAAAATGTTCAAGTCAACAACTCAGTAGGAAATTTAGAAAGTTTCCGAACAATTCAGTTTTGGAAACTTTTTAGTTCAGCATTTCCCAAACTCCTCGCTATTGACATTTTAGGCTAGAAAATTCTTTGGTGGAAGGAGTAGGGGATGTTCCTGTGAATTTTGGAGTGTTTAATGGCATGCCTGTCCTCGACTCATTAGATGCCTGTTATCACCTCTCCGACCAAGTGGTGACAACCAAAAATATCTTCAGACATTGTCAAATATACCCTGGGAGCAACATAATTCCTGATTGAAAACTATCTAGGCCAAAACTTCACCTAACACATAACTGTATTAGATGGATAGCAAGAAAGGATGGCATATATACAAGGACCTGGAAGCAGAATGACATTAAACTTAAAATAGTAAGCCTTTTTCCCAAAGGTATTTTTATTCACCTTGTACAAAACATTGAGAAAACACCACCTGTCCAATACCAAAAATTGGGGACCTTAAAGCAATATGCCCCTGGTCTTCCCAAATTACTGCTCTGGCTTGCTTTAGTCTGTAACATTAAGGCTCTGTTTCCCAGGAATTCCAGAACTAAGACATACAGGTTGCTATGAGTTCTTCAGAGGCAAGGAAACTAAGAAAAGTGGTCATCATAAGAACACCACACATAAAAAGAAAGGAAAGAGTATACCGAGTTTCTGTTCTTAAAAGAAACAGTGGAAAAAAAGAGAACACATACATTATCATTTCAAAGCAATTTATGTTAACGATAATTGGGCAAAACAGATTGTTTTTAGTTATGTTCTTGCAGAAGTAATGTCAAATTTACTTGAAAGTCAGATTTTTAGAAAATTTTAGATTCAGAGAGTACATGTGCTTGTTACGTGGACATTACTTGTGTAATGGTGGGAATTAGGTTTCTAGTGCACCCATCACCCAAATGTTGAACATTATACCCAATAGGTAATTTCTCAACTCTCATTCCCCTCCCACCACCCTCCTTTTTGGAGTTTCCAGTGTCTGTTATCTCCAGAAAATCAGATAACTTAAAAGGTTTCATGCACGTTAAATAGTAAAACATTGTATTATTATACCAAAGGAAAAATGAAAAACTGATTTTTCCAAAACAGCATAAATGCTTATTTTCTGCATGATTTACTTTGCTGTCCCATTTCTATAATATAGAAAAGTATATTATTTGAATAGCTAGATTTATCAAAAATATATTAGATTTATATAAATATAGTAAATATATCTTTTACTTTGGGATGTAAACAGAGCTAAAATATTATATACTCAACAGTCTCAAAATAGTCCTTAAAAATCATGGAATTAATGTGGTTATTTAACCTTGTTCAGCAATTTGATGCAAACGCCTAAACACAAAAAGTTGTTTAGTAGGTACTACACAGGAAGGAAGAAGGAAGGAAAAGGCTTAATACTCTATAATGCTTCCTGAAAATCAGAAAACGAGTAGCATTCAATTGTAGCTAAATTCTCTCTCTCTCTCTCTCTCTCTCAATCTCTCTCTCTCCCTGTCTCTCCCCCTCCCTCCTCCCTCCCTGTCTGTCACACACAAAAACATACACACACCACAACACTGAATAAATACCTGCTGGAAGAAAGGAAGGAAGCATATGAGGCAGCATGGAACAGAGAAAGAGAGTGACAACCTCAAGAGACATCATTGACTTGAGCTCTAGTCCTATACTGGATTTCAGAAAGTTGTCGTAATCTCTTTAAGCCTCAGTTTCTCCTATGTAAAATTTGAGGGTTTACTAGAAAATACATATATTCTCTTCAATTTAAACAATCCCTGCTTCACAGTGTGTTTCAGATGAGGGTAGTAGGAAGAATATTCTGAGTTTCAGATTCTAAGCAAAATTAAATGATTTAAGTTACATTCTAAAATCGATATGAGCTGCAATTCTGAGAACTTGGCCAGCTAGCCTGAATATTTTTGGCAATGCCAGCAACAGATTGGCTGGATGGCACTGAACAAGAGAATCTTTTTAATGCAGTCTGCTCAATCTGGCCTATCCGATGTTCTGCTTGGGATAACTTTAAATTTGGATTGACTTAGAACTTGTCCTTGGTATCTCACAGGCTGTTAAGAGGACAGTCCATGATAAATGTCATCTTCATTAAAAGTCAATTCTTGCTAACTTTTTCGTGCTACTTTTGTTCTACAATACCACATATAATTTGAGACATACTGCCCAGAAAACAGAACCTACAGAAGGTTGGAAAGAATATTCTATTCTCTCTTTCAGAAACATGTAACATTAAACAGGGTTGAAAGAGAACGCATTAGAAGTATACGGAGGAATGTGGATTACAAATGGTTCACAGGAACAGTAAGTACTTTTTTTGGCTTACTAGCTAGAAGTGGGACATAAGGTAACAAGCTATGAGTAGATTTCCAGAGAGGTAAAACACCTCATGTTACATATCACCACACCCCTGCTGTGTAATACATACCATAAAGTATTATTACAAGATTTAAATATTATTTACATCAAGGTTTGCCAATGAAAAGAGCTTTGAGAACCATGTTAGCTTGTAGCTGCCAAAGACACAAGTAACAGCAGTAGTTGGAATCAGGTAGTAGTCCGGGGAAAACGGGGGATCCAACAACAAAGCCATGTATGAATATCTCCCTGGCTTCCATTTCAGACAAACTGCTCTTAGTAAAGAGAAACACCTAATAATGATTGAGAACATTTTATATTTATAATTTTAATAAAAGTGAAAATACGGAAGACTGTATTTTTAGGTGTCTTAGTTCAAAGGAGCAAAACACATTGTCATCCTAATCAGAAAAGACATTTAAGATAACAACTGGAGAAAAGTACCTTTAGAAATAAGTAGGAAACACGTCAGAAGATATTTTAATAATGTCAAGCAGCTATTTGCACAAAAAGATGGAGCTGCTCCATATTTCAGTACATCTTCCAGGGAGAAGGCAGTAGATATGAGTAGGTAAACATCCCTAACCTGTCTAGTCACATCAGCCTACTGGCCACAGAGAAACAAGATACATAAATTCTGGGACCACCTAAAGTGATTTGTTTATCAACTCTGTGAATAATTACTGCTTTTGTTTCATTACTTTTAATTACCTGTTTTTCTTTTGTCCTTATGCCCTGAGGTGAGTTTTTCATCAGTAATGGGCATGATTTTATGAATATCACATGCAAACAAGCAAATTAGACCCACTGAACTTGGGAGACCATTTTTTCCTCTTCCCTTCTCTAAAGGTTAGCTGCTATTTTCTGAAAATGATATTGATTCTACGGTAACATGCACAAAGGCACTAATCAGGAGAACAGGAGCTTTTGTGAATTCAGTAAAGCTTATAAAGTACCTCATTATAACACGCTACCAATCTATGACCCCAGTAATAGAAGTCCTGAAATTATAAATAAATTAGATGTTTAAATTGTTACCCTTTTTTTTATACTACATAGTGGAGCACTCATTATAATTTCCAGAAGAGCTGTTAAAGAAAAAAAATGTGGAGAATGAAAATTGAAAAGCAGCAGCTGCTTAGGGGTGCTTAACCTAGAGCTAGACACCCAGGCAGATCCAAACTGCCTGCTGCTCCTCCTTCCCTTTTCCTATACTGCCTACAAATAATCAGTATGATTTTTCATACCACTATTTTTAATTAAGCACTGTGTATCATTATTTCTGGATAATAAACAGTTTTTATTATTTTCAGTTTAAAGCAATTGTTGCCAAAAGGAATTTTTAATTTTAATATTTATTTATTTAGAGACAGGTTCTCACTCTGTTTTCCAGGCAGGCTGGAGTGCAGTGGCTCAATCAGACCTTACTGTAGCCTTGAACTCCTGGGCTCAAGCAATCCTCCTGTCTCAGCCTCCTGAGCAGCTAAGAATACAGGTGTGTGCCCCCACATCTGGCTAATTAAAAAAAAATTGTAGAGACATGGTCTTGCTGTGCTGCCCAGGCTGGTCTTGAACTCCTGGCTTCAAGGAATTATCCTGCCTCAGCCTCCCAAAGCTCTGGGATTACAGGGGTGACCACTGTGCCAGGCTCAATTTTTGTTTTTAATGATAATAGCTAATTCTGGTGAGAATCCTTGAAACAAAACTCTCACACCTTGCTAGTGTTCTTGTGTGTATAATCCCCTGGTACAGCCTGAATGTGTCCCCCAGAATGTATGTGTTGGAAACTTAATCCCCAGTGTAACAGTGTTGGAAGATGGTGCCTAATGGGAGGTGTTTAGGTAATGAGGGCTCTACCCTCAAAAATGGATTAACCCCGCTATATAAAGAGCTCTGGGGAGAAGGGTTCTGCCCCTTCGCTCTTCTGCCTTACGAAGAAAAGGATTCCTTCCCTCTGGGGGATACAGCACTCAAGGCACCATCCTAAAGCGGAGATCAAGCCCTTACCACTAGACACCAGATGCTGGAGCTTTGGTCTTGGACTTTCCAGCCTCTAGAACCATGAGTAAAATAATTTTGTTCTTTATAAACTACCCAGTTTTAGGTATTCTGTTATATTCTAGTCCAAAAATGGACTAGAGACATCTCCTTTTAAAAGTCTTGCATGCACTGATAATTGTTGATGTGGTAACTTGAATTAAATAAAAGACACTAAAATGATAGTCTTAAATTTTTTAAAAAAGTTTTCCATTGACAGGTGCTCAAAACAGCATTATTTTTTACTTTTGGGTTTCTGTAGTAAATTAATTAGGGGTTTTCTTTTACATTTGTGTTTTCCAATTTTTCTTTAAGGGGGATTTAGTATTTCATAATTACAATACTTTTTTTAAAAAAAAACTCATTTAACAATGAAAAGAGTTTTAAGATATTCACAATAATGTATTAGAGCTCAGTAGTTTTAACACATTTCTTTCCACATGTACGTAAGTGCATGAGGATATTTACTAAAGGATAGAAAGAGAAGCCTTAACTATCTTGAAAACATGAAGCAATTTAATAGTGAATTGAAAAAAAAAAACCCTCTGTATTGCAATTAACTGACATAAAATATTGAGACATAGGCTTTAAGTTCCTCTGAGGCAAAAACAAAACAAAACAAAACAAAAAAAAACACCTTATTTATTTATTTTTTTGTCCCCTGCTCCTTACTGTTGCAGAATATATAAATATGGTCTTTTAATAGATTCAGAACCATGGATAGCATATCTGTGCTTTTAGGTAGATGGGGCATTATCTTAATAGGCCAAGTATCTGCTCATCCTCAGTCTGCTTTGTAGTGGCCTCGTTATGAGGGCAAATCAGTTATCTTCTCTGGGCCTCCTCTTCCTCACTGGTAAAGCAATTCATTGCCTTGCATTTCCAATAGGGGAAAACTAGATTAGATAAATTTGGCCATTTACAGCTTAGGACTAGACATTTTTTTTAAATCATTCTGATACACAAATAAATATGCTCTGACATTATTCCACTGATGAGTTTTACTTTTCTTGTTTACTTGAATGAGAATAACGGATAAGAAAAACGTTCTCAGTAAGGTTAATTTATCAATATATCTACTTCCCTATTGTCTTCAGTCCATAGTTCTAGTAATGAGCACACCACAAAATTGATAATTCCATCAGATTATCATGGAAAAGGAACATTGTTGTATGAACTATTTTTGTGACTACTGCAAAGGTCAAGAAAAGGTCCGCTTTAAAAACTTCAGATAAAGATAGTTTTAAAAAAGTTCCTTAATGCATAATCCTAGGAGTATGCTATTAATTTTTCAACTTAAAAAACTAAGGTTTCCATATCTTTTTTGGTAGCTTCAAGGGAAAGGAAAAACAAACAAAAAAAATGCCTTCCTATTCCCAATTATTTTGAAATATTTTTCATGAGTTACTACTTCTTAAAAATTCATTATCCCTTTTTTGGTTTACTTTTAGATTTTATCAAAACCATATAGCTATTTCCTCTATGATTGACAAATAAAGCCACTACGGGGTTGACACAAAATCTAGAATATGGTAGACTCTCAATAAATGTTAGATCCTCTTTTTCCTCTCTCCTAATATTTCCTATTTCTATAAAATGCATTTCATAAGATTTTAAATGTGGCGTTCATCTTCTAGACCAAAAAGTATATCATTTAATGAAAGGAATAAAGTTTAAAATCCTAGATTAGTGTCTGTGGGTGTTGGTAAAGCCGAATGGCTCCCATGTTTTGGATAATCTGATTGAATTTTTCTTCTCATATTTCTCCTTGAATTTGTCACTTTCTTTCTTTCGAAAGCCATTGCTCTCAGTATGTTCGGTTTTTCTCTTAAGTTTTACTGCCTATTCGATGGAGCCATGAATACAAATTTGTCCAGATGAATTTGACCTCCTAATGCTATACATTGTTATTGAAATTCTGTTGTTTCTCTTTTAAGTGGCCCTGGTTGTCTTAAAACTTGCTCATTCCTTCTTCGAGCTGTCGCCATCCTCTATACATGCTGGAAATTCACAATCATGAATATTTTACAGGGAGATACAATAAAAAATCTATGTCTTTATAATAGAGTCAACAGGTATAAAAAGAAAGTTATTTCAAATAAGAACTTCAATATTCTACATTTCATAGTTATTGGGAAACTTTCAGAGTCAATTCCAGGAATGCTCTTATCACATTATTCATTGTGGAGAAAAAGTTCAGTAAAGTAAATATAGTAATTAGAGCTCATGCAAGGCCATCAGATGATAATATCTAAATGATCTCACTATAAGTCTGTTTATAGCAAGAGAAACAAAAATATGGTTCTAACAATGTATACATACCATAGAGAGAATGATATTGAGTCTAAACCTCCAATTAAGTATAGGCATTAAGGATTCACATCATTAGAAATATGCTGTGACTTTTGTTTCAAACAATTTTAGAAGGAAGTCAGAGCTAAGAAATTCTTGAAAGGTGATTTTAGATGTGAGTAAAGAGGAAAAGACAGGAAATAAAGCTATCATTTATTTTTTGTCTTAGGACAACACTGAAAATTTGTCAGAAGCATCTGCTCCTTAAATAACACAATTGAATAAAAATTGGCATCTGAGGTTTGAAAGTTAATTTCAAAGGTTTATGATACCACAGGGTTCATATTTAGCAGCTGTCAATTTGTTACCGACAACTGTAATATAATTCAGCAAAACTTGAAATCTTCCCTTGCCAAAGAGACAGCTGTTTCTGAATGTTGGAGATTTGGGGAGCTTTTTATAAACCAACCTCTATTTGAAAAAGACATTACTTTTATTTATCAAAAAAGTCATTTGATGATAAAATATTGATGTTTGTAAAAAATATACTTTTAAATGTGGGATTTTGTTGTTCTTGCTGTTTCAATATTTGCAGACAGTGTTTCACAATGGGTAATGTGGACCCTCCATGGGATATCTGGCAATATCTAAAAGCGTTTCTGTTTGTCACAACTAGATAGTATTGGCATCTAGTGTGCAAAGACCAGGGATGCTGCTAAACATTCAATAAAATGCAGGACAGCCCCCACAACCAAGGATTATTTGGCTCAACATGTAAATTGTGACAACCTTGAGAAAATTTGTTTTAAGGAAACTGATACAATGGACTTATATTAAAGATGGGTTTGCATTTACAGACTTTCCAAACCATGGTTTTCATCTGGTGGGGAGCTGCAGGAAGGCACTGGCTGTGCTTTAAGTAAGTGTTATTTGAACAACAGAATAACATTCCTTAGCTTGAAATTATAGCAAGTACATTTGCACTGATGTAATTAAGTTTGTGTCAGTTACACTGAATATATTTCTATGTACAGCATTTTGTAACTGTGCTATAAAAATAAATCTGTAAAAAATTGGACAGGAAGTTTCTTTAGGTAGCAATTATTTTCTACACATGCATTAGCTAATATTCTACACAGACTCCATAATTCATATTAAACAAAAAAAGTGAATATTGTTTTACTCCTACCTTTTACCCAATTATTTTCTCAACTTGACAATACTTACAAGCAAATCCATATTATCAAACAATATCTCTAGATCACTCATTCCTTAAATAATTATTTTAAGTATGCTACACAACCAAAACAGATACTTTCAGGGCAGAAATAAGGACCAGGGATCCACATTTTGTTGAATGTCTACTCTCTTTCAGTTATTGAGAAAAGTACTTTTTATTTAATATCAATTTACCTCAATAAAAATGTCACCTAACATGTAAAAATTCTTAGAGAGTGCAATTTAACCCATGAAAAATAAAAGAACAGAGTAAGACAGCTGCAAAATCAAATGTATTTAGGTGTTTTAGCTAAAGTATACATTATTCCAATAAAAATTACCTTTTGCAAATAATATTACTTAGAAGAAATGTAAAGAAAACATACTCCACTATCATAATGGTGATTTTCATTTAAATTAGGAACACGTTTCAAAATTCATGACCTTGGAAACTCTATCATTTCATTTGGGCCTCCAGAGTAGTGTGTCTGTCTCTCTCTGTCTCTGTCTCTGTCTCTCTTTCTCTCTCTCTCTCCCCCATCTCTCTCTTTTAATTTAACAAATATTTACATAGCGTTTACAATATGCTTGATAATTGTAGAAATATTTACAAGTATTAACTCCTGATGACCCTATAACGTAGGCACACATATTATCGACATTTTGCTAACAGTGGAGCTGAGTCATGCAGGGATTAAGTAATTGGCCAAGGTCCCATAGCTAGTAAGTGACAGAGATAGGATTTGAATTAAGGAAGTCTGGTTCCAAAAGCCTTCCTCTTTAGCTCTATGTAGTTGGTCTCCCCTCTTCATTACATAGTATTACACCTTTTATTTATCTTGAGCCTGCCCAGGTAGTGTGATCTTGGATGAGACATATGTGAAAGGTTTCAAGTCAAGTCAAACCCTGTGGGAAAGTGATGGGGAGAATGAGAGAAACTGAATGATCTCACCAGCTAATCCATCTGTGGAAGTGCTTTGTTTAGAAATCTCTTAGAATTAGAAGTACAAACATAGTTAGATCTGAGTTGAATGCATCTGATCTATAACTTCCATTTGTTTATAGCACATATTTTATATCACTGACAATTTCTTTTTTCTCTACAAGGAGAGGCAGTATAGAATGGTGTTTAAAAGCACAAACTCAGGAGTTAAACCTCCTGGGTTCTGTTTCCATATTTAAATTGTTATTACTATATTTCTATTGTATTTCTTGAATGGTGCACAGAGAAAATATGATGTAGTCATGAAGTTCTCTCCTTCCTGAGCACACTGTCAGATCATACTTCCCCACTTCTTCCTAAGTGGGGCCATGTCACTAGTTCTCACCAATAATGTAAGAGTAGAAATGATGCATGATAACCTGAAACCTAAGATGCATTAACAGCCAGTGTACTTTGCCTTTGCTCTTGTTACTGCCTTGTCTAGCACCTGGATGTAGAAGATCTGGGTGCAGTGAAGGACTCTAAGGCCTAAATGATGGTGGAACCACAATATGGGAGGAGTCTGCATCCTTGAATCATCACAGGGATTAAAGCCTCCACCCCAATACTGAACTATATTTGACTGTACAATAAACATTTATACTAACTCACCGAAATTTTGAGTTATTTCTTGCCACAACTAGCTTTTATTATACTATTATGAATGTATATCATTCATATGACCAAAATGGTCACTCTTTTAAACTTCAAATTACTTTGGTTTAAAATAGTTTTACTCAATGTGTGTTCCTCTCCAAAAGAGCTTTGACAAGCCTCATTACCTATAAATATTTTTCTGTATAGTTCCAAATGTTAAAATAACTTAGTAGAGATGCAGACATTTATAGCAGTTAAATACTGATTTGTGAAACCACACAATACTAGTACAATTGATGGAAAAACTCTTAAACTAAGTAAAATATATTGAAACTATCTGGCAGAAAACCTGCATTTTCCATGATTTGATTGGGCCACTTTAATGAACAGAACAAATAAAATGACTCTTGTGGCCATAACTCTCACAAATAAAATTATTTCTGATAATAATACAATCCTTTTCTGTAAATATATACTACTCTTAACTAACAAGGGACTCTTTACTTTGCTATATCTTTACCAAATTGGTAAATAAATCTAAGTTTTCATGTCAACATTTCAAGAAGGGCTCCCTAAAGCTTGTAAATTGTCAAAGATATCAGATTTTAAAGGATATGAACCTCTTACAAAGTACTTGGATGAAATGTTATGTTCAGAATCTCAAATATGAATTCATTGTGTTCTTGTTAGAAGTTACATCATCAGGGTCCTGAGCTGGTGCTGGTTCAGTCCCAAGGAAAAGAGGAAACTTGTGTATTACTCAGCCCTGGCAGATGAGTAGATTCTTCTATAACCTTTTCATCACCAAATGTCTCAAAGAATTTAAAAACTACAGATTATTTCTTGATTTGGCCAGGTTCCTTGTAATCTTGTCGGTAAGAAGTTCAGAAAAATTTCCTTTGCTGTCATCATGTATGCTTTACTCAAAGGCTGAAAAGACATAGAATGCTTCTTCTGAACTTTCATTTAACCAGTGGAGTTTATAAAGTGTATAATATTCATATGTTTTATTGAGAAAATACAAGCAATATCACTTAAACATGTACTTTTTAATTGACTATTAAGATATACAATCTTTGAAAAATTTCAAAATGACTCAGTCCAAATTATTTAGAATATGATTTATTACAAAACATTTTAAAAATTCCTTCCTTCTACAATTGTTCATTTTGTCTACCCAGTTTTTGTAAATAAATGTTATATATACAAAGATGGTTCCTGACATTAAAAAACATCTACAAAACAGTGAGCAAGAACGAGATATTTCTAGAGGTAAGTAAGGTCCATTAAAACAACATAAAATCATAGTCAATAACATCATAAAGTCAATAGTTGATTCTACATTTTAAAATTACACAAATAAACCAATAAAGATCACACCTAAAACACAAGGATCATATTACACATCCTACGAAACAGCAACTGTCATAGTCTTGACCACATGTTCACAAACTCAAGCTGAATAAAAGGAAAAGGCTAAAGTCTTGGCACACCACGGTCAAAAGGTGGATATATATTTAACTAACATTTAAAACAAATTTTCCCATTTCTCCACGAAGAGCTCATTTTTTAAATCTTAAGGTTTAGTGAAGAAGAAATTTCAAGCCCACTGCAAAACTAATAACATTTTTTATTATGCTGTTGATCTTCAAATATGCAAACACCTTTTCCTTAAAAAAAAATGGTGGTAGTTTGAAGTCAGGCAGTTTTGTTCTTTTTGCTTAGGATTGTCTTGGCTATAGAGTCTCTTTTTTGGATCCAAATGAAATTTAAAGCAGTTTTTTCTAATTCTGTGAAGAAAGTCAATGGTAGCTTGATGGAGATAGCATTGAAACTATACATTACTTTGGGCAATATGGCCATTTCACAATATTGATTCTTCCTATCCATGAGCATAGAATGTTTTTCCGTTTGTTTGTGTCCTCTCTTATTTCCTTGAGCAGTGGTTTGTAGTTCTCCTTGAAGAGGTCCTTCACATTCCATGTAAGTTGTATTCCTAGATATTTTCTTCTCTTTGTGGCAATCGTGAATGGAAGTTCATTCATGATTTGGCTCTCTGTTTGTCTATTACTGGTGTGTTAGAATGATTGTGATTTTTGCACATTGGTTTTGTTTCCTGAGACTTTGATGAAGTTGCTTATTAACTTAAGGAGATCCTGAGCTGAGACGATGCGGTTTTCTAAACATACAAACATGTCATCTGCAAACAGAGACAATTTGACTTTCTCTCTTCCTATTTGAATACCCTGTATTTCTTTCTTTTGCCTGACTGCCCTGGCCAGAACTTCCAATACTATGTTAAATAGGAGTACAAGGCTACAGTAACCAAAACAGCATGGTACTGATACCAAAACAGATATATAGACCAATGGGACAGAACAGAGGCCTCAGAAATAACGCCACACATCTACAACCATTTGATCTTTGACAAACCTGACAAAAACAAGCAACAGGGAAAGGATTTCCTATTTATTAAATGGTGTTGGGAAAACTGGCTAGCCATATGCAGAAAACTGAAACTGGGCCCCTTCCTTACACCTTATATAAAAATTAACTCAAGATGGATTAAAGACTTTAATGTAAGACCTAAAACCATAAAAACCCTACAAGAAAACCTAGGCAATACCATTCAGCACATAAGTATGGGCAAAGACTTTGTAACTAAAACACCAAAAGCAATGGCAACAAATGCCAAAATTGACAAATGAGATCTAATTAAACTAAAGAGCTTCTGCATAGCAAAATAAACTATCATTACAGTGAACAGGCAACCTACAGAATGGGAGAAAAGTTTTGCAACCTATCCAGCTGACAAAGGGCTAATATCCAGAATCTACAAGGAACTTAAATTTTCAAGAAAAAAAAATATAAAAGTGGACAAAGAATATGAACAGACACTTCTTGAAAGAAGGCATGTATGTGGCCAACAAACATATTTTAAAAAGCTCATCATCACTGGTAATTAGAAAAATGCAAATCAACACCACAATGAGATACCATCTCATGCCAGTTAGAACGGTGATCATTGAAAAGTCAGGAAACAACAGATGCTGGAGAGGATGTGGAGAAACAGGATCTCTCTTACACTGTTGTTGGGAGTGTAAATTAGTTCAACCATTGTGGAAGACAGTGTGGCTATTCTTCAAGGATCTACAACCAGAAATACTATTTGACCCAGCAGTCCCATTACTGGGTATATATCCAAAGGATTATAAAACATTCTACTATAAAGACATGTACACAAATGTTTATTGCAGCACTGTTCACAATAGCAAAGACTTGGAAACAATCCAAATGCTCATCAGTAATAGACTGGATAAAGAAAATGCGGCACATGTACACCATGGAATACTATGCAGCCATAAAAAGAATTAGTTCATGTCTTTTCCAGGGACATGGATGAAGCTGGAAACCATCATTCTCAGCAAACTAACACAGGGACAGAAAACCAAACACCGCATGTTCTCACTCATGAGTGGGAGCTGAACAATGAGAACACATGGACACAGGGAGGGGAACATCACACACCTGGGCCTGCCTGGGGCTGGGGGGCTAGGGGAGGGATAGCCTTAGGAGAAATACCTAATGTAGATGATGGGTTAATGGGTACAGCAAACCACCATGGCATGTGTATACCTATGTAACAAACCTGCATGTTCTGCACATGTATACCAGAACTTAAAGTATAATAATAAAAAAGTGGTAAAATAAAATTAAAATTAAAGTATTTCTTAGGTAGTATAATTTCATATTATGTGTAAGGACATAGCAAAATATATCAGTATATCTTGGTGGCAAATGATCAATTGTCAAAGCCTTCTAGAATGAGTCGTCTCAAAACTGGTAAAAGGATACTCAGTATAAGCAGGAAGGGAATGAAAACTGCTAAGAGGATACTCAGTATAAGCAAGAAGGGAATGAAAACTGGTAAGAGGATACTCAGTATAAGCAGGAAGGGAATGTGGATTTGACAGAGTATTCAAACTACACTGAAGTTTAAACACCACTTTACTGTTCATTTTATATACAACAGATCTGAACTCTAAGAGGCCTGCAATCATTTAAAGTTATTGAATTAGTGTATCAATAGATTGTAAGCAATAATTTGGTTGAGTCTCATTCTGAACTCCTTCATGCTATACAGTTTGCACATGGATGATACACAGATGAAGTGTTCTGACTGACTTTTCTACATTTCAGAAATCAAAGTCAAACAACATACAATCATCTTGAGTGAAGTGGTATGAGATTAGTAGGAAAAAGGCTGAAAGAATCAGAAATGAGTTCTAATACTATATCATTGACAAACTGGACCTTTTAACTTCAGGATACTAACTTTGAAAATGGAGAGACTACATTCTGTTCAACTAATGGGACCATAAATAAACTAGAGTAAGATCATGAAAATGGTAAATATTGTAAGTTATCATCTCAAATTATCACAGGAAAGTTTGCAATTAAATACCATTTTCCTTAAAAGAGAGTAAGAATATATTTCAACCACGAAAAATTATATATATATACACACACACACACACATACACATATTTTTTTTTTCTTAAAGTGGAGGCACAATTACACTACATAAATTAGTTGAGAATGCCACACCAAATATTGTATATGCTTTTCTCAGGGACGCATAAAAGTTTCTTCTTGGGTGTGTTCTAACTTCAAAGAGAATTTTGTCTGAAATATATATGACACTTTTAAATTTCAAGCATATAGGCAACCATCATAAAAAAGTTAGTTTTTAATATTAACTAAGGCTTTGATAGCTTAATGGTATCTTTAAAATAAAAACAAAACAATGTCATTTTCTGTTGATTTAGCCCGTCTTCTTTGAAAGTCTCCAAGCCCCATTATTATACCTCCTAACCTTTTTTTTTTTTTTTTTTTGAGAGGGAGTCTCACTCTTGTTGCCCAGATTGGAGTGCAATGGCGTGATCTCGGCTCAGGGCAACCTCCGCCTCCCAGGTTAAAGCGATTCTCCTGCCTCAGCCTTCTGAGTAGCTGGGATTACAGGCATGCACCACCACGCCTGGCTAATTTTTTATTTTTAGTAGAGACGGGGTTTCGCCATCTTGGTCAGTTTAGTCTCAAACTCCCGACCTCAGGTAATCCAGCCGCCTTGGCCTCCCAAAGTGTTGGGATTACAAGCGTGATCCACCGCGCCCGGCCTACACCTCCTAACATTTTAAAGTGTTAAGACAATTCTTTTATTTACAAACCTTTTATTTTGAAATATAGTAGCACAGAAAGTTGTGAAAATGTACCAGAAATTCTTGTGTGTCCTTCACTCAGTTTCTTTCTTTGAGACGGAGTCTCACTCTGTGG